>NC_084859.1:12181805-12833401 GCF_951802175.1 Populus nigra
TTTGTTAGTTCAATGTGGTTGGGAACATTTAAGAAGGTGGCTTGATTTTGAATGGTGATGTGGAGAGATCAGTTTCCTGTCCTTGGTTGTGGAGAGATTGGTTTGTTGTCCTTGACACAGAATAGATCATGGCCACTGAGCGAGTCTTTGTGAGAAGGATGGGGAGTTTTGTCTGAAAAGTAGCGATTTTGGCTCAGCTAATTTCTCTCTTTCTATTGTGACAAAACAAGGACACTTTTCTTTTTTTAGGTCTTTTGTCCTATTTTCGTATGATCACCAAACTCAAAAAATCCCACTCAACCTGACCAGACTCGGATCATTTGTACCTATCACAGCGTGTTTGGCAGTGTGGTTGCGGGTGCTTTTCAAATAACTTTTCATGCCGAAATGCATGTCAATGATGTTTTTTTATTTTTTAAAAATCATTTTTGACATCAGCACATCAAAACGATCCAAAAAGTACAAACCGCACTCGCTTTTAGCAAAATAAAAAAATTTTCAAATTTTGACGAAATACAAGTACAAACGCAGTACCAAACGTTCCTGTGGATACACAAACAAGATTGGATCTGGAGTGATGTTATCGCCAAACTTGTGATTACTTTGCTTTTGTTGTTGGCACTTGGCAGTTTGGGGTTATGATGCAACAACACCATTTTGATTACAGTAAAATGATTAAAATATTCTAAAAAAATACTATAATAGAGTTTTTCAAACGTTTTAATTGCATAATAAAATGAATACGTTGCCCTTAAAACTAATATCCTAGGGTTTATTTATATTTTTATCATGGTTTTTTAGCTATTATTAATTTAAATAAAAGAAAATTTAGTCTTTTAACAAACATAAATATAATCACAAAATAAAAGTTGTTGGCACATACAATGTTTCCAGGTGGTTAAACACCACCTTCCACAATAACATTGAAAATGTTGCGTCATTCTTTTCTTGTTGGTCAGGCGTATGTGCATGAAGGAGCAGCGTTTGGGCTCTAGTTGACATTCTTTCTTTTTCTTCTTTTTTTCTCTCTCATCGCCTTATATTTTGTGTCGGCCCTTCAAAAAATTAAATGTGTTCTATCAGTTTGTGTTTGTATTGATTTTGGTTCTTTTTTTTTTATTGCTATTTCTATTGCTTTTAATGTTTTAAAAAAAAAATTTAATTTTATCCCTCGGTATTTTATTTCATATATTTTTTATATATAATTTGATCATCATTCATTTGATTGTTATTTGTTTTGTTTTTTTATCATTTTCTTGATTTTTTTTTCAATTTTATCTTTCAACATTTTATTTCATTTAATTTTTATACCATATTTAGTTCTTATTCTCTTGATTGTTATTTTTTCATCCTTTTCTTGATTTATTTTATTTCTCAATTTAATCCTTCATTATTTTCTTTCATTTAGTTTTTATATCATGTTTGGTCTCTATTATTTTGATTGTTATTTATTTATTTTTTTAATTTTGAATGATTAAAAATTATACTTCGTGATTTTTTCATGTTTGCTTTCTATAGGATAATCTTAGTCTTATGACCTGAATCATGGGTTTCAAAAATTAGCCATATTTTTAAATTGATTTTTTTTTATTAATTTTATCATTCAATATTAGATTACTAGACCTCGAGTTTCATAATTTTTTTTTAATTTTTTCTATAGAGTTATTTCAATCTCATGTCTCAAATTGTAAGTTAGTCGAATAAACTTAAATTTACTAGTGTTTGTTTTCAATGTTTTTTTAAACTAGTTTTTCTTTTTAATTTCTCTTTTCATCATATAGTTTGCTTAATAAAAGTTGAACTTCAATTTTATATATATATATTATTTTTAGTGTTATCTCATTCTTACATCACGAATTTAATATGCTAACTCAAGTCAGGTTTTTTTTGTTCTTTTTTGAATTAGTTCTTCAATATTTACTTTATTGGTAATTATGCTTAGGATTTCATTAATTATGTCAGCAAAATGGTCCAAATTATTATTATTATTATAACCATGTTCTCCTACAAATAATATTTTTTTTGGGGATTGTCTCATGATTTTCCTCATTAAACCATGATGAATCCTTACTTAAGGATTGGTATAGAAAAAAGCTTATTCAGAGACAAAATTAGCTGCCCAGTACGGGCAGCGGAAAAGCTTCCATTCTCCAACCACAAGGCATCTGCAATTCTGGGTACTTTCCACTGTGGGGGTGACTAAAAATAATGTCCTCACCCACATATCCAAACCAATTTTGATCAAAAAACCATACTCCAACAACAAATGCATCGCTAATGTCAACCATATGAATCTCCACCAAAAACAATGGCGAGACAATTACATACAAGATAAATTTTGCACAGCAAAGGTTGAGGGTAATGTCTCACAACATTGGTAGAATTCATGGTCTATGCATTTAAATATAATCTCAAAATCGACCCAACTAATTCAGTTTCAAATTTCTGTTTACCAAGCAATTACAACCTTGTAGAGCATAAAATATTGGGCACGTCCAAATACCTAATAGATCGTGACTCTCCTTTCTAGCACAGTGAGTTAAAAATCAAAACTGCTGCCCATGGTCAGATAAAAGTCGAGGCTCTCACCTTTATTTGAGCCCCATTGCAATCAGTTGAGGCAAACAGATGCTTAAGCAGCCAGGGGCAATAGAGAGCAGAGTTAGACTAGAGGAGAAGCAAATTAATACCTGATGAATTTCATTAGAGAAATCAATATATGAAACAAATACATAAAACAAATGATCCACAAAACAAAAACTAGCAGTGACATACCTCAGAATGTGCAAATTCATGACAGATGTTGATGGATCACTTGCTGACCTGCACATTCTAAGTAAAGCAACAATGATTTTGAGAGAGACTGAGAGAGAGCTAATTACTAAATTGGAAAATTTATCCAAAGTGGTACAACTACAAAGATAACAGTTCTCCTTGGATGTGAGACATCCAGTTATCATGCTTGATTACAAGGATCTACACTAGAAATGTAGTGAAAGCTTCAAATTTCCACCAGAAACTAAAATTCATGCATAAACGCTACAGGCCTGATATCTTCATGCCTTAAGAAAACAAACTCTGCACTTGGCCATTGAACAAGGTATCATCCAGAAACTTGAAGCCAGTAAGCATGGACCTCTTCAACCTAAGAGCTGAAGCTTCCCAAAATCTTCATGCCTTGAGAAAACAAACTCTGCACTTGGCCATTTAGCCTTCCTGCACAAGTCTTTGAACATTTTCAATTCTATCAGAATGCTACACAGAAAAGAATTCTGATTCTATTCAATGTCGTCGATCCAGTCACCATATATCCTACTGATTTTGTCTGGACCCTTCCATTTCTCATGAGTTCTTTGTCCTGGTCTCTGAATCAGAATAGATGATCTCTGTGATGAAACTCCTAGGTGATAAACATCTGAATGAGGCACTGAAGTAACTGATGCGACCGCAGTCTCTGGTGGAGTTTTTGAAGGCATTCCTCCCTGCTTTGATTCAACAGTGACAGAAGAAGAATCTTTATCTTCTGTATCCACAAGCCCCCCACCATATCGGTGCAACTCTGCAGCCAGACAATTCAAATCCTAAGTTAACATAAAAAATACTTCAATCACATCAAAGAAAAACAGAGAAAGAAAGGAGAGAAAAAAAAGGGCAGCTCTATCATCATGTTAGTAATCTGAAACCAACATTAATCTAATACATAGAGAACATCAACTAGCAATCCTCTTTAAACAAATAGCTCTATGAGTTTCATGTTATTATCCATCTAAAGAGAAATAAAAGGATAAAACCAGCAATCCTCACATAGTCATAAACATGACCACAAGACATCTAACATGCCTACAACAGAAAACATGTACATCTAAGGTGCTTACAAGAGAAGAATGGCATTTCAACTCTCATTTGATATGCAGAATCCTTCAACAGCTTGCATTAAAAAACCAACCTATAATTTGTTAAAGCAACACACATCAACCACAGCTTACCAGACCAGAAGTAATGGGGGAATGAAATCTAACTGCTTTTTCTAATACAAGGAAAGACAAAATTACATTTTACCTTAAATTTAATTGGGAAAAAAAGAAAGCTATCTTTTGATAGTTATTTAGAGGAAACAACAGCAACATAGCTCATTTTAAGCATTCATATTGGCACCAACTAATGTAACAAAACCCGAACAAGTCCCAGGTTAGCTGGAAAATCATCATACACCTTGTGTTATGAAGTAATTGCAGCTAATTACTTTCCAATAGAAGGTTCAAAACTGCCCTAAAAACAGAAGCATTTTCAGGTCATGAACACAGACAAATATCTATTTTATTCAGAAACTGAGACATGTGAACATCTTAAGCCATTAAACTAGAAATATAAGTCCTTCAATGAGTAGCTCAAGCCAGCTAATACTTCTATAAAGATAGGCATATCTATTATGTGTGACGCAGCCACATACCCAAAAAATATCCCAGAAACCACAATTCTTCTATTTGTCTACCATTAAAATCAATCAAACATGTTCAACTTTCTTAGTCTGGAGCGCTCTCAAATAACATATGCAACCAAACAACTGTTTCTAAATGATCAAAGTCACCATCTTTTACATTTATTCAGTCCCAAATAATCAACAGAAAATGTCTCCAGCTGATAATCCTAGCCCCTACCAAAAACTGAAATCATCAATGGTACAAAATTCACAATTCATAAGGCATACCTCCTACTCCATGAGCAAAATGGCACTTATTCCCAAATGGGCAATATCCAGTAAGTTCCCACTTGTTACAAATTCTAGTCTTCCAATTTGATGGCTTCACATTAACTGCATTGCTACCTGCATTTCCTCCTCCACCTCCACCTCCACCTCCACCTCCACCTCCACCTCCACCTCCACCTCCACCTCCACCTCCTGCTCCTGCTCCTGCTCCTGCTCCACTGCCTCCTCCATAACCTCCAGGCCCCAAACTTATTGCCACACTCTCCCTATTCTTTGACTGCTCATCGTGCAAAAACGTGCAATTATCTCCATAAGGACACCCTTCTTCCGTATAAAACTTCTTACAATGCCTCCCTTTATAAGACCTCTGTGTCTCCGCTCCAAATCCCACTACAGATGGGATTTGAAATTCCTCCCTGACATCCACGGCGTTCACTTTCTCTTCCTCATGGGCAGCCACTATGTCCTGCCAGTTTGGAGGGGGACGCCGAAGCTCCTCTATGCTGTGTGCAAAGTTGCAGTTTGTGATGTAAGGGCATGTGCCGGCACGGAACTTACAGCAAAGTTTGGTCTTGAAAAACATTTTCCCAATCGACTTCTTCGAATTCAATTCCTGGGAATTGTTTTTTGATTTCTTATTTGGCGGTTCGCTACCGGATCGTGTTGAGGATTGGTAGTTGGAATTGGAAGAAGCGTTGTCATTAAGGATATCAGAATTGTTCCAATCACGGTAATCATCTTCTGTAGCCCAAACAGAATTGGAATCAGAGGAATTTAGAATCCAACTCTCTGGATCTGATATTGGAATTACATGGACCACATTTCCACCAGAAAAATCCCTATTGCAATCCATTTTATTACTTCAAACCCACTAACCAAATAATATCAAAGTTTTAAACTTTGAAGATGAAACCCTAACTTGTAAACAAAGATGATAAAATCAGCACATAAAACATGAGACCCGTGAACTAAAATTGATTGGAAATCAAGCAAAGATATGAAATTAGCGAAATTTGAGAAACGGGTATTTGAATTAACACATCAAGGACCGAGTAACACGGAGCTTGAGCTAAAATAGCATCCAAAGCAGCAAGAACTGATATTAAAGGGTTTCCAATTACCTGATCAAAAGAGGAAGCACACTCAATTACCTAAATTTATGAAATGGGTTTTTAGTTAACACATCCAAGACTAGATTCAAACGGGTTTTCACTAAAATTTGCAGTGAAAATGAGATGGAGATGGAGATAAGAGTACAGCATCAGCAGCAGGTAAAACCTGAAAATTGAAGGATAAATTAAGTAACGGATTGGGTTTTGGATCCATGGCCTTGTGATATGGAGCAGAATCTGCAAACTATCAAATGAAAGATGGGTGTGAAAATAGAAATTGAGTGTCTAAAGTGGAAATATGACCAAATAAACATTTTGAAGAGGGATAATGAAGACTCGAAATTTAGAGAAGATCTCAATGCATGTTGCTTCGAATCTTAAGGACACCAAGTTTTCATTTTTTATCTATAACAAAAAAATAAAATTCATAACATTTGGCATTCTAACATTGCTCAAGAAAGGATTTTCTTTTCAATTTTTAGTATGTATATATAAAAGGAGCTTTACCAACACTTGTTAAAATGAAAGAGCAATCCTCAAATGTTTCCCTTCAATTATTGAGATAAATTTTGATTTTAAAAAACATTTATGCATCAATATTTTTAAAATAATTTAGACATATTAAATGGGTTTTTGTTGTTAGTCCTTGACATAAAATGTTAGGTTTTCTACAAGATAATGTCCATTGTTATACAATTTGACTGATAATTGAACAGGGATAGAAATATTTAAATAAAAATTCTTCAATTTAAAAAAAAAATATACAAAAAATTGATATCAGAATCAAAATTGATACTATCTATAGAAATGGTGGGTCGTTTCTTAAATTTTCCCAAACCCATAAAAATCATATACAAGTGACGTGGCTGCACAATGGAGTGTTAGATTTGAACCAATGCAGATAGTGTGCCATTTAAAGTAAAGAATGAGATCAATATGATTAAAGTTAAATTAATTTAATTATTATTTTACTATTAAAAGAACTCTAAAAAATATGAATATTTCAGTATGGTAATCCATAATTGAAATACTCGTTTTGCTCTTCAAAAACAAAACCTTAAAACTATCTATTAGAAGTAGTATTATAATGTCACAATGATCCATTTCAAATGGAACAATTAAATCTTTTTACTTTTATATTGCACAATAAAATCACTATTATACACTTAAATTCAAAAATTCTTAAAGCTGGAGTACAAATACATTTTTGTATTATCCATTTTTAAGCAAGTAAAATGACTTAAATGTCTTTTAAAATAGAATTTTCTTTAACTTACATCCAGGGATATTTTTGTATTTTTCATTTAGGTTTTTTGTTATTATTATAGTGGTAAAGGGGTGATTTAGTAATTTTATAAATATAAATATTATTAAAAAAAATAATTGACGCATGTGTTACACGCACCAACACATAGTTGGTGGTTGTGTTGTTTTGGCGACACAAACAGCGTCATCCGATGGTCAAACATCATCTTCAAGGGTGATGATCGAATCTTTTCGGCAACCCCTCTATTCTTGGGCGGCACGTGAGGTGATCGAAACTCTGGTTTGACAACGGTAGTGTTTTTTTTCTCTCTCTCTCCTCTTGGATTTTCATGTGGTTTATATTTTTTTGATTATCATTTGTTTTGTTTGAATTAATTTTTATGATTTCATCCTCTAAATTTTTTCTATCAAATTTAATTCTTATTCTTTTGATTATTATTTTTATTATTTTAGCAAATTTTTTAAATTAATATTTTTTTCATTTCATCTTTTGATATTGAATTGGTTAGGAACTTAGCTTATTAACTGGGCATAGGTATATAATTTTAGAGGTTATGATATGGAAGATTAACCTTAGTTTAGTCAAGTTTGTTAGAGGTTTTTTAAAAAAAATTCATGTTTTTTCAGTTTAATCTTTGAGCATTTATATAATAGTTATTTGGCTCCATTAAATTTTTCTTATTTGCTTTTTGATTTTGAAAATGACCATTTTAATTGAGACCCTTTTTTAATTTTTATTTTTTTAATCAATACCTCTCTCTGATTCTTTATTTTATTTATTTAGCTTTTTTTAGATAGCAATTTTTTTTAATTATCTTGAATGTATTTAATCTTTGAAGAGATTATTCTAATTCATCTATAATTTTTTTCTATTTTATATAAATAAGCTTTATTTAAAAAATAAAAAAACAATTATTTTGAAAAAATATTTTTTAAAATTTTGTGGATAATATTTATAATATATGTAACCTTACATAATATTTTTTTCCCTTTGATTTTATTTAATCAATTTCATGTTTTTGTCTATTTCTATTATTATTTGATTAAGTAAAAAATTAATTTTGATAACAAAGCTATTAAACAAAATGAGTAAATGACTCGTGTCAGTTAAATATCTTAATTTATATTTGTCTCATAATTTTTTCAGTTTTATCTTTAATTATCGTTAATTTTTTTTTTCTATTTAGTAACACAATTAGTTCTCAATTTATTTAATCAGACTCATCCATAAGCATTTTGATTTACACTTGGAATATTTTTATATAAAAAACGCATCGAAAAAGCTTGTATATTTAATTTTTTTTGTTAGAAAAAAAATCTGACCCACGATGGAGCATGGATCAATTAATTAGTAAGAAAATCTAAAAGTTGTGGGGAATTCACTGTGCAAAATACACTTTGGATCTCATCATAAAAAATTATGGGCTAATTCCAATAGTAGAAGGAAAAAAATCATCATTGACACCAAGTTCAACAACTAAAATGGTTGATTATGATATCGACGAGTTCTATTTGGTGAGGATATTTTCTATTTTAATGTCTTTCCACCTTAAAACTGCTCTAAGAACAAAATCTAAGCATATGAAAATTTTGGTTTCTGGGTTTTATGCCAGTTTTTTTGTTATTTAAGATCGTTTATTGGTTTATCAATGTGTTTAGAGTCTTTTCTAGTTATTTTAGGCAAAAATAGATTGAAAATAAGTTTCTAGTGCAAAAAACTATGTATCTCAATTTTTTTTAGCATCTCAATGCCCAAAATCTAGGAAAAAGTAGACAATGCATTATATAGATTTTTTTTAAAAAAAAAACTTGGGGCAGACAACGTGTCGTCTATCTTATTAGAACTTAAAAAAAACAAAGGGCCGCATGTACAATCCCTTTTCAAATGGGACAAGCGCTCTACTTTGATTTGTCATGCCCAACAATGTCTAGCCTATTTCTCTCTCTCTCTTATTTCTATTTTTTTTAATTGATGTTTTTTTAATATTTTTTATTTATATTTAAATTAATACATGTTCTCTCTTATTTATTTATTTTTATTTAGCCTTTTATAAATAATGATTGTTTTTAATTATTTTGTACACGTTTAATTTTTGAATAAATTATTCTAATTCATGTTTAATTTTTGAAGAGATTATTCTAATTCATCTATGATTTTTTTTGTTTAATATGAATGAGTTTTATTTTTAAAAATAAAAAAATTTATTTTTGGATAGCATTTCTAATAAGTGCAATATTGTGAAATATTTTTATTTTTTAATTTTATTTAATTAATTTTTGGATTAAAAATTTATAAATTAATCTGAGTTGATCTAGATTAATTTAAAAAGATGTTATCTTAATATATGAAAAGAAAATGTTAAAATAACGCTATCTTAAAAAAAATTCTAGGAATGAACTTAATTTTTAATCGTGTGTTATTAAATCAATTCTCTTCTAATTTAATTTAAAAATATAAATTAAATGGTCTCCAAGTAGCCATCTAAGCTGAGTTTGGCGGCATTGACAGAAAACAAATTCCCACGGTAATGTGCAGACAGGGAACTGTTCTTATATATTTTGACGCGTCCGCGTCAAAATTAGTAGATTTTCTCTGAAAAACAAAAAATGTTGCAAAAAAAGGCCAAGTCAAAAACGGAGAACAAAAGGAGTTTTGGTTCAATGGATACCTTTCTTACCTTTATTTCAAACCGTCCATTTTTCTTTGTATTTGTTCTGATGGTTTTTTTTTATTTTAATTAAATAAAGGACATAGAACAAAAGATTTATCTCTTCGTGAAAAAAAAGAGGGAATGAGAAATTTTACTAAAAAAATCATTTTGTTTTGGCAGGATTTTAATTATTATTGTTTTCATAAAAAATAATTGTCATGTAATTAAATAAAATAAAATTTAAAAAGCTCTCCGCAACACAATATTTAAATATGTTACTCTATATCTATTTTTTAATTTCCTAACTTGTTTTTTAGTTATATTAACAATTTTTTTAATTTAATCCTCCTCATGTTTTATTAAATAGATAATATTTTTAATTCACAATAATTTTTTTTTACTGCTATAAAATATGTTGATAATGACTCCACTTTTTTACATTAAAGAAATTGATCCGATATGCGGTGAAGCATTGGACACTGGACTAGTTTGGACCTAAAGCTAGACGAGCATGAACTTCACTTCGTAGTAATAATGGAGATAAGTAATCTAGGGAGCCCTTGGTGCTCCTTTTTATCTTTTGGTGTGTTTATTTTTGTCGTTCAAGTTTCTTTCCATTTGAAAAGATATACTTGATTTTTTATGTGTTTTTTTTTTATGGTTTTGATATGTTAATGTAAATATATATAATATAATTTTAATTAAAAAATATTTTTATAAAAATATTATATATGGCATTAACAAATACACAAATATCAAAAAAAGATGGCTTAGAAGTGAGGATTAATAAATAAATAAAATTACGAGGACCAACCGAGTGAACGCGATCGTAAGTTTCTCATCCCATTTCTTTTTTCTTGAAAATTCTAAAATTTTGCTCCTGTGTTCTTTTTATTCGATATTTCTGGGTTTTAGTACGGTTTTTTAAGGGTGAATATATATATATATATATATATATATATATATATATATATATATATATATATATAAAATGAAAGGTTCGAAATCTCTTAAGAAATCTTCAACGGACAGGTTAGATGCATGTGTTTAGTGCTCTGCAGAGTCCTTGCTCTGTTTTCTGTACAGTCCATCCTTATGTGATGCCAATATTGAGCCCTTACTTTCACAGAAATCGTCAGTTCGAACAGTTGAAATATTTACAGCATATATGTTGAGGACAAAGGGTGTTTTTCTCATCAAGTCCAGAGCAAAGCACGCAGAGATGAAATGCAGAAATCAAATCCATTGCCTTTTATTAACAGCTTGATGATGTACATCTTCTTCTTATCACAGTTGATTTTTACCCGCTCCTCCTAGCCATGATCACGTGACTTAAGAATGCATGGTACAGTTACATGACCATGAAGCAAACACGTCAGTACAACATTTAATACTTCTGCAAGTGTGATGATCAGCTAGCGTGCCTCTATCACCAATCAACAATTTCAGACAGGTTTCCATCAATTCTCTAGCTGGGGTCTACTCTCAAAATCAACCGTCAATTTGTTCAATTTCTTGCTGCTTATCCTTTGCTGTATAATTCTCAAATCTTGGTCAAAGCTGTGGTTGAATAATGAAAGAGGAAATTTATTTCATTAGCGCAGTTAAAAAATGTTATAATCAATGATTTTGAACATCAGTCAGTTATTATGTCACCCAGTAATGAAGTACTAACCTTTGAGGGTGTGAAGGTGCGGAAGGAGTTAACATAGAAGCAAGCTTAACAGCATCTTCATGCCGATTAACAACATGATTGAAGCACAGATAGCGCCCATATGATGACACATCTTCATAGATGCAAACGTGGGCATCCACCAAGAAGTTCAAGCCAACAGTCACAAAAACCCCATCTTCATACATTTCTGCTGCTCCTTTCAAATATGGGTTTTTGATGGAAAGATCAGGACTCATCACCAACCCTGCGTTAACAGATACCATATTCACTCCCCTGTCCATTGCCACTGCCCACGCTGTCTTCTCTGCTAGAGTTTTTGACAGAGCATGCCACAACTGCCCAGAAACTCATTTCAGTATATAACAATGTTGATTCATTGGAGGAGATCTTAAATTCAATACATAATTGCACGTAATTAACACTAGAATTGAAGTTCATATAATAAGTAAATAAAAGAAGCTGGTACCTTGAATTTACGACAGAAATTGATGTCACTCCAGTGTCTCTCATCAAAGTCCGCTGTTATGGACTTGCGATCATCTCTCCAAATAACAGCAGTTGCTGAGGACGTGAATACGACCTTGTCAATTGTTTCAGTTTGTGCGCACGCTTCTAGCACATTGTGAGCTGCTCTGACCTCCACTTCTGTCATGAATTCCTGCACGGAACCAACGGCCCTTCATTTGTCAAGAGGACAGAAATTTGAACGCTTATTTGCTGCCCATTAACCCGAGATTTAGACAACAATCGGTCGACACCCGTCTCTCTCAAAGGTTTAAAGCATATTAAAACAGATATGGCCTCTTGTTAGTATAAGTGGTCGATTGTAATAACGAAGACTTTTCCTTGGCTAATAATAGAGGAGACCCTTAACCGTGATGAGCCCAATTAGCCTAGAAGTCAAGCAATTAATCAAAGCCATTTAACAACTCTTACGAACTTGACGAATTGAACATATTAAAACTAATTACTGGTTAACATGTTGTGTGTACAAGAATAATTAAGCAGGCCGCCGGTCCCTTTCAAAGGTTTTCAAAAGGCTGGAGAGCCGTGATATTAATAATTTTATAGGTTATGAGGTTGTTTTTTTTTTGTTTTAAAAATATTTTTGAAAAGATATAAAAAAATTTATTTTTTAATATATTGATATTAAAATAAATTTGAAAAAGTAAAATAAAAAAATTATTTTAATATATTTTCAAACAAAAAATATTTTAAAAAATAATTCCTATCAAAAGTCAAAATGTACAAAACTTATTAGTGTGTGAATTAGTTATATATGGATAAAAAGTTAGCCTAACTTCCAATTATAATTAATACACGTCTTTTTTTCGGTGAGCTGTGATGGTAATGCAACCCATGGAAATTAAAGTTTAAATTGACATGCAATTATGCACCTACATTATTAATTACTTTTAGTAAACGAAGGGCATAACATCAAAGCACATGAATTTAAATCCCTTTTATTAATTAATTTAAACTTCAGAGCTTGTTGATAACTTTGCAATTTGCTGGCATTCTCTCAATCATTAAATATATTAAGAGTTATACTCGGTTTGTTTAGCATAAATTCTAGATCTGTTATAAAAATTATTTATAGATTTCTTTTATTATTGGACTAATGATTTAGCTGTTATTAACCATTCTAATATATATATATATATATATATATATATATATATATATATATATATATATATATATAGAGAGAGAGAGAGAGAGAAATATATTGAAAAGGGTGAATTCGCGGTGCTTGTATTCACCAGGCAGCGCGCGGTAGCTTGTGCTGCTTTTTCTTGATCTACTCTAAGGTGTCGGCCGGAGATCTCATATGCTAAGTGCGGTTGAATGTACTTTTAGATCATGAAAAGGAAAGATCAACTTACATCATAGGAGGATTGATCCTGTGGAGGCTCAAAGTTGTAGAACACACCACAACAGCCTCTTAATGCATCAATTATGCTCTTATAGTCAAAAGGATCTGCATACAGAACCTTCAGCTTCTTCTTATCACAAGATAGGCCGCCGAATTGCAACTCACCTGATTCAAATCATCCAAGACAATTATGAATTGGCCCATGCATGCAAAAACAACGACAGAAAGAAAGACGTCCGGCCAAGTAGTTAGTAAAAGATCAACAAATAAATAAAAAGAAGAGAGAGATTGAGCATTACAGTCATGGTTTT
The DNA here is from genome assembly GCF_951802175.1 of Populus nigra. Classification (NCBI taxonomy): domain Eukaryota; kingdom Viridiplantae; phylum Streptophyta; class Magnoliopsida; order Malpighiales; family Salicaceae; genus Populus; species Populus nigra. The sequence continues at coordinate 12,195,405 of NC_084859.1, forward strand.
GAACCGCAGCATGAACAGTGTAGCCTCTTTGGAGGAGCCTTTCAACCAAGCTAAACCCAAGGCTGCCTGAAGCGTCCATCACACAAACTGTGTTTGTGATGTGATGGAAAGAAGCCGGTGCCATTTGAGAGGGAAGAGAGGAGACACTCTTTTATTTAACTCGAAGAGTAGTGTGTTTTGTATGGTAGGGAGAGTTGTTTAGATGGGTGACTTCGGGGGGGTGTGTATATATTGAATAAGGGAGGAGAAAACGACAACAAGTTTCGAGGAATTGGGAATTTTTTTCCCCTAAAATTTTTGGGTAGAGGGAGTTAGACTGGTGTGTGTGTGTGTGTGTGTGTGTGTGTGTGTGTGTGTGTGTGTGTGTGTGTGTGTGTGTTATTTTTTTATATTGAGATTAATATTTATTTATTTTTAAAATGTTATTTTAAAATAAATAAATATGATCTTTATTATAATTGTGAAAACGGTAGTATTTATTTATTTTTTAAATTTAATATTTAAAATTACTCTTAATAAAATTATCTCTACTATTTTTTAAAAAAAGAAAGTTGCCGGTGATAGTATAAACCAGGCAACTTGAGGCTTGCAGATAGCATTAACTCTTTATTTTCTTATAAAAAAAAAATATTGTGCTAATTTGAAAAAGAAAAAAAAATGTGGCCAGCATTCAAAGAGCGTGGCTGTAGGTGGTTGTGGTAGGAAAAAAATGTGGCCAGCATTCAAAGAGCGATGTGTGTGGCCAGTTAATCACAGGAGGAGGAGGTGCGGGAGAATTGATGAAATGGAAACATGAAGGATTTGGGCAAATGATGGTCAACGATGGGAGTGAGCAAGCATATTTCTACACGGAGCAACTATATGTTGGCAGACAGACTGATATCATTCATTTCTCTCAATGCCTTGCCTGCCCATGATCGTATAATATATAGGATGGCAGAGGCAAATCTTTTAACTTAATTCTTGCTCCGAATCTATCTACATTTCCGTGTGTTATAAAGGCTTTGACTTCGAACTTTTGTTTTATCAATAAAAAAAATATTTGGTTGCGTGTTTTTAAAAAAGTTTTTTAAATAATATGATTTGGGATATTTACTTGATTGAGAAAAAAAATGATATATAAATTAGTGTTTTTAAACCCGGTTTGGTGGCGGACCCGATCCAAGACCCGGATCATCGGGTTTTGACCGGGTCACCCAGGTCAACCCCATTTTTTATAAATCAAAACAACATTGTTTTGATAAAGAAAAATAGTCAACAGGTTTTGCCGGGTCGGCCGAGTTTTAAACTACCCCTATTTTTCATAAACTCGGCCCAGTTCCAGCTTCGGATCAGCCTAGTTCTGGGTCGACCCGTCGGGCCGAGTTTTAAAACTATAATATAAAGCAGCTTAAAAAAATTAAAACATGAAACTTGCCAAAAAAAAGAAGGAAAGTTAGGAAAAAAACAAACAATGAAGTTATTCAATCAAAAATGGAGGAAAAAAAATTGACATGAATCAACCTGATCAAGTATGGAAGATATACAAGCCAATAGAAATATAAAAAAAAAAACCGAAGTTGAATCCCAAATATTTTCATGTCGAATGATAAAATTGAAAAGATAATCAATTTAAAAAGTAATCAAAAAACACTAAGCAAACCAATTTTTATTATATGGATAATGTAAATAAGATAATCAAATATAATGCAAACTAGAAAACATCGCGGAACTCAATTTCAAAATAACTTGATATTAAAGGACAAAACACAAAAAATATTAAATTTAAAAAGAGCAATCATAGAAAAAAAATCGAGCTAACCCGTTAAACCCGCAGTCCAAGCGATGGGACCAGAATAGACAAATAAAAAAGAAATCAGAGAAAATCATGAAGCTTGATACCAAAAAATATCTCAACCTTGAAGGATGGAATAAACATAATAATTCCCAACCAATACAATATTGAGGGATGAAATTAAAAAAAAAATCAACTTAAAAAATTTGTCAAAGTAAATCCAATAAAAAACGACAAATAAAAAAACTCATGACAACTTAGGTCATTTTGCAAATTCACAAGAAATCATATAAAAGGCATATAAAGAAAAAGAATGGAGTCTAATCGCTAATGATAAAAATATTTAATGATGAAATTGAAAAAAAATCATCTTTTAAAAAAAAATAATAAACCAATTCGAGCAAAGTAAATCCAAGTTAATATTCATTAACTAAAGTAAATCCAACAAAGAACAACATATAAACAAACATGAGAAAACCCATGTTTTTTTTTAAATTAGTAAAAAACTCCACAGAAAAAAATAAAAATTATGGATCCCACTATCCAATTGAATAATTGTTGAACAATGAAACTTAAAAACCACGAGCTTAAAGAAAGGGAAAATAAAAATCAAGCAAACTTGGACAAATTTCTTAAAACTGGGTTAATCTCTAAAATATATAACATGTGAAATCCTAAACTTGAACTTACTTAAGGAGCTCAATTCCAAATAAATCTAGTGTTGAATGATAAAATTAAATTTTCTAAAGTAAAAAAATGTAGTAAAAATAACATGATAAAAATTGATAGGGAAAAAAAAAAGCTTTAGGAGAATGAAAATGTAAAAAAAAAAATTTATCTCAAATAAAAAAAATAACGATAAAAAGAATAAAGATTAAATTTGAAAGAATAAAAAATTAAAGGTGGTAAAATAGAAAACTAATTCTAATCTTATAAATTATTTTTAAAAAAAAGCATTTCAAATATTGAAGAAAAAAATTGAAAATAAAATTAATTTAAAAAATTAACAAAAAAATGATTTTTTAGATTCAACTGATTTTCATTTTTTTAATAGTAATTTTGAGTTGTTTTTGGGTTATTGGGTGGTTTATATAGATTATTATGGTATTTTTGAGGTATTTTTGGGTGAAAATTGATTTTTTAGATGTTTTCTCTCTTTTTTTTTTATTTCACTTCCTAAACTCTTTTATTTTTTATTTTTTTATAAGTCAAAAACTGAATTGGATTGAAAATTTAATTTTTGAAAACACATATAGAAATTTGGGGTAAAAAATAGATTATGAAAACTATCATCATAAGTCTCTTTCTTTATTATTATTATTATTATTATTATTATTATTATTATTATTATTATGTTAGTGAAAAAAAAAAAAGGAGAAGTTCATATTTTTTCTGATTCAAAATAAATAAGAATAGGATTTATTATATTGAACATTTAAAACTAGACTTGGATGATCTAATATTATATTTAAAAACCATAGACAAATTATATTCTTATTACTCAAAAGTATTTTCAAATAAGAGAGTTTTGCACCATTTTAACTTTATTTTGATTTTTGAGCTTTTTATTATTTTTTTAAAAAAGTAAAAATTTATTTAGCATACGCCCTTTTTAATAATTTAACAAGAAATCGTGGGCCGATATGGCCCAATTTAAATTCAAGGCAAACAGATCCAAGTAATTTCTTTCAAATAAAATTAAACACAGAAAACATTAAAAAACAAAACAAAAAATATCGGTGATCGGAGAACCAAATCCTGGACATGAGCGAGCCGCGAAACCCACCGTCGGGACTAAGAATCTCCATGACCGAACCTATCCGCTCCTTTCTCCTCTCAGCTTCGAAAGACGGGGATGTACCTCGAGAACTGCAGGATCTCGCTCTCAATCTCTCCTCTCAAAATAACCTACACTACAAGTCCTTCCGTAGTATATGGATCCGATCCCCACCCTCAACCCGACCACCCGACTTGATCCGCCTCTTCTCCGGTTCCAATTTCATCCTATCCAGCCCCAAGCCCAGAGAAAAGGTTATAATAATTAAAGAAAAGCACTCTATCTCTCTATTCACTCGTTTGTTTTGACTTTTTTTTTTTTAATTTGGTTATTATTGTTGTTGTTGTTGTTACTATAGAGTGAAGAGCTCAAGGCGAGATTGAGGAAACTTGAAGAAATGGCAGAGAGGAAAGCGTATGCAGAGCTAGTTAAGGATATTACGCCGCGGAAGAATACCGATGAGCCCTTCTCTTCTTATAAGGATCAGATGGGCTTTGGTCAGTTTTTCATTCATTTGCATCTGCTTCTTATTGTTTTTTTACAGGATTCGAATTTTTAGTTACACTTTAATCCAACTCTTAATGAATTGGTCATATATGGTCAGTCACTTGCTGTTGAATTTGTGGGGTTAGTGATGTTTTATTTTGGAGAAAGTTGGGAGGGATTTGCAAATTTTAATTTTTATGGAATCACAATCTTGCTACATGCATGCCTGCTGCCTTCAATTGTATGATAAAAAATTGTTAAGGTAATTAAGAAAGACGGTTGAGAATGTATCCCAGCTATCAGTGAATCTATTTTTCATGCTTTTATTTCCCTCCCTCGGAAAAAAGAGTTGCATTATTCGGAAACGGGAAATCTTTGAATTGTAGAATCTTTCTGATTGAGGGAGTATCATTCCCAATATTCAGTCAGTGAACAAATGCTTAATTTTTAAATGGATGATAGTACGGGGTGTGACAAGGTAGGAAAGTGTCAAGTTACATTAACATCTTCAATTAACATGTCTGGTTCCCCTCTTTTATTCCCTGCAATTCTTTTAGCACATTTTCCTAGTTGAAGTTTTCCTTTGGTAAGTGTTGTTGCACTATGTCAAACTATTGACTCCGTGGGATTGTTGTCCCGGGCTTTAATTGCATCCTTTTAGTTGTTCACCTGTGGATGAACAGAATCTAACACAGTCATTGTGTGCACTTCACAACTTGAGTTACTAGTGACTGATTTTTGCTGATTCTCTGTAGCCATATGAAGTTTCTTGTTATTTTGTTATCCCCGACAAGAGCCCCTTTATAAAGTTCATTGCCCCTGATAATTTGCATTTTTAATGCATCTCCTAGCTTGTGATTGTAGTGACTCTCTAGACGTGTTTAATTTCCTCTAAGTAAGGAGACAACTTTCCTCCTTTTCAAATCTTCAAATTTGTCTATTTTGGTTAACCTGAAGCTTTTGTCAATCATAACTTTCTGCAGGTTTGCATGTTGTTCTTATCATGTTTACTGGCTATCTGGTTGGATATGCAGCATTTAGAGCTTTGTTTGGCCACAGTCCTGCCATGGTAACATCAGATGCTATTTTCCCTCCATTTAAAGTTGTTTTTACTCCTCAAAGCATTTCAAATTATCTGCTTTCTTAAGAAATGCCACCCTAGATTTAAAAAAAAAATCATCTGCAATCTTGTTGGTTGGGATTGTCTTTTATCACATGCTTACATGTGCATTTACAATCACGCGCGCGCGCGCACACACACTGGTCCAACCATTCTTTTCTATTTCTCTAGATTGATGTTAATGGCACACTTTTCTAACATTCCAGAGTGCTGCTGGAGGCATTCTTGGATTGGTTTTTGGAATGCTTGTAGAAACTTTTCTTTTCATAATTCGAACTTCCAACCCCGATCCTAGATCATCAACTTCTAACACTTCTAAGCTAAAGAAGAATCAATAGAATTGACACAAACAGGTCAGCTCTTTTAAATCTTTGGTGTTACATCCCGATTTGTTGAAATATGTTATTTTCTGAATATGCAAATTAAGAGGCTATATGGCTCTATATGTGCAGATGCATCAGTAGGCTTGATTATAATTTTTCTTTTCAACGATCAGTTTGCATTTGACGACTCTGGATTTTGATGAAGAAGCATGAAGAAGAGATACAGGTGCCTTAATACCTGCACGAATGTTGTTACCATGACTGTTGACATCAAAACTGTTAGTTCAATGTACCTCTTCTCTATTAGAAATAATAATGTGTGTTGTTTGTCACATCTAATTTGTGCAATTGCAACAATTTTCATATACCCGCATTTCCCTGAAAAGAAATAAATCAGCATGCACTAAGTCCTTTCATAGGGTTGATAAAACCCTTTATCCCATATCTTCTGATGGGGATCTTGGGACATACACGATGGTGTAACCTAACATTATTTCGTATTGCGCATGAAACTTGTGCATTAGTGAATAGTAATTACAGAAGACGATAATAAGAGGGTAGTCCGAGACTGACATAAAGCGAAGTCTCCTCTTTTCTAAATTTGCAATTATATTGAAATCTCACGTGCTAATCCGAATACCTTTTGATATGAGTCAACACTGGTGCAGGTATTCCTGAGCCCTTGCTTTGCAGCAAGGTTTGCTGCCAGTCCGATAGCAAGCATGAGAAATTGATAACTGAAGTTAATTTCAATGATCTTGTCAAATAGTTATTCTGTCCACAGTAAATATTATTAAAAACTTAAATGATCTAAATTTTATGAAAAAATATATTCTTCTTGTTGAAATTCCTTTTTTTTGTTAATGTTTTTGTTATTTTAATGAAGCAATGGTATTTTATTAATAGAAAAAATATAAAAATTAAAACAAAATATCAATTAAAACTCAAATGATTTAAATTAATTAACAAAAAAATGCATTTTTTTAGCCAAAGCTTTTTAATTCTAGGGAGAGCCTAGTTTTATATATATATATATATATATAAAGGCCTGCTATCTAGCTAATATAAAAAATTGTGTTATGAAATAAGAATGACAATAAGTATCTACGAGTCGGTTTTCAGGTTTTTCAATATCTTTTCTCGTATCCATTAGGTATATGTATGTTTGGAGTATCTTTTCTAGTCTCCAAATCTTTCTTTCATCAGATCTCTGGTATCTTTGTTCAAGAACTTAGCCAGACAAAAAACATGCTGCCATTCAAAAACCAGGCTTGCAAACAATCCTTGCCAATTCATTTATTTCTTGAACAATTCTCTTCCATCCCATTGAATGTTGTTGGCTTTTAGAAATTTCATTCACACAACATTAAAATATTGAGAATTGAAAAACAAACTATAATGGATATCTGCTGTGCTCTTTGCTTTTTTTAAAACAAAGAGAAACATGTTATAAAGCAAAGTAAGGCTGGACAAAAAGAAAGAAGTTGGGAAAATTATCCTTGGCTATGAGTATTAATTTGTCCATAACAGCAACTGATTTCTAAAAAAAAACAACACTATTGGACTAAAATTCAAAAGCAAAAGGAAACTTTGTTGGTTTAACATGCAGACAGAACACCTTGCCTTGAATTGAGAATTGCTGACGCTCTTGTGTTCTCTTCTCAATCACAGACTCCAACTACAGAAACTTTTCCCTGCAAATTCAAGACAAACAAAATCTGTCATAGTGATAATTAAGACCGGGAGAAAGAAAGCTATTGAGCAATGTTAAAGGAAGAAGAGGGTGAGACCTAGAGGGGGATTGAGGACAAAACGTTCAAGGATCTATATGAAGTAGAGAGTCAGCTGGAAAGAGGGTAGTAGAAGTGTAGAACCCTAATTTTTATTTATATATAGCTTGGTATAATTGTAATTTTTTTTCAAACTTTAAGGTTATTTAGTTCGGGTAGGGTTTCAATTCGGACAAAGCAATATCCATACCCTATCTACATTTAAATGAGCAAAACAAATCTTTATCTATTAGGGTCGATTTGGATAGGTATCTATCGGGGTTAGGATAAGATTGTCAATTCTTAATTATGAATGCGTTTATCAAGTATCATGAATTTAATTTAGAAACAAAAGGATATTGCTTATGCTTAATAAAATAAACAAAATGATAAAGTGAGAATTTAATGTTTTTAATAAAAGCAAAAGATAGATGCTAAAGTAAATGCTTAAACAATAAATGAATCATGAGTTGTACAAGGTATGCGTTGTAGTAGTCGCTGGTGAGAAAGGTTGGCGCACGTACTGACAAATGTGTGTTTGTACTAACAAAGTGCAAAGAGGAGAAATAGGTGCTCCTTTTGTGAAACGATCAGTGGTCATGGTGGTTAACATAGTTTTTAAACCCGATTCAATTCAAGATTTAAATTTTAGATTTTAATTGGATTGGTCGGGTTACTCTTTATTTTAAAAAAATTCAAAATAATATCATTTTAATTAAAAAAAATTAACAGGTTGCAACCGGGTTTTTGACCGAGTCATTAAGTTAACCCGTTAAGTCGGTCGGGTCACACGGGTTATTTTTTTTTTATTTTTTCATTAACCTAACTCGATTTCAGTTCCGGATCAGTCAGGTCCCGGATCGACCCGTCAAACTTGACCAAATTTCAAAACTATGGTGGTAAAAACATGAGTATGACAGTATTTTTTCAGCATGACTTTTTTTTTCCCATGTTGGGTTCAATTGGGCTGCATTTAAGGGCTAGTTAGGTCATTTTATCCCTTTTATTTTCCTTTTCTCTCTCTCTTGGTTGAGTCTTCATTGGGCCTGGTTAAAATAAAATATGGGACCAAACAGGGACTCTGTTGAATGAAGTGAAGTGGGGAAAAAAGTGAGAAATAAGGGTTAATTGACAAGTTATAAGAGAATAAACGACTAAATTGAATAAAGATGGAAAAAGTGTTTGGCACGTTAACCTGTGCGCCATCATGTGAGGAAGCTCAATGTATTATGGTGACGCGTGAGGCTTCCTCCAAGATTTGATGGAGGTCATTTTTTATGTCGTTAGATTTATTTTGGTGAGAACCTCCTTCCAAGGCAGTGCGTGTTAATAAAGTCGCTTGGCTATCAATTTTTTTTTTCTCTTTCCTCTCCTTGATTTCCACATCTAATCTCCAAAATAGCAAAGGGGCTTCCATGTTTTTGGATGTAAAATTTGGTCTTCATTCTTGTAATTATTATTTTTAACAATAATTATAGTTTGGTTTTGAAAAATTGATGTCTAATAAACTATGGAATGTTTTCCAAAACTATGTTTACGTGAGACAATGCAAAATAGAAGAAATATATATAAACAATAAAAATACAACATAGAAGGATGAAACTGAAAATATCAAAACTTTGAAAGCTAAAGAAAAATAAATGAATAGTGATTTGTACGTGAGTGTAAGAGTAGGGGGCTAAAGAGAACTTTTTTGGGCTAATTTATAATTGGCCACTTGATTTTTTCTTTTTGTTTTTGTCACCTTGATCCTCCATTTTTAACTTCTCCTTTAACAAAATCCAAGAGATTAGTTATTAATTTGGAGAAAACACCTGTATCACTGTTAGGTTTTGAATAGGGTTGTGTTTTTGTTTAGCTCGTTTTTAGTTTTCTTTTTTTCTTTTTTTCTATTGGGAGTTTGGTTTAATTCTAAATAAAAGAAAAAGGTTAAATATTAATTAAAAAAAAGTCTTCAGAATTAAATATTAATATTTTTCATTCTTTTTCCTCGAATTGAAAAACCTGAAATGATTATGAAAATTAAACTCAATTAGTGTTTGTTTTATGCTATGCATATGGACGGTCTATTTTATTTGAGTTATGTTTGGTTTTTATTTTCACTTACTTGATCATTTTTTTAATTATTTTTATAAGAAAAGAAGGATAAAATAAAACTCAGAATGCATAAACTATTTAAAGAGTAATAGAGAGGAAGGTTATAAGTGTACAACCTAAAGTTTTTATAAACCAATTATGAATTCAAAATAATAACATGGAGGGGCTTTTTTATTATTATTATTTGAGCTGGAATAACCCCAGAAAAGAAGTTCTAATTTTGGGATTTGACTTGATTTCCTAAATTGGAAAACTGATATCGGGCCGTATGTTTAAAAATAGTAACACTTGCATTTTCGACGCCCCACAAAACCTTCCCCAAGTTATAAAATCCCTTGAATCCCAACTCCGCGTGACAGCCTCCCTCTCCCACCACCTCCTCTGCCTCCACTCCAAAAAAACAATGGGCAGAAGGAAGCACCAGGAACCGGAGACTGCCACCACCCAGAACAACATTGTTTCTGCTTCTTCCGACATCTTAAAATTCCTATTCAGCGGCGCCCATCAAACCGCTGCTACCTTCTCCCTTTTCTCCGATAGCAACCCTTTCAAAAGAAAACCCGATGACCCAAAATCCAACGAAAAACCCAGCGCCAATGCCGATATTCAAGACCCTAATTTCAACTGTACTGCAATGAAACTAAAAAAGGTGAAAACCCAAAATCCAAATTTGGGTCTTGAGCCGAAAGAAGAGAGAACGTTAAATGAGAGTGGAAGGAAGAGAAAGAAGAGAAAAAGAGATGATCTTGAGAGCGAATATGAGGCTAAGAAGTACGGTCCAGTGGTAAATAATGAGGAAAATGTGGGTGTTGTTGTTGGCGCGAAGAGGAAAAAGGCTGATGATGCGGCGGATGTGCTGGTTTCAAAGGAGAGTGAAGGTTTTGACGATGAGAGGAAGTTATTAAGGACTGTGTTTATTGGGAATTTGCCTTTGAAGGTGAAGAAGAAGGCACTCATTGAGGAATTTAGTAAGTTTGGGGAGGTTGAGTCTTTGAGGATCCGGTCTATGCCAATTACTGAAGTAGGTGTACTTTGATTCTGATGATTATGGGTTTTTTTTCTTGTTGATTGGTATTGTATTTTGATGGATTTCTGCTTGGGCAGTCCAAGATACCCAGGAAGGGAGCTATTTTGTTGAAGAAATTTAATGATAATGCTGACAGGTATGCTGTTGGTTCTCACAGATGTGTGTGTTTGTGTTACATATTCGGATAGTTAGTTTTGATGTCCATTCTTATGTCTTACTTCTGAAATTCTAGAATTGAACCCCGTAATGTTACCCTATTTGCTTATTTTTCATCTGATGAAAAAATCCTAGCAAGTGCATGTTCCAGTTTACGTGGTTTATTTCAAATTCCTTACACAATCCACGTTACCTGGCTTTTCCATGTCAGAATCTGGAAAAGAATTAATTAGATGTCCGAGCGCACGAATGATCACTGTGAGGAAAAAAAAAAAAGATGCCTTGGCAACTAATTAAAGAGAAACAAGTGAAAAATGTTCACCCTGAGTTATCAGGGCTGGAATCAAATGATGATCCATTTCCAGAGTGTACTTGGTGATATAATTACCATTTCTCAACTTTGAGTTGCATCACTAACAAAAAGCTACATGTTCTAAGTTTGCCTATAAGGAGCTTCTGTTTAATTAAACTTTGTATTGTGATTTTGGTTGATCCTTTATATCTGCTTTTATTCATTTTGATTGCTATGTCAATTTTTGATGAAGAATACCGTGTGCTGCAGTGTTCATGCATATATTGTTTTCAACACTGAGCAATCTGCAGAGGCATCTCTCACTCATAATATGGCTGTGGTATGTTTATGTAATGTTTCATTTCTGACAGTTGGCTAATCAACATGATTTTGAGTAAAATATTATGTTTTTTTTTTATTATAGGTTGGAGGAAATCACATTCGTGTAGATAGGGCATGCCCACCTCGTAAGAAGTTAAAGGGGGCAGATGCTCCCCTTTATGATAACAAGAGGACAGTTTTTGTTGGTAACCTTCCCTTTGATGTGAAGGTAATCAACTGTCCTGTATTTCTCTATGTGCATTCTGCGTACACTCTGTGGATTTGTTGTTGCCTAATTTTGTTAATCTTATCTTGATATGTCTCTTTCATCTGACTGTAGGACGAAGAAATTTATCAGCTTTTCACTGGTGTTAAAGATCTTGCATCCAGCATTGAAGCTGTTCGGGTTATTAGACATCCTCATATAGGTCTGGGAAAGGGCATCGCCTATGTGCTGTTTAAAACAAGGGTATGATGCGCTAAAATTAATGCTCATTTTTTATCAATAATTTTAGCACTGAAATTTATAGTAACGTGCTTCCCTCTGTTTGTTCATGTCCCAACTCTATTTTATCTGATATGCTGTACCCATTGAAATTGATGTTCCGAAGAGCTGCCACTTGTATTCCAAATTTGGAAATATAAGGTTCCTGTGACACTGTAGTCAATATCTTGGGTTGGGTGTCCATTTAGAATTTAAGTTATATATCATGTCGGATCATTAAATACTTTGATTACATACCATGTTATCAGGAAATAAACTAATTTAAAAAGAATAGAGCATATTTCACATAAGTGCAGAGGTGTGGTCTTCTTTTTTTGTATTTTCTTCTCAGATTTAAGGAGCGGGAAACTATGATTTGCTTAAGCAATGGCTGCAGTTAGTTTTTCGGAAGAGTTTTTAAGTCTAGTCCAGGCATGCATCGTTGGAGCTATCAACCAATACTCACTTGTATGAATGCATAGCTTTGTTGGAGTTCGAAGCTTTGACCGTTCTTTATTTTTCTTGCTCTGGGAATATGTTTGTGGATGGCATGTTAGACTGAGCAAAGAGCATAGTTGGGCTTGTATTTTCATGTAGCTGTTCTATGATGAGATGCTCTGAAATGAAAGGATGAAATTTACCTGTTTGTGCGGAATTGATTCTTTTGTGCGTGTTGATGTGTTTGGATTCTCTTTTAGCAGTTTAGAATTGTCTTGTTTAAATTATGGTTGCTGAAAGATTCTCACACTGCTTAAATTTTATACCAATGCTTCATTAGTTTTTATAATGTATTCAAAAAATTCCAGTGTCTGTCCTACAAGGTTAATGAGTTCTGATGTGATGGCAAGCAGGAAGCTGCAAATTTGGTGATCAAGAAACGAAATTTGAAGCTTCGTGATCGAGAGCTGAGAGCATCTCATGCCAGGCAGGATTCTACGCCATCTAAGAGAAGGAACTCATTTGCAGGAGAGACAGCTAATTTGTCAAACAAGAAGTTGGCAACAGATTCGAGGACTCCTGATCGCAACAACAGGCCAGATACAAAGGCTGCCAAGTCCTATCAGGGCTTGCGTGCTAGCAAATCTGTTATTGAGAAGAAAGTCCATGCTCCCGCAAATGCAAAACGCAATGGAACAGCTAAGGTGATATCTAAGACTCAAAGAGAAAAGCGTCAGGAGAAAAGGCCAGCTGTTGCTCTAAGAAAGGCAAAAGCTACAGCACTCAAGGATGGTGGTGCTTCAGGACCAGCCAGGAAAAAACGCAAGCTAGATAGCCGGACCCCAGACACTTCCAACAGAAAGAAGAAAGCCAGGAAATTTGGGTAGGAAGAGGAAGAAAAAGCCTTCGTATTATGGGCAATACCTAAAAGTGCGATAGAGGGCCCTTGGCTGCAGCTTTTACAGTTTGAGCGATACATTTGTTTTTTTTTAAATAAACATTTTAAATTGATATTTTTTATTATTTTAATACATTATATTAAAAATTAAAAATTATATTTTAATCTATTTAAAAAAAACATTTTAAAAAGTAATTTCTATCTTATTTTTAAATATGCTCTTTAGGTTGAGAGTTGATGGCCAAAACTAAAATTAAGAAATAATATATTATCCCAAAACAGCCACAATTAATACATTATTAATAGCATTGCTCACCATGCAAACTTTTTTTCTTGGTCCTGTAATTTTTTTCTCATTTTTAGTTTAGTTTTCAAACTTTATTTTCATTCAATCTGTCCCTTAAAATTTATTTTTTCATAGTCATAAAGTTTTTCATTCTCTTTATATTGTATGTTATCACGTAGATGTTGGATGGCGTTCAATGAACAATTTTGTATAACTTAATTTCTAATTATTCTAAAAAAACAACATTGAAGGAACAAAGTACAAAGTTGACATACAAAAATTCTTTTTTCATGTTTACTGTTCTAAAGGTAAAAATAGACTTTAATCCTTAAACTTTTTTTTTTATCTTTAATCTCTTATGTTTTTTGAATTTTTCATTTTGGTATCAATTTTTTTATGTTTTAATCTCTAGATCTTGAGATATAAGAGAAAAAGTTATCGAAAAATTATTGGATAAATAAAGCTTTTGGGTGATCAGATTTCGATTGTCAATAACTTTGATTTTTAAGAGAAGAACTCAATAGAGTTGGTTTCCATTTAATGATGTTGAAAAAAGTAGATTGAAACTCATAAATTTTTTAAAATTTGATTTGGTTTTTAGTTTTCAGATCGATCATAATGTTTTTTTGTCAAAAACCCTAGAAATACAGGTTGATAATAATAGCAATTTTATTGAATAAAAATAAATTGACTTGCGAGACCTAATTGAAAACAGCAAAAGAAAAAAAAAAGTTAATGAATCATACTCGAGAGAAGAAGAAATAAAAGCTCCTTGAAGACCTACTATCACTCCTCCATGGGCATTGCTTCATAACCAGAAAGAGTTTATCAAAATAATTCAAACACCATTATGAAAGGCTCCATGTCAACGTCAATAAAGAAGAAAAAAAGGGAAAAAAAACTCACATGCGTTACACTTGAAAGGAGGGGAAGCCGAGACAAATCAAACCCTACCATGAAAACCATAGTATGACCACCTCATGATGTCTCATGAGAGGCCCAAATGATGCAGGGACAATTCACATGCTAGTGTGTTTGCTGAACATGCTATCCGAGTTTTTTTTAATAATATCTATATTAAATTAATTAACAAAGAGCTTCTCTAACAATCTTATTATTATTATTATTATTATTATTATTATATAAAATGCAAAGGCCCTTGAACCAAAGTTATTAATACTTTTACTGTAAAGGAAAATATGTTATTTAATTATTTTAAAAAAATAAAATGACAATAAAACCCTTAGAGCCAAGCTTAGAAAGTTTTGCTTTCAAGGTCGAGGAAGTAAATTTTATGTGTTGAAGACATGTTTGCAGACCTTCTTGCCCCCAATCAAATTGTATATGACTTTTTACCATTTGAAAAAAATCATTTTACCCCTAATGATTTTATCATCACTTCACTATTATAATCCATAAACATTTACCTCACGAGCTAAGGTGTTGAGCACTTATAGATTTCTTGTAATCCTTTTGGATATTTATTTCAAATACTTTCAGTTTTTATACAATAAACAACATAGCTAAAACAAGATTTTTTTGTTAAAAGAAATATATTAATAAGAAATGAGAATTTATACTATAAAAAATATATTTTGAATTAATTTAATTATTACATTTCTTTAAAAAAATCTAATTTTATTGTGATATAATTAAATAAAAAAGATTGTAGAGAAGCTCACAGCACAATATTAAATATCTTCATGCGAGTATATTTTCTCTTTCTGCGCATTAATAACTTTTTTATAATTTATTAACTTGTATAATTTTTATTCTATTTCATTAAACACACAGATCAACCTTTTCATTTAGTCTATTAAATTAAATGCACATATCAACTTTTCAATTTTCGATTAAAATTCTTTGTGATGCCAGAAAACACTTTCATAAAGCCTCCACATTCATAAACAGCAAAGTTACGTTCAGTGTATTCTTAAAGATCATTTCAGAAACTCTTCACATGCATTCAGTCATGTAATTACAGAAATAATAATATTTCACTGCCAATCTCTCTCATTTTTTATTCTATAAAAAGCAAACTTACATTTGTTGTAATCTAAAAAACCTTTCATGCACATTAACTTATTTCAAGAAACTTTTTACGTACAATTACTCTATTAATTTTAATTCTTTGTTAACTGACATCAACATTGACTTGATTTATTATTCACATTTTTAATGATCAGGAACAAATATCATTCTATTTAAATCCTAAATCTTACATACAGCTGAAATAAACAACATTTGCTGCTTAAAAAAGTGGACAGCACCGACTGGCATAAACCCTGCAACAGGCGTAAAAACTACAACATGTCTTGCAGAAAAAATGCACATATGCTTGAGATTGATGACTTTTTTTTCTAGGCATTCAAATTATACAGGTTATCACCAACCCCACACCTCTAATCCAAATAACCCCAACAGGAAAATGAACTTGTGCAAGTCAGGCATCCTCCCAAGATCATCTCTGTCATCCGCAGCATTCACAAGGGAACCCACAGGCAGGGACAGCTGTGTATTGCATTTAGCTGCTATACAGAAACAACGTGGCACCGCAATGGCTGGCTAGGTGACTGAAGACGCATGTACAACAAGTGTTTAGGGAACATTACTATGATTTACTCTTGCTCATTAATGTTGGGGTAATTGAGATGATCCCGATAAGGAACAGAGTGGCAATGGAGTTGAAGTCATAAAGGTCCCCTATCGATTGCAATTCTCCAAGTGCTATTCCAGCCTGCAAGTTAACCAGGCATCCGATATATTTAGAAAGCAGCAATGGCATATAAGTTTTTCATTAATGACATTCTACCTTTCAAAATTAATACACACTTTGCCCAGAAGCTTCGCACCAATTCCTACCCAATTACCCTACATTGCATTTGATATTTAAAACTTAAAGACCTCTTACACTGGGGTATGTTTTGTAGAACATCATGAATGCGATCTACATTACATTAAATCCCAAGGAGCGTCGGACCAAAGCTCATTGAACTTCATGTGATCCTAACATGTAAATTATGCATTTTACAATGGCATTCACTCCAGATATTCAATAATGCACCAAAATTTATATATATAAACCTATACTCTGCGAGTAAAATACCTTAACAGTGACATAAGCAGCAGGAATAAGTCCAATCAAGGTTGCCAGGAAGAAAATGTGATAAGGAACATCAACTATTGGTGAAGCAACATTTATAAATGTATTTGGCAAAGTTGGGGTTAGTCGTAAGAAAAGCATGTAGTTCAACAATCCTCCTCTTCTTCTAGCCACCTGATAGTGAAAAGAAACAATTTTATCACAATTTTCCATCAAATATAAACAAATGATAAACAGGAGTCGAGGTTCACCTGCTCTTGGAAGAAACTAAGTTTGTCAGGCCACAAACTAAAGACAAGAGGCCGCCCAATTAGTTTTGACAGAAAATAGCAAGAAGAAGCACCAGCAGTGGCTGTGAACACCACCAAAGCTACACCTTTAAGTACTCCAAAAAGTGCCCCAGCAAGCAATGACATAAAAACAGTCCCGGGGATCATAAAGGTCTGCATGAAAATGTAGACCACACAGTACCCCACCAGAACTTGTGCGGTGTAGTCAATTGTATAGGTCTCAAGGTGATCCCTGCAAAATAGCATCCACATCATACTATTAACATAAGGCCAGGAAACATGGAATTCCAGTAATTTGAAGAAAAGTAAATGCGATGAGCAAATCAAAGGAAATATAAATATTATCTTTCGGTAAGA
This sequence comes from Populus nigra, assembly GCF_951802175.1. Lineage (NCBI taxonomy): Eukaryota > Viridiplantae > Streptophyta > Magnoliopsida > Malpighiales > Salicaceae > Populus > Populus nigra. The sequence goes on from NC_084859.1 coordinate 12,212,403, forward strand.
AAAAATGACAGAGCCAGTGCAGATTTCCAGTAATATTTCAACCAAGCCTTGGCGCCTTTAGATCGCATGAGATGTACCACAGAGGTTGAGGTTTCAAAGACTCATTTACCCCAAGTGAACAGCTATGTCAAGAACATTACAAACAAAATCCAACAATACTTCTCACCAGCTCAAGTTCCTATACAATAGATATTATACAAATTCTAAGCTTTGGCCCAACATGCAAAGCAACAGAAGTTCATAAGTAGACAACCTGCATATGAAGGTCTGAATGTAATGAACCTTCCACAGATCCTGATTTGAATAATCCAATTGGGTTGTATCCACATGACGAATTATACCCCTTTTTCATATCAAGCCAAGCAAAGCAATACCTTGATACAGGCAAGTGGGGGAAAATCCCCATTTCACTTAAAAAGCATGGATCTTGATTTTGCTTTTGTTTTTGTTTTTGTTTTTGTTTTTATGGCAAGAACACGATTGGTAAAACACAGTCAGCTCTGCCTGTAATTTCAGAATTCAGACCCCAAATGCAATGAGTAGAACAAAACAAATGAAATTAAATAATTTAAAATGTAAAGCAATTTTCTTTTTAACCCTAAAAAAATATGAAAATGTTAAAACAATTCCAGGCAACAGCAAAGGTAGATATCAATTAAAATGAAAAATAAAGAGAAAGAAAACCTGAGGATTTGAAGATCTTCGAGGGTACGAGGAAGCTTGAGGAAACTATAGTCAGATGCAGGCATGGTTAGGTAAACACCCAAAAGACACAAAACGAATCCCAACACAACAGAGGAAGCAGCACCAACTTCCCAAAAGCTCAAAGGAAATCTGGATCCCACATTCCCTCCTTTCCCCTTCATCTCTCACCGACTCCCTTCTTTTCTTTTGCTTTCTCTCTCTTTTGATTATGATTTTTTTAATTTGAGGGAGGGGAGGGAGGGAAGGAAGGGAAGGTTTAAATGAGTTGGAGCTGCTTTGCTTTTAGGACACTCCTTTCCGTTTTGTGTGTTTTGAGTTGCGGTTTCTATCTCTCTGCCTGTAGTTCTTATCTGATGACATTGAAAGAGAGACAGAGGACAAAGAATATTCGTTGGCGAGAGATCTGGGACTGTTTGGAAATGTTTTTGAAATTATGTTTTTAAAAAATTAAAAAAATAAACTATATTAGAGTTATTTTGACATGAACCAATTAACTTAATAAGTTTAAAGGTAATATGGATAACTGATAAAAATATAATTTGGCTTTAAAAAAATCAAAATAACATCTTTTCAAAAAAAATATCGAGATAATAACATATTGGATCGATTCAAGTTTCATAACTTAACTCGTCAAGTTTCATAACTTAACTCGTCAAATTCACAATTTAGGTTATGGACTCCCCTATATTTAACAATTTTATCTTTAGATTATTTTGATTTAATTATATGATAATAAAAATAGATACCTATAAAATCAAGTAAAAACCCAATATCAAATTACGATAACTTAATAAAAAACAAATCAAAATAAATTATGAGGATCGATTAAAAATTAACAAAATATTATAAAAAAAATTAAGAAAAAAAAACAATAAAAACCTGAGTGACTCAATCACTTAGGCCTTTACAACAAAGTTCAAGTGCATAAGCCTACCAACCTTGGCTTATATACCTCGGCCTTTACAAAAAAATCTTTTTTAAATGATCGGTATGTCGTTCAATCCATATTTTTTTATATTTTATATAAAAAAATAAGCGATAATGTGTCGCCCACTTGCCTAGATTTCGATTATAAAAGGATAGCCGGGAAATCAAGGCCAAGTATTCTAGTTTGGAAAATCTATTTTTTCGTGTAGTGTGACCCAAAAACATCTAATAAATATCTTAGCACCTAAATAAATCAAATTTTCAACTCAAACTTCCTTAAATTGCTTTAAAAAATCATAATGAAACCAAAAAAATCTCTTTCTACCTTGATCTATCTTTTCAAGCAAGTTGAAGGTCTAAAACCAACTCCATGTAAATCATTTTATTGAATGAAACACATCGACACTAAATTTATATTTTTCTTTCATCAGAATGTGACCAACCGGTGACTTTCTATCTTCTTCTTTATAATCTGATGACTTTCTATCTTCTTCTGAACTTTCTTTCTTCTTCCTTAAACTTTGTGAGTAAAAAATAAACAAAATAAAATTTCCATGAAGTCTTAAACTTATAAATAAAGAATCATTATTAAAGTAATTTTATTATTAATTATAAATTAGTTATTTGGTTTTAAAAAACAAATTAATTTTATTTCTTTATTATGAAAACTAATTTAATAGTACTATGGTTTTGAAACTGTCAATAAAATAATCCATTGATGTTTCTGTCATTAAATTAGTTATAAGTTATTCTCATTTAGACCTCATTTATTTGATGAAAAGTTGTTTTTTTTAAAAAATAGTTTTCATAAAAAGTAAATTCCTAAAAAACGGATTATTTTTTTTATATTTAGCAATGTTGTGGAAAATGAATTAGAAAATGTATTATAGTATTTGGTTATGTTATTAAAAATGAGTTAAAAGATAACTTATTGATGTTTAATTTATTTTTTCAAGTTTATTAAAAGAATAGGGACCAGATATGAAAGATAAAGAAGCCAAATAAAGATAAAATTGAGAAAGAAATCCAATTTGATAAATTATTTCAAATAAAACAAACATCAATAAAAAAAATAAGGACTAAATTCGCCATATAAAAAATGATAAAATTAAAAAAAAATCTAATTTCATAAATTATTTCAAATAAAATTAATTAAAAAGGGATAAGAGAAAAATAAATAACAATAAAAAAAATAAGAACCAAAGTTGATATAAAAATCAAATTAAATCAGATTCTAAGAGAAATTAAAAAAAAATAAAAAAAAATGATTCAAAACAAAATATATAACAATCAAAATATTAATGATCAAATTTGATATAATCAATAAATAACAAGATATTTTTTACAACTTCTGAAAAATATAACCCATCCAAAATAAAATGAAAATATTTTTCTTAAAACTAGACTAATGTTTTTTACTAGAAAGTATTTTTTATCGACAAACTTTTTTAATAATAAATAAATATAAAAAAATTAAAAAATAATTTTTAAAAAACTAATTTTCATAAAACAAACAAGATTTTAAATTATTTTAATTTAAAAAATACCTTTTCTAGGCTCTATAATAGAATGAGAGGTACACTTCTTCCTCTCTTAATTATCTCCCGCTCCTCTCTATTTTTTTTCCCCTAAAAATCATCAATGAATCTCAGTTTTTGTCCTCCCTCCCTCTCAACCCTAACCTTGATCGAACAATACCTATTTATTAATAATGTCAACTCAGAGGGTAATTGATAGTAAAACGAGAGGATGATCCAATTTTTAAATGTCAATTGCATTAATGGGAAAAGCGAAGCTGAGAGGATTTTTTTTATGCTCTGTTTGGTAGTGCGGTAAAGAAGTATTTTTCAAAAATTTTGAAAGTTTTTTTTTTCTTTGAATTACTATATTTTTTATGTTTTTAAATCATTTTAATATGCTAATCTCAAAAATAATTTTTAAAAAATAAAAAAAATATTATTAGCATGCTTTTCTAAATAAAAAATATTTTGAAAAGCAACAGCAACCACACTTCTAAATACCCTCTAAGTCTAAAAAAAACAAGGAGGAGTTGTATTATTATTGTGCCGATGGAGTATGCGGCCACGGGCTCCGACGAGGTATCGTTGCTTGCGGTGGTGTTGTTATCTATTCTTCTGAAATGAACTCAGCGATAAAGGATAAGTCTAAGAGTATTAAAAGATGAGAAGTTGCCAAGATGGAAACCATTGACTATGTTAAGAGATAGATGAAGTATCTTCTAATCTTTGACATATTATTTTGTTTTTTTTTAATGCCTTTATGCTTCTCCTTGTTCTTAAGAAATAAAGATTTTATCAACATCTATAACTCCATGTCTTGTATTTTTCTTGTTTTTGTTTTTTGAAATTATTTTTCAAAAGGATAATTAATGAAAAATATTTACAATGAACTTTCAAATTTAATTTATTTACTTAAAAATATTTTTAATTAATAAAATTCTGTAATTTTATAAATGATAATCAACTTATAATATCATCCGGTTATTCACCACAATTATTTCATCATGTTTTCTTTAACTATTATTATGATTATTATTTTTTATTATGGTCGTTATTTCACCACTATTATCATATCACTATTATTTTTATTATTTTTATAAACACCATTAAAAAGTATTATAAGAAAAGATTTTTTATTTGGGAAATATTTGACGGAAAACAAACCTACCCCGAACCACTCTTGATTGAAAAAGTCTAATGAAAATAACGCACCATGTTTCTTAAACTCCCTCCCTTCCACGCGATAACTTAAACTTAATTTTCAAGTAAAATAAAAAGAATAAAAGTTTGACCAAAAGAGAAGAAAGTAGCCTCGATAAAACAACAATGACTCATTCATCCAGGTCATAATTATTACCTCTAAATAAATAAATGAAAGCAAATAAAAAGGTGAATTAGTGAATAAGGAGGAGGGAGGGGCCCGGGAACAAATAATAATAATAATAGAATAATTAAGAGATTAATAAACAGTAGAGCCATGAGAAGCGCATGGATGGTGCGAAACGCCACGAACAGAGAGGGACAGTGATGATTGCCGTTCGTCAAAGGAGGCACGTGCTGACCTCGACACCTCACGGCACAGCCTCTCTGCTGTGTCCCACGTATATTGTCTCCTCTTTATAATCACCCTTTTGTCCTTTTCCATTCATTTGGATTTGGAGCCAGCCAGTCAAAATATAAGCATATATTTTATTAATTTTTTTATATATATTTCATAGTTTCATACACTAATTTTAAAAAATAAAAGATATACTATTTTAATATATTTCAATATAAAAAACACTTTAAAAAATTTAAGGAGAACCGAATAATACTTCTAAACAAATATATTATTATTTAATTTGATTCTGATATCCTAAATGAGTTGAGCTAGTGTTTATTAATTCTTGAAATCTTAAAAAAATAAAAATAAATATGTAGTTAGGGCATCAAGTTTAAGGAGCCTCGTGACAAATTTTAACAAGGATTTTTTTTTTCTTGTTTAGCATATTTTATGGTTTATTTAAAATTAAATTTTTATTATTTTTTTAATATGTTAATATTAAAAATATTTTTTAAAAAATAAAAATTATTTTAATTAATCTCCATAAATACCGACTGTTAGATGTTATTTTCTCGTTTATTTTAATCAACCTCTAATTTATAGGCGCATGGGATATTATTTTTCAATTGACATTAGACAATTTTGGATTTTAAACATTATAAAATATTTTATTAATTTAAAGTTAAAAAAATAAAAATAAATTTTTTAAAAATATATTTTTAAAACATAAAAAAAATAATAAATTGTGAATTTGCCAGAACGGACACATCTGGTATCTAATAATTAAAAACCCTAGGAAATAGTAGAAAGTAAGATGTCCGGATATACTTTAAGTCCAGCAAAACTAGACTCGTGGGCTTTCTGGTCCGAGTCATAGGAAATTGACCGGTGTCCTCAAATTGGACCTCTATGAATAATAGTTGAGCATGGCTAAGACCCATTTCTTATGCCCTCAGGCAAGGGCCGAGAAAGCAACCTACAAGGACCCACTTGTGAATTGCGATCCAATGACCCATGGGGGAGGGATCCGTCGCAGGAGAGGCTGGCATTTATTTAATCAGCACAACTTCTCTATAAATTATACATTCACAATCCTCTTTTATTATAGGGTGTTTTAATTCATGCTTCTTTCCTTACTTTCCATCCTTTTTTTTTTTTGTTAAATAACATGAGTTTTATATGTTTTCTTTAAAACATCAAGATATCATTAAAAATTCTTCGAAAGGAACAAAAAAAAATCAACTTCCACCAATATTATGATAAAAATATCATTTTTAATATGATAAAGTTATCATCAAGAAATCAACCCTTGACAATTTTATGATTTTTTATATTTTAAAATGAAAGAAATACTATATTTAATGGTTGAATTGGATAAGATATAGTTTAAAAAATGCCAACCAAAACATCCTCAAAAAAAGTGCTTTATTGAAAGGAAAAAACAATCTTTAATGATTTTTTATATTTTAAAAGGGCTTTACTGAAAGAAAAAAAATAGAAAATAAAAAAAAACCCCATTCATTATTCACATGAACAATGAAATAACTAAATCACACCTCTAACTGGTTTAGTTTTTATGATGTGTTTAGGATTGTGATAGTAATTGTTATTTAAAATATTTTTTATTTGAAAATATATAAAAATAATATTTTTAAAAAATTATTTTTGATATTAGCACATCAAAACAATATTAAAAAATAAAAAAAAATTCAAAATTTAAGGGAACACGGTTTGCACCGCGTTCCCAAACAAACCCTTAGTGTAATAGGTATTAATTTACTGGCATGTGCTATGCTGCGAGTCGGATAAAAAAAATAAACTTGAAAATAAGTTCAAGCCATGAAAAACTATTTGATATTGTTATTAAATCAGATCTCATGGGTCAATCTTAAAACTTTTTAACATAACTCTTTACCTAGCTCATGTTTAGAATTAATCTGCTTGGAAGTCACCTTGACATGAACCAGTCAACTTGATGGGTCAAAAAACAAATTGAATGATCCGTAAAAAACAATGGTTTGACTTTAATTTATTTTCAAGATAGCAATTTTTTTTAACATTAAGATGATAACATCTTGGATCGACTCGAGCTTTGCAACTTAACCTGCCAGACCCACAATTCAGATAATGAACTCCACTTGGTTTAACAACTTTAATTTGTTTTTAAACTATATTTAATGATATGATAACAAAAATAAAAACTTGTAAAATTTAACACTAATCGAATTGCAAAACATTTGTTTGAGATAACAATAATGAGCCTGATCCAGCAAATCAACCCTAAAATCTCTAGGGTTGACTACTTACTCGACTTGAGTTTAAAATTAACCTGATCCAGTAAAAATTGCTATCCAATGGATAAGAAATAAGATTAACCTTTAAATAAAAAATATATTTTTTAAATAAAAAATATATTTCAAAATTAAAAAAAAAACTTTTAAAAAACAATTAACCTTGAGCCCCGAAACCGTATTCCCGGCTTTAGTGGTGTATCTCTCAAGTAAATGCTATCCAATGGAACAAAGTATTTTAACAATGCACGTGTCTATGGCATCTACGGAAAGCGGGGAATTAGTACTATGCCTACCCTACGATTGAAAAGCAATGTGCTCTGTAGAATAGATTCTCCCCTATAGGTTGCAACGGTCTGGGCATCGGAGGATGATCCCATTACAAGCCTCGTCATTGCACTTGGTTAAAATGACATATTTATTTTTCTATTTAAAAAATGTTTTTTTTAAATTATTATTTTTATTTTAAATTTTCAAATTATTAAAATGTGCTATACCAAAAATAATTTTCTAAAAATAAAAAATATAATTTTAATATATTTTTAAATAAAAAATACATTAAAAAACAATCAATCATGTCGTGAGATCCGGTATGTTGATAGATACTCTCTTTGAATGTAATATTGCTATACAAGAACAATAAAAATCAATAGATTTTGTGCCTATAAACATAATGATAATTCGTATAAAACTCATTTATATTAAGTCTTTTCTTCTCAGAACAAATTCGGATAAGTTCTTATTAATTGAATAAAATTAATTTGGAGGCAATTTGAGTTTACTTGTTTATCTCGTTTTCCAATCCAGCCATCTTTAGTGGCGAATTACAAGACGACGACTTCTACTAATTACTAGCACTTGAGGGTCTAGCTGTTGTGGTCAACCGTGTGACTTGTTCCGTCCCCGTCCCGGGTTCGACCCTCTATGTACACACCTGTCACCCCCGCGGTGCCTAACCTGCCCCTGGGCTTGCAGGATATCCAGTGGGCCGTGGGGAATAGTCGTGGTGCGCGCAAGCTGGCCCGGACATCCCACGTAAATCAAAAAAAAAAAAAAAAGAGAGCGAATTTCCCTTAAGGAAAATAAAATATATATGGACGAGGGAAATATATATACTTCCTCGTATATATTATATAGTCAAGATGCTGCCCATATTTTACGCGAAAGCAAAACGAATCATTTTCAGCTTTACAACCAGGTAGCTAGACAAGGTCAAATGTCGATATATCACTATCATTTATGATTCCATGGCTTTATCGGTTGTTCAACTAGATAATAATAGAAAGCACAAGCATGGACCTCGTTTTAAAATTATTTTCTAAAAATTATTTCTTAAACTTTGATGTATGTTTATTTATTATTAGCATTTGATAAATGAAAAATATTTTCTAATTTTAAAAAAATTAACTTAGTTTATAGAAAGATGTTTTTATTTTATTCTGGATAGAAAATATTTTTTAAAAGTTGCAAAAAACTTAAAAATATCATGTTATTTATTAATTATATTAAATTTGATATTCGGTCTCGTAATTGATATATATTTTGTTTTGAATATTTCTTTTATTTTCATCATTTAAGATTTGATTTAATTTGATTTTTGTATAAACTTTGATTATTATTTTTTATTTGATATTTGTTATTCTCTTATTATTTTCTTGATTGAATTTTTTAATCTATCATATTTGATCTCCATTCTTTTTGTTGCTATTTATTTTATTTGAAATAATCTATGAAATTGAATTTTTTTTCTAATTTCATTATTTTTTAATTTTTTATCTGTCAGATTTGATCTCTATTCTTTTAATTACCATTTGTTTTATTTGAAATAATTTATGAAATTAGATTTTTTTTTCAATTTCATCCTATTTTAGCTTTTTTATTTGACATATTTGGTCCTTATCTTTCAATAATCTCGATAAAAAAATTAAAAATTTAAAAGTTATTTTTCAGCTCATTTATCATAACATAGCTAAGTACTGAAAAATATATTTCATCTTATTTTTCATAATATTACTAAATATTAAAAAACAATTCACTTTATATGGAAAATCACTTTTTTAAAAAAATATTTTCCAGCAGATAAATTTGACGTAAAAAAAAAGAATAAAAAAAAGAAGAAAAAAGTAGGCATTTCTTTAATATTGTTTTTTTTTATATTAAAGATAGATATGCTTATCCATACAGCAACCCATCATGTGGAATCTTTTTAAAAACCCTATCACTCGTTCGAGAATTGGGTACTGGTACAAGTTTTTGGTCCCATACTTCCTTATATTATTAATTACATAATCCTATTCTTTATTTTCATTTTTTTTTATTATGAATAATTAAATCCACTTGATGCTCTCTATATCCTTGATAATGAAACACGGCTGCTTTATTTTGTGGTGATTATTCCAAGACACTGTAATCAGGGACTGACAGTGCATAAAAATGTCATATTTATAGACATTTATAAATAAATTGATATTTTACTATTTATAAAATTTTTATATTTTTCTATAAATAAAATATCATGCATTTTATTTTCTAAAAAAAACCATGTTAGTTATACAAACACTTGAAGCATAAAAGAAAATAGCAGATAATCAAAGGTGTAATAATTTTTCTCCTAAGAAAGGAAATAAAATAATTTCTCACAAGGAGTTCTTGTAAATTAATAACAAAACTAAGGCATTTAAACGATTTATGATTTTCTTTCCATGATTATTAGTGCTCGGCGTTCTAATCTGGTAGCTGCTGCATCAGAGGATAGCATGTGATCCTGATGGTCAAGGAAAATGCACGTAACAAGTAGCCCAGCAAGTAAAATCCAACCCCACCACAGAGGCACAGACAACATAAAGTTCACCCTGTCGGTCTAGTCTAGTGTCAGGAATTTGGTGGACCCACGAGTCTCCTTCTCCACTAAATTTGGACGATTATGGAGTTCGGTGGCTGTGGAAAATGCGCACCACCGTGAGAGAGATTTCATATCCTGTATAAATCGAGATTGATAACAACAGATCAATTTTTTCCATGTCATTTTCTACATGCTGTTAATTTTGACTTCCTGATCATAAAATATATGCTAAATTCGCACAGGGCTCAGAATAAACAATCCACTTGAAAACAAACTATTTATCAGGCATCCTTCATTTTCCTACAGACTGCATGCATGCATGGCAGGGCACGGATTTGGGCTTCCAGAATAATTAAATATTCATAAAACTAAATAAAATAAAATATTTTATTTTCATTAAATATTCATGTATAATCTCTTTAAAAACATTTTGCATGTTCGGCTTATATATAACTATTTATAAAGTGATTGCAAATATTATCATAAAAAACACTCTAGTCTTATTTAAGAATTATAGTATAATCAAACGATTTTTTTAAATATAGTATTAATTTGATTTTTTTTATTGTAAACATAAAAAAACAAAAAAACAAGTGAAGGGTCAAGTCAGTGAAGGCCACGAGTGTATGGGCTTGAAATTACAACCTAGATGAGCCTTGGCTTGTAACGACATGCTCATGAAATCTATTTTTATTTAATTATGTGGTAATTAAATTAATTATTTATAAGACTATTTTAGTAAAAAATCTTATTTCTTATCGTTGTTTTGACAAAAAAAAAAGCATGTTATATTTATCACCAACATGTTTTTTTAAGTAAAAACTTAAGACATAAAAAAAAATACTCATAAAAATTTTCATGATTGAAATTAAGAAGGGAAAAAATTTATGTTTCTTAATCAAAACTTTATTATATTATTCATGCATTTCTTTTTTATTTTGATATATATATATATATATATATATATATAATCTAGATCCTTTGATTATGATCTTTAACGGATCTTGATTATCTATTTAATTAATTATTTGCTTATAAATACCATCTCCAACATATTCTCTAAAATGCCTCCCAGATTCATTGAGATTTGAACTAAATTTATATGGATTTTATTTTAAGCATTGGACATTTTGATACTGGGGAGTTTTATAGAAAGATGCCGTCATTAATCGTTGAATTTGTGAAAGTAAGAATTGAAACAAGTTAGCCTTGTTTGGCATTTTATTTTAAAAGTATTTTTGAAAAAATTTTAATTTTAATTTTAATTTTAAATTAATATGTTTTTGATATTTTTAGATTATTTTGATATGTTGATGTTAATTTTTTTTAAATTAAAAAAATATTATTTTAATATATTTTAAAATAAAAAACATTTTAAAAAACAATAACAATTATATTTTAAATACACTTAGACCAATAAACAATTATTTCTGGCCAAACCTCCTTGGATGAACACAAGCCTCTTGAGCTAGTAATCCTCAAGCAATTTTTTTTTCCTCTTTACGTTCTTGTATTACAATCTACAATGGACATTTAAATTCAAGAAATAAGTATTTCATAAATATGAATATTCGAGTACATTATTTATTGATGTGAATGTGCCATTAATATATTAAGAAAACGAGCTAATTTAGAACGAAAAGTCGAAAACCATCCGCATCATTCCTAAAAGTGTGTGTCAGCGGCCCGCATAAACCCACGTGGCAAACAAATTTAATAAAAATAAGTAACGTCATCGAAGATTGGCAAAGACACCAGGTGGAGTGGGGTGAAGAGCATCATAGCATATACTGAGAATTTTAAAAAGTCTGATTTTTTTTTAAATTATTATTATTTATTATGTTTTGAGATTGTGTTAGGATAAAAGTGGTTAAAAATATTTTTTTATATGACATGACATGACATGAAATATATAATATAAATTTGAATTATAAATTCATAAATAAAATATTTTAATTAATTATATATTAATAATTTCAATCAAGTAGTAATTAACAACACAACATAATTAAAATAAAAATAAAATAAATAATGGAAAATTCCAAACACTTTTATTTTATTTATATTGATTCCTCTACTTCTTGGACAAATCGACTCACTTACTTCATCATTTACAAGAAATGAGTTCCTTCAAATTTTGATAAACCATTTAACATTAATTACTCAAAGTGTAAAGCATGTCAATTTACAACTTTTATTCTATATATTTGCCCGCTAAAACAGAGTAATATATAAATTGATATGTTAATAGTTTACATAAAAAATTGTAAAGAATAAGTATTTTAATTTTATAGAAATGAAATCCATAAATAACCTGTATCGTTAAAAAAATTATAATAATTATAGTCAAAATCAAGCTCTTGATTATCAAATTGTACAAGTTTTACAAGATATAAATTTAAAACAATGAAAATATTAAGGTACAGATTATTAGAATGCTCAATTTTATATATTTTTCAAACTTGTAAAATCAGTTCGATTTTACCGAGTTTTACCGATTTCACTAGTTTTTGAGTTTTAATTTGATTTAACATATTAACTCGTAAAATAATAAGATTTTAAAAATTAACTCTTTTTTTACAACATTGGTTGGAATATTGATATTAAAAGCAATTTTTTAAAAATTAAAAAGTATTTTTAAATAAAAAAATTAAAAACTCCAGACCAGCAGGAAAGGAAATGCAAGTACAAGAAGAGAAGGCAACTAGCCCCACGGCCTAATGGCCCTCCAAACCCCAATAAACTACCACAATCATCGTGACCACTGGTCCTAGCTTATAGACATGGTCAGACGAGGGTCATCCAAAATTAAATCAAATTCAACCTTCACTTACTCACTACTTTCCTTAAACCGCAATCGAAACCGTCCATTTCTTTCCTAATAAATCCTCTTCTACACGCGTTCCCTTTTATCCTGCGGCGCGGGTCAAAGAATATGCCACGTGCACTGATTTTCACTAACTCTGATTACTTTATCAAACCACACTAACCCTAGTACAATATCTATAAATATAGTATATACCACCCCGCTCATCACTTCCACGCTCTCTCGCCCTTCCATTCTTGTTACAAAGTCTCTAAAATTTAAAATTAAACCCCCAAACTTTAAACAAATCACGTTTCCAAATTGAATGCAATCAAGATCTTTCAGTTTCATCCTCCCGAAAGCCAATCAATTCCAATGGCGGACGATATGAGAGGCGTTGTTGGCTACGCGCTGTTACCCAAGAAACAACAAAGCTTCATCCAAGACTCGCTACTCTCTCTCTGCAAATCAAAAGGCATCGATCTGGTGAGAATCGATCAAGACCGTAGATTAATCGATCAAGGACCGTTCGATTGCGTTCTCCACAAGATGTACGGTGATGATTGGAGGAAACAACTCGAGGAGTTCCAAATTCAAAACCCTAACTCCACAATAATTGACTCTCCCGTCTCAATCCAACGACTCCACAACCGAATCTCGATGCTGCAAGCGGTTTCGGAGTTAAAGATCGAGTCGGGAACGGATACTTTCGGCATTCCGAAACAGATTGTGATTTACGACAAGGAAACGCTTTTCGACCGCCAATCTTGGGAGTTTCTAAAATATCCGGTCATTGCGAAACCATTGATTGCTGATGGTAGCGCAAAATCTCATAAAATGGCTCTGGTTTTTAACCATGAGGGTTTAAATAAACTGAAACCCCCAATTGTCTTACAAGAGTTTGTTAATCACGGCGGCGTTATCTTTAAAGTTTACGTGGTGGGGGAATTTGTTAAGTGTGTGAAAAGGAAGTCTTTGCCAGATGTTTCTGAAGAGAAACTGAAGGGTTTGGAAGGGTCATTGCCGTTTTCTCAGGTCTCCAATTTGACTAGTGACGAGAGAAATGATGATAAGTACTATAAGTTGATGGATTTGGAGGAAACTGAGTTGCCACCGCAGAGTTTTATTACGGATATTGCTAGAGGGTTGAGGAGGGGATTGAAGTTGAATTTGTTTAATTTTGATGTCATTAGGGATGCTAGAATTGGGAATAGATATCTTGTGATTGACATTAATTACTTTCCTGGGTATGCCAAAATGCCCGGTTACGAGACTGTTTTGACTGATTTCTTTTGTGATGTGGTGGGGAAGAAGAGTTTGAGTGAGGAGAAAGAGAAAGGTGGGGTTGAGAAGCTGCAGGTGGTGCGTAATTGTGACGTGGACTTGACCAAGATTGTGAGTAAGACTTGTTGTAGTGATGGGGAAGACTGAAGAGAAAGAGAAATCACCCGTTCTTCAAGTTTGAAATGCGGGAAGCAAAAAACTAAAGTAGGGGATAACGGTGGGTGTGGCTCAATGGGTTCATTGAGTGGTGGGTGGGGAATCGGGTTAGGTAGGAGGGAGGAGCAGAGGAGGTACAGTGGTGGAATAAATAGGTTTGTTGCGTCTTTGTTGGTAGTTTTAGCCTCTTGACAACATTTACATGGTGTTTTGGAGTTGAACATGTATATTCTGTCAACAACTGCTCTGGTGTTAGGTAATTTCCAAATACTCTTCTTCAAGTTTTTAGGAAAGTTTAAACTGTACTTTGAGGCGTTCCAAGTGTTTCCTTTGTAGAAGTTGTTTTTGTTTAGCGCAATTTGGCACTTTTGGTGAATGAAATTTCCTTATTTTTTTTTGTCAGTTAAATGAAAATTTTAATCTTACTTTCCATGCCTTTTGTCTCGGTTGATTGAAGGGATGTTTTATTCCATGCTTGAACTATTTAATTTATGGAAGTTTTCCAGCACAATAAAAACTGTTGCTGGAGATCTAGAAGGTCACTAACTTGGTAGATTTGACAGAATATACCTCAACAGATTAGAGAAATGAATGCTTTTAGCATTTATTTAGAATTTTTCCATTGCATGTTTGTAGCAGAGGAATGAATATGAAATAATGCCCAACGTTTGAGAAAAACCGGTTTCCAAATCACTGGTTCTATGAGAAAAGACGCAGTTGGTAAAGTGCTAATGCACATCCTTGACTCTCGGATTTGATTGCCATGAAACCCTCTCACATGAATTTTTATTTAGTTGCATGAGCGTTTGGGCAGGTGTTTTTATTGATGGACTTTAGAAATTCTATTATAAGCACACTGAATTGAAATGCAAACTAAGGCTATGAATTCAAATAAAGCACTCATTATCTTTTTCTATGAATGTCTGGAAAAGGAACTGCATGTTTATAGCTTTTTTTGTTAATGGATATGCTAAACGAGAATGGAGGAAGTTTCAAGTGGTGCACATGACTAAAAGTTTTATCGTTGGACCATCCGTGACCCGGTATTAGTGATCAAATTGGACTTAGTCTTTTATTTCAGTTTTGTATGATGCATAGGTGTTATGAGTATTGCTTTGGTTTCTGTTATACATGTTGAAGGGAGTTTGATTACAAAATCTGTATTGACATAGAAGAGAAGGTTGGCTTGTTATGTTAAGGGTATGTTAAGTATTTAGCACAGGATTATTCTTTTACTTTCTCAGATGCTACTTTCAAGCAATTTACCTGTTTATACTAGTTTTATTTAACACTTAAGATCAAGCTGAACTTTACTGGTGTTATCGCCCAATAATGTGTATGTGTCGGATTCCAAGCCATTGTGCTTTGGTCTGATTCTGTCACTATGAATCAGTCTAATTGGTTTCATATTAGATTCGAGCAGTATCTGCCTATGCGAATGAAACACGTTATGTTCTTTGCTTGTGGTTTGAATATTCTGTCCAAAGAATGTTAAATGCACACTGCTTTTCAAACACTTCGGACTTTGTTTAATTAATAGGAGCTAATTTTTCCTCTTTCTGGCAATGTTTGCTAAAGAAACAGATTTTTCTGGACCCATGTTATAATGGGTAATGCTAAAACAAAATAGATAAATGTTTGGACTGGTATATGACCAAGAGTTCTGTTTATTTTACTACGATGCATGGACTTAGCATCTCTGTTCTAAAATCTATCTATATTTAAGAAGGGTTTGTTGTCTACTGATCTTTAACTTGTCATTTTAGGGGGTGTATTAAGGGTAGTTCTTTTATGTCATAACATCTGTTGTAAGATAAAGTCTCCAACTTATAACAAATCACCAGTCTAAAATCTCGTACTATGTTGGGAGTAGTGTCTGATCCCAAAATTTGGAATCAGTCTAATTTGGGAGTGCCAATGGTAGTGTCATAACATCAACTTACTATTGATGCACACAGTGGCTGTGTTATGATTAGCTGTCTTAACTCTGGAAATATAGTTTAAATTTCCCACTGTCATAAGGATGTGGTGATGCTTGTCCACTGTTTGGAAGTGGAGTTATACCCTCTACATAGAAACATGAATGCAGTTGTTTCGTAGCACTTTAAGTTGCTGTTAGGAAAGGTAGCTTGCACGTGGTTCTTGATAATGTATGCTGTTAATTCCCCATGTTTTCTTCCCTCCATTGGATGTATATGGTAGGGAGATGTTGGCAGTAAAGATGTAAAAATGAAGATTGGTCCTGAAATTAGATGAGATTTTAAAGATACTACTACATAAATTGTCACGGTCACGGTTGTGTACTTATTATAGCCAGCACTGATTGTTTGAAGCTGTTGAAAGGAGATGTTGACATCAAGAAAAACAGTAAGCTGTTTTTGCAATTCTATTAGAATTGCTGTCGTGGCCAGTGATATCTAAGTGATGTCAAGAAATTGCTGATTATGGTTCATGGTCCAAATGGGGTTCATCTCAACAGCTTTCAGTTGGTATTGTTCTTGAACTTTATGTATTAGGCTCGTCCATGTGTACTTGATTTCAAGCTAGCTTAATGATCAGAAATGAAGAGTCAAAATTTAGATGGGTAAAGCTCAGCTAGTATAATGGTGTTTATTGTGGTTCTGTCATAATATGTTTTCAGCTACCGACTCTGCTGTCTACCATTACCTCTTTAATTATTGTGATTGGCATGTATATTGCACTAATTGCAGCTGGCGGGCTCTAGTATTACCAAGAAGCAATTTAATACAGCTGCTTTTAGTTAGGGCACAAAACCAGCTCTTCACTGTAGGAGCTTGAGCAGTGCAAGATAGATGGTTGCCATACGTTCTTGAATCAATTCTAGCAGGTCCACCGCATTTAGCATTTCTATTTCCTTGATGATTTTATCAGTTCATATGAGGTAGATCTCCAAAGTGCTTGTCTAAAAATAGAGCTAGCCGAGACACGCTGCCTGTCTAAACAATCAGCATGTCATCCAATACAATAAAGTACAGCCACTGGAAGTTGCTGTCCTAGTAATTCGAACTCCAAAACTCAAATCCCAATATATTTTTCACATAAAAACACACACAAAAAAACTTTACAGTAACCTCATTAATTTTATTTCCAACCCCAAGATATCCTCTCCAAAAAATGCAATCTTAATTAAATCTAAACAAGCTTTACATGCTCAAATCTAATTTACTTGAAATGCTTAAATGATAAGATTTTTTTTTCCGATGAGTTTTTCTCTTATCTAAGATCTGAAACGTAAAAAAAATAAAAAAAATAAAGTGTGTTTTGATTGGAATGTGAAAACTGAAAGCTACAGAAATTAAATATAAAAATTGAAAACTTATTGGACTAAATTGAACTTTTCCACATTTAGTGAACAATTAAAAATGATACTATGGATTAGCCATCTACAATACAAATGTGAGACGTGGATATACAGTGAAAGAAAGGTGAAAAATCTTTTTTTATTATCATTATTTTGTAATATGTACAGCTAAGTGTGTTGTTTATGGTCTCGCCAGGTCCTTTGCTTGTTCACATCTTTACTGGAAGTTTAGCTTTGCTCCGCCTCTCGACAGAGAAATCTGTCTGATAACAATGAATGATAATGACACTGATTATTGAAATTAAAAATAGTTCTATTCCACGATAGAAGGAGCGAGGAGGTGGGCGTCCTTGAAAAAAAATTATACTTATTATTATTATTTTACCACCACTCTTTTTTTTAATTGCCGCCTCATGATATGATAGTGGCATTAATATTTTAAAAATATATTATTATGTATTGTTATTTTATAAACTATTATTACTATTATCATTCATTCCACTACAATCATCTTTATTATTTTTTTCATCATTTTTTCATCAAGACGTGGTTTTTCAATTTTGTTTTTAATTTCCTTCTGATAAAAGATGGAAGTCTAAACTCTAATATATAGTTCTGATTTAATGATACCATAAGTTTTTATGGTATCCATTTTAATTTGACAAAGATATTCTTATGATTTCAATTTCGCAGATTGAATATCTATAATTTGGTTCGTTAGGCAGTAGAGGTCCCTTCGTTTAAAATCTACATCAATTTTCTGTTAATTATACCTTTTATAGCTGTGAAGGGACATCGGTTAGATTTTTTTGTTCATAATTTAAAAAATTAAAGAAGAATGAAACTGTAAGAAATGTTAAATTCTAAAAATTATATAAAATAAAATAAATAACAATTAAAAAAATAAGAAGCAAATATGACAGAAAAAAAATTAAAGAAGAATGGAATTGAAAAATAAATAAATATTAAAAAGATGAAACCAAAAAACATTAGCTTAAAAAAAATACAAAAAACCAAACAAACTCATGTAAATCTTCTAAACTTGGATCAATCCTCTAAACTCACAACTCATGAAATCCCAGAACCGATTTTAATCAAGAATCTCAATTCCAAATAAATTTAATGTTAGGGCTGAAATCATTACAAAATTAAATTAAAATAACTTGCCTAAGAAAAACAATTCCAAATAAATAAATAATTGGAAAAAAAATAAAGATCAAATCATATAGGAAAAAAATTGGAGGTTGAAATCGTGAAAATAAAATCAATTCAAAACATTATCTAAAACAAAATAAATAAATATCAAAAGATAAGGACTGAATATGACATAAAAAAATAAAGGACGATGAAATTGAAAAACAATTCCAAATCTATAAATAATTCCAAATAAGAAAATAGTAATGAAAAGAAAATGGATCAAATCTGAATGAAAAATAAATTGAAGGGCAGGTTTGAAATTTTAAAGGTGTCACGTGCGAAAACTGAGGTGGAGAGAGAGAGAAAAAACATTTGGAATTATCCGCACACGTTGTCTGAAGGTGGAAGACCGTCTAACATGCACACACTAACAACTTTTCTGTTTTAACATTTTATATTTAGTAAAAGACTAAACTGCCCCTAAGTCATCATAAATAAAACAAAAAAAATAAAGTGAAAAGGCAAAATAACTTGCTAGCAATAATTTATCCATTATTGCTTTTAAAGGGCACAATCTTTTCACTAGTCAAGTAAAAGGAAAAGGGTAAAAAAAACCTTGTTTGACAACTTATTTTTCTTTCTAAGAGTAATTCAATAATTTAACTGTGAAAAAAAAGGATCAAATTACCATTAAAGAAAAATTCATTGATTTTTTAGGAAGGGTAAAAATATATATAATTATTTTGTAGTAGTGAATAGTAAATTGAGTCTATAACCATAGTGTTTTTCCCCTTTTATTTTAGCTTTTTTCTTATGGCCCAATAGTATTTGGCATTGCAAATTGGTTAATTAGGCTTAAATATGTGTTATAGATAAGCAACATAATTTTTTATGAACTATCTAAGGTGGGCTTAGATTGATGAAAGTTAAAACACTTGTTAGAAACAATATGATAATATTTGGTTACTGACTTGAGATAGAAGGAACAAAGATAATGGAGATATGAATATATTTAGTTGAAAAAACAGAGACATAAAAATAAATCATCTCTGAAATAATTTTGGAGTGAATTTTTGTATTTTCATAACAGGAGTTACAAATAGGACATGTCTCTAGAAACAATATTTATTATTTTTTATTTCTAAAATATCCTTATAAAAAACTATCAATTCTAAAATTGTTAAACTAAAACATATAATGATAAAAATAGTTATTATCATAGTTTTAAAACCCAACTCGGGGGTTGATCTGAGATAAATCCTGGGTCATAAGTTGGGTTGACTTGAGTCAATGTAAGAATAAAAACGATTATTATCATATTTTTAAAACCCAAATCAGGAGTTAACCTGGGACAAGGCCAAGTCACATGTTTGGAGGGTTAATTCAGGTTGACTCAGGTCAATATAAAAATAAAAATGATTATTATCATAGTTTGAAATCTTGATTAAGGGGCCAATCAGGTGCAAGTCCGGGGATATAAATCGGGAGGGTCAACCTAAGTTAATATAAGGATAGAGTTATTATCATAATTTTAAAACCCGACTTGAGGTTCAACAAAGGCAAGGCCTAGATCACGGGCCGAGAGGGTCATCTTGTGTTGACTCGAGTCAATGTATAGATAAAGATGATTATTATTATAATTTTAAAACCTGACTAAAAAGTTGACCTGAGATAAGGTTCAAGTCATGGGTCAAGGGGTCAACTCGGTTGACCAAATGTTTTATATCGGGTCAAGCTGATTTTTTGACCGGGTCAAGTCGAGTCAATTCTTTCTTTATTTTTTATTAAACTTAGACCAATCTAGGTCTTGAATCAGCCTAGTTCAGGGTCAACTCGCTAGGTTAGTCTTGGTTTTATAACTAGAGTTATTATAATATTTATTAAGGATAAAATAAATTTATTTTTTCTGTTTTGTCCACCATAATTAAACAAGATATAAAGACAATCAATTTATCTTATACATTATTACCAAACACAATTTTGTTCCCGTCTCTTTTTCTATCTTATTTCCTCTAACCTTCGTTGTCAATGTCTCTTCTGTCTTAGAACAATAACCAAAAACTACCTAGGAGCTAAAAGAGTCAAATATTAACTAGAATTAATCGAGGAGGGGAAATTACTATTCCTCTCCTTAAAAGTACAATTCATTGGAACAATATCTGTTATTTTTTAAAATTTTATCCTTTAATATTAGATTCATTGAAGATTGAGTTTCATAATTTATTTTAATTTACTTTATATGAGGTTATCCTAGTTCCATAACCCAATTCATGAGTTTTATTGATTAACTCGATTAACTCAAGTTTTTTTTGTTCTTTTTTTTAATTGATTTTTTTTTCAATTTTATCATTCACCATTTGGATTGATTGAAAATTAAAATTCATAATTTGTCTTGTTTGCCTTTTTGTCTTTTTTTTTAATTGATTTTTTTTCAATTTCATCGTTCAATTTTAGATTGGTTGAAATTTAAACTTCATAATTTATTTTGATTTGTTTTCTATCGGCTTATCTCAGTCTAATGATTTAGGTTTGGTAGGTTATCCTAGGTTGACTTGGGTTTTTTTTGTCCTTTAATATATATATATTTTCAGCATTGAATTGATTAAAAATTAGACTTCAATATGTTTTTTTATTTAATTTTCATGAAGTTATCATGGTCTCATGAATCGGGTCACAAACTTTTCATGTTAATCTAGGTTAACTTGGGTCGATCCAGTATGTTGTTGTCTTAATTTTTTTTTAAACATTTCGTATTGAAACTTATTTTTGTCAAACTATATATATTTTTTGTTATCCAAGTTGCCATTGTACTTGCCAAGTTGATTGTATTACATTGAATCAATCTCTACACGGTTTAAATTTTTTCTTCTTGAAAACACGTTAGCAATGCCTAGATATTTTTTGTAATTTTTTTTAAAATTGATTCGACATACAACATAGCGTTGGTAAATGATCTAGCCAATAAATCTAAAAGGCGTGAGAAAAACACTATGCATATCCACAATATTTTCCCATTTTGCCCCTCTAAAAACAAACCAAATAACTTGTTATTAAGAGTATTTTGATCTTTTTACAAGGGTTCATTAATCATTACCACATCAATGAGGGTATGTTAATCTTCTCACGTTTGTTATGTATACTAAAATGACTTTATTATATTTAAAATTAAAATTTTAGAATTAAATTTTTCAAAGCTAATACTGAGAGGTGTTTTCATCCTTTAAATCTCTTATACACTATAAATTAAATAAATTACTTCTAAAATTTAAGTCTTATTCTTTAATGGTCATAAGTGTTTTGGTATTTTTGAAATGCTTGTTTTTATTTATTTATTTATAATAATCAGGTTAGCACAGGGACTGTTAATGAAATTTCATTTCTTAAAAAACAATAAAATTACCTAATTGCCCTTGGTATAAAAAAATTAAAGCTTCGTTACAAGGGCTTTTTCATCTTTTAATGATTGTCTTTTTTGTTATTATCATGAGGACTAAAGAACATTTGATCTCTTAGAAAATATAAAATATTATTAAAAATAAAAAGTAGCTGACACATGTTATGGGTAGACCTTGACCTTTTTTTAGGTATTTATATAAAATTAATTTATTTTTAATTTTATCTTTCAGTAGTTGATTTTTTTTAATTGATCTTCATGCTTTTTTTGGGTTGATTTGAGTTTTGTTTTCATTAATTTTTGGACTTTTTCTTCTTGGTAATCTTTTCATAAATTGTGGTTCTATTTGACAAAGATGTTAATGCAATTGATAAATCAAATTGTAGTAATTCTAGAACTTTTTCGTGACAATTATGTAATGCGAATTTCTATGTTTACCTAATTCATTATCTCCAGGCTTCATCTTCTGCTCAAGCAAATTGGAACTCAACTTTGGGCGGTTAGGTTGGTAATGGTATTTTGCTACAGTCAATTACTTGTATTGGACGTAAATAATCTCACCTAAAAAGTAACAAGGCAACGAAAACCTGACTTTTAGAGACGATGCATACACTACCATCCAGTTGTAGATCTTTTATATTAGCAAGGATGATGATTTTTCTTATTTAATTAATCTTTTGATTTTACACAGGAAGACCACAAGAAACAACATTAATGTCCTCAAATAATTTTGAAATGGGAGTGACATTATCGACTTTGACATGCCATGCAAATTATATATGCGTAGGTCAAAAACTTATCTCACTTGGACCCATTTTTAGGGTTTTAAGAATAACGTTGATGTTTGTCCCACAGATGTAAAAAGAAAAATATCAGTTAGTTTCATCAATCTTTCTGAGGGACATCAGTCATTTAATGTTCAGAAACCTGTTAGTACAAGAATTCGCTACAGCAGAATTATGATGAAAACATTATATTCATGCTTTAGATTCTTTCAAGAAAAAATATTGCTCTAAAAGGACCTTGCAGCTACAGGTAAAAATAGGCAGTTTCAAATATTTGGAAAAATATGGTTGTATCCAATTTGTAGAAAAGTATAGTTCAATCTTTCCCGAACGGACTCTACACGTAAAACAAGAAAAATGATCGTGTTCCATAAGATTTTAAATGAACGAATTGTGTTTGCTGCACCAATAGCTAGCATGTATCGATGCTTGTTGAAAGAGTGTTTCACTAGGAGTTATGTGATCATGATGATGCCAAACTGCAAACAACAGAAAAAAGATGTTAAGTTTCTTGCAAATAGAGATGATGAACATAAAAAGCCAATGAAGGATGTAACTTTGAAAAATTTAAATGCAATGGAAACCTGATGGTAGTAAGAAGAAGGAATGATATCGAAATGAATAAATGCAACGAAAAACTAAGTACCTACTCCAGAATATCATTCCAGTAGGAGCTATAGTTGTCATCATCGATCAGCTTCTCCCAGGCCTCAAAGATAGTGGAGGTAGGCGTGCCAGTGGAGTAGTTTGATGGGTCACCCTTGCGTTCTGTTTGGTAATCGATGGAAGTAACAGGGGAAGTTGAGGCTGAAACCAATGCAGGAAGTGGATTTTGTTCTGTTTGAATACCATAGGAACTACTCAAGGTGTCACCGTTGATGTTAAGGCCTTCAGGGCCGAATCCACCTTCACAGCTTGCCCACAAATTTGAGATAGCTTGGAAGTCATTGTGAACTTGAGGAGTTACAGGTGGGTTAACAAGATCCTGAGATATTGGGGTAGGTTCATTGGTATTGGAGATGGTTGTCCCATTGACTAGTCCTCTAAACTGGTGAGGATTTTGGGATCCTAACAGACTGTTGCTCTCAATAGTTGTTAGCGTGGTTGTATTCATCATCTGTAACAGATTCCGCAACAACTGGATATTGGCTAATTGAGTGGCTTCTGCCTGTAACTTTAGAAAATTGTTCCAAGGACTTGCAATGTTACCAAATTGTGCTGCACCAAGCAACTGAGAGAGATTCAAAAAATGACTTGGATCAGTCCTTGGCTTGTGAGTATTGGGGTCAATCCCCATTTGAAGAAGCTTCTTTCTTATGTGAGTATTCCAAAAGTTTTTTATTTCATTGTCAGTCCGTCCGGGAAGATGGTTAGCAATCCTTGACCACCTGCAAGTTCAAGTAAATGGAATTAAGGAAAAATAATGATAGCACAAATACGTTTGCTAGCTGAAAAGGAAAAAGAAGAACTGCATACTTGTTTCCAAGAGCAGAATGAAGGTTGACGATGACTCGTTCTTCTTCCTCAGAAAATTTCCCTCTCTTGATATCAGGCCTCAGATAATTTGTCCACCTCAATCGGCAGCTCTTCCCACATCTATTCAACCCTGCAAGCATAGGGAGTGCTTTCCAATTTTCATGACCATTTCTCTTAATATAATCAATTAGCTTCTCATCCTCGTCCGGCGTCCATGGCCCTTTCTTCAAGGCACTGGCGTGGCTGCATGGAGATCTAACCATTCTGTCAAGACAAGTTTAATAGAAATAAACCAAAACAAGATTAATTGGAGAAGTTGTGGATTGAGATGTCTGAAATATATAGCAGACAAGCTTAAGGTGCTATGACTTGTGTTTTTATGAGACATATCGGTGCTTATATAGATGCATGAGAGACGTACTTGAAACGATAAAGGTCATTTTCATTCTTTTATTAGTACGATATTAATTCTTATAAAATCAAGGAAAATAGGGGGGGGGGGGGGGGCGATCTCATAATGAACATCTAGGTATTATTCAACAAGGAGAAACCGATCGATAAGCAACTATAAAGGTAATCAAACCATCAAAGATTAGGTACTGCAAATGTCATGTGAAAGTATTAATATGAATTTTCAGAAAGTGGACCCATAAAATTTCTCCTCAATTTATATTGATCCTTTTATGATAATTAGGTGATCAGTTAAGTCCCTAATGCTAGAGAGACAAGACGATTGAAGAGAGAGAAAGCTTTAGTTTAACTTTTTTTTAGCTATAAAAATCATTGTTCTTGATGCCTTTGCATTTGGGTTGACGAAGAAATTGAAATTTGAAAAACATAATAGAGTATTTGAATTTGATTTGATTTTTTTTTTATTTTTAAGATAATTAAGATGTGCTTTAAAGTTAAAAATGGGTTATATTAATGCTTGTGGGATGACTTTTGAGTGTTTGGAGATAAAAGCATGGAAATAATTAGATTTAGGAGCCCATTAATGGCCTCTTGATTTTTTTTCTTACAACGGGATGCTTGTTGAACTATATATATATAAAATTAAATAGAAAAAATAATGAGTATGATGTTATTATTTATATATATATATATATATATATATATATGATCTTAAATAGATCTAAAATTATTATTAATTAATTATATATGACCCATTATCCGATAGTTCTAATTAAATTTTTGATATTCAAACCTAACGCGATTAGATTTCAAGCGGATGTTCATTAGCAGCTTTTAACTTCCATTAATTAAAAAGAACATCTCTTAATCTTATGTAATTTAAGGCAAGACGCAAATTTGGAAGGACATGATCATATATAAACGAGAAATAAACATGTTGGTTTCTTTGCTTTTTCTTTATATATATATATATATATATATATATATAATTTGGACTGTCCGTAAAATGGCAAAGCAAGTCCTCGAGCACAAGATTTTTCCAGGAAATGTTGATGTACTTTTGGGTATACTCCAGCATTGATTTTAGGAGATTTCTTCTTGGAATAATTAAAATGTCTATGCACAAGGAAAATTTAATTTTGTGGAAAATGCTTCAGTTTTCTTACAATGCATTTTACCTTTATTTTAGCAAAACCTTTACCTAACATGTTGACTCTTTGTTGAAGTTAACAGCTATATAATAATAAACTCAGAAAATATATCTTCAAACCAAAAGAAAAAAAAATCGATCTTATTGAGTTGATGAATCTAGAAATTCTCATCCAAACAAAACTTCCTACGTACTGATTCAAATAGTTTTTTTTCTTTCAATCATTCATTCATTTATCTTTAAATATTCTAAATTAAAAGTTTCTTATAAAATCAAATGATTAAAATAAGATTAGAGTTTTTTTTTGGTAGTAATATAAATAATTGGATTATGAATAATAATATATAAAACTGATTTTGATAATTTGAATAAAATTTGATGAATATTAAAAAAGTATTAAGCAATTATTTTTTATTTGCTATTCTTTACACATGCAGTTTTTGAAATATAATTATTACTTTGTTAATTTGACACAATCTTCTAAAAATTGATACATGTGTGTGTGTGTATATATATATATATATATCCAAATCATTGTTTTACTCATGTA
The DNA here is from genome assembly GCF_951802175.1 of Populus nigra. Lineage (NCBI taxonomy): Eukaryota > Viridiplantae > Streptophyta > Magnoliopsida > Malpighiales > Salicaceae > Populus > Populus nigra. The sequence continues at coordinate 12,238,702 of NC_084859.1, forward strand.
GTAAATGCATGTTTATTGGGTGGCTGCGGGCATCAAATTAACTAGTTAATATTCCACTAAAGCTACTAACTAGGATTCTTGAGGTATTTAATTATTTGCTTATAATATTCTTGATGCATCATCTTGTTGGTCAGCATATTTGGCAGTTCTTACATCCTTTGAAGCTTTAGGTCCCCTGTCTCGAATTATCAAAATATAATTAGTCTCCAACTGCCCTTGTAATGCTGCCAACGCAAGGTTGATCATTTCACCCAAATAAAAAGAAGAAGAATAAAATTGCATGGTGTTGATCAGCCGACATTCATTAATTTGCCCAGCCGAAGGTGTCACGTCTTTACTCACGCGACGCCAACCATCCCCCTTCACTTTTACCTGAAAGTTTCAGTTCCGATTCAAATTCAAGATATCCACTACTTATGTTTAAAATAGCCCTATATATTAATTTTATCTGCTAAAATAAAAACAAATTGATGAAAAAAAGGGAGACATCAGCCATAATTAGGTATATAACTAACTAAATAATTTACTTTGGAAATATTTAATATTGTTTTGCAGTAATTTCAAAAGGATTAATAATGCAGTAAAAAGAAAAAGAATTGATATTAATGTACAGCCAGAAGTTTTCTCAGTTTCTGTAAAGCTTCGTTGCTAACCCAATGAGCACCAAACCTCACGTAGACACGTACGTTGCCTTCACTCGGAGCACTCGGCCGACATTAGGTATTTTGGTCAACATATAGCGCATTGAGAAATCCCATCAGGGATCAATTCAAATCATGTTGAAGGAAATTAATACATTTATTCGATTTGCTACATATTTCTTAATTCCAATACGTAAACACAAGAGTGAGCTTTAATTTTCTGGAAGGGTATGAACACAGTAGCAGCATCATATATATAATAATTTACTCCGCTGACATGTCTAATTATATCAACACTCAAGGCTCTCATATATATATATATATATATATATATATATATATATATATATATATACTTGCTACTTCTTTTTCAAGATTTTACCCCATAATAGGATTAGTTTTAAACTTATTTATCTAAAAGCTTATTTTTTTGCTATGTAAGTTTTATTATTATTATTATTTTTAAAAGGTGCATATATGCCAGCATGTTTAATCCTGCAATTAATAAGAGTATGGAACTTTTCTTAAAGTGCATATATCCTGTAATTATATATTTATAGTCCCTCCCATTTGCAATATGCACGGTTCCATGGTACTCTTGGCTGCTGCAATACTTCATTCGTGGTCTCTTTTGGCGGTTGAAAAATGTTTTTTTTTTTAAAAGTTTTTTAGATCATAGGCTTTTAATAACTCACCATTTGAATCATGACAAATTTTGAAATTTATATGTTCATGTAAATTGTATTGTTTTCTAAAACTCAAATCTATAATCTTTGACTAGCTAATATTAAAATAAATTTTAAAAAATAAATAAAAAATATTATTTTAATATATTTTTAAATAAAAAAATATTTTTAAAAATAACTATTATCATAAAATTAAATAGGCTTTTAATAACTCATCATTTGAATCAAGTCAATTTTTGAAATTTATTTGTTCATGTAAATTGTATTGTTTTCTAAAACTCAAATCTATAATCTTGTAGTCTAATCCAATTTAGCTTAATCTTTAGTTTAATTTTTTTTATTGTATATTACACCTCAACTTTGCAATCTTAGGTTTTTTTTTTCTTCCCTCACCTTCATTCTATTCACACCTCAAAAAAATATAGCTAGCTATGTCTATCAATTAAAACGGGACTCGAAAGCGCAGGTGAGCTTTGAAATATGCCCTCCTATAATTAATTTAGATCAGTACTATCCTTAATTGGATTAAAATAAATGATAAACATGCGGGAAATCCTAGGACGATTGCTTGGTTTTTACTTGTTTAGAAGATCGACATATTTCTTCTTCCACCTCTTCTGTTAACAGTTTGGAAAAAAAAAAAAATTAAGATGAACTTCTTTTAAATATTTCTTTATACCGATCATCGCAAAGACTTTGGCAATAACAATGATGAGAAACTGACGTGCAGACAATTTGTCAATCTCTATTGCATCATTGTCCTCAAAGACAAGCAAGGTTTAGGAAAAACAATTAATGACTGCCAGACGAAAATAATTGAAAAGGAAGTAAACACTTGAAAAAAAAAAAAAACCTGGGTCATGGTTTTCTTTCGATATCCACACACGTAGGAAAAGAAAAGGGGAAAAACAAGCTTCTAGGAAACATCTTACATAACTTAGTTGTTGAAAACGAGGATGTGTTAAGTAAATGGTCAATTCGAATATTTATAAATTATAGACAGCAGCTATCATCATTGTTATTAACGGTACAATTTAAAATATTGAGATTGAACAACGATCAGCAGAGATCTTTCCCATTTGAAAATCTCTCACCAGGTATACAATATTTCTTGTATTATATAAAATTGTTAAAAAATAATATAAAATTATTCTTTAATCTTATTTTATAATTTACATTTCTAAATGAAGATGATTCTTTTATATATATATATATATATACAAACAAATCTTTAAAGTAATCAACGAATAAGCATGCAAGGAGATGGGATTGTTTTTTTATGTTAAGTATTAATTAATTTTTCTATATTCATCCCATGAGTGTATGATCTTAAAATGCTACAAAAGCTAGCTTGCTAGCTATCGGGCAGGCATGCATACATGGGTTAATTAGGTAGAGTAACTCCTTGCCTTTGGTAGTTAACGGTTGGTAATCCTTTTGTCTGCACAGTCAATGGCTTGTAACAGGAGTAAATAACTAACCTAATAATATATATATATATATATATATATATATATATATATATATATATGTAACAAATAATTGGACTCTTCTTACAAGAAAAAAAGAAAAGAAAAAAAGAAATCTGACTTTAAACATTATCATGATGTTATAGTGGGGGACCAAAAATCCTCAAGGTAATATGAATGAAGCAGGAGTGCAGGTGCATGATTAATTGGAAGTTTTAGAGGTCAAATCCTTGTCCATATTTAATTTATGGTTTACCGTTCCACGTTAGAGAAATGTTGTCTTTGTAAAATTAATTAATTTAATTAGAAATCAACTCAATTAGTCCTATGATTTTCATCTTCTTCCCTTCCTTTTTCTTATTTTAACTTTCCTAATCTTATTTAATTAATTACAAGTAGGGAGCTGGCGACTCTTACCGTGTATGGCAATCTACTAGCTAGAGAACAGAAAAACAGTCAAGGTAAATCTGCCTGTACTTATAATCAGCGAGAATATATAATCTTCTGCCTACAGAATTGAAAAGTCGTGGCATTCCTTGTTTAATTAGCTAATTCTCTGTGTTTATAACAATTGTTTAGTTTAAGTTTGTTTTGTTAAACTAAAAATATATAATACCAATTAAAAGTATAATAACTAAAATTAAGATTACATAAACTTGAAATTGAATTAAAATAACTTCCATGCATATTAAGCATATAATAAAATATTCAAAATTATAATTAAATCAAACAAGATTCTAGCATGCATGTATAACAAAACATACAAACAAAATATTATATTTAAAATATTAAACTAAGACTAGAGCAGATATAATGTACTTGTTGAAGATACTTGAATGAAGAAAGAAAAATGTTGTTGAGGATTGGCCGTTTGTCCTTTAAGATTAAAATGCTTGTCATTTAGTATAAATGATTTTCTTATGAATAGTCTTCTAACATTTCAACAACTTAACTTTAAAAGATGCATTTTTTGTTTAAGTCCACGAATTAAAAGAATAATTAGACTTAATATTATAACCTAAGTTCTTGAATAAAAAAAAAAAAAAGGAAAACCAGAGACAAAGAAGCTGAAAAAATGCAGAGAAGACAAAGAAACTGTTCAAATTATAGGGTTCTGTATTTGCTTCCTTTACACACTCACGCAAAAAGCTGTCGTACATGTATTAGTTACACAACTAAAAGAGTAGAATACATTCAGAAGAAGTGTATAAACAATAGGAAAGCTAAGGCTGACAACTAATTAACCTGTACTTAGTTGCCTAAGGTCTGCAGGTTTCCTTCTTTTTTTTGATAGCTAGTGAAATGTATTAAGAACGCCAAAAGATGGCGGGAAGGAGGAGTTTCAAATCTGCAAAACACACAGATTTAGCAAAAGAAACAAAACGAAGAGGAAAAGGCCAAAAAACCACAAGAACAGAGCAACAGCCTTAGTATGCAGCTTTGCCTCCACACAAAACATAACTGCCTAGCTAAACAACCAACTATCATCGACTATTCCATATCAATAGAGGTCTTCAGACCAATCACCTGCTATAACCAGCCATTACCTCTCTAGAATGCGAAACAATCAAAACCTGACAAAAACAAACCATCTTCACCAAGAGCCGCAAACAGAACTAGACCCAGAAAACATCCGGCTGACTCAAATCCAAGCAACAAATTCACTTGTTCTGCGCACTCCTTGTTTGGCCAGGTGATCTACCATGTGATTAGTCTCACGGCGAGAATGAGTGAAAGTGATTGAGCCAAAACATAGAGCCAATCTCTTGGCTGAAGAAAAGAGCTTATGGTGCAGGTTTCCTTGTTACTGTAGGTCTCGGCTTAGTGCTAGAACTGGTGGAAACCGCGCAGCCACTACTGCTAGTTTGGTTTCCTTGACATAATATATATCATCTGATGTAAATAATATGCCACCTTTTCAAAAAGCAATAGTCTGGATACTCGAATACGAGACTTAAACTGAATAACTCTTATTCTTACCCTGAACCAATCTCTTGAACTTTGAAGGCAGCTCTAATTCTTCTTTATCATCAACATTTTACACATCCATATATATATATTCAAACCTGCAAGTTTTTGCAAGAGTTCCAATTTGCTAGGCTGCATCTGTTTGTATAATCAACTACCAAAGTTCCAAAGAAATACCCTTTTCTCGCTAGTCACCCAAGAAACACTAGTTATTTATTTTGTAAGGTAACTTAAGTTTTAAAAAACAAAGCAGTGATGATGAAATCTCGTAGCTATCTGGGCATTATTCAGCAAAATAGAAAGCGCTAAGAAAAAAATAGCTATCTGGGCATTTTGTAAGGTAACTAGAATCTCTTTCTATGGATGATAGAATGTTTTTTTTTTTTTAATTTGAACCTGAATACCAGAATGTTACATGATGCAATATTATTTCCCAAGAATTGTTTGGGCTGCTTTCCTATGATTTTCAAAAACTCTACTGTATCCTCGTGCAGTCGTGCTCTCGTCATATGATCACAATTTCGCAAATCCTCATTAATATTGTTTTCTCATCCTCTGAAGTTCTTAGTTCCGTACTTAAAGAATTATTCAACTGCAACTATTATATATTCAGCTCTCCAACAAACTCTAGCAATGTGTTCATTGCATGGTTGACCACCCACACACCAAATAAAACAACTCCTTTTTACTTTTTGAATACGAACTTGCCTCGTTCCTACAACCATCAAGTTTGAATGAATTGAGATTTAACATGCATATAATATAAGAAAACAACAGCACAGGTGATTGTATTATGCAAGCCAAAATCCATCGGTGTCAGCCGTGAGGACTGGACCAGGCTTTAATAGTATTAATTTTCAATCATATGAAAATTCTTTGGGACAAGAAACTGTTGACTGGCTTTGTTTTGTAGCTATGAAATTGTTAGTGATTCTATTTCTTTACCTGTACTTCATTTGAGAACAAGTTGTTTATTCTCCCTAAAATACTCTACAAAATATTAGTTTTTTTCAAATACTAATACTTCAAATTAATATATTTTCTTATTTTAAAAAATTATTTTTGATATTATCATATAAAAAAAATTAAAAACAAAAAAAAATTAAATAAAAAATTAAATTTTTTATAAAATACAAATTGGGATTGTGTTTCCAATCGGCACCTAAATGTTTGGCTGATATTTTAAGGCACAACCCCGTGCTCATTCACTTCGAAAGGTGATGTGGTGAATAGAAGGCAGAATTAAACAGGTACTAAGCCTATTAGCCATAATTCATGCTGTATGTCGATGCATGGAGAGGCTTGAATCGAGGTCCACAGGCTCCAAGGAGGTTAAACGTTTACAATTCCTTATTTTTCAGAGAAACCATCAACAGATCAATAGCGATTCTTGGCCAGGGCTTCAGCAACTTTTCTATCAGAGGGGGGAAAAACACTGGCAGCTCTATAATGTGCATTTCGTAAAGCTTGTGGTTCCACTTATAGGAATAGAGAACCCAATATCTTTTGCTTAAAGAATTTCAAATTCAAGACTAACATCTCATCATTCACTTGGCACAAAAGAGGGAAGACAGTGATAATAAGCAGGATTCTACGGGGTCAAGGAAGCGTAAAAGCAAATAGGAAAAGCCTCCACTGATCCATTGACAGCCTACCGGATTGTAGAGTTCTGCGAAAACGTAGAAGCACTCTTCATGCAACATTTTCTACACTACCACTTCATAGCTCTTGGAGCTTTTCTTTTGAGACCTTGCAACCTTTCAAAGCACCCCAATTACATGCACAGATGAACTCTAAATTTTTTGTTTCAATTACCATCAAGCTTGAATTTATTTGGTTACAGATATACGAGTCCATTGTTTAAGCTCCCAATTATATGCATGCCAATACTAGTATGCTAGTTTTTGTGTACATGTGTTACCAACCATGTCTTGCACAATAACCATGGCCCTCTTATTGAACTTAAACTGTGTCAAGCCCATCATCCCCACTTACCAAGGAAAACACAAGTTTAAAAGGCACATCAATGGCAGACAACCGACTTAGAGAAATGGAAGTGAACCCTAATATACAAATTCATCAAGCAGCTTATAGGAGCGTCCATTTCCTCTCAACTACATTTAGAGAGGCTAATTTTTGTGCTGATTTTATGGCAAAGCTTGCAACTTCCTGCGACAATGGTTTGATGATCTGAGATGAGCCTCCTCAAGGCTTGCAACAGCTTCTTCTAGCAGATATCATGGGAATTAGCTTCCCTAGAGTAGTTTAGTCTTTTTTTCTTTGTTTCCGCTGTAACAAAAAAAAAAAAAAAAACATCCTCTAAACTACAGGTCTACAGAATATAAAATGGGGCATCACACTAGGGCCTCTATTTTTTTTCAATGGCTTCCACTATTTTGCCTTTCCAAACCGCTTTTTGAAGCATGAACGTAAATATTAATTAGGCAATCCATACCCCGATGGATCATCAGCACTGTCAGTAACAATCATGCTATCCATAACCAACAATTATACAAGTTACTAGCAATAAAAATCCGTTGGTATTCCCTTTTCTCTGTACCATGAGAATCAAAGCAATATAAGAGAAACAGTAGAACAATGGCATCAAGCAGTCTGCTCTAGTTTATCAAAAAAATTGAAGAATAAGCAGGGTGGGTCTGGGTGATGAATATAAAAGGAAAAGGAATTTCAAGCTCACCGCCCTATAATATACTCTCTCCACCTACATTCCCATCCCAAGTATCATCAACAATCTCATGTAACCCATCGAAACCATTGTAGCACCGAAAGACTTGCCAATATCAATAGACCCATGAAATGGCACAAACAAAAGAGATAATATTGATCATGCAAGTGACTAGAGTGTCAACTTTCACTGTACACCAAAATTTCAGAAAATGATTGAACTAAAAAGTGACAGAATAACCAGGACGAAAACAAAGTCAAGAAGTAAAATCAGCACTACAATGATACAATCTATGCACCAGGTTCAAGTACCATAACGTCATGCATTTGCGCACTTGTAACATGACCAAAACACTTACTTCACGTCAATTCAGAAATCCTTAGCTCTCCTACAGAGAATTGAATAGTGCTTATGCATTCACTTCCAATTAGGTGCAAAAGAATGTATCAAGTGGAGAAAAATCATGGAAAATGGAGAACAACAAGACTCAGGTGCATAGATATGAATTATAAGAAATCATATGAGCAGGAAAACTGCAACAGAAAAAGCACTGCGGAAATAGTTCTTTGTGTTCATATTACATCCTCATCTAAGTTGTTAGCTTGATCATAGATGGAAAAAATAATAGGCAAACCCAGATACTCCAGAATTTGAGCATCTTGAATTATGGAAATGCATAGCAAGGTGATAAAATCTCATCTTTTTACATCATAATTTGGAGTCCCATTCCAATATTCATAAACTGACTAACTTATTCTATCAAATGAAACATTATTGCTATTAAGAAATTGTTACCCGCAGACTTGTGACCTAAGCAACACTGCCTTATACGAGAAAATGCATGCTAGATCAGACTTGTGATCTTTTCAGTTTTTTGTTATGAACTGACACTAGCAGATGACTGCAACTTCTTTGGTGGTGGGTTTCCTCCAGATATCATTACGTATGAATAAAAGCACAGCATTGCAGCACTGTAATAAATAAAGGGGGAAAATGCATAAGTTTGAAGTGTCAAAAAGGAGACCGGATAATTTAATAAATAAAACGGTTTAGTAACCAATTATGAAGTACCTAATGACGGCAAAAAATCCTGTTGGAATTAGTTTCTTTGTCTGCATCTCACAAAATAATGAAGTTAGAAAAGAAAAAAAGGGAAGAAAAAAAAAACTAATCAATCACGAGAATTTAATACTGATTTGGCTACTAACCAATGAGTATGCCCGGAAGTTGTTCCAGCAAAGGGCTGCTGCGAGTACTGCAAAGATAGAAAGAAACAAAATACGATAAACCTCTTAATCTTCTGTAAAATCCAATAAGGCAATAAATTTATCAACTTTTAGGACCTTCAGGTGGTTAACACCACTAAGGTTTCACAATTCACATTTGTTTGCAGGATGAGCTTATTGACCTTCCCAAGGTGCTAATGAGCTGCAAAACGAATTTTTTTTAGATCATCACCACTTTACAATCCTATAGTGGCTATAAACCAAATACTATCTTCATCAAGTAAACACAGTCTCCCACAAACGCATGTTAATGCCCTCTAGCAAGGGCCAGAGCAACCATCTAAGGATTTTTTCAGCTTCCTTTTATTCTGGCATGAATTCCTGTGCATTTGAAAATTCTCAAATACTCTAAGAAATCAAAAGGAGCAGCATGAGATAAAAAACCAATCAGGTGCAAGCCACTAGTTTCTAGCTTTAAGCTTCTATATATGTTTTCTCCCACTAAAATTTTTGCTTCAATAAAAAGGCCAGCTAGCTGAAACTAAAAACAACCCACAGCAGAAATTTAAAGAAACAGCATGATAATATTGTAAAGTGTATGCTTCAATTACCAGCTTGTCCAAGTACAAATGGAAAGCTTGATTTCCCTTGCCTCCAAATCTTCAAACTGAAGGTACTGAGTGCTAGCAAAGCACCTCCATACAACACACCAGTACCTAAAGATACAGCATTTTTTGAGAACACAAAACCAATGAGCCCCCCACTTAAAACAATCCCACCTGGAAAAAAAAAACACATATGCCAAAAGCTGCATCAGTATCTTCCCAAAAACAAACCAAACACTTAAAATTCAAAATTTTCAAATCCCAAATGGGAAAAACAAAAACTCACCAAAAGGAATCCCAAAACAAAAGTCATGAATTTTCGCCGACCCATATACTCCCTTCACTGGATCACTGATTCCCTTATCTTCCTCAGGAGCTGTATAGTTATGATCGGTACTACTTGTTTTGATATTTGAAGTCAAAGAGTGTGCTCCATTATTATGTCCTTCGTTACTCACAACCACCCATGACTGTAATTATGAAAATCTATCAGTTTATTGTATCAAAAGAAAGTAAAAAAGATTGGGTTTTTTTGGTACCTTGTAGCGAGGAGACAGCGGAAGAGAGAGAATGGATCGACGGTGTGGATGATTTAATCTGCGGTTGAGAGAAGAGAAACATGAAAGCTGACAGGTTGCTGTTGTTGATGTTGTTGCCATGGAGGGATTGATGTGAGACTGATGAGGTGAAGAGGAAATTGAGATGTTTGAAGCTGTAAATGGAAGGTGGTCACCGCCCCCACCTTTGTTTTCTTTGACCAAAGTGTTAAGACTTTCGGTTGGGTTTTAGACCGTTTGGACCTTTGATTCGACTAGAGTTCACTCGTAAACCCGGTCCCTTTATTTGATGAGCTACTAGCCTGTAGCCCTCTACTTCGTAATAAATCAATATTAATTTTTTAAAAAATATAAAAAAGTATTAGAAGTGTAAAGAATTTTTTAAGTGTTTTCAATCAGTTAATTATGTCATGCTTAAGCGCTTTAGATATATTATTGTATTTTTTTTTAAAAAAATATTTATTTAGGTATTAAAAAGTCCTTATCTCCACTAAAAAATATCCTTTGCAAGTATTAACTATAAATTATCTTGATCTACTAAGTATCAAATATAAATTATCAATTATTTTTATTAATAAAAATAAATGAAATTATTAAAATTAATTGGTTAATCAACTATCCAACATAGAGCTCGGCTATTTGAATTTTTAAAACTCTACCGCATGTTATTAATAGAAAAAAGAAAACATTGCTAGTCTATGCTTAGGATGTTTTTTTTTATGTAATTCATAGGATTAATTTTGGTAGAGTTTAAAGCAAGTAATGCCCGATACAAAATGAATAATCACATAATATAAGTACATACTATAAAAAAAGGTAAAAGTATTGAGTTACAAATTAAGTTAAAATTTTTTTTACTCATTGCTTTTTAATTCTCCTAAATGAACCTCTTCCTTATGGCCCGAATGTAGTGTTGAAAATGGTCGCATAATTGAACCACTCACTCCACTACTGCAAAAAGGAACAGATAGTAATAATAATGCAAGCTTTATGTAAGTGATCCTTCTACACAAGTCCCATTATCTACACAAATCACACGTTGCTGTTATCAAAATGAAAAGACCCAGGTCCGAAAGAGCTAGAGCCTGTTGAATTTTGTAATTTTGAATGTACAGGGCTTATAAACTGATTTCGTAATCCTGATCTAGGCCGCCTCAAATGTCCAATACGCCTCGTCTTTGCCAAGAGGTCCTAGACAAATCTATAACGATACTATCGTTGTTCACTTCGACTGAAATATGCCAAAATATTTTCGACCACCAGGTTATCTGGGAGCAAGAACCTGAATTCTTGAATACAACTGGGACTCATCATCTTTACGTTTTCCAATTATTTAAATTAATGATTTGAAAAGTTCAAGTATGCTTTCTTGTTTCTTCTCACCCGCTTTCTCAGAAAAAAGAACAGAGAAAAGATGATTAGAAACTTAAAAAAACAAATGGGGAATACCATTTTCTAGTATACAGCATTCTCTTACATGTGTGATTATTATATACTGTTATTTTCACATAGGAAAAAAAATGATCAATACATCAAACCCAAAAATTAATACATATCCTGATGGCCCGGAAGGAGAAAAGGAAAAACCGCACATGATATTGCAGAGAAGAAAGCTCCTGTAGAAATGGTCGTAGTAATCTGTGTTCTTGTTGTCAATTGTTAATGATTCTGTTCAACTCCTCCTTGTTGCTGAAGACGAACCAGCTTGAAATATGCTCCGTCTTTGTTTTCAATAAGACTAGAATGAGTCCCTTGCTCTATTATTTTTCCTTCTTGTATAATTGATATTTGATCCGCATTCTTAATAGTCGATAACCTATGTGCCACTACCACTGTTGTTCGGTTCCTCATCAATCTGTCCAGAGCTTGCTGCACAATACGCTCGGACTCCACATCTAGAGCACTAGTGGCTTCATCAAGTAGCAAGATTTCTGGATTTTTTAGGACGGCTCGGGCAATGGCCACTCTTTGCTTTTGGCCACCTGATAATTGCACCCCTCGTTCACCAACTTTGGTTGAGTAACCCTCAGGAAGGGAGCTAATGAAACTATGAGCATTAGCAAGCTTAGCCGCTTCAATTACTTCTGCTTCAGAGGCTCCTTCTTTTCCATATAAAATGTTTTCATAGATTGATGCGGCAAAGAGAGCTGGCTCTTGTTGGACTAGGCCTATGTGCTTTCGAAGAGATTTCACCTTGAGTTTCTTGATATCTATGCCTGTGGGAATTCCGACAAGATGTCAATCAGACAGACAGCTTTAAGAAATTGTGTGTAGACAATTAACCGGATGGCAGCAGCAATTGAAAAAAAATGTGGAGGACTGGTGTTTGGTACAAGATGTCACCAATTATAGAAATGATTTATTAGCTAGAAAAAGATCTTGCAAGAACTTAAAACAAAATTGTGAATACTGGTGGCAGTTTTAACCCATTGAAAGAATTAAAAAAAAAATGTCCGTTTGGCAAATTTTTATCACAGTTATAGCAAGTGGAGTCCAAAGAAAACTCACCATCAATCATCACTTTTCCTGCTGTTGGATCGTAGAAACGAAGTATCAGAGAAAGGACAGAGCTTTTACCGGAACCACTTTGTCCCACTAAAGCCATACTCTTGCCTGAACGCACTCTTAGATCAAATTCTTTGAAAATCAATGCATCAGGTCTTGAAGGATAGCTAAATTGGACACCTCTTAACTCTATTGTACCCTCCACATTTTTCAACTCTTCTCCTACATCCCCCATTACCTGTGTCTTGCGATCCAGTATCTCAAAGACAGATGCTGCCATATGGTTCCCTTTCAGAAGATCTGGCGCCAATGCTAGAGTTTCACCCATGGCTAATGCAGTTACAATCAAAACCATAAATGACTTCATGATAGATTTAAAACCAGCAAGCTCCTTCTCCATCAGAACAGAACCATACCTGCAAAACATCAAACAACAACAGGCATTGCAATTTGCTTCAAACATCGAGGCAATAGCTGCTTTAGAGTAACATCATTGAAAGGAGCAATGCATGAATTTTCTGGTGTCAGGCATTTTGGTGGCAAGCACCAAAATGAAGACCTTTAAGTTAATCTGTCTTCACCACATGCCTCTGCCATTAACACTTTCCTTAAATGGACTTTTAAAGTTTGACTCTTGCTTAGAGTTGCTAGTACCTAGCTTGCTCGTTATAGTTGAGATATATATAGATATGCATGTTGTCGTTGCAATGCATAGAAGTACATTTTATATGAACATGATAAAAGAACGTCCCTGCTTTGTTCACCAAATTGGTCCGTAATTCATGATTTGTATGTGATGTGGAACAAATTGAATAGAACTGACTTGGATATAAATTTCAATATAATTAGAAAAACAAATTTTGTCCTGCTCCCTGGAAAGAGCGGGTGTGTTTATAAATGGGATTTTGATTTATTTTTTTTCTTAGAGAAGAACATCAAACATTTCTGATTCCATTTGGTTATTCACTATCTGATGATCTGCATTTTAAAAGAATAAAGGTTCAAATGATGAAGATAAAACAACATACCATAAAGCAAGCCCATAAGATGAGAAAATGAAGAACTGGCATATGCCATAGAATATGCCGGCGATCTGACCACGAGTGAATGAGTTCTTGGAAGGTTCCACAAGCTCACGGGCATAAAGGTCAAGTATCTTTTCTTCAGCACAGAATGCAGCAACAGTGCGGATGTTACTCACAGCCTCGCCAGCTAGCATGTTAGCCTTTAGATATGCTTTACTCAAGTTGCCACCATAGCCTTTCATAAAGAGTTTCTGAACATATATAGGGAAAAAAAATATTCTTAGATTTTGAACAGAAAGTTGGCGTCTCTAGACAAGTACAGAAAAGCAGGGAAACCTCGCTTATGTGACCACTAATGATCAGTGGATATGTGGCTATGACAACAAGTGTGATCCTCCAGTTCAATGTAAAGGCGATGATAAATGAGGTGACAACCAAACCAACATTTTGCAAGAGAATGGTTGAGCGATCAACAACTATAGTTCGTAACAAAGTTGCGTCGCTCTCTAGACGTGATGTGAGCATGGAACTTGTATTGTTCAAATCATCAAACCATCCAATCTCGTTCTCCAAAATGGCTGTAATCAGAGCCAGCAAAACAGTCAAAATGAGTACAAGAGTTCAAATTCTAAACTAGTTAGCGCTTCAGCATTTCATGTGCTATATTTTACCAGTGCATGGAACACCACAGTGAGTCACTGATGCATCGTGTTTGTGATGAAAACATTGATTAATGCAAGAAAAATCAAACTCTCTCAAACAAAGTTCATTCTAACTGCCCTCTCTCGAACACTTTCTGAGTTTTTTATGCATTTATTAGAGCAGCTGCTCTCCAAATATTTGCTAAGAAAATAAATTATGGGAAAAGATACATGTAAAAATAAGGTTTTCTTCGCATGATGTAATGAAAGCTATCAGTGAGGAAAAACTGGTGAAAATAAGACCAAGTATTTACCAGAGAACATCATTTCTCTGACACGAAGAGTGAGTCGCTCTCCCATGATTCCAAAAGAGAGATGTTCAATGGCATAGACGATAACACTAATTGCTGCACCACAACAAAACAGGATTGCAATCTTCTTGACTTCGTGGCGAGTTGTGTCCCAGTCCATGTAGTAGGCTACAAGAGCTTGAGAGACTCCAAGAGCAAAAAGTGGCATCGCGGATCCGGCAATAAATGCACCCATGGTTCCAAGTACACCATAAATCCAATCAGGGCCGACCATTGAATACAATCTTTTCAGTGAAACATTCTTTGTCCTCGTGGACTCCAAAGCATCACCACCAACCCGGCTAACTGAATCCTTGTCAGAACGAAAACTTGTTCCAAAGCTTGATCTTGTGTGGGATAATTCTCGAGAATACTTCATGCTATTAAAGTAATCAAGAGAAAAGTTACTAAATACAGCTTCTTAACAAATAACAGATAAAATCAAGATACTTCGTGCACATATTCTATTTTAAGCTCCCTCTGTTGTATCACCGAAACGGCACTATCATTCTCAATACAATATACCACTTCAGTAACTCATGGTTTCCACCACCAAGTGTCTTTTGGCAGAAACAAGTAATTTTGGGTCAGATTATCGAAAACTTTAGCAGTCTGTATGAAGTATTCAACTGGTAAAGACTTTTCACTTACCCATAGTGAGAAATGGTTGTCATTTCTCAGCAACAACTTAAAATTTCAAAGGGGCATGGTTTAATTACTTGTAACCTCAGTACCTTTTTAGTCAGCATAAATTTTCCATTCAATCCACCCCAAAAAAAATAGCACTTTAAAAATAATGTTTGTGCACTTAATTATTGGAACCACTTTCTAAGTTGTTGCTTGATGATGCATAAATATTCATCACCAAAATAAATAGACTTAAATTGAACAGTTTTAGCCTTTCATCTTTAATGAAATATTTTCAGAACATAAACGAATACCTGAGTGGTCGTCCTAAGGTAGGACCATGTGAGGGATGACGCTGCAAGGAAGCTGCCTCCTGGAGATGGACGAGGGAAGCATAGGTACTTTGAGGGTTTGAAATGAGCTCCTCATGGCTCCCGATTTCTACTATCTTCCCTTCCTGAACCACAGCAATGACATCTGCATTCCTGACTGTAGAAAGCCGATGAGCCACAACTACAGTGGTTCGTCCAACAATGGCACGATCAATAGCCTCTTGCACGCTTTTCTCAGATTCAGCATCCAGTGCACTTGTAGCTTCATCTAGCAAAAGAATGGATGGATTTTTCACGATAGCACGTGATAATGCAATCCTTTGCTTTTGCCCGCCTGATAATTGAATTCCTCTTTCCCCGACCTGGAGGTACATAATAATATTTCTCCACATGAAAATCATTCCTCAAATCCTGTTTCTTATATATAGTTTGTGATTGAAGCGATTTTCAAAAAGTTCCCTAGTATGTCCTGGACTTCAACAAGCAATTTGTTTCTTGTGTACCACAATTGACGTGAATTGTTGAGTAAATTGTTGAATTAGTACCTGTGTTTCAAATTTATCTGGGAGGTTATTGATAAAAGACATGGCTCCTGAAAGTTTAGCAGCACGTGTAATTTCTTCAAGGGTGGCATCATCTTTCCCATAGAGAATGTTCTCTCTGATGCTTGTTGCAAAAAGAGCAGGCTCCTGATTAACTAGCCCAATTTGCTGCCTAAGCCACTTGAGGTCAAGGTCCCGAATATCATTCCCGTCTAACAGTATCTTTCCAAACAAAGGATCATAGAATCTTTCGATCAAAGATATTACCGTGCTCTTTCCAGACCCACTTCCTCCGACAAGGGCTACAATCTTCCCAGAAGGGATATCTAAGCAGAATTTATCGAAGATTGTTACATCAGGACGAGAAGGGTACCGAAAACACACTTCTTTGAATTCAATGTGGCCATCAACTCTATCTACCTTCCGACCAGATTCTGAGCTGATTTTACTCATCGTGTTCTTCTCTATCATCTCGAAAATAGGGTAGGCTGCTGCTGTGGCGTGGAGAAATGATGAAATATCTGGTGCAGCCATTCCCAGTGACCTGAAAAGAAATGAGCCTGAGTAATTAGTGTCCTCAATCACGATTTTGGCTGGACAAGGATAAGTAAGGGCATTCCCCTGGAGAAAAACCCTATATAATCCCATTAAAAATGGCAAAGGTCATACAAAAACTATGTGATGGCTAAATGTCATGTCAAGCACGCTAGAAAGAAATTTGTTTTCTTCAGGAATCTGCATCAGTGAAGAAGTTCGAGGTCTTCATGGAATATTAATTATGATGTTAATCCACAACAGCAAAAATAAACATATTATAATGATTCGATATCTCTGAAATATGATAGAAAGCCACAAAGATAGATCAGAAAGAATTCTTACAGGCCAGAAATAACAACATTGAGCATAGTGGTGAAAGATTCGCCACCATTAGCAATATTCTTGTGGACAACTATGCTAGTGTACCATACAAGCAAAGCCCATGATAGGAAAAGGACACAATGCAAGGTTCCTAATCCAAGACCCTTGGCCAGGCCTGCTTTCCTCCCATACTTGTACGTTTTCCTGAGAGCTTCTATATATGACCTCACTGCTTTCTCTTCCCCTGTAAATGCTTGTACTGTTCTAACATTTCCAATCACCTGAATCAATATCATAAACAATGAGAAGATGATGACTTAGTATTTTGTCAGTCGAGTTTGATGCAGATGGCTTAATTTTAAATCAGTTTGTTAACGTTGTTTGGCTTAGCATGACAAGAGATACCTCCTCAGCGACTTGGCTTGCTTTGACATAAGATTTACGAACTTTAGCAATAAGGCCGATTGATACATAAGCATAGATACCACCAGCAAGTGCAATTAAAGGGACAATAGACAGCGTCACCAGACTGATTTGCCATATCCTAACAAACCCGATTATAAATCCACCGAGAAATCGGCTTATATAGTGCATGAAGTTCCCAACCTGCATCATTCACCACAATTCAAATTTCAAAGAAATGAAGGAGAATTACCTACTAATTTGTTTCACATGCCAGCATAATCAGTGTAGCAGAATACATTCAGAGGCATTAAAGCAGTTCACTATAAAAGACAGGGACAACAAAATTACGTTATCTTGAAAATTAGCCAGCAAACAATGAAAGTCAACTTTCAAATTATGGAATTCTCATCAAAATTACTCTTGTGGATCATGTGGTTTGTGCATTCTGCAATGGTTCAAACTTCAGTTATTATTGGCTTTTTAGCACCTCTTCAAGCTAGTTCCATCCCTAAAAGCACAACCTCTAATTTACACGAGGAGGTCTCGAACCCTGAGAGGGTAGAGATGAGAATTGAGGGGCTCAGAAGGGGGTGTGCCTGATTGGGTAACCCATGGCCAATTAGGCCTCCTATTGAAAAACAAAAGATGAAGATTTAGTTTCAAGCCTTCAATTGATTTTGTTGTTTAAAATCTAAATCCATTTCCTTGTTGATTTAAATATGTATGATTGTCAAATTCTAAAATTTGAGCGTCTAAGAGAATTTATGACGAAGTTTCTACTCCATGTCCTGATATGAACACACACTGCTGCACTTCAGAAGGCTTTAATTATTCCATCTCTTACTTGACAGGACTACAGATCTAGATGGGAAAGAGCTAGGTAAAAGCCAAGACCAAACACATCCAACAACCAACCGGCTTATAAATGCCATTTGTCTAAATTTATTCTCTCTTCTTCACATCACAAGAAATTAATAGATGCAACTACTGGGGCAATATATTTTTAACTCTGGTTCTGAGACAAATATTAAAAACCATGCCGGGAGCAAACTTGGAAATCAGATCACAGGAGAATACGGGTCGATTCTCTTGCCCCGCCGCTTTGACACTTTAACAGTTGAATCCCAGTTATTAAACTCATCCATATTAAATTCTACTATTATTTTTTGTGTCGACAGTGGATTTTCTTCTTCTTTTTTCTCAAGAATGGATATTGCTAGCTGTCTCGTAAAAACCTTATCGTTTACATAAATATTTTTCTTCTCTTTTCTTTTTCAAAATTAGTTTGCTGTATAGAGACATCATTTGCAAAATCCAAATGAACTTGTGGGGGTGATTAAAAGGAAGGCAAAACAAAATCTCTTAAAATTTAAACTTCCACGTCGCCGAGGAAATTCAGGACAAGGAGATAAGATTGTCCTTGCATGCAAGATATAGACCATTTCACAATTCACATGATCCCCGCAAAAAGAAAACTTAGGAAGATATATATACAAGGATAGGAAACCAAAAAATTCACGGGTTTCAACGACCGTGGTGGCAGAACTTATTGACAGCTGCAAATAGAATTGAAAAAAAAAAAAAACTATTTTTAACAAACACTAGTGAAGTCGTGATCATGCATGGTCAAATTAAATCACCATAACACACCCTTTACGAACAGATCGAAGAAAAAAAAAGAAAGTTAGGTGAGAAGACTGAGAATTCTTAGCCATTTAAAGCCAAATTAGAAAGAAAAAAAATACCTTTTCAGAAATAGCATCTTGCACGACAATTATATCACTTGTAATGGCAGCTATGACCTCTCCGGTTGATGCTTCAGTATCGAATAAACTTATATCTTGACTTAACATTGATTTTAGATAGGCCATTCTCATCTTCGCTGCCTGTCTTTCTCCAGTATGCATCCAACATGCCACCTCTATTCATATTGATATATACATAATCAAAGTTGTAATTACCTTGATAGAATATTAAGAACTTTAAGATTTTAACTAACCACCTTCACAAATTACAGTCACTGAGATGAAAAGGATTGGAGGAATTGACAGACGAATTAATCACACATTGTTTTATACCATCACATGCAACAAATGATTAATTGAAGAAACTAAAAAACCTGTGATTACCTATCCACGATGCGAATAATATAACCACACTGAGATATACAAAATCCAACGAGTACTGCAGGAAAATAAAAGATAAAAAATAAGTACGTATAAACCAGAAGTTAAAATAGTAGTAATTAATTAATCGATGTCAGAAATCATATTTTAGAATATCTGAACACACCATCATATAATTAATTTGAGGAAAACCCATAGACAGCCTTCGTTTGAAACATGAACAAGAAGACCATACATGCAATGAGTAAAGTGTGTTTCAGGAAGAAATTAGGAACCAAGAGAAGGAGAGGAAGAGGATGGGAGGCGCCAGGAAATCGGAGAGTGTTTGTACATGCATTAAAATGGACAATTTTTAGCTAACCTTGGCTACTCTATGAGAAGCTTCTTTGGGAAAGAGATAAGCCAATCCAATGATATTTATCAACTTTCCAAAGAAAATGAAGAAGACAGGGACCGAAGCTCCATGAACACAAGCACCAAGAGATCCCAACCCCATTAACACATAGTCGTAGAAATCAGCAAAAGCAAATAGTTTCCAGAATGGAACTTTGCGTTGCTTCTTTTTCTCTTCCTTCTTCTTTTCCACATCATCAGTGTCTTCAATGTTGCCTGAAAGTGAACTCATTTTGGGCTGAAATGAAAGAAAAGATGATAGTAATGATAGTTTGTGTGTGTGTCTATATATATATATATATAAGGAGAGTCTGTTCCTGATAAATTAGGTGTTACATTAAGTTCAATTTTGGCTTAAAGGTGTAGAATTAATTAAATTTGTGGATGCGAAGGAGACTCATAATGAAGGGAGGTGATAGTGTGAGAAGTTAGATGGCTCATTTATTAGCGCAAGTTTAACAAGGAAGGTTGACTATATATATGCTGGGGAATGAGGACGACGACTCTCCTCTGAACGACTGTTGTAGATATAATGTGCACTGCAATCCCGCAGAGAAGACAGTCTGTCTTTTAAGATTCTGGAGATTAATTATTTCTAGGAATTAGCTCAACATGTTATTTATTTCAAACTACTTTTATCACCTGCGCTTCGCTAATAATAGAATTTTCAATACAATAAAAATAATTGATAGTAGTGTCTATATATTTATATATATATATATATATATAAAAAATATCATGATTATTTTTTATCAAGTACGTTTTCTACGCTCCTAGTGGAATTTTAAGTAAATTTTTAATGTACTGTGTTCATGTTCGAATGTTTTTTATTGTATTATATTTTTTTAATTAATAAACACAAAGATATTATTTATATTTAATAAAATAATATATATATATATATAAATAGATAAACTATGAAAATTTTGTTAATTCTAATTAAATACTTAAATGAAAAACTAATTTTTCTTCTAAAAACAAATGATAAATGAATATAATTAAAAATATTTAACTCCAGTTTTTTTCTTCTTTTTAATTTATATGTTCTTACTTTTTATCTTAGAGGTTGTTTTATCTTACCAAGAATAAATTATTTTTATTTTTATAGATACATACATCATGCAAATATATATTTTTTTATATCAAATTTAGAAGATAAATTAAAATAATCTCTTAATTAATTTGAAATATTATAAAAATACAAAATATTTATAAATAAAATAACAACTATTTCAAAAAGATGAGCAAAAAATTTTAAAATATCAGAAAGAGGGTATTAATTGAGATTTAAATATATAAAAAAAGTAATACAAAATAAAAAATACATAAAAATAGGGAGGGCATTAGTTAAGAATTTAGTTAGAAATAATAAAAGAGAAAAAAGTCAGGTGTTAATGGGTCATCCCCACACACCTAACCTTAAGAAAACACCGAGGCCCACGCTTGATTTTTATTTTTTAGGAGCCAAAAATGTGTTATCCATTTTTTTTTTTTTTAACTAAGTGATAGGTCACAGAAGTGACAAGCGACTTGTCGCTTAGGGTGTTGTCTAGAATCTTGCCAATACCATGCTGGTTAGAAAATTCTTTTTTCTATATATTTCTAAAATCACTTTAAAAACATCATGAGAATCCTTATAAATCATCTATTAACCTTAAAACACCTTAAAATCACTCAAGAAAATTAAAAAAAATAAAAAAAAATCCATGGACATTTTAGTTATTAAAATAAATATAATAGTAAATCTGTAAATAATCAGATACTTTTTATTAAATTTTTAGAATATCAAGTATTAATACGTGTATAATACTATAATTTCTTAATAAAATTTATATTGAAAATGAAAAACGAAACAAAATTCACAGAGTTTTTATTTTTGTAATTATCCCTTAAATAAATACTGGTATATATTATGTAATGATATAATTTTTGTGGATGTCTATATTATATAGCTAGCTTCTATAAACCAAATTGAATTCCTTCAATTCAATCTCTACCATGTCATCAAATCTGATAGGAAGAATTACCTAAAAAAAAAATTACTAGGATTGCAAAAGCTCTGCAGAAGTGTGGCGCTAGCTCAACAATTCATAGTGATCGATCAGTTAGATTTGGTTCCTACATATCAAAAACATACCATAATTCTTTGGCTTGCAGTTTGCGCACAGATGTGCCGGAGAACTTGAAATGCAAAGAGATAAAAACCCAGGTGACTCGGAAAAAGGTCAGAAAACTGCGTCCTCCTTTAACTAATAATTGAAGGTTGTCTTTTTTCACGCGATAGCAGTAGATGCTTCAATTTCCTGCAAATGATCGATTGTCCGCCACACCAAGTAATATTTCATAATGAAGCTATATGAATAATATAAATTATATTTTAAAATCTCACTTAATAGTTTAAGTTATTAGATTGAGATGGTTCTTTAACATGATATCAGAATCTTGATGACCAAGCAGTCACGAGTTCAAATCTCACCATTCTTATTTATTTGATAAAAATTAAGCACAAAGTAAAATAAGCATGTGCAAGTTTCAAACCCAAAGGGCTTTCACTTCAAAGGGTGTTTTAGATAATAATATAAGACCTCACCTAACAGCTTAAGCTATTGAGTTAAAATGGTTCTTTGACAACATCTAATGTAAAAATTTTGAACAAATTCTTTGGTGATATAAAAAACCTATTTTGTAAGCATTCCTCCCTTGGCTGTGATATTACTGCAGTCATGACAAATTTCGGCAACACGGTCCGGTATTTATTCTAACAATTGACTTGAGTTCTATTAAAGAATAATATAAATTATATTTTAAAATCTTATTTAATACCTTAAGTTATTAGATTGAGTTGGTTTTTTGATATAATATTAGAGCCTTGATGATCAAGCGGTCACGAGTTCGAATCTCATCATCCCTATTTATTTGATAAAAATTAAACACAATGTAATGTGAGTTTGTGCAAGTTTTAAGTCCAAAGAGCTTTCACTTGAGGGCGTATGTTAGAAAATAATATAAATCATATCTTGGGACCTCACTTAACAGCTTAAGCTATTAAGTTGAGTAGGTTCTTTGACACACCCCATATTCGTGTGATTACTTGTTCCAAGAGAAAATAATTAAGAACTCTGAGAGATGTAGCTCAACTGGTCAGATCCTGAGTTTGCTTCCTAAAGATCATCAGTTCGAGTCCCACAAATTTCAGGGCCACTAGAGATTTACATGGTCATTAACTTCAGGGCTCGTCGGATTAATTGAGGTGTATGCAAGCTGGCCCGGATACCCACATTAAACAAAAAAAAATAATTAAGTAATTAACATCACATTGTTATTTTACACGGAGCACCTTTTTTATGTTTTAAAAAATATTTTAAATTAGTTTTTTTTATTTTTAATTCGTTTTAATATGTTAATGTAAAAAAAATATTGTTTAATGTATTTTTAATTGAAAAACATTTTAAAAAACAATCAGTATCACAATATCAAACAATCTCGGTATTTTCTTTTCCTACTTTGAGATTCACAATTGGAATTACGGTCCTTGCAAATTAAATCATAGAATTACATATCAAATGCGACCCAGAAAATATGTAGTCTGCATGGGCAATTTTAGGGTTAGAGGCTTAATTATGATTTAGACTTAACCCTCTCTCTTTCTAGCAAACAAGTGCAAATAAATAAATAAATAATCACTAATAGGCTAGCTGGAAATTCCTTCATCTAGCACAATATACAATCGTTGAAATCGAATGTACGACGTTCTTCTTCTCAGTGAAAAGGTTTGAGATATCGAACAAATCCCAGGAACGTTTCAAGTCACTGCATCATTCAGAATCTAACCTAGATGATCGATCCACCGGTGAGGCATCACTTTCAAATAATAAGAGTATATCCTAATATAACACTTCTTCTTCTTTTTTGGTATTATAGAACAGATGCAGATTGAACACTCCATCGCATATGAACAAGTTATAACTTTCAATGTGCTGTCAAGCTATATTATAGAAAAAAAGAAAATGAAATTATTTATGGAAGTAATTATTTTATGCATACCATTTTCTCACCATAAATTGGTAGGTGTAGCATTAAAATTAATTGATGACCAAGCACAAGAGAATTCTTTCATGGAGCCTAATCCTTAAATATATGCATGTAAATTTAAACTCTTACAATTAATTATTTGCAGCATAGAAAGTAAAGTTATCGTTCCAAAATACAAGTATTAGAATTTAATTATTTAATCAAAACAAGTTATTAATTTAAGTTTAAATTAAAGCAAACCAAGTAAAAATATAAATTTTAAATCAAAAACACATTAATTTTGAAAGTAATTTATATTGAGGTTTTGTTTATGATCTAAATTAACTAACACAACTTAGAAAGTTAAAAAAAAAAAAATTATAACAAATAAGAGGCAAATTAACAGAATAAAAAATGTAAAGAAAAAAAAGAAGATTTTAACATCAATTCTAAGAAAGTGTTCGTAAATGATAATTAAATATCAATCATTTTACTAGATATGTTTTCTAATATGATTTAGATAATAAAAAAAATCAACCATGAAAAATAACAAGTTTTTCTACCTATCCTTGTTTTTTAGTTAACTTAGAATTCATGCACTACTTAACTCTAATCACATAATAACTTTCATTAAACATGCAAGATTTAATTATGTGATAGCATTGAGATCAAGATGAGTGTGATTGATTCATGATAATTAAACATGCATGGACTTAATTTAATTAAGGATTTATTTTTCAAGTATCAAATAATCAAACATGTATTTGAAAATTAGATACTCTTGATACTCAAGTTAATTATTCATGAGTCCATCATAAACTAGCTAGTAACTAGTAATAGATTTAAAATAAAAAATATATGTTGTACGTCATATAGAATTTCGGTCATCAATCATCAAATTTAATATAGAAAAATATAAGATATTTATGTATCACAATCAAATATAGAATAATTTTAAGCACAAGTCCTCTTGGTAATTTAAAATCAAAGAGTATTAACCTTTTAAAATTGATAACTGATTTTGTCGCAAATTTAGAAAAGGATCGAGATAAAAAACTAGTGAAAAAATAATAAAACCTCTCCTTTTATTCTTCTATGTTCTAAACATGATCTCCTCTTTTTTCAGAGATTAAGATTGGTTATATATGGAGTTGAGGAAGTGAAGAAGTTTTCTAGTAAATAACTAATTTCTAATCCGATTATTTTGAAGTTTCTTTATAGTAATCTGATTCTAATAACTAGTGTATTGATTTTAAGCTTCTAGAAAGATTTTATGATCATATGGGGGGCCTTTCCACATCATTAATAGGTTGTTATATCATTATCCCAACATGGAAATATTGGGTTGGACGTGTTAGTCTGCTGGTAAATTTTAGATCTTACAATAAACATGTCGTTCTCTCTCATCTAGAAAATTTATTGGACCTGTCATATATCGATAGAAAACTTGAAATGTTTAGTTTTTAGCTACTTGAATAGTAAAAAATTTCATTTACAGTTCTAGATATGGTCTAAAAAGCATACAGGGATCCAATTTAATAAATTTGTTCTGATCCAATTCTAATCCTACTAGGATTTTTTATTTTTCAAGTTGGATTTCTAATGCAATTAGAATTAATTTGCACTTTTCAACTTCAATGACTCTTCCAAATGCATTTTTTCTAAGGATTTTTTCTAGTTCTTAGCTTGAGATTATGCTAAAAATATCTTGTTTAACTTGTTATTATATTTTGTGTCTTCTTAACAGTACAAAACAAGTTCAGTTATTATAATACATAAAACATGTAATAGATTAATACGAGTAGAAGAGAGTCACTAAAAATGCTACATAAGTTAATGATTTCCTTGTTAGATTCGAGCAATGACTAATTAAGTGGTGAACTTAAACCCAAAAATGAAAGGGAGAGGAGTGAGAGGAGTCCACAGTAGAATTATGAATTATTGTGGCAATTCATCAAGGAATTTTGCAGGAAAAATCATGTAGAATTATGAATTAAGTATCATGTTTGCGCGAATAAGGAAACTAAGAGCTTCAGGTTAGTAAGATTAATGACATTGCCATTAAAAGGAGGGGATATGGAAAGTGGAAACTACCTCGAAGGCATGAATATTAATGAATTCGGGTGCAAAGCAGTTGAGAGGTGGAGAGGTGGAGAGGTGGCCATGGGTAGCTGGCATGGCTTGGCTTCAAGGATGACAGGCTCATGTCATTAATTGCTCGGCCCTCGGGCTGACTTGTCTCTCTTTTCTTTTTACCTTTTTTTTAGGGTTAGGGTTCATCCAGGACCGAACTAAAAACGGTCGGTGATTGGTTCTGCACAGAAACGGGGACCAGCAAAGTGCAACCACCGCCGGGAGGCAAAACAATTATATGAACAGCTAATATTTTTGGCGGACGGCGCACTTGAGTTGCTAATTGATTTGATCATTATACCAGCCACGTGCTCCTCCCTATCAAGGTACTATATATGTTTACATCATTTAAATAAATAAATAAATAAAAACATGAAAATTAAAAGTTGAGACAAAAAAAAATAATATGACAAAATGCTTGACAGCATGGGTGAACCATAATTTTTGAAATCAAGCATGGAAACAAATCTCCTGCTATCATATATCAATTGGAGATTTGGTCACTCTATATATCATGTCTCATTGATTGAAGATCTAAACCATAGATTTAAATCTTTTCTGAACAATAAGATATAATCCTTTACAGGACCTAATTAATAAGAAAAGAAATTGTGTTTAAATCCTAAATCTACTTGATCAAATAAATAAATAATAATAATAATAAATTATTTATTCTGGGAGATTTTTATTGTGCTCTGAGTAATTAATAGTATCTTATTAGTTAGTTTTTTAACTTGTTATTAAGAAAAAACCAAATAAAAGGATAAAAAAAATAAAATTCCTGATTCATTGAAAATAATAAAAATATTTTAATCTAGGATTTATCTTTCATACTTGTACATATTTTTTTAAAAAAAATAGATCTAGAAAATAACTAATAAGATACCACTAATTACTTTCTTAGCACTATAAAAAATTTTAGGATATTTTTTTAACCTCGAGTTAAATTTAATCTAGGTTGTTATTGAAATCACTTTTATTTACTGTTATGTTAAATAAATAAATAAAAAGAAATCACATGGAGGTTCGCTGATAGGTCTTGTCCTAGAAGTATCCGATATTTGAAAGGATTCAAAAGTCAAAGCATTCAAGGAGTCGGAAACAAAAAGAAAATAAACTTTTTAACTGTAAAATAATTTCTTACACGGCATGGCAAAAAGAGTTTGGACGGTCATAGGATAAAAAAAATATTATTAATATTGATATTAACTATGAACATCTTAATTAATTTTATAATATTTAAAATCAAGAGTAATTATTATTTATTATATTAGCAACTAAAAGAATGTATCTTGAAATTACAAGATAAACCTTAAAAGGCGTGCTGATGGGCATGATATCAACTGCTTCAATGATGTCGCCTTCACAAAAATGGACAAGCAAACGATCTGAGTGACATCACTGTAACACTCCTACTGGGCGCCAATCCAGCAATTAATTAAGAGAATTCACACTTTTCAGGGGAGGTGGTGCTAATTTCAAACATAACTAGCCCTGCTTAGAGTTAGAGGTTAAGATTGGTGCTTATAGGGCTAGGCTAAGCTAAGCTGTACATGGGTATCAACCAAAACCATCCCTCTCACTCACCTAGAAACGGGAAAAGAGGGGGATCATAAAAGAAGGCTTCCAAGTCAAAACGATTAAAAAAAATTAGCAATAATAAATTCATCATGATGTTCACTAAACCAAGTTGTCAGATTAGATTTAGTACGCTTCACGAGACTTTGGAATTTTTTTTTGAAAAAGTTCCGCACTCCACATCATTGTTGAATATGTATGGTTAAATTTAGAGACAGTTTTTTATTATTATTATTTTAAAGGTTTTTGAAAAAATTGAGATTTTTTTTTAATTTTTTTTGTTTTAAATTAATTTTTTAAATATTTTCATATTGTTTTAATATATTAATAATAAAATAATTTTTTGAAATAAAAAATATTATTTCAATATATTTTTAAATAAAAAATAATTTTTTAAAAAAACTATTATTACATTGCCACCCCAGATATTACCCAACCCAACACATGTGTGTATTTTCTTCATCTGCTTTTATTCGAAAGCATTTGTTCCATATCGAATAAAACGTTAATACGTCGGATTTAATTTATAAGTGGATGATTCAGTCAATAATTATTTCAAATTTGATACATATCCAATAATTTATTCCAGATTAGTAATTAAATGATATCTACACGTGTGCATCCATGTCATTAAAATAAAAATAAATAAATTATTGATAAATAGGCGCACCTTCTCTATCTATAAGGTGATCAGTTGAAAAATTGTAACTAATATCATATATATAATGGTTCTACTTTGCGAGTTGGGTTCTGATAAATTTAAACTACTGCCCGAATGATCAATAAATTTATACTTTTAACCATTTAAGTGGTGGTCCAGTGATAAGAGTTTGGGATCAAAAAATTTGCTTTCTCTATGGTTTCAAATTCAAGTCATATGGTTGCTTATATGATGACCACTAGAGACTTATATGGTCGTTAATTTTAGGGCCCGTGAGATTAGTTGAGGTGTGCGCAAGCTGACCCGGACACCTACGTTAAACAAAAAAAAATATTATATTTTTGTATAAATAAAAAGAGTGAGGTCTACGAATGAAATCTCATCTTAATTTTTCATATCGAATAAAACTGGATAACCTTTGTGAAAGAAGAAAAATTGATATGTATATCTCCTTAAAGTAAAAAGAAAAATTATTTTCTACATCAACATATCAAAACAATTTAAAAACATTACAGAATATTAATTTCAAGTAAATAAAAGAATATTAAGAAATTAATTTTTTAAAAAAATATTTTTGAAATGCAAAAATAAACGGAGTCCAAGTAAAATTTACATCCAAACTAAGTATTTATTTGGTATTGTAGTAGTCATTTATTATCAAATATTTTTTACTTAAGAAAACATCAAATTATTAATTTTGATGATTTTGATATATTGATATTAAAAATAAAAAACTATAAAAAATATTATTTTAATGCATTTTCAATTAAAAAATATTTTTGAAAATCACTATACATCATAATACTAAGCGCACACTAAATTTCAAGAATACCAACAATCATATTTTTAACATATTATATTCGACTTGATTAATATAATTGCTTGTGAATTGGTATTTTATTAATATCTTATTTTAGATGTATATTCTCTTAGTAGGATGCACTATATAGTTATAAAATATTAGTTTAGTAAATATTAATTATTTAATAAGTACATCTATTTAATTTAGAAGTTAATTATAATTTAATCCTTATAGTTTATTAACACTAGTTAGTTAGTTTTTTATTCCTAGAAATAATTAAATAGTATCTTAAAAGATGTAGACTATCCTCAATTTAATAATTTTATTTTAAAATACCTACCCTCATACTCAAACTTTCACATTTTACCTATTGGTTTCTCATTCTACCTTTGAGGAAAGAAAAAAAAAAGGCGAAGAAGTAAATTGAAAGGAACATGAAATTGATTAAAGGACTAAAATTACTCTCAAAATATTGTAAAAAAAAAAGAAGGATTGACTATTATTTTCTATAGCTATGGACTAACTAATTAGTTTTTGTTAGTATAAGGACTATTTTATATAATTTACTCTTTAATTTAGTGATGTGAGGGTTATGTTCTTAACACAATTATTAAATTATAAAAAAATTCACTATATTAAAGGAATATCGGAGACAGCTAATTATTAAGCTAGCCAGGCAAGGAAGAATTCCACATGAAGATTTTCACATAAAGGTTTTTCCATGAAAAACTCGTCGATGGGTGCACATGCAAGAAAGTCCCCCAGTGGTTGAGAGGATGGAAAGCTAGCGGCTTATAAGTAAACCTATCTTGCTAGCTAAGAAACGCAATGCATGCAGCTTTTTCTTGGGTAGGAAAAAAAGAAAAGAAGGGTACATAATATGGAAAATTGGCAAGCCAATCTCCATGGATATATGGAAATTAAATTGATCAATCTGTATGATGCAAGGACTTCTCTTTGGATTTTTCAGCTAAGTATGCTGTTAATTGAAGTCACTGTAAAGAAAGATCATTCACTTTCCAATCCATTTTGAACACAAGATTCCTTCCAATCAATTAAAATGTTTGGTATCAGTTACTTCTTGGGATGGTGGACAACGTACGATGATAATATTAATTGCTTAGTAGAGTAGCTCTTAGCTAGTAGCTCTAGGTCTTTTTCCCCTTGCTTATAATGGTAATGACATAAACTGTATAATTAGAAAGTTGATGTATCTCGGATGCTTCTAGAGGATTAAACGAATGGTAGCTCCAGTGGATAGATAGGATCTTCCCAGATATCTTCGGTTCAGAAAGAACATGCAATTAATTACTGCTGTACATTTTGTTTTTCGTGTATGGGATTTGGGGTCTGTCAATCCCTTCGGAGAAGTTCATCGAAGATTTCTGATGTTAGTCTAAGAACATCAACCAGTTCTCAAAATATATATAAACCAGACCATAAGATATAGCTGACAGTATTTATATATTTGCCAACCAGACAACCTTGGTAAACATGATCCATGATCTTCCAAAACTCTCTGCAGATTTCAACCAAGGTTCTCCTGGATTGATCCAAAACTTTTATCACTAGCATGCCAACGATACTACAGAACAAAACACATGCAGATGATACTGTTGTTCCAATCAAGATACTATTAACAGAACAGAGGGAGTTGGGAAAACCACGTGTGCCGGGCCCTAGCAAGCATGTGAACAGTCGGGACGAGAATGTTCTAGAGCCTATGGGCTTGGAAGTTTCAACTCGTAGACCTTGCTACCCACATGGATCATCGCGGGCCTTTTTTTCCCATTGAGAGCAATTTCAGGACTCTCAATCGACAGGAGTCTTCGTCCCAACCACATAGTCATACTGCTGGCCCAGCCGGGGAAGGAAAGTTTAATAGGGCTCACTCCGAAAGTTGAATTTTCTTAGAGCTTTTTTGAAAGAGCTCCTCATCAAAGAAAATGACCTTGAATTTCAGTCTTTTACATGTCGTGATGACAATTCTATCATAATCAAGATGCTGGATTTAAAAGAAAAAACTAATTTGTGTAATACAATCGGTAACACTATAAATCTATTCTTACAGTGAAAAAGAATGATAGCTATTACGTAATGATTTTCGTATCTAGAATATTGTATAATATTTTGTATGCGAGATTGTTTGTATAAGTGATAAATTTAGTTGCTTCTAAGAGAATTTTTAAAGATTAAATTCTCTAAACCATTAATAAAATCTTAAAATTATTCATAATTAAAAAATATAATTATAAGAGTTAAAATAAATTCCAGGAAAGAACTATGCGAGTATTATTATTTTAATTTATATAAAAAATTAAATAATTCAAGATATTATATTCATTAATAACTGAATAAATTTAATATTACTTTATTTAAGAAGTTTTGCGATCAAAAGCTATATATTTTGATGTACTAACCTATTAATTCACTCTATTTATAATTTAGTGTTTTTATATGCCAATCAATCAATTTCTATTTATGTGGGGTATTTTCAAAAAAAAAAAACTTTTAGACATGGTTATTGGATGTATTTGAGACATCATTATAAGTGGGATCCATCCATTTTTTGAGATTAAGACTTTGTCATAAAACATTCTCCAACATGAGTACTATAATATAAAATATTAAAATGTATAAAATCAATGGAGGTGAAAAAGAACATGAGTAATACTAATATTTAATTAAATATAGAAGATTCAAAATGAAAAGTTATTTATCCCAAATTCACCCTCTACAATTATAAATGTCTTATATATTGATTAGTCAAATTTTATTCATTTGAGGGATAATTGAACAAAAAAGGGCTTTTAAACATGGTTAATTTGAACATTTGAGGTCTAATTAAAAATAGTATTCATCCATTTTTGGGGGGTTAAAAACTTGGTTAGAAAATATTATCTAACATGAAATATTAAAATATCTAAAATTAATTAAAAGTGAAAGAAAAATAAACTCTTGGCAGAATTAGTAAAAAAAGAAGAAGAAAAGAAGCAAAATCTAATCATAAAGTTTTTTCGTACATTGATAATAATTTGTTTTCTTTTCTCTTCCAAGGCTGATATATATATATATCCTTTGTCCCAGATTAAAAAAAAAGAAGAAGCTCTTCTTCCTTTTCAAAGCCTATATATGGAGGCTTTTATTAATTTATTGAAAATCAAGAGAAGAGTACATTCTTTTTGAATTATTTTCATTTACTCTTGTCTTCTATGGTTATTGTGTAGAAAAAAAGTAATTTCGTTTTTTTTACATTGGCTTAGGCTTAGTATTAAAGTACATCAACACTAAGTAGTGTTTTTGTTGAATCTTCGAAGCCAATTTACATATATCTCTTGCAGCAACTGACAGACAAAATATGTCTTAAATACAAATGTTACAACTCTTGTGACAATAATCATCTTCGGTTATATCATTTAATCTACGCTTCAACAAGAGTGATTTAATTTTTTTATTTTTTTAATAACTTCTTGTTGGCATGTTGGTTTAATTCTTTATGTTAATTTATATGCATGCCCAATTTATTCTTTGTAGTTCGGTTTTTTGTTGTTTGATTTAATTTATTTGCTTTTTTCAATTCTCTTTCACTGGGACTGGGTTTCCTGGGTATATAGGTGTTCTTGCTTGGGATTTGCGCATGTATAGTATTTGAGATTGCGAAGTGCTTGTCGTAACACTGATTTTCTTTGTGCCATTCTCATTTTTCAAACTTGTCATTCCCCACTATGCATCCAACATGCCACCGATTCATATTTATAAAAGAAATTTTACTCAGATCAGTTTACTAGCTTAACAGATATTTGAAATTCGAGGGAAATCATACCAGATATCAGCCGTTGACGGTATAAAATTTAAAATAAATACATAAAACTGTGCTTACCCATCCGCGAGGTGAATAGTATAACCACACTGGGATACACAAAATCCAATGTGCACTGCAAAAGGAACATGAAAATGTAAAAAACAAAAAAAAATAATTGAAGCCATAAATTTGTTGGCTTGAAGAAGCATACTTTTGCTAAAACAAGGCACCCAATCCCAAGTTAGGAGAGCAGGAAAAAACCCAAGATCGTTTTTTCTTTGGAGGATTGATCAGGAAAGAAAACCAGATAGATCGCACGTTGACATGCAGTACTATCATAAATTTTAGCATACCTTGATAAGCTTCTCTGGGGAGAGACGTTCTAATGATATTTATCATCTTTCTAAAGAAAAGGAAGAAAAACAATAAAAAGAGCATCCAAGCTCCATGAACAATGGCACCGAAAGATACTAACCCCGTTATAGGATGTTGTGTTTAGAAGTATAGTAGTGATTTTTTAAAAAAATATTTTTTTATTTAAAAATATATCAAAATAATATTTTTTAAAAAAAAATTGACATTAACATATCAAAATGATTAAAAAATATAAAAATAATAATTTTAACCAAACAAAAATAAATTTTAATTAATCTCTATTTTGGCCACAATCTCACGGCTAAGACAGAGTCTTTAAAATCAGCAAATGAAAATAGTTTAAAAAATGGAATCTTCTGTTGCTTCTTTTCTTCTCCTTCTTTCTTCTAATTATTAGTGTTTTTGTCACTATAAACTGTAGTCATTCCAGCTGAAAATGTCCATATGAAAGAAAATGTTAAGGCAAAGAAATTTGCATTGATTGTTGTCATAAAAAGGTTTACCAATCAATAAATAATGCTTGTTTTGAATCAATCACTTCATATGGGAGGCCTTCCCTCCTCTTTTTTCCTTTTCTTTTATGGATAGTTGACCGAGTTATGATAAAGAAAATTGCTTGATGTTATAACTTCTTGATGTGTATATACATGTACACACGGATTGATGTAATCAATAAAGTTGACCTAAAGATGAACTAACTAATATATATATATATATATATATATATATATATATATATATATATGGAACACGCGAATCCATTTGAAAAACAGGAAAGAAAATAAGATGAGAACTAAAAATAGAGTTTCTGAGGTTTTTCAAGCTTTTTTTTAAAGTGAAATCTTCCAAGTTTCGAAGGCATGCATGCATGCATACATGAGGACTGGATGGATATGGCAGCCAACCTAGCTGTCACGTGATATGACATGAATGACCGAACTGCCATAGGATTGGATGCAAACCGAAGTTGAAATGCAATAACGATTTCAAGTGCAACAACACATTAACCTCCAGAATTTGTTTTACAACAACTGAATACTTTTTTTTTCTCAGTTCATCTTCATCCCAAAGAAGGGAATATTCCCATTAATGGAGACGGAATTTTGCCAGGAGTTCGACAGCAAACTATCCACCTTACAGGACTGGTCAATTATATAGTCGTAGGAAGAGCTTTGCTGCAATTGCGACTGGCACTAGCTTATGCATGACCAAGGATGGTCTAGGAGTGATAATCAACCATCAGATGAGACGATTACATAACCCAACATCTAAGACTAAGAAAGTAGAAGAAAAGAGCTTAACATATAGCATAATCTATCCGCTCACCATAGAAACTACAATTACTGTGCAGCAAAAGTTGAAGCTA
Organism: Populus nigra; assembly: GCF_951802175.1. Classification (NCBI taxonomy): domain Eukaryota; kingdom Viridiplantae; phylum Streptophyta; class Magnoliopsida; order Malpighiales; family Salicaceae; genus Populus; species Populus nigra. The sequence goes on from NC_084859.1 coordinate 12,273,072, forward strand.
TCCATGTAATGGACAGGCACGCAAGACCTAAAACTCCATTCTGAACACCACATAAAAGCTCTCTGAAGGGATTGAGGAAATCGTGAAGCATGGAACATTTTCAATATACACTTGGACAAGACCCAATACAAAGAGATAAAGGGGTGATTACTCTCTGTCAATAATCACTTGCTGAGAGGATTGGGGGGCACTTCTAGCAACCTGCTCCGAAGCACTGGCAAGACCTTGCAGCATTCTCAAAATCTCGGATGTGTCTTCCAAATAGTACTTGGCCTTGCTGGGTTTTCGGCCAACAGTGCATGCAAACACTTCAGCAACTGGGGAAAGAGAGGGGCCAGATCTTGCACTCATTATCACCTCAAACATGTCCTCATCAGACCGGTCATCCCCAATGCAGAGAACAAAATCGGGAAGCATTCCCTTCTGTTCCATTATTTCTAGGAGGCGTTCGGCCACCAGACCTTTGTTGACCCCCTGCCAAGTGGTAACAAACATGAGATACAACTGCAAAGCTGAAACATATATATATTGGCACAGCATTTTAGAAGATTCTTCCTCGAAAAGAAAATAGAAGAATGAATATACAAAATCTCCATAGCTAATAAGCATTCAAAAAGAATAACTGGTAACAATATTTCAAGATCCAATAAAGAAAATTAATTGAGGAACTGCGGATGACAATATTCTGCAGCACTAGTTTTCATAACAAGCCTATTTGAGTCAATTAGTTGTCCATGATCCAAAAGAAATGGAGACAATACAGCCTTTCCATTACAAGAGGTAACCATTCTCAGGATATGAGCATGCCGTTTTATGGAGGCATGGTTGAACAATTTGCCTAAATGCTAGAAACTCTTTTATTCAAAGGTCTAACAATCTGGAACAAAGAAAAGAAAAAAGAAACAAAACATTAATATGGTCATTTGACAGACTGCAATGGATGACTCTCATCAACATATTATTCTTTCTCCAGTGCATTTAGAAAATCATCATTCAAAGCTCAAATGATTGTTGTAATAAGGTAAGATATGTTTTACAGTCAAAATCTTATCATTTAGCATAAACTTGCTAATGAGTTCAATAGATCAACTGTCTGCATGAAGGGAAAGAATAGAAATGTGAAAGAACTTTGGATTTCTTGTAATTAGGCAAGAATGGTTTGAGGGCAAGTCATCTTTTCAGTTTAGCACAAGTGGTTAAGACTTGCTTTTGGCTTTCATCAAAATGCATGTGATTTCACCACATTTGTCAGATGATGTTGTAACAGCTAACAGTACTTGTAAGCATGCGCAAAAGAAGATGTGCCTCATTAACCCACTTGTGTATGTAATACCTTAACATGGTATATTTATGAGTAACGAGGGCAAAGCACCTAAATCTGCAGTAGGTTTTCCAGGCACAAAGGAACACAACTTCTCATTAAAAACCGAATACTAACAGAATCGAACCATCATAAGGATAGATACAGGAACGAAATGGCACTAACCTGAGGTTTAACCTCTACAATGTGTTGACCGCTCTTGACAGTAACTGGTTCATTGGCAAGAACACTTTCCAGATGATCTAGAAGCTCCTTAGCCTGGCACGAACCAAAATCTGGATCTGCATACTGGTAATTCCAAACAAGTGCACTCTCTTTTGTTTCAATGGAAGAACCATCAGTTGTTTCAGTGTATAGTTTCATTACTGGATCAGCGATACATTTCCAATCAAAATCTGGTACAGACACACATGTTTCCCATTCCACATCATGATTGGTCCTGTAAACAAACACTTAACTCAAATTGAAAGGTGCAGAATGAACTAGGCTTGTTTTGTATGGATTGGTCTAAATTAGAATAATGATAGTAGATACCTCAAAATTACATTGTTGACCTCAAGGGGAAATAATCAAACAGAGGAGGGTGCTTTCAAATTGTGGCAAGATTTTTTTATATGCTAACATTAGTTGCCCTTGCTTTGTCTGTTACCCAATTCAGATAACCAGTCCATGTCTAAATTCCTCCATAAATAAAATTAGTTTTCTTTTAGGTTCATAATAAATTCAGACTGTAACAAAGGGAATGTGTCCTAGTCACCCCTCAAAAAAATTACGCGTACGCATCATCTCCTGCCAGTTGAATACTTTGGGTAATATTCTTTGTCTTCCTCTCATGCGGTCAGAGACACCTCATTCTTAGGCTGAGGAAAACACTATATACCTGTCCCTTAGATGTTTCTAACACCATACCATGAGTCTATCACAATCCCAGAATGGTGGTTGCTAATGGAAGCTCACTTATGATGGCAAGGACAGCCAGAGTGGTTTGGATGCCTAAGCCAAATAAATATCACGCATTCCATCATCTATATCTCATTCATTACCCTTGGATCGAAACCTCCTATATGAGGGTTTCTAGAAGTTAGATAAGTTACAAAAATGCATTGCATTTATGCCATGCTGAAAGTCACAGCACAACAACTCTAAAGTGACATTCAGTAATGTCAAAGGAACCATCAAGATGTTCTGTAATGCCAGATGTAGCATTTGAATCCAAACATTAACAGCACAATATTGAGATGTCACCCTTTTCACCAAAACAAGGACCAGCACTGGTTGAACATGTGGAAAATCTAAGCCACATTATCCATTATTTTCTTCTCTACATAACTAAACATCAATAAGAAAAACAAGGGTCTAAGTCAAATATCATATTTTTAAGTGGGAAGATCAAGATCAAATTGAAGTGAAGTTAGCAAAGGCAATTCGTACCTCATAAAATAACCATGCTCTGCAGCAATTCCAAGCTTTTCACAAGAAGAAAACCATTCAGTAAGAGTTTCCCTGTCTTTCCCACTAACAAGGAAAACAACATTCTTAGGGTCTGTACACAAGCTGTTCAAGACTCCAACAGCCTCCATGTTTGGAGTCCTACTAATTGAACTTGGCAGTATCATAGTACCATCGTAATCCAATAGAATAGCCCGGTTTTTGGTCCTCTTATAGGCAGAAACAATATGTTCAACTGAAAGTTTTCTGAAATTTGGATCCAAGGCAATGACTCGAAAACCTAAACCAAAACCAATTCCCCAGCACCTCCTCCTCACATGATCCCTACATGCCCTTTCAAGATCCTGCAAAAAACTATGAGCCCAATATGCAACATCATGCGTACTCACATACCTATGGTGCTTCTCGTGTCGCATCTGTTTTTCAGGCTCCGGGACTATCAGGGCAGAATTCATGGCTTCAGTTACAGAATCAATATTCCATGGATTTACTCGAATTGCCCCACTTAGTGATGGGGAGCATCCAATAAACTCTGAAACAACCAGCATGCTCTTTCTTGGGGCTGATGGGTTTAGTCCTAATGTCTCATCCAGCTTCTCATTTCCTTGTCGACATATAATATATTCATAGGGTATCAGATTCATCCCATCCCTCACCGCTGTAACAAGACAACACTCGGCAATTGTGTAATAAGCAATGCGCTCATAAAACTGTAGCGGGCTGTCAATCAAAACCACTGGAGTATATCCTGGACTTCCAAATGTCTCATTAATCCTCCTCACTGCAGCCTTGGTTTCAGATTGGACCTCCTGTACATCCCTTCCTCGGCCCCTTGCTGGGTTTGCAATTTGAACCAATACAACTTCACCCCTCTTATTAGGATGTTGGGTGAGCAACTGTTCCATGGCCAAAAGTTTCAGGCTGATTCCTTTGAAGATGTCCATGTCATCAACCCCTAGCATAACAGTTTGACCCCTAAACCGATCATGTAGCTCTGTAACCTTAGATTCTGTCTCGGGAAGATTAAGCACAGATTGAAGCTGACCAATGTGAATCCCAACAGGGAGAATCTTGATGCTGACTGTCCGGCCATAATACTCAAGCCCTATGTAACCTCGCTTAGATTGATAAGAAAGACCAAGCATTCTACTGCAACAAGAGAGGAAGTGCCTTGCATAATCAAAGGTATGAAAACCAATGAGGTCAGAGTTGAGAAGTGCTCTCAAAAGTTCATCCCGTACAGGAAGTGTCCTATATATTTCAGAAGATGGGAATGGACTGTGGAGGAAGAAACCAAGCTTCACCCTATTAAATCTCTTCCTCAAAAATGTTGGCAAAACCATCAAATGGTAGTCATGAACCCACACATAATCATCGTCAGGACTAATCACTTCCATAACTTTGTCTGCAAATATTTTGTTAACAGAAACATAGGCTTGCCAAAGGGACCTGTCAAACCGGCCACCAAGATCTGGTGATAAAGGGAGCATGTAGTGAAATAAAGGCCACAGATGTTGTTTACAGAATCCATGATAGAATTTAGAAAAAAGGTCAGGAGGGATAAATGCCGGGACACATTTAAAAGTTTCGAGCAATGTTTGGGCTACATCATCTTGCTCACTAGGTGCAATCTCTTCTTTAAGAGAACCAACATAGATAACTTCAACATCTTCTCCAAGGCCATCTTTGAGTTGTAAGAGAAGCGAGTCCTCATCCCAGCTAAAGCACCACCCTCCACTGCCATCTGGACTTCGATGTGCCCGAAGGGGAAGCTGGTTTCCCACAATAATCATCCGTTCTTGAGAGACAGAGGAGGGGGCATCAGAGCTAACACTGTTTTCATCATCTAGATCAGTCAGTATCCCAGCAACAGTTGCCACTCGAGGAAGCCTCTTCCTCTCACGACCAAAATTTGGAGCATCACCAGAAGCAAGATCTAAGAGGTTGGAATATGATCTTGAAACCATAGCGAGGACAGATAAAGAAGTATTGTTCTACTCAAAGTTATGCAGAATCAAACTCTACAAAAAAGAAACCTCTATTAACAAATAGAATCAGCACTAAAAATGCACGGGAAAAAAAAATCTTTGAAATGTAATGCAAGGAAATTTTCTACTTTTTGCAATTACCAGTTATTTCCGAAAATGCAATTTTTTGCCTTCTTTACAACTTCTTACTGAAGCATTTTCTTCCACATAAAGTTCAGGAATTTAATAGATTAAGCGATCATACACCCATTACAATCCCAAATATTCTCCACCAGAATAAGAAATTAAGAATCACTTAGCATTGTTTTCGTTGTCCTCTTAAAGACAGATTCCATGCCTTGAAAAAACTTAAAACAATTCCAACAAAATGAAGACAGACATACTGGTATGCACAGATAAATATATCAAATTTAAGAAGAGAAAAAGAAAAACTCAACACTGATTGAGCCAACTGAGAAAATATATATAAGAACAATAATTTCACTATAAATTTAAGTACCCGGATGCTAAAATCTGATAAAATTAACACCCAATATTGACACGATTACCTCTTATCTCCAAAAAAAAAAAAAACCAACAAAATCAAGACAACAAGACTGATCAAAGTAACTGAACACTCCAAATGCATAAACCACTTCATCAATTGAAGAACACAACTTCTAAGGGAGATGGAGAAAACCTCCTTGAGCCCATAAAGAAGTAGCTGGCATGCAACATGTAAAAGCAAAAAGACACTAGAAAAGACAGTAACTCTAGTGACAGGGAAGAAGAAGATAAAAAGAACTTACCTTTCAAGCTCAGATAAACATAGGCAACCAAAGAGATTCTTCTTCTATTGTCCCTCCCCCCCACTATATTGAGAGAGAAAGTGCGGCATTAACATACCCTTTTTGGCTTTGCTTTTGCAGTTTGAACATAAAGATTTTGTTTTGATATTTTTGGTTTTCCTCTTTTCAGGTCGGAGACAACAAATGGGATGTCTTTATAAAAAGCATTTGATTCTCTCGAACCGACTTCCTCTGTGTGAGAGACGGAGTAGAGATGAGTGATCACGTGAGGACCAGAGAACAGTGGACTCCACCTCCTTGATTATTATTTTTATTTTATTTTTACCATGGTTAGTTTTTAGTTAATTAATTAGTTTATAGTTAATTAATATATAAAAATTATTAACTTGAGGGTAGCACTGGTGTGGAAAAAAAAAAAGGGAACACCTTTCAAACAAATAATGATATTACATGGAATAAATAGCAAGTGCATGTGCGCCATTCGGGAACATATTCATGAAGAGTGCTAAAAACGCAGTACGTAATGAAAGGAGGCAGTGCGCTAATTCAACTCTGTAATTATATTCTGGACTTTATTTTTATTATCTAACAAATTCCCATAGAAATTAGCATAATTTTTCCGTTCATAGTAATATGGTTAATCGACATATCTGCACTGTGACAGGCAAAGGAGAGGGGAGTGGATCGTGGCCGCAGAGGACCACATCTTGGTCTGTTCCGGAAAATTTATTAAATTTTACCATTTACCATAGGAAGTAGGCATTAGGCATTGCATAATTAGACCTACTTTGTACATATTTGGACACCATCATGGGTTCCGTGTAGGGATCCTCGACCAGCTCTCTTTGCTTGGACCCCTCAATTATTGAATTGAACCAACTAAATATCTTCTTCTTCTTTTTTCTTTCAGTTCGGAGACCTCATTAGAGGTGGAGAGAACTGCCTCTAATGGCTGCTCATTGCCTTGGCCCCGCGCAATGAATGAATAGCCGATCCCTTCCGTTTGGAATTATTGATGCTCCTGTTAGTAACGCGGAGGTTAAACTTATTTTTTTCCTTTCGAGGAAACTCCATCTTCAAAAAGTGTATTTTGTGGGTTTAGATGAGTGAATAAAACTCTCACACTCTTACAAGAAGTGCATACCCTGACTCGAACTCGAGACCTGCTGTGCAGATCTCGAGCCCTTTGCCACCACGCTACACTTATTAAGGATGCGAAGGTTAAACGTGTTTTATAAAAATTTAATTTTTTTAATTTTTAAATTATTTTAATATATTAATATGAAAAATAAAAAATATTATTTTAATATATTTTTAAATAAAAATTATTTTAAAAAATAATCACCTTCACGGTACTAATCCCAGCTATACTTGAGGCAATAAGTTGTAAGCTTTGATTTTGAAGCTTTCCCTGTTCAAGAAGCCAGTCTACCAGAGAGGCCTAAATAACCTACCAACCAAGAAGAAAAACAAAGAAGACACCATTTAAATTAATTAATTAATTTAATTGTTTTGTCAATTGATGTAATTAAGTGGATGGAGTTCCACCATGCGAAGACCAGTTCGACTATCGTTGTCATGAAATTAACCTTGATCCCTTTCAGCTAACATGAATAATTACATTTGCTACTTGTGCCTTGTGAACCACGCACCTCGTCAACTAGTTTCGAAGCAATGGCAAGTTGGCAACTAATAATAATAAAATAAATAATAATAATAATAATTGTGTCTAACATAATACCCCACCCACCCACGCCAAATCATGATTACCAATCACCAAAATTATACAAATTCTTCTCATCTGTGGAAACTACATCGTTGATTGTGGCATTTTAATAAGTAAAGCTGCCTGGTTCGCATGGCTGGTAGCTAGCTGAAGAAAGCAGTGCGAAAATGGGATGTTTGTAATGATGGCATCCAGAACCCCTGAGGTGTCTCTAGAATCACATTGTTGTCTCGTTCTTTTATAATGTGTTCAATTACCGGGCATGGCATGCTTTTTATTTTGTTCATGATTTTGGCTCCCATTCATTGAATGACTCATACCCAGCTTGAAAGTTAATTTAGTCAAGAAAGCAGGAATACGTTTGGAAACGCAACTGCGGTTACGTTTTAAAAAATTTAAATTTTATTTTTATTTTTATTTTTATTAAAATTTAATATGATTTGTATGTTTTGGATTATTTTAATATGCTGATGTCAAAAATAATTTTTAAAAAATAAAAAAACATTATTGGCATGCATTTTAACACGAAAAGTTATTTAAAAAGCATCTGCAACCACACCGCCAAACACGCTAAACTGGTTGCCTAGATCAGAAAAATATATATATAAAATAAATTTATAATATATCTCATAAAAAAATTAAAAAATGTTTCATATAAATATAGATTATATATAACTATCCCATGTAGAAAAATTAATAAATATTTCATGTGTAAGTGTGTGTGTGTGTTATCTTTCAAAAAAAAAATATCTCCATTAATTAAGCCTGTTTTGAAGTGTGGTTGCGATTACTTTTCAAAATGCTTTTCGTGCCAAAATACATCAAAATGATATTTTTTTTATTTTTTTAAATTATTTTTGATATCAGCACATCAAAACGATTCAAAACACATAAAAAAAATTTGAATTTTTTGGAAACTTAGTGCAAAACGAGGCCTAATTCCATGTGAAAAAAATTAAGAAATATTTTATGTGAATATAAAATATAAATATAGTTATTTCACATAAGAAAGTTAAGAAATATTTTATAGGAATACAGACTAAAAAAATATATAATGTCAAGTATTCATAAATTAATTTTGGGTCTGTTTGGCTGTGCGTTTCAACCTACGCTTTGTCAAATTTTGAATTAATTTTTTTGCTAAAATTGAGTGTGGTTTGTACTTTTTGGATCATTTTGATGTGCTGATGTTAAAAATAATTTTTAAAAAATAAAAAAACATCATTAGCATGTATTTCAGCACGAAAAGCTATTTGAAAAGCAACCACTACCACACTGTCAAAAACACTCTTTATATATTTTAAGTTTATTAAAAAAATAGAAATCAAATCTGATTCTAATTATGTTGGGCTAATTATAAACTTGGGTTTTGACTAATAAAAACCTACCCAAAACCCCATGTAGCTGAGGTCTTGGGGGAACCTGCATGGTCGAACCAGGTATCCATTGGTTCCAGCATATAGCTTCATGGTGGGTTTTTTTTTTTTTTTCTTCTCCTTAAGAGAGATGTGATACTTGTACCTTATAAGCTACCTAGACCACCCCCCCCCCCCCCCCCCCCCGAGCTCCAGGCTGGTATGGAACAGTACCATGAAGCCAAGAGCACATAGCACACATTATTAAATATTACATAAAGCACCAATGATATGTTGGTCCAAATCCACTAAGTGGTTAGCTTCTCAAGAGATACTGTTTCATATTTAAGGCTAATGACTCGTGCCTCGTGGTGTGTTTTGTCATCTTGAGATGATAGGTGGTACTTTCAGTTTATATAGCTCATAGGCCCTCCTCAAACCATCGTATCTATAATATTGGTATTATCATAGCCTCCTAGTCGAGAGCTCGAGCACATAGCTCTCGAGTTTCTATAAACAATTTATGTTGATCCAAATCCACTGCACAGTTGACCCTTTAAAAAATATTGTTTCCTGCTCGGACTTATAGTGGATTTTGTCTGGAAAAAAGCGACTAAAAAAAAAACAGAGAGAAATAGAAGCTATAATTTATAAGATGTCTGGACCCTTTTGTTTTTTACTAAAGTACAACATTGTTTTATATAGTCCATTGTAGCTATATAATCATGCTGTTGGCGCGCATCTAGAACTTGAGTTTTTTTTGAAAAAAAAAAATTATTATATAGATTAATCCTGTTTAATATAGACCGTGAACTTTATTTAATTGTCATTCCTGATTTTCCGTGCTCGGTCGCCTTCTTCCAGAACCACCGGTCGTAATGCTATTCTATCGAAATTAGAAAGAAAAGGAAATTAGTCCGGGGGGAGTTTCTGGTTGATTATACCAATTAATCGACAACTGCTGTCAACCAATCTTTTACAAAAAGAAAAAAAAACATTAAATTAATTTTAGATATGTAATTAATATTAATTGTGGAATATAAGATCCATGTGGAGACGTCTTTAAATGTAAAAAGGTTAATTGATTGAGGATATTTTATTAATTACAATCATATTTAGGTGGCTAATATTCACATTGAGAGATTAGTGCACCGTTTACAAATTGGAAAATGAAGTTCCAACGCTGTTCTTCTCTCTACTTGGCTCCGCTAGCATCATAGAAGTGCTGGACCCATTGCTTGATGATCTATCTCGATGGAACCAATAATATATATCTTAATTTTTTATATATTTTAAAATTATTTTAATTTATTGATATTAAAAATAATTTTTAAAAATAAATAAAATATTATTTTAATATATTTCTAAATAAAAAACATTATAAATTATGGTCACGAAATGGACTGATACTGTCAAATCAATAGGCGGGCCACTTCGTTCGTAGTCCACCGTACATTCATTTCTTTAGTCTTTGCGGCAACGTTTCTCTCATTGACTCACCGTTGCCGTTCTTTGTGGGAGGGAAAATGCCTGGATGCACAATATTAGTGGACTTTTAATCAAATCATGACTTGACGTGACGTCACTGCCTAAAATAAAAGAACGATCATCGCTGGAAAGTTGTGCCCAAGTTTCTAACAGAAAGAAGTGGCAACCGGGGTGTTTTTCCGAGGGAATTCCCTGTTATTTTTAAAATAATTTTCAAAAATATATAAAAAAAATTAAATAAAAAAATTAAACAAGATCGACGCCCTTGATAACATAAGAATATATAGGAGGGGCCAGCAGAGACGATTAATAACGGACCAGATCACCACCCATGCTAGCTATTGTTGTAAAATGTATTTTATAAATAACTCAGCTTGGAAATAACCCTCTTATAGATGCATTCTTAAACTTGATTAAGCTCCTTTTTTTATTTTTTACAAGGACTTTTCAAAGAAAAAAATTATTAATTTTATTTAAATAAAATTTCCTTGTTATCAGAAATCAGATCTAGTTCATAATCTCATCATAATTTAATTTTGAATAATAATGACAAAAGTTTATACCGAGCACAAAACAATCATATTATTATTCATTGTTTTCTAATCAATTTTTTCTATTCTGAATTAGTTTGCTTCATAAAAATTTTCAGTTTAAAACCTATAAATTTTAGAATTATTAAAAGTTTATACGATCATTAATTTCAGGATCTGTGTGATTAGTTAAGGTATTTTATACTGGGCACAAAAACAATCAGATTATTATTCATTGCCTTCTATTCAACGTTTCCTAATAGCTAACAATAATTCTGGGTTGATTTGCTTTTTAGAAGTCAACAGTGTGAATCCCATAAATTTTAGGGTTATTAAAGGTTTACAAGTCATTAACTTTAGGGACTATGGTATTAATTAAGGTGTATATAAACTAACCTGAACACCCACATTAATAATAATAAAAAAACAATAATCCATAATCGATAACTTGAAGCCGACAAAGATTAAACCTCCGAGAGAATCCCGAAACCATGCTTTTAAAAATGACTTTTATTGGGGCAAAATTGTTGAAAAAGAAGCCATCATAGATGAAAAAGATAACAGTACTGTTTCATTATTGGAAGAGAAAGCAGTTAACCAGAAGCCTTACTTTACGCATATAAGCTGGAAGCAAAAATGTTTACGAAGTTATGAAAGAACTTTAGATATAAAGTGGACTTTTCATGGCCATGTTCCATGCTTGTGGGGGTGGTTGTCCTTGAAAAAACAGTTCTTTGTTAGAATACGAGATATTCAAATGTTTAAATTGATAAATATAGGAGGAAAAAATATATAATATATAGAAAAAAATAAAGTTATAAAGAATGCATATCTAGATGTAGTGGCCTAGAAAAAATTACAGTTTTTATTTTAAATTATTTTTGTAGCATTTTTAAATTATTTTAATTTACTGATATTAAAAATGAATTTTAAAAATAAAAAAATTATTTAAATATATTTTCAAATAAAAATTACTTTAAACAACAACATTTACTACACTTCTAACATCCAAATACTAATAATATATATATATATATATATATATATATATATATATATATATATATATAACAACAAAACCGGAGTAAATATTAAATTATAAAAAAATGCTTAAGGCAGCGGTTTGCAGTGTTTTGTAAATATTAAATTATAAAAAAACAAGAAAAGAAAAACAGAAAGTTTGTTGGCCGCGTGCTTCAACAAAACAAAGGGAGCGCGTAGAGTAAAGAGACGAAAGAAGAGTTGTTTTTATTATTATTTTTGCCTTAACAAAGAAGGAAGAGTAGCTAGCTGGTTGGTTGAAACCAAGAAGATATGTTTGACCGTGAGCTGACCCGACCTCACCTCAACTTGTATAACCTGTCTAACCGTTAGTTTGCAGGAAAGTAATTTTTAAAAAAAAAATAAATTTCAGAAAAATAAATTTTAAAAAAATATTTTTTGATGTTTGGTAGTATAATGGAAAATAAATTGGAAAATATTTTCCAGTGTTTGGTTATATTATGAAAAATGAGCTGGAAAATAACTTATTAATGTTTTATTTTTTCAAGTTTATTAAAATAATGAGAAACAAATCTTACAAATTAAAAATTTGAATGAGAATGAAATTGAAAAAAAATATAATTTCATAAATTATCTCAAATAAAATAAATAATAATCAAAATAATAGAGATCAAATCTAAAAAATTAAAAAAAAAATAAAAGGTGAAGAAATTAAAATAATAATAATTAACATTTCATAAATTATTTCAAATAAAATAAGTAAAAATCAAAAGAATGAGGACCAAATTTGATAGATAAAAAATTTCAATAAAAAAATGATAAGAAAAAAGCAAATAGCAATTATAAAAATAAGGACCAAAATTAATATAAAAATTAAATTTTAAGAGATGAAATTGAAAAATAAATATTCAAAACAAATTATATATAGCAATCAAAAGTTTGAGGATCAAATTTGATATAATCAGCAAATAATGACATTTCTAAATTTTTCACAACTTCCGAAAAGTGTTTTTCGCCTAAATTTTTCAGGAAAACACTTTCCTGAAAACCAAGCCAAATTTTCCTTTGACTGGAAAGTGTTTTCCGTTGACCAACTTTTTCAATGGCAAACAAACACATGAAAGTTTGGAAAGTGGTTTTCCGGAAATAACTTTCCGGAAAACAAACACAGCCAAAAGGGAAAACACTTTTCTAGAAATCAAACCAAATTTTTCTTTGACTGGAAAGTGTTTTTCGTTGACCGAAAAGTGTTTCCGTTGACTAGAAAGTGTTTTCCGTTGACTGAAAAGTGTTTTCCGTTGACCAGCTTTCCTAATGGCAAACAAACACATGAAAGTTTGGAAAGTGGTTTCTTGAAAAATGAATTCCGAAAAACAAACATGGTTGGTCGAGGGTATTGAGTGCAGGCCTAACAAAAAAAAAATTGTATGCATCTGCATCATGCATGTGCTCGGGTTTATTATCAGTGGAGGATGTCCCTCACACCAGAAATAATTATTAGATAGATTATATTTATCCATTATTTATAAATTAAATTAATAAATATAAGATATATAAATAAAATTTAATAATTGTCACCTAATAATATATGTATTTTAGATAATTTTATCTATATATTTTATTTATTGATCTAAAATCTATGCATATTAAGTTTACATATCTACATGCTTTGCCATGAACCATAAGTTCTAATTTTGATTTCTAGTCACCAACGAGATAGGTGGTACTTACTACGCCGGCGTGTTATATTGCTTTTTTAATATATAAAAAATTAGATAATAATAACTAGAGTTAACTTGGGTTAACTTGACTAATACGTGATATAAATCATGAAACTGAGATTACCTTATAAAAAGATAGACACAAAAAAATCATGAAGAAAATTTTTTAATTATAAAGCATTAAAAAAACAAAATAAATACCAATCAAAATAATAAGAATCAAATCTGATATAAAAACTCAATGAAAGCAAATAATTAGGGACTAAATTAAAAAAAATAAATTAATAAAAAATAGCAATCAAAAGATAAGGATCAAAATTGGATAAAAAAATAAAATAAAATAAAATATTGAGAGACAAAATTGAAAAAACAAATCAAGAAAAAGATAAGAAAATAACAATCAAAAGAATGAGGACTTGGATAAAGAAAATTAAATTAAATTAAATTAAATTAAATGATAAGAGATAAAATCAAAAAAATAAATTAAGAAGAGGGTAAAACACAAAAAATACCAATAGAAAGAATTAGGACCAGACTGAATAAAAAATTAAATGAAATAAAATGTTTAGGAATAAAATTGAAAAAAAAACTTCAAAAAGTTTTCAAAACAAAACAAATAGTGATAGAAAAATAATGGTCAACATTAATAAAAATAGAAAATGGAAGACACAATCATTTTTTAGAATGGTTGATATGAATTTTCAAACTATAAAAGAAAAAAAAAGGAAAAAAAATAATCATCAAAGCCTTACCACACCTTCATCATCCACAGGCTCCCCATCAATGCAAAAAGGATGACGCTTCACTCCCAACATCATCATGGATAGCGGTGTTAGCAATCCCTCGACAGACTTGCATACGTTGCTCGGAAGGCATAAAAACCATCAGATGCTGATTAATACAACTTTATTTTTAATAATATTTAAAATTCTAAAATTAACAAGCATCTCCTAATAGATTCTAAAAAAAAAACATAATAAAAAGATAAAAATACCTTTGCAACCAACTTTTTTTTTAATAAAGGCAATTCCATCACTTCATTGTTATAAAAACTAAAAACACGAAAAAGCCCCCTTTGCAAGTTTTAAGTTTTTTTCTTGCTTTTAAGGTTATAAGAATAATTTTGCCGTGCAAAAATTTTTTTGGACTAAAGATATACATTTTTCTACTTTGAAGGGCAACAACGTCATTTCATTCTACCATAAAAATATGTGGACCAATTTTTTCAAAATCAATTTTGTAATACTTAATGGATTTCCTAGAAAAGATGATTTTGCCCCCAATTACAAGCTTTGTTGGTTTTTTTAGAAAGGCAAAATGATTATTTTATTGTTCATGATGTATGTTTTGGGCTACAATTATTGGTTGATGGCTTTTAGTTTTTTTAATTATTACCCTTTGCTTAATTTCTTTTGAATTCCATTAGGCTTCTGGAGTCTACTCGCAAGTTGGCTACAACTAATCAACATCACTACTATAAAATTGAAAAAAGTTAACAAAAACACAAAAAAAAAGATATTTCGCTGCTGTTTACCGATGCAAATTATAACAAAAGTTTTTTCATAAGTAATTTCTGATGAAAATAGTGATGGGATAAAAAAAAATATGTCAGCATCACAAGCGTGTCAAATTGCTGACAAAAACTTTATTAATAATTTTAAAAAGATTTAAAGCCCGGCAATCCTTTTTTTTCCCCCTCACTTCTCATTTTTCTTCTTCTTTTTTAATTTTATTTCAAACTCTAACCATATGTCTTCATGCTTTCAATAGCTCCCCTCTAAAATTTAGCCACCCAACCCGTTAGTGCCGACACAACCTTTCTCTATTGGTTCAATTTCTTGTCAAATTTCACTCCACCAAGTAAGCAAGCCCATCAATTTGTGTTTTAACCCATTTATATTTGAAGTTAATTTATTGAAGTTTGTTTGTAGTTTTTATAATTTACTTGTATATTTAAGTGTTTTGGTTGTTTTATAATGATAATTTTATTGTATTAACATATTATTTGTATTTTAGAGTTTGTTTGAGACTTGAAAAAAACAGATTTAATTTGTCACTTGATGAAATTAAGTGTGATTTTATAACCCATGTGTGTTAGAATTAAAAAAATCATGAATAATTTAAAGAGTACCAATTACTTTGAGTTAATTTTATGGTTAAGTTGAAAATAATTGATAATTGATAACAACTAGGATGTTCATTGATTTTATTATTTATTGATGATAATATGGTATGGAAATTTATGATGGAGATAATGATAATAATGGTAGTTATTATGATAATAATATGTTACGATGGAGATAATAATAAGACAATAAGATTTGTAGCATTAGTTATGATAATAATAATATTAGTTATAATGATAATGATAATAATAATAATAAATATAATATATTAATTAATGGTGATAATGGCCGGGATGATGAGACTGATCAGTGGTGATAGTTATTATTTCAATGGTGAATGTGTAAGAAAATTATGGTAAAATGATGATTTTATTAATAAAAAGATCTTAGTGCTGGTGCGGTGTTCATTCTTCCCGAAGGCCTTCGGTGTACATAAGCCTTTTAAGTCAATATACAGGATCCAGCCTACAGCACATCCATCGCAGGAAGGCCTCCGTACCACCAGCCGATACATAAGCCTTTTCCGTCAAAGCACACCAGCGATACGCAGAGGCAAAAATCATAACTACAGTTTTCAGTTACAAGACAGCAAGGATCTGCTTAAAAGACAGTTGTTTAAACACTGTAATGGGACTTTATTCTTTTATAGCAAGGAATACCTTATTTAGAAAATAAGACTGAATGAAAAGGTTTATTTGAGGAGAAAAAGATCTCCCATAGAAGCTGCTATAAAAAGATGCCCTAAGAACTGGACCAAATGAAAAAGAAGATCAATTTAAGCATCTCGGCACTCATCTCTCTATCTACATTATTGCATATTACAAGTGAAAAGCCATGATTAACGACCCTCATCCATTGAGTGTGATATCAAGGGCTCACCGGAGCTAAGCGGTGGTGTAGGCACATGATACAGAGGAACAGGCATCTTTGTGGGAAGATTTGGTAATGGTGCTTCAAAGTTAAGAACATGAATTGCCTGCCTTATTGAGGGTCTTATATTGCGATCAGGGTGAGCACACCACAACCCAACAATCATCAAGCACTCCATTTGATTCTCATCAAATTCAGACTGAAGTTTCTCATCAACAGCCAAGTTGAGTTTTCCAGTTCCATAAAGATCCCAAATCCACTCTACCAAGCTCATTTCTGAATTCTGTTCAATGGCATCAACTGCTTTTCTTCCAGTAGCAATCTCTAAAGAAACCATGCCAAAACTATATACATCAGACTCCTTGCTAGCTCGACCTGTGCTTATATATTCCGGAGCCAAATAGCCTAGAGTTCCTGCCAAACCTGTAGTCTGCGGACCTAGCTCATGGTCCATGAGTCGAGCTAGCCCAAAATCACCGAGCTTGACATTAAAACTTGAATCAAGCATTATGTTGCTTGATTTTACATCGCGATGCACCACACATTGTTCCCACTCTTCATGAAGATAAAGCAAAGCAGAGGCCAATCCAAGAGCTATTCTGTATCTTGCTGTCCATGTGAGAGGAATCTTCTTACCAAAAAGGTGAGAATCAAGGCTACCATTTGACATGAATTCATAGACAAGTAGGAACTCACCTCTATCATGACACCAACCTATGAGTTGCACTAGATTCCGATGCCTCAACTGGCTAATGACCTTCACCTCAGTTACGTATTCCTTTTTCCCCTGTTTCGAACCTCTTGAGATTTTTTTCACAGCAACTGCCGTATCCATACCAGTCAATTGCCCTTGGTAAACAGCTCCAAACCCTCCTTCCCCTAACTTCCTCTCAGCAGAGAAGTTGTTGGTAGCTGAAACAAGATCTTTATAGGAAAATCTTCTCGGACCAGCACGCCTTTCAAGGTCATCGTTGATTGATGTTAAGTTCACCGTCTCCGCTGTTTCCTTCCTTGCCAACTTCCGTCTCCACAAAATTCCAGATACTACAGCAATCAGAATAATCAAAACAGCTCCTGAAACTGTCAGACTCACCACGAGTTTTATATTTTTAGCACTCTTTCCGCTTGTTTCACTCATCTCCAGTGTAGAACTGAAGTCCCATGACTGAAGCACATGCCGCTCTATAAGGTTACTAGTAGCAGCTGTAAACCCAATCGTGACCCACTCAGGAAGAACCTCCCTGAGATCAATAATGTAGGAAAGACTTGTATTCTCTTGAGGAGTTGAAGTTGTCTGATACTTCCAAGAAACCGTCAGATTCTTTGTAGTGGAGTTATAAGTGATCCGCACATCAGCAGTATCGCCGCTGTGCAAGGAGGTATTCCAATAGGTGTATGTGGCCGAGGAAACTGAGTTGTTATTGATCCCAACATGTTGAATTGGAGGATCCCATTCAGGATTCGCAAAAGAATCAAATTCAATGTGGACAATATGGTTCTGTGGAGAGTCACTAGTGGTGATGTTATATAAGCCTAGAAAACCTCCTGCTGAATTCGGGGGTATGTGAAACTCAACAGGAGCGATGAAGAAAGCAAATCCGGCTGCATAAGAAGTACGACCTTCAATGTCGATGTAAAAAGAGAAATGGGTACTGAAGTCGGTCAGCCTTGTAGTGGAAGAGTCCCAGAGAGGCACCTTCTTGGCGTAAGTGGCTCGACCAACTTGACACATATAAGTGTCACTATTGAATTCAATGCTTCCAACATGAGTTGATGCACCTCCCTCACAGATTATGTTGGTGTCACTAGGGTCAAATCGTGTTCTTTGAAAGGAAATTGAATTAGCAGAGGGTGGAAGAAGCAGCAGCAGGAAGGAAATGACATAGAGATTCAAAGTTTGGAAACTGTAGAAAGAGGTGGCCATGGTGAGAGAGAGAGAATTGGAGGACACAAGTAACAAGCAGTTGATGAACAACATACTGATATGTAACATCTTTACGCCCAAGTTTCAACCCCAGATACAATTTATTTGGCAAAGCAAAGTCAGCGGAGGGATTCACATCCCCTGAAAATGTAAAGAAAGATCAAGTTTGGTAATTTATTGCCGGCGTACCGGCACAGGGCTGAATTGCAAGCACAAGAAAATGACGCAAAACATTATTAAAAGGGCACATCACTCTCATCTCAGCTTGTATTCGGGCAACAAATCGTGCACAAACAACCTTAAACATCACTCCCACAGCCTGATTGTGCGTGTTAAATTTAAAAACTGTTTGAGAAGGCGGTGTAAAATTATATTTTTTAAAAAATTAATTTTTTTTATTTTTTATTAAAATTTAATATAATTTATATATTTTGAATCATTTTGATATGTTAGTGTTAAAAATAATTTTTAAAAAATAAAAAAATATTATTTATATGTATTTCAACATAAAAAATTAATTAAAAAATAGTCATTATCATAATACTAATATACTCTTGATGTCATTCATTACATGACAAGGAATCCTTAAACACCAGTGGGAACAAGTCATATAATCTCATCTTTAAATATCACAATAAGTTTTTGAACCTTGTGGCTTTAACAAGGAAAGGTGTCAAAGTCAGAAATTCAACTAGAAAATTTACGATAGTTCTTTTAAAACAACTTTAGAAAATAATTTATAATTGGCTACTAATTTATTAAGTGTTAACTTTTAACTTTTTTTAAAATGTCTTGTATATAGTATTTGAGAGTAATTGTAGGAATAACAAAATTAAGATGAAGATTACTTTTAAAAATTCAAGAATTAAATTAAAAAACTAAATGACACAAAAGTCCTTCAGTGGAATCTCACCTACTCAAATCATGACCCTTTTTTTTATTATCAATTAGAAAAAAAACTATAGTTTTTTTTTTTATATTAAAACCCTATATATATATATAGTATTTCATATTAGCAATTCACTTGGTTTGCTAATTGGGCCCTTCCTTGTCATGACCATCCTTTTTTATAAAGAATTTCACAATTATATATCTAGTGTTATTTATTGCGTTAATCTCATGTATATGAGGTTTACTGAAGAATCTTGCACTTAAGACATGTATCCACAGCGACTTGTATTTTTAGCAGACCCTCAAACAGTACACCATTTTTTTCTATACCAACTAGTGATGTTTTAACTAGGGCTAATCTAATCTAGAGCTATTTATTCTTATTTAGTACATCATGTATTTGAAGAAAATATTTACTACATTTTCATCATCCATCAACACCCTCGAGCCTAAACTAAGGATAACATACCTTCTGGCATATTAGGACATCAAGCTGTCCTTGCACCTATGTCGATGGTGTATGCCCTTGAGGGTATTAGACCACCGAGGGTACCCCTAGACCCAAGTCGAGCTTTTGATTATACAGGCTCAATTTGGAGTGTTTGCACTAATTCGAGCTTCAAGGCCCACAGCTATTTTTGCCCAGATCCAATGCGTATAAAGGATCCTGAGCTGTCCAAAAACTGCAAATCCCAAGCCCAATCGCATTTGAAAAGTAAAAGTTCTTGTAAAGAGCTTTGGCATCGTTATGGTCTCATTTATATGATCAGCGGACAATAATACTACTTATAAAGGGATTTATGAGCGAAACATGATTTGTGAGGAAAAATTAGGCCGACCTTACACATTTTGGTGTAATTTTATCCATTGTAATTCTTTTTCAAATTTTTCTATCGATCTTGGTACATGTAAGTACTTGTATAAAATTCCCAAAAGTCTTGCATTATGTGAAATATAACGATTCAGGCCTTGCTGGAGGAATCAAGGTTCTTATATATATATATATATATATATATATATATATCATGAATCAAGATACCGTGAATAAACTTGTCTAATCATCTCTTTGATTTGTGGTATTTTGATTTTCTATCATCTCCAGGTTCCAAAGAGAATTAATAGATATTCCAATCTCAAACTGTGAAAGTGCTCGAATAGAAAAGTTTGTGACTTGATTAAGCTATAAATATATAGCCCAATTGATATAGAAAAGTACCGGAACAATAACGCAGCTTTAAGTTCGAGAAAAAAAAAGAGAAAAAGAAGAAGCACAGAACATGGCCTGCAGTATTCATATGGCTTAAGAGACTACCAAGTCCTAACTGTGTTTACAGGAACCGAACGACATAGCATCCTATAATTAGTAAATGACCACACACCTTAAATGAACTAAACATCACTTATAAAACTCAGATGATACGTAAATGGGAAATGAAGCACCAAGTTGGCACACCAGAATTGGCATTGGGCTCCTCTCTGGTAAAGGAATAGTCAAGCTTACATGGAATTAAACAGAGGTATTTTAAAGGAAACATCAAGATATGAACAAAAACGTTTCTCCAAAGGCTATCGAAGATACAATGTAGTTTTTTCATGCGAACTGCTGCAACAGGTTGCCAGCATGCTAGAGATCGAAATTAAGAGTTGATCATGAGACTAATTCAAGTTACAACCTGAGTTGCACGTACCAGGTATATTGTATTGATCTCAGAAAGCAGCTTTTCAAGAGCATCCACAGGAAGCAGGATGCGAAATACATTTACAAACTTAGTCAGAACTATTGATTGATCTCAGAAAGCAACTTTTCAAGGGCATCCGCTGCAAGCGGGATGTGCAAGCAGTCTTGGCCATCACTGTGCCGTCTAGTCTTTACTAACTCATGATCTTTGAATTCTGTCAAATGAGAGTTTAATGTGACCTGGCTGCTCACAAGGAAGCGCTCTCGAGCAGTTGTATACAGAGCATCAACTGGCATGCCTGAAAATGACAAATCAAATGGAGCACATAAGATTTCAACCGTGAAACATAATGCTCCACATCATGCATAGTCACTTGCCTTCTTCATCAGGATGAGACGACTGATATTCTGCAAGAATTTTGAACACACTTTGGGCATTGGGTGTCAGACTCTGTAAGACTATTGCAGCTGTTTTGGCAGTTTGAGCTGTACTGCTGTGAGCGAGAATCAAAGGAAAAAAGATTCCTTCAACATTATAAGGTGCAAAGGTAGGAACATGATACCAGAACCAATTAAACTGGGTGTGAACCATCTTCTTATCCCACACTGCCAAAAAAAACCCAGTACAGTTATTAGGGTCCTAGACATTTGGAATACGATGGTAAATCATAAATGTATAAGATGAACCAAGGAAAAAAAATTACTAAAAGGTTCCAAAAAGATTTCTGTTCTTTAATCATAGGAAAGACAGAAAAATGAAAATTTACATTTTATCCATGGCATAGAAACAAAATGAAAGTGAAACTGAGGCAAGAATTGAGGGTTCACCATCATTCAGAAGACACTTGGAACAATTTTCACACCCTAATGTTAACCCTATATGCCAATGGGGACCATCCTATTTAGACCTTCATCTCCCAACAAAGCAGTTGCAAACAAGTCTAAATGTTAACATAAAACATGGATCATTTTTTGAGGCACCCAGAGAAATCATGACATGAAATGTTTCGCTATTTAGGAAATATGTTTAACCTAATTCTGAGAACCATAGGATGGAGCCATAGAAACAAAATTTAAAACAATTTAACTTGGCAGATTGCCCCAACTAGCCACTGTGTTCGCACATAACTAGCTATAATAAGATATACTCACAAAGAGGTGCATTAACATTGTCAATAGAGGCAACAATGCGGATATGTGAACAAGAAGCAAGTCGCGCAAGATACTGTTGACTTTCAGAGTCTCTCAATCCAGGCCCATCAATATTGTGAACAACAATGCACACAAAAGAATCATTTTCCTCCACGTCTGATTCATGCAAAAATGCAAGAAGGTCATCCATAGATTGAGAATTAAAAGGCTGTTGAAATTTAGATGAAACCCCTGAAGAAGTCCTTCGTTTGGTTTTCAACTCTTCCCACCAAATTTCAGCTAAAGCAATGACCACCTACAGTCATGATGTTACAGCAGTTAGCATAGCACAAAGAAAATGGTGGCCGGTGTATCATGCATAAACTACACTTTATGATGCTTGGCTTGAATTTCTAAGCCAAGGAATCATGTTAATGTTATATCAGCATTTAAGAACCTGGCAATATCAATGTGTAAATCGATAAATAAGTTCAAGTATCAACAAAGGGCACCCTGGTAGATTACCTGTTTTAGATTAATTGACTGAAGATACCCATTGATGACTACTACAGAATACTCGGTTAATGCTGTAGAAGCAAAATCTTCAATCAGTACCTTCTTCGATCCAAAACCATACATTAGAAGGCCAAATCCACACCTAAATTCATAGTAAAGAATCATAATTAGTGCAAATAATCCTCAAAAAGAAAATTCATAACAAAGAATCAAAGGGATGTTGCCCATAATTTTCATAAAATTATCTAAAATGTATATGAAAAATTAAGTACATAAAACTAACCAATACCCACTAAAAAAAATCAACTAAACTCTCAAATCCAAACTTGAGGCCATATTGTTTCTTTCTTTTTTCCTCGAAATGGGTTTCAATTTGCTATCTGTGCCTGACTTACTACTCTTCGTGCCAGTTTATTTCATCAAATAAATCGTTCCCATTTCATCGAATACTACAAGTTCACAAATACTTGCAATAACTTAACTAATTACCTGAGTTCAAAAACCCATTTAGGATACAAGCTCTTATAACTATTAACAAGAGAATTAATCTCTTTCTCATGTTTTAGCTCAATAGTAGCTGCTGCCGCTCTTAGTTCCTGCAAGATTAAAAAAACAAAACTTTTTAAACCAAAATTTAATATTTAATCAAAAAAATTAATAATAAAAGGGAACTAAAGAAAATAATGATAAAGAGAGTGGTGAGCGACCTGTTCATCGACGACGTTGATATCAGAAATCTTGCGGGTTGATTTCTTACCCGACCCAGCTAATTCTTTTGCTAGAAAGTAATTCCTTGAGAACTCAAATTCCTCTTCTTCTCCATCATTGATTTCCATAGTAGAGAGTAATTGGGTGAGAGAATGAATTCTTGGTTGGTTGCTGGAATTGAGGATTTAGGGATTTTATTTTTCTTTTGTTATTTAGGGATTTTCCCGCCAATACAGAGTTGGCGTGGCCTCTTTTACCCGCGTCAGTTGTCTTTCGGAGCGAAAACAATTTCGTCCCCTCATTGGATCTCATATCTCAATTAAGCTCTTATAGAAATGTTTTCACAATTAGGTCCTTATACGATCCAAGTTTTCTGTTCCCAATCCATATATTAATTCAACTTATCTGTGATTGATTAAGAAAATCCATCAATTAACTCTAAAACTCAATAACTTGACTCAAAACAAAATGAAATGGGCCAATAAGCCCAATTTTCCCACCTTGCTAATTTTGGGATACAAATGCTCAAAATCAAATAAAATGTGATGAATTAATACCTCAAATTAATTCTAAATTCACATAAAAGACCCGACTTAAAATAAATTTATGAAATAACTCGGCATATAATGCCATGCAAGAATTGAACTTAAAAATAAAAACATAATTTTTTTAAAGAACATTTTTATATGATTTTTGTCAACACCGGTCATTGTATTTTTCTTAGGATTCTTAGTCTTTTTCAAGAACTAAGTTACAATTTTTTTAATGCCTTTTAATTTAAAAGTCTTAGATGCTGAGAAGGGACACCGGAACAACTCCAACTCCATTGAGAATAGAAATAAGCATGATACATTTTTTTTTTCCTTTTAATTATGATTCTTTAATTACTTGCCTCTTTTATTTCAGGCAAATTATTTTATATATTTATTTTCAAGTCATCTAGATTCAAATTGTTATTCTTAGTCCATTTAAATTCAAGTCATTTATTTATTGTCTTTAATTGTTTTCTTGATATTAGATATACATGATTATCTTGACCCTCCACACATTTCATATTAAACATTAAAAAAAAATCTAGACTAAGCTCCACCTTATAAGATTAGAAAACAAAAGGTTTCACTTGGCAAGTGTGATATATGTTTATTGATGTTTAATTAGACTTCCACTTAGATCGAAACCCACCCTATATATATGAAAGATTGTGAGAGAATTTCTTCTTGTATTTCTTTAGTCTAAGGGTAGAAATTAGGTTACTTCATTGATAATCTAAACAACCTAAGACAAAAGCTAGATCATCTATAGGTTTGAACCTATATATGACGCGAACTATATTGTATCATATGAATGTTGCTTGTTTTAATCCTAGTTTTTCCACTGATTTTTTAAAAGAAATGTGATCATGTCATGAAAAGCTTATCCTCATGCAAATAGGAATCTTGACAAGCTATAAAGCTCCACCAATGATTGCACGCCTAACAATCATATTTTATGATAAATATGAATATTTATTTTATTAAATTTATTGTATATAAGTATTAGAGTGAGTAGCGTATGTCGCATTGAAAAAACTTAACTTCTCTCAATATTAGTAAGCTCTTATAGAAATAAAAGATGAATACATGGCTCAGTGAGATAAGGACTATTACAAAGATATAGATAACTTGAAAACGGAGGTGTCTTGGTTAATTCATTTGCTTGAAAAAAACTTTTCAGTCCAAGAAATAGAGTAAAGGACCTTTGTATTTGAGAAATTCCTTAACTCTACTCACTGTAAAAATATTTAGTTTGTTTTCTTCAACATCCAATTCTATGACTTAAATACCTAATCTTTTTTTTTCCTCCACTAAACTTGTCTAGAGATCAAGAAGAGCCCATTAGTGATGCCCAAGTCAATCGGGGTACATAGTTGTCTAGTCAAGCTAAATGATTTTTTACTACACCACTCTTATTCAAAACACCCTTAAAGGCATTGCCAACTTAGCCTGCCTTTGTTATTTATCTCGTTATAGGGGAGAGTGTGAATAAAAAGTTGTGGAATAAAGTAAATTCAATAAGCTATCGAGTATTGAAGAATGTTTAAGGGCCATTAAAAAAAGTATGATCCAATGAGTAATTAAGATTTGTATGGTGTTTTATATGATGATCCCTCAAAACTTCAATGTCATTGAGTTTGGAAAGTTTACCAATACACAATATAGTAAAACTCATTTTATGATACACTACAACAAGATATGCTTGAGATTACTTATAATGATAAACTTCTGATTTATTATTTTTTTGAGTCCATATTACCTTACTGTTAATTAGTATATACAATCAGATGACAACAAGATTAAAAGATGGAAGGATCCAATTTATACATTAATAAAGTGGTACAAATTTATTTTAGAAATAGTTTTAAACATGTCCAGTCTTTAGACAATAAAGAAAAGAAAAAAAAAACAATGAGATAGTTAAAGGGTGAATATCCATCTTTTATTAAACAATGATAAGCTTACTTTCATTTGCATCAACATTTTCAAAACTTCATACTATAGGTTTTTTATTAGTAATTTACCAGCTAAATTTGTAGACACGGTGATTGTAGTAAAAAAATATAATAATATTTGAGATCAAGAAAAAATAAGGAGTACACCATAAAAGATATCAATAAGGTTTGCTAACTTTTATCATAATGATCCTTAGATTTGATCTAAAAATCTTATTCATTCATTGTGAATCATATAGGATCTTGTTGCACCACCAATTCTTTAAGTACCATTGTTAAATATCAACTTCATACTTTTATCTAATGCACTTTACCTCCATCTCTTGAGTACCATACACACTATCTTAGTTATAAAAAAGCACATACTACCACAATACCTTAAGTGATATGATCCAAATAAAAAGTATGAGTATCATTACGATATTTCAGGCTAATAAATTGAAAAATACAAAAATTTCAAGTATGAAGTCTGAAAGTTAGTAAACCGAGGCCATATAACAATATAAGGAATATAATATTAAATTCATTTAAAAATCAAAAGATGTTTATTTTAAAGTATTATTTGGCATTATATTTTGTCTATAATGGAAATAATATAATGGCAAATTCATTTATAAATTTCCAAAATGGATCAAATTTTAAAACATAGTTTAAATTGTTTTTGCATTGATATCATTGATGTCCAATCAAAAGTTGTCAGCCCTTTGTATGCCTAATTTTTATATTAGAAACTTCATACTTGCTAGCAACATAGTGAAGATCATGCACAACAACACTTGCAACATCCTTCTCAAAGTCAAACTCAACAAAAAACTAAGCACTATAAGGACCAAATAATCTCTCTTTTGTATCTTGTATATAATTTATAATAAGATATGTGTTGTGTTTCTCTACTGGTATAACTTTTGGACATCTGCTTTATAATTGTTAGTTAAAGTCTAAGAAAATTAACTTTGATTGTGTCAGTTTCATAATTCTTTTTAAGCATATATGAAACACATCTTTTATAATATGCTTAATAAAAATCACTTATAGACACATCTACTCTCGTTCCCTTCTTATAGATAATTTCATTATTTAAATCAGAGTCTATATGCTTGTTCTTTTGTTAGTGATAATGGTATTAGTAATGTTGTTGCTCACTAATACAGCATGAATATTTCTTATCATCATAGACCAAGAGTTTTGCATCTAAATCATCATCTTCAATATTATTTTCCTTATTTTTATCAAATTTTAATGGTTAATTTCAATCCATAAAGGAATTATAACTATAAAAAAAGGTTTAATTTTAATATCATTTTTTTATTGCTAAAATTTCTTTTATAGATCCTCATCAAGAGGTTGCCTCCTCTATAACACCTCTAAAATACGTTCTTAAAACTAACTATAAATTTATGAATAGTCTTTTCTAGTTTTATCTTTTATATCTCCACTAGTCAAGAAAATAATTTTTCAACTTGCCTTTATAAATTTATTGTTAATTATTGACAAGCTAATTTTATAATTTATCATTATATGTCTTTTATTACGGATTCCTGAATATCTCTTATGATTGCTTAAGGAACATGATAAAGAAATACAACAAAAAGGGGAGGAAAAAAAAAGCAAAACGAAAAAAGAAAGGAAATAATTCTTTTTGACAAAAGCATTCCTTGTAAAGATTCAAGATCAAGCTAGAAGCAAGAATTCTAAAGATAAGTGTGGTAAACAAGCAGGTGGATATGACATCGCAAAGTAAAAATCAATAACTAAATTGACAAAGTGAAGACAGCATGCGTAAAATGATTTCTATGAACTTCAAAGTGACAGGAGGAGATGAGATCGACACTCAAACGATAAAGTTCACGAAGTACTCTTAAAATGATCTATACTGATGTCAAAGTGATACAAAAACACAAGATTAACAACTAGAATGACAAAGTCAAGGTACGTAGGACACTTTAAAAGATCTTCGTGAATGTCAAAGTGAAAAGCAAATATTGACCCTCTTTCTGTGATGAAGGTAGCAGGCTCTCAGACCCTCTGGTTGTTAAATATAAATATTTTTCAATTTTCACCCAAAATAATTTGCATTATAGACTCTGCAGATAAGACCATCCTATCGAGGTATCTTGGCAAAAGCTGGCTTGCTACAGTTTTTTCTCGAACAAAAGACAGAATCTGGAATGGGATCACTTCATACATTTAACAGATATATATAAGTTTTGACTACCGTTCTACATCAATGGGATCCGTGGCGCAATGGTAGCGCGTCTGACTCCAGATCAGAAGGTTGCGTGTTCGATTCACGTCGGGTTCAATTCCCTTCAAGCTATCCCAATTCTTTTTGAGTTTCTATGTATTAAATTATACAAGAGAGATGGAGATCCCTTATATATTTATTTTGTTTATTTCTCGTTTCCCCCAATTAATGGGAGAGAATTTCTTGGTATTTTTTTGCCGACAAATTATACAAGAGGGGTAGATATACTTTATTTTTTTTATTAATTTTTTCTCTTTACTTGACAGATTGACCTAGGATTATCAATCTCATTTTGCAAGAAAAATCAATTCCACCGGGCAATTATACAGAATAAATGCTTGTTTGATAATGCAGTGGTCCTCCCACCGCAATACTAAAAGTATTTGGTAGGAAATACCAAATCTTCATACAATTAGTGATAGAATAAGCTATCAGGTAAAAGAAGCATGTATGATTCAAGCAAAACTTGCCACATCTTTCCGTTTTCCATGGCACATGCATGCATTACTGACATAGAGAATAGAATATCTTGACTGTGAAGCTAAGCGGTGTGCTTCCTGCAGGTTCAAAGTTGTAGTCCCCTGAAATTGTATCTGGGATTCTAGTCTTGATTCTCGCATAGATGCAGCCATCTAGTCACTCTGCAGGCCTGTGATATAGATAGAGATAGAGGTTACAGCAGAATCTCGGCTGATACTAAATCCAGATGCATAAATTACTTGGATCACTGCGTAAATTGACAGCTTATGATAACTTTTACCAAATAAACAGGAGAGCCTCTTGTGTGTCAGGGACTTTAAATTCACAGTGAAAAACCCTCCAACCTAACAAAACATATTCTTGCTTTTGATGACTGGAGTTATTCTTTCAACCATGAAAAAATTTTGAAAGGAAGATCTTAGGTTTCATGGGATCACAATCTATGACTCTTCAATCTCCTTCACCTGCATTTCACCCATAATATCCAAATAATCAGTGCTTCGATTAAATGTTAAGGCTTTTTTTCTAAAAGTAATTCATAATTTGTTTGGTTGTTAAGAAGTAATTGAAAACAAAAATCAGGATAATCCCCCAAATCTACAAACTTTAACATCCAGAAACTTCAATCCTCTTCTCCATCCCAAGATTCTCCACAACAACAAATTATTAGTCAGGGTTAGACATCAAGTTAATTTGAGGACTCATTTAGTCAAAGTAGGATACTATGCCAGATAATCACTGCTACTAGATTATTTCCTTGAAGTCCCCTATGAACCCAGCAACCAAACAGAGCAAGTTAGAAATCATGATCAACTCCTTTTGAAGATAAACTTTGGCTTGGAGACAGCAGGTTTCTTCAACGATCAAAACGATGCTGTGTTCCGATAAATTAACTACTGCGCCCTGATCGTGATAACAGTATGATAAATTGAAAAAGAATGGGTCGGACTGTGACGTGTTGGAGTGCGGTACTGGTTACCCTAGAGTTTTTTTAAGAAAATATAATCAAAAGAGAAAGAGAAGTGTTGTAGTGGACCTGATAACGATTCCATCGGACGGTGAGAGAGAGCCTCGACAATGCTCGGACGCTGTTGAGGTAGCAAAGCATCTGCCTCTATCGCCGAGGAGCTCATTTTTCTCTTCTTTCCCGCCGATCAGAAAAGGTTTTTTCAGTGTACCTTTTCAGTTTTCAGTTATGAAACCATGGATTGCAAAAGCCCGAATACTACTACAGATATGGACTTCCAGCTTAGGCCTTGGCCCATTCAAAATAGCCTTGTGGATACAGCAGGATTCCAGTCCCACTTTTCGACAATTTATCAAAAATAAATGGGATAATTTAAAAAAAAACCTCTCGTAACTTATTTATTTTTTCATTTTATTTTTATTTTAAAAAGAATTATAGTTTATATATCCTGGATCAATATAATTTTTTTAATTCAGACAAAAAAAATCTATACCACCTTTATATCAATAAAATATAACAATCACAGCCAGACTTCTAATAAAGTATAATTTCTTAAAGAATAAAAGCAAAATGAAAAAACAAATAAACTAATAGAAATATAATAGGAGGACTAATTAAGAATTTATAAGAAGTTAACGTAGCAATTGAGATAATATTTTTAGTACAGGTACTAATTGAAATTTGATAAGCAATTCAGGGGTCCGTATGATTTATAAAAAATAAATGCCGGTATATTCCATCTCAAATTCTCAATAAGTCGGGCTTGTCGTGTTGTTTTACGAATAAGGACACCGACTGAAACCCGGATCTCAACATTTCTGTCCCCACTAAGCACCCTATTTTACTTGTGATAATAACAATAATAAATAAAAATATTTCATAACTATTAGAAAAGAAAGAAATCTATAATGATTGGCGAACTTTTTTAAAGTGAGCTTTTTTAAAGTGAGCTCTGTTTGGCATTTTGGCTACGTTCCTCTTGGAAGTACAGGTGCGGCATGATAATTTGAAGGGGGCGAAATTTAAGATGAGACGAGCTGGTTATTTAAAATGAAAAATTCAAAGATTTATTATAAAAAATAAATGCTAAAAAATTATTTTTGCTAGATATATTTACCTTAAATTTAAATAATTAGGGTTATGTTTTGGCTGAAAGTTAAAAGGGTTGATTTTTAATTTCATAAAATTTAAACTTTTTATTTTATTTTTATCTTTTTTTTTTAAGGGTGAATGATTAAGGGGGTGATGATTACCTCAAATTAATTTTTAATTATCTATAATAAATTATTACTAACAATTAAATTAATCTATCTCTCTTCTCTAACATTTAACTCAAGCTAAACATTCTTAAAAATCAAACACTTTAAAAAATTATTATTATGATAATTACTCTATAATAATTCGTTCATATTTTTAACCTCATACTAAATACCATTTAAATATATATTTATTTAAAGAAATAAGGGGAAGAAACAGCCTCACAATTTCTTTTGAAGAAAAAGAAAGCAGGAGTAAACCAGTAATTTCAACTGCTATCATCACCTCCAGAAAAAAAGGGAAGAGGCAAAATGGCAACAGGCTCGTGCCTGTTTCCCTCCGTCGCGTCTGCCTTTAATAGAATCCCACTCTTCATTTCATTTCCCGTGACCGTACAACAACCACCTGTCTCCTCTTTACCCCCTTTCTCCTTCCTCCCTATACAATCTCGATTCGTTGTCTCTCCTCTCCTTCAATCTAGCTTTTTTGCTCTCACAAATGCCTGCTCTTCCAAAACCCTAAAAAGTTCCAATCAATAAACATTTCCTTTATTAATTGCTACTCTGATGGATGGAACAATCAACTCTGCAAGCGGTGGCGACTCCTCGATCAGCGGCGGTGGGGCACAAGCGGTGCCGGCGCCGATGGCGTCACAGTCGAATGCGCCGCCGCCATTTCTAAGTAAGACTTACGACATGGTAGACGATCCGGCGACAGACGCGGTGGTGTCTTGGAGTTCGACGAATAATAGTTTTGTGGTTTGGAATCCGCCGGAGTTCGCTCGCGATCTTTTGCCGAAGTATTTCAAGCATAATAATTTCTCCAGCTTTGTTAGGCAACTGAACACTTACGTATGGATTTCGCTTTTCTTATTTCTTTAATTTCTTTTCTTTTTGGATTTTTCTGCATTTCTGTTGTAGTTTTCTTGCTTTACTTCTAGCTTTATGTGGAAGGAACTCGACAAGAGCTTATCCTTTCACCTTCAATATTGCCTCAAGGAAATTATGTGCTCCTTTTAAATCAAACGGAAATGCAGTTGGCTTTCGCAGAAAGCAAGGGGGCATCGAACTCTCAATCATAGCTGAAATGCCTTTACCACGAGCTGGTGGTTATGAAATGGCATGATGCCTGTTTGCTATTGAGTGACAATCTATTGAGTTAAGTGTGGATTTCATTGTATAATTGTAATGGCTAGTATCGTTTGCTATTGTCACGGTTTGCTATGGGGCTATAGGTATCGACTTCCCAATAGAGGAGAGTTCCTGAATCTTTTTCACTTTTTGTTTGAACATTTGTGCTCATGTGCAAGATCATTTCCCAGTTATTGTCTACGAAGTCATGGATGGGAAAGGCAAAACAAAATAAAAGAAATATAACCGAATTCTCTCTCAATAAATAAAGATCTGATGGTACTAACAGTTTGGATTGGCAACTGTGTTCTTAGGTTGAGCTCCCATCTAATAACCATTTTATAATAATTAGAGAAATGTTTTTTGGTTGATATGATGTTTGACTAGGATATGAATTATTTATGATGAAGTATCAAGTATCATTTTGACTTTACAAAAAAAACCTGGTATTGCTAGCTTACTGTCTACATTATGCTCTCCTTGACAAACTCCAAGAACATTGCAAGGAGATTTTGTGTATGATCTATCGGAAGCAGCCTTCCTTTCGAAATATGTTCATCTTGCCTCTTGTGGCCACT
This sequence comes from Populus nigra, assembly GCF_951802175.1. NCBI lineage: Eukaryota > Viridiplantae > Streptophyta > Magnoliopsida > Malpighiales > Salicaceae > Populus > Populus nigra. The sequence continues at coordinate 12,305,429 of NC_084859.1, forward strand.
TCATCTCCCTCAAACCTTTGGCACTAACAATATCTGCATTCCTACCCTTGGTAAGCCAAGAAGGGATCAACACTTCTAGGCAGCCAAGGAAAACTTCTACGCTCATTTACCTTAGTAATCTGCCACATCTAATATAAAATCGCTTTCCTTGAAGCTAAATGTTTTGTATTATGTGTGAAAAGCTAACAGGAGTGCTCCCCTTCTGTGACAATACCAAAACTACCCATTGATTTTACCTGAAGGAGAACTAATCACTGCTTGTTATCCTCCAGTAATGTTTACTGTTTGGAAAACCAAGCCTAAGCTCTTAATCTTTCTGTATATTGTTATTTTTGTTTGTGTGATTTGCATCTTTTTGTTTCTTTCCTTTTGGACTTAGTCTTTCTGTATATTGTTCTCTATTTTCAAACAGGGTTTTCGAAAGGTGGATCCAGACCGTTGGGAATTTGCCAATGAAGGATTTTTGAGGGGTCAAAAGCACCTGCTTAGGATTATCAGTCGGCGAAAACCTGCCCACGGGCATGCTAATCAACAGCCACAACAACCACATGGACAGAACTCATCGGTTGCCGCCTGTGTTGAGGTTGGGAAATTTGGGCTCGAGGAAGAGGTGGAGAGGCTTAAGAGGGACAAGAATGTCCTTATGCAAGAACTTGTTAGGTTGAGGCAGCAGCAACAGTCCACAGATAGCCAGTTGCAAACCATGGTACAGCGACTTCAAGGAATGGAGCAGCGTCAGCAACAGATGATGTCATTCCTGGCCAAGGCGATGAACAGCCCGAGCTTCTTGGCTCAGTTTGTACAGCAGCAAAATGACAACAATAGGCGCATAACTGAAGCCAATAAAAAACGAAGGCTCAAGCAGGAGGATGTTCCTGAGAATGAGGGTTCTGGTTCTCATGATGGGCAGATTGTGAAGTATCAGCCTCTGATGAATGAGGCAGCCCAAGCAATGCTCAGGCAGATTATGAAAATGGATGCTTCTTCTAAGTTGGATTCTTATGACAATAATCTTGGTGCAAAAGACAGTGGAAGCTCTTCGAGCCACACATCAGGAGTGACTCTTCAAGAGGTTCTGCCAACTTCAGGGCAATCCACTCATATACCAGCAGCTTTTGGGATTTCCAGGCAGGGCCCATCGGCACCAATATCTGAAATACAATCTTCCCTGCAAATTGCTAGTTCTGAAAAGGTTACAGCTTCTCAGTTTCCAGATATAAGTATGCTGGTTGGAGCACAGGGGGCAACCTCCATGCCTATTCCTCAGGCAGACGTGATCATGCCCCATGTTTCTCAAGTGTCTGAAATGGTACCAGAAAATGTTGCTGATATCCCTTGTGAAGATTACATGGAACCAGAGACATGCAATGATGGATTCATAGATCCAGCTTCATTAGGAATTAATGGAATAATACCCATAGATATTGACAACATCTCCCCTGATCCTGATATTGATGCTTTGCTTGATAATTCTAGCTTTTGGGATGACCTTCTTGTGCAGAGTCCAGAGCCTGAGGATATTGAATCAAGTTCTGTAGAGGGTAAAGCCAATGGAAATGATGTGCAGCCAAATGCAAACGGGTGGGACAAAGCTCAGCATGTGGATCAGCTGACAGAACAAATGGAGCTTCTGACATCAGACAAGAAGCTTTAATCACACGAAATGTACCTTTGTCCCACACTGTATGAGGTAAACACCTACTAAACTTTTAAATCAGCGGGTCCTCCTCCTTTGGCCATTGGAACAAGCAATGCCTTTGGTATCTGTTCAGCGTAGCTTTATTTTTGCACATATGGAGACATAAAATTCAGTTTTCTTTTTTCAAATTTTTATTTTGAACTTTTCTCTTCATCATCTTATGAGAGGTTCAAGATCTCAAGAAACATTATGTTGTCCTTAGGTCCATAGATCCGATTGTCCATCTTTTGTACATGTTATATCCTATTCCTGAATTCTGCCTTTGTTTCGAAGTAATTCACTTTCGTGGTTCCTTTTTCTATTTTCCTATTTTTTGTCCATGGAGACCATTCATTGGCTACTTTACCTTTGATGGAAAAACTTGTACATTAGTTGGCACAATAGCTTAGAAAAATATTAATTTTTTTTTTTAAAAAAAAAATAATTTATTTTTGATATTAGCATATAAAAAAGATTCAAAGACACTAAAAAAATAATTTGAAGCAAAAAAATATAAATTTTGATAAAAAAATAGGTTGCACTGGAACCCCAAACAAATCAGGATTTAGTTAGAGGTAGCACTCTTGAGCGGTTAGAGAAATTGGATGGAGGGTGGGATGGTTGGAAATTGATTTGCTTGACCTTTTACGATATCTAAAAGTAGTAGGGAAGTGTGACTGGTATCAGAACGCAGAAGCAAGCACACTCGTAGACTTGAGTGCGGAACTGCTGATCTTGGAACGGAGAATTGATTATAAAGAAAAGATTGTGGAGTGTTTGACTCACTGGAAGTTAGGAAGCTAATTATTGGAGGGAGTTCTATAAACCTATGCAATTGAGATTTGATAAGGTTGACAGCTGCTTGTTTCGAACTGATGTTATTTCTGTGATAAGCAACAGGGAGAATGAGATAATTGCCTGCTGTAACAAGGTCGAAGTATACAGTCTAGGCTGCTCTTGGTTTAGGATGAAAGGTTAATTGTTGAGCGAATGGCCAATTTATCCTTGTATTACTGAACTGAATGCTTGTAACTAGCTCGCCTGTCACATAAATAACAACGTTTCCAGTGGCTTTGTGGCCTATTTAGGGAGGTGGAAAGCTTCATGGGGATATATAAACCATATTGAAGCCAATCTGGATAATTTTCATGTACTGGAGGCGTGATTGTCGTGGAAAGAGTAACGTGTCACCTTCTGTTCCTGTGGTAATATTGCTGAGGGGTGCTGCTCTATTCCCAAGCTTGGTAAAAGTGGGATGTGGCCTTATTGGCACGTTGCATGATAAAGTGAGGGAAAATTACTCTGATACTCGGATTTTTTTTTAAAAAAAAAGTGACAGTTTCATAAAAATTTTAGGAGAATAACATAAAAATATTTACATCACGACCATGTTTTAAAATTTGGTTTTGTACCCAGATTGTTTAGTCAAAATATATATTTTATATAAATTAATTAATATGTACAAAAACTGACCCAAAAGAAGAGAAGTTGATCTGGTAGGAAAATGAGTCACTTAAGATATACTGACTTAAGATATACTGAGGTTATATTTTATTTTTTTTACATTCGATATTGTTAGAAAAATTTTAATAACACCATTCTAAAATGTAATTAGTTAGGAGTTAATTTAGAATTAAAGTGATTTAGGTATTAATTTGATTGTCTTCTAAGATGTGTTAGAATCGTGTAGTCAAAATAAAAATAAAAGGAAAGAAAAAATGATTCACAAGATACATATTAGGCTATGTTCACTAGATATACATTAGGTTCCGTTTGTTGTATACTCAGTGCTGTTAGAAATTTTTTAATGATATAATTCTAACTATATCTTAAAATACTATCAAACAAGGATATAATTGGTTAGAAGTTAATTTGAGGTCAAGTGATGTAGGGGTTAATTTGATGATCTTTTAAAATATGTTTAGAGGTTAATTTAATAATTTTTTAAGATATGTTTACAATCGTATAGTTAAAAATTTTCTAACACAGTACTATGTCTATAAAAAAGACAGCCGGTACTTCTATAATTTAAACACAAAAGCTCTTATCTTTGTTTTTTCAAATTTATTCATTTTTTTATGAAAAGACCTAAATATGCCTTGATTTTTTCAACTCTTTCCTTTTCTTTTTCCCCTCTCCTCCTTCTGCTTCTTTCTCCTCTCCCTTTCCTTTCTCTCTTTATCTCTCTCCCTGACATCTCATCTCCTCTATTCTCTCCACAACAATCACCCTCTCTCTCAATTCATCTCTTCTATCTTCCTGGACATCTCCTCTCCTTTCTACTCTCTCTTCATAACAAGCATCCCTTAATTAGCTCTCTTTTCGAAATCAGATTTGTTGATTTTATGTGTATTATTTCTCATAGTTGGGACATTGCTGGGACGAGTGACTTGAATATGGATCTGTTAGGTTGAGATCATAGTTGAAGAGTTCGCTTAGGCAAATGTAGAATGCTTGCTTTACGGACTATTGTCATTAGCTTGTTTAATATCTCGTTCAAATTCTGATCAATTCTTGTTCTTTACAGATATTTGAGGGGTAGTTTATTGGAAAAGGGCCCATTAGTGGTGAAGCAATAGAATATGAAAGACAAAAACAAGTTCATCAAGCACCTCGTGGTGGTGCTTTATACGTCGTTGCTCCTAACTAAAATACATATGATCATGGGATATAGTAAAGTACAGGTGGTGGAAAATCAATGAAGACAAGCTGGTACTGATGGCAATGGGGTTGCCTGTAAATGAATTGGTGCTAATGGCAATTTAGGTGGCCTGGTATCGTTGCTCTGTAGGCAATTTTAAGCTTTTTCTGTGTCATCTTTACTGCTTCCATCGTAATTTGTGAAGTTTGGGGGAAGTCTAGTGTTTGAACATCAAATTTTAACTTACATTAATACTTTGACCATGAGAAGTTGTAAATATGTAATATTTAATTTATAAGGATGTTTTATATATTAAATCAATTTTCATAGTATTTATGGAATATTTTTTAGTTTTTTCGTTGATTCGTATGTGTCTGTTGATTTTTAATATAATTTTTAAATGGTGACAAAGTGTTGCCATCTTAAAATGTTAGGAGATTTTTCCTAATGTTTATTGCATGGTTTCTGGTTGGTCTAATTTGGGCAGCCCTTGGTATCTGACACCTCTTTGAGCAGACAAACCTGTATAAAAAATTGACTGAAACCGCTGATTTAGTGCATGGAATCCTGATGGCCCAAGTTGTATGGCTCGAAGTATAACCTAAGCCTAAGGTGCTGACCACAAAGCTGATGGTTAGGGTGTACAAAAGGCCTCCCCAAACCTGAAAGCGATTTCACCTCTTTTTTGACCCGGGACGCCCCAATAACAAATTATTTAGAATTGTGATAAATATTATTTTTTAAAATATTATTTATTTAAAAATATATTTTTATATTTTTCTTAAATTTATTTTTGATATTGACATATTAAAATAATTAAAAATATTAATTCAAAAAATAAAATAAAAATTCAAAAATCTTTAAAAATATATAATGAAACTGCAATAGCAAGGATTAAATAACTTAACACAACATTAATTAAATTGAGGTGAGTTGACATGATTTCTTGGAAGCCCAACTAGGATGATGTGACTTCTAAAAAGTCAACTGGCCCCACTGATCCATAAACCATGCGGGAGTTCATTTGTTTTGGATCCCTTCTAAATCCATGAGGCTATGCATGAAGGCACATTTACTTTGAGAACACCCAGGTCTGAATACAACATATCCGCCCTCAACTATATCCACGACTCTCCGGATAGTTAGCACTATTTTATTAACTCGTGCACCATAGCATATTAGATTAATTTTTTAAAAAATATTAAAAATATAAATAATTTTTTAACGTGTTAATTTTAAAACATCTCAATTTAAATTTTTACGTAACTAAACTTCTCAATTAAATTATATAGAAACTAACTTGATTTAAATCCATCAATTTCATGGATTTAAATGTAACAATAAGAATATAGTTTAGTTTTTTTAAAAAAAAACTTTAAAATAACAACTTAAAAAAAAACATATTAAAATAATGATGAATTAAATTGATCCTACTTAAGCCATGAATTTTATTGAATTTTTTTAAAAAAAATTATAAACTATTTTTATTTAATTATATGATAAAAATATATGCTTACAAAATTGCTACCAACCTAAAAATAGACACTTATTTGAGATAATAATAACCCTATAAAAAGCAAATAAAAATAATTCATACACTTTATTTCTCAACCTATCCAATATTGAAGGACAAAAAAAAACAATTAAACGACCAAAAACAAAAAAAAAATACATGGTCAGTAGATAAACTCGTCAAACCTGTGAACCGAGTTATGAACTCTAATGTGATTATAATTTTTTAAAAAAAATAATTTTTTATTTAACTATATGATAACAGAAATAAACGATCGCAAAGTAAAACACCAACTCAAAATCAATATGTTTTTTTTTAAACCATGATAACCTTATAAAAAGCAAAGGAAAATCAATTACAAGACTAAATTTTCAATTAACCTAATATCTAATGATGAAATTGAAAAAAAATAATTAAAAAGGAAGAAGAAAAACTTGTTGGATCTGCAAACCATGTCAACCAACTAAACTTGCGAACATATCCATGGACTTTATAAAATTTAATAACATGACTTTTTAAAAAAACTATTTTTTTAACTATATGAGAAAGAAAATAGATGATAAAAAAAAGTTAAGTTCAATTAAAAAAAGAAAAAAAAACACTTTATCAAATCCTAAAATCAAGGCAACCTAAGTTACTCTAGCAAACCTGCAAATCACTCTAATTCTATAGAAAGGAAAAGAAAACAAAATTACAAAGTCAAATTATTAATCATCTCACTATTAAAAAATAAATTCAACAAAAACAAACATGAAAAAAAATAAAACAAAACACTATATATTACCAAGTCTAAAGGTTTTTGATTTTTGTGTGTTTGGAATTGTGGTACGAAATATTTTTCAAAATAGTTTCTCTCTTTAAAATATATGGAAATAAAAAAAATTAAAACAACAAAAACAAACATGAAAAAAAACAAAACAAAACACTATAAATTACCAAGTCTAAAGGTTTTTGATTTTATTCATCCAAAACCATTTTCCACCTCAAGTCCAAGGTTAGTGTTTTAGAAGCCGCATCGAGTTTGGTTGCTGGATTGATTCAACCAAGTTCAGTTTTGTACATAGAACGAAAAACCACTTCAGCGCGATAGACCTAAAATTTTCAATCAGAAGGAACGAAACTGTTGGTGCGGTCTAAGCTTCATCCGGTGCATGGCCTCGTCTCTGTGGAGAAAGGAAAAAAAAAATCACTGGCAGGCCAGCAAGACCGTCGTGGCGTTGGTTCTTTTCGTCATGGAATTAATCATCTTACAATTAGTTATATTCCCTCGAGTCCTGTGCAATTTTGGTTGGATATAAACTCAACCATGAGCATACATTTTGGACTTCAATGTAAAAGAAAGAAATGCAAGTTATCTTCCATTTATTTGTAACATGGACAACAGAGTTACTTGGAAGCATTTCAGAACACGGGGCAAACAACACATAAAATCGCCAGCTCCAGAATAAAACAAGAAATATTTATCATCAAAGTAAAAGATATGTACCAAAAGTCAATCAATGCAAGATGCAGCCTGCCCGCAGAATTCCATGTCATTTCGGCAAGGCCAGGTTTTTATGCGTTTCTATTTCCAACTTCTTGCTTATTTTTTCACCTGCATTGGGATCCATAAAAGAAGACAAATAACAAATCCATAAGTAGCAATGAACAAACTAAAATAAGGTATCAAGGTAGAAATCACAAGGAGATGGACCCGCAGTTCACAAAGAAAGCAGGATTCAAAGCCCTCTAACAGACCGAGAGTCATAGTTTACATTCATCTACATGATTCAAAAAGATCTCACAATAGGAAGGATAGTTATACGAGGGAGATACTGATCTGGATCAGATACTCCTCGGTATCTGTTCCATAGTTTTGTAGCATGTTTAAAAACGAATTGCAGCTTCAAAAGTGGTTCCAATGTTTCTTGTCAGCTCCTGGGAAAATGTCAAAGCACATGGATATTATGGACAGGCAGGAGAATATAAGAGGAAGCAATAACAGAGGTTGGTTTTTGATCCAGCATCCATCATGTGTAAGTGATCCCTTCTGTTCTGATAATTAAATTAGGGAAGCTAGCTGGTGTGATTTAATTATTTAATCTTACAAAAAGTTTACAGACCCACCCGCAAACACTTCATCTGGGCACTGTTCTCCAGAAGCAAGAAGATGCCCTATTCAATTGCAGCAACCAGTCACGGAGACAAAGTATGATACTTGGTGTATGTGTCTACAAATCCGAGGATCTATGTGTAGAGCTTTTTGACAAACTCTTACTCCCTCCAGTCCATTTTTCCTTTTCTGTCTTTAACTGGGAGCTACAGGGATAAAATCTATTTTATGCAACATGAAATTTTATGATCATGGGACATGAAAATCCAACACGGAACACCATTGTCCCACCCAATAACCTATCTGCTAATCTTTCAAGCACGTTTTAGATGACCCCTAAACTGATGGCGGTGGCATGTGACAAGAGATCCACCACAATGAATCAGCTGATACCACTGACACGTGAAGTGATGCAGTTCTAAAATAAAAAACACAGCAGTCACATAAATCACTAAATGCCAGTATTTTGCATGACTCGTATTTATCCTACACAAGTTGGAGGAGTGGGATGTGAAAGGAAAGGTAATTGGTGGATTGAAGACTAACCTGGCCTTGATATGAGGTTGATATGAGATCGAGGTCCTAGCCCTATGCTCCTGCCAACCTTCCACTGACATAATTCATTGAATGCTTGAAGCTTAGAGAGAAAGAAAGCCATATGTTTAGCATGATGAACTCGTCAGACAAGAGCTAACAGAGAAGAATAAACAATAAAGTTCCAAAATATATTTCTCTATTGTTTTGTTTTGTAACCAAAATGGGTGAAGAACAAATGCCAAAAAGTAAGTCTTTGAATTTTCATATATCCAAGTTAGGTTAGAGGGCCACTAAAAACAGAGGTATATCAAGAAACAAAGAAAATTAACAGACATGCTAATTAAAATGGATCAAGGCAGCTGGATGAAAGAACTCGATTTAGAGAGGTAAGCTTTATGTCTTTTGAAGTCGAGAAATTAAATCTCAATCCTCCACAAGACCAAAACTAATGGAATCAATTGGCTTAGTCCTATATTTAAATAATCAAAGTGTGAAACATAAACTAATTCTGTCGATGAGTTCGATTTGTTTCTAAAAAAAGTAAATACATAAAATGGGCAATATTTCGTAACAAGCAACATAAACTTCAGAATTTTATGTACAACATGAATTTCATGCATTGTACCTTATTTTCTTAGCAGCAGGATAATGAATTTATGAATAAGACCAACATCTCAGTAACATGTATGCTAAACACAAGAGAAAAAATAAAAAATCTGTGAAGCATGCCGAAGAGAATCCTAGAGTAATGGGGCCTTTATAAATATTATCTATAAAGATAATAGTAGCAATCTAAACACAGGAAAACAAATAATGTGAAGTATCAAACAATCACAAAAGGAGCCACCAAGTCCACAGGCCAACGCAGAAAACGCAGAAATATAAATACCCCAGATAACGAATTTCCATAAGAACAAGCCAAATCCCACAAAAAATATTCACTTTTTTAATGGCCAAGATGGCAAAAAAAAAAAATCTTTCCTACACAAATGCCCAACCTGCCACCAAAAAATCCGAAATTCATATAGATTATGCAATATTATAACAACCCGGATGGCTAAACTTCACAAAAGAAGAGATTCTCAAATGGAATAAAAAAAGGAGAACAAAACAAACCATGCATGGCCTCATCTTTGCGGTCTTGAATGGAGATTAAATCAGAAGGGAAATGAAAATCATCCAAAACAACATTGTTAACACTTCCTCCTCCACCTCCAATAATTGCTGCTGTTGATACTGATGAATTTGCTGATGATGTACTATTCATTATGTTTCTCTTCTTTGGTAGAAAATTATTACTTCACTGAGCGGGAAAAATCTTTGAAGCCGAGAGGGAGGGAGGGGGTTTAACAAAGAAGAAGAAGCTAGAAAAGCAGTTGACTGTTTTTTTTCCTTCTCCAAAACAAAAAAAGTAATAAACTTAACTTGTTTATGGGCTTCATCGTAGCTTAAAAGAGGGCTGTCAAGCCCACTTCTTTGTCATCATAAATAATCTACTTGATTTTCTTCATCTTGAAACAGAAAAACAAAGCAGAGGATCCCATCTCAGAATATTTCGTTGAGAGAAAAACTAATTGATATTTCAGATTCTACTCCTTACTCTCTCTCTTCTCTCAATTGCCTTAATCCTCTTTTTCCAAGAGGATTTTCCATCTCAGTAGATTGATTCTGGTGAGTTCTATTTCTCTCTACTGGGTCTTCAAATGGTGCACAAACAAGCTTTAGATAGGCAATTTGCTTAATCTCTTCATGATTCGGTCATTGACTTACATTCTCTTTCTGTGAATCATTTTTTATCTCTTTTTATGTAGGGTTATTACAGAAATGCTGTGTGTTTTTTTTTTTTAGCTAGATTTGGCTTAAGTGCTTTTTTTTCTTTATTGAATCGGATTCTGTTTTTTTCCTCTCTTTTTTCATCTGTTAAGTTATATTCACTTTGTTTATTTATCTTTTTTATGTGATAATAAAATTCAATGAAATTGGTGCATGATTTTTGAACAAGTCAAAACCATCTCAATGCAAACAGTGCAAGAATCAATGACTGAAGAATGTAGGTGCTGTCTTCGTTTTTTCTGTACAAGTAATTTTAATTTCTGGCTGTGGATAGGTCTAGTTTGATTTCTATTGGAAAAAATGATTAAAAAAAAAACCATGTTCGTTCTAAATGCTACATTTCCTGTACTGAACCTTTGAAAGACTCAGTTTGGCTCTAATATGGTGTGTAATTGAGCTAATCTTTGAAATCCCTGTTTGACTCGTTCATGTTTCTTATATTTTTTGTGAGGACATGCATGTATTTACATGTGTACACTTGTATGTCTATGTTTGTGTGTGGGTGACTTGCATACAGGGCCGATGCATAGAGAATGTGCTTGTTACTCTGTATGCGACAATTTGTTTTAAATAGTTTTGATTTGATGAATCATCAAGATCATTCTAGAGTGGATCATCTAAAGGTGTGACTGCAATTGGGATTATACTTTTTACTTGTAGAAATTGAGAGATGATGCTATGCCTTTCATTTGTTATGTTGTGAGTTTTTGGTAACATTATGTTAATGGACATTGGCCTGTAAATGCCCTAAATTTACTGAATATGTATATGTGGTTAAAGGAGTAGAAAGTCTGCTTTTAACTTTGGAAAAAATATCGGAATCTTAACTATCCTGCAACTGAATGCTTAATATTTATGACTTCTATTGCGCTTTTTACTATGTTTCAGGTAGTCTATGGCAACTCCTAAGCATGTTAAGTTTTGCACTCACCAGAAGGTGGGAATCCTGTTGATATTCTCTGTTGGCTTTGGCTTTTTCTTGCAGAGTTCATCTTCAAGTGAGGTGGGTACACCATAGCCCTTGTGCCTTGGATTTTCTTCTTCATGTCTGTTACTGTGTATATTTCTTGTCCATGATTTGATAGCTCTTGTAAGCGTCATGCTGTACTTTGAGTTTCACATAGATATCCTGCTGCCGTATAATCGTTTGTATAGCATTTTGTAAGTATTTACTTTCTACAATTAAAGATGCATACTAGATGGCATGCCCTAATGACCATACAGCATTTATTTTAAGTTTGGCTACCTGCCTACTATAATTGCTACTTGTAACAATATCCAAACGTTTGCCATTTTGATAGTACATGTTTCTGAGAAATAAAATGCAATTGCAGGGAACCATCTCAGAATTCCTTTCAATTTGACTATGCATCCAATGAAGTTTCAACATTATATTGTCTTACTTGCATCCTTAATTGTCAGAGGAGGCAAGGTGTGAATGTAAAAGTTTCAACATTTTATTGTCTAACTTGTTTCCTTGCTTGTCAGGAGACAAGGTGTGAGTCGAGTTCCAATTCCAACAACTCATATTGTGGATTCAGGAAGTATATTATGGAATCTTATTTTGAAAAATATGATAGCTTGCTTGAACCAAATTTCCAAAACTTCATAGTAGATGAACTTCTTTTTAATACCTGCAAGCTGCTGCCAGATAATCTGAATCATCTTTTAAGAGTATCAGTTCCATGGCGCCATTTGATTGGTGAAGGTTCTCATCGCCATATATCATCAACTATCAGATTCCACATGCAGCCAGATTCCATGTCTCAGCTACGTGCTCACTTTTGTAAAGTTATCATTATTGAGAGACTGCCGACAGGAGTCTTTGCTGACCCATTTGAGCTCCAAAACCTGCTCAAGCGTGGTGGTAGTGCATTTAATTGTTCCTGCATTGAATGATATACGTGCACCACATTTTGAAATTTGGGCTATAGTGGCATTTTTCTCTGGCCTGATGTACATTTACTCCACTTCTGCAGTATTTACTGATGTGGCTGTTTTTGGAGATACAAATTTGGAATTGCCCTCTGTTCTATCGAATCAGTCAGCTGTTGAGATTCATATGAATGTTGCTCCCACTTCCTTGTTGGGACATATAAGTGAACTGGAAATCAGTGCAGACCTTCCATTGCATGCGCGATATCCTGTAAGTGAATTGTTGAAGAGAACAGGACTTTGCTGTGTTATCACAACAACAATAATAAAATGAGCAATCACAAAGCTGTAGGAAAACTGTCTGAATTATGTCCCTCTCTTGCAGCCCCTTGGTGACAGTGGCTATTCAGAAGTGGAATTTGGTGAACCTGAAATGTTCCTGCGCTGCAGCATGGAAGAAAATGGGGACCGTGAGAGCTGCCTACTTATGCCAACCAATGACAGGACAGGATCTAGAACTGACAAAGTCGTGTGGAGAATACCTTCAGGAATAAGGGCACATGCTGGCATTGTATCTGCTGTTACTTTTCTTGCAGCCTCTATATCTACTCTTTTAATCGTCCTAACATCCATCTTTTATTCTGATAGTAAATTGTGCAACAATCTGAAAGAATCGTAGTTTTGTTATATACTCTTGCCGTGAACAAAATTTTGTATAAAGCTTTGTGGAGCAACAACTATCTGCTTGGAATGTCCTGTCAAGGAATGCCTGGAATGACGTACTTTCTGTGTTGCTTGCCCGAATAGGCGCAGCCCCATTGCCAAAAACTGTTACTGTACTGACCAATTCATTTTAGAGTCTGTAGAAAAACAGGTAAAAAAGCAATGGTCCTTTCACGTGTTTTTATAAATTATAACATCCGCTAGCGACTCTTTAACACCGCATTGTCATCCATTTATATTTCTGGAAAAAAAATTTATCTGCTTTTTCATAATTTACTTAAAAATCCCATGACGAAGTAATTGTGCTTATTTTTGCTTCAAATAACTACAGAGAAGAGTATCTCATTTTTCATACATTGATTGTTGGTTGATAATACCACCTGCCAAGAGATAACCAGGTTTTATTCAACTCGACCTTTAACGCCGGTTGTGCAACTAATGCGGAGGCAATTCAGATAAAGGACACCAAGGTTTCTGCCTGTTCCCATCGTTTTCCCGGGGACCGGCCTTCACCCTGACAGGTCAGGGAAGACCCCAAGAACCAACAAGCAACCTGGGCCCTCATCTTCCTCCCTAAGACAGGTTTATCCCACGATACGAAGTCCCCCTCTCATCAAAAGCTGTATCATTATCACTCTCTACCTTACCTATTGGCCCGATGGCTTTGGATAGACTCTTTTTCACGCATTATCCATGTCACTTGACCAGGTTTCGTCTCTGTTTTTTTGTTTAATCTCCTTTTCCCAATCGGAAGTTGACTATGGAAACTCCTCCAGCCGAAAGAGCAGCCAAACTTCACGAAGACTCCTTGTGTCTAGACAACGAATGATACGGGAGAGTTCTCGCCACGAACCGCTTCTTCAACTTCCAGAGGCCACTTGACATTTCGCTGCTGCATTAGCATGCATTGAAATCACACCCTCATCATCAAACGGACCTATTTCCTGCCAGATGATCTACGAAGTAGTTGGAATAATATTCCAAGTCAGGAAAGTGGGGTTTCAATTTTCAAAGACAGCAATTTGCACATGGTTCAAGCTTCAACGCGTAGCTCCACTATAAGGACATGAATAAATTCTGATCCTACAAAACCAAAATTTCTTTGCAAATACCACCGGTTGAATAATTTCACAAGACAACAATGACTGAAGATCCGAGAATTACCACATTAGATAAATTTGACACAAGGCAAATCAAGACTGCTGATATCTACAAGGGCACCTTTGCCACTTGATGATAAATTGATAATATATTTACCCTATTGCAAAAAGAAGCAAGCCAGTGAAGATGCACTAATGATGTGAAAAATTGTAGGACGAAGGTTATAAGCCAAATGCTTGGAAAGAAAAGAATGGATGTTATGTTTATTAATATTACTATAAAACTCGAAACAATTGAACAAACAGTCACACACTCTTGTAAACCCAAGGCAGCGGAAAATAGAAACAGACAGGAATCCCACCCAGACAAAGCAGCCCAAAATGATCATCTGCAGCCATCATACAATATATACCACCTCTGACTAGCAGTGAGAAACTCCAGTCAGTCACCATGTCTTGTTAAAGAACATAACCAAGGAACTAGCAGAGACATTACTATCTTGTTGCCAAGCAGCTCTTGAAACAGTTCAAGGATTCTATAAAGATTTTTTTTGGATTAGGCTGCAAGTACTACGATCACAATGAGAATCACAATCCCGAATATCACCATGAGCAAGCAGGCCTGCATTAAATACATGAGGGTTAGTTGTGAATACAATACAATACAATAAATCATATAGAATCAACATCCAGAATGAAATTCCCCTCCTTGAAACAAGGGCAATATACAATTTCTTTCATTGATATTCAATAGAATAATTTGCATCAAAGAAGCAGCTTCTTAAATAATGAAAACGAAAAACGCATTTGAAAATGCAAATGGCATTTAGATGACAAGCCCCTTATAGGACAATCTGGGAGTGTCCAATTTAATCAAAAAACATAAAGAACAAAAACAGAAGAAAAAGGAGGTGTCCAAACTAGCCATGTCAGCAGTCCATAACTTACTTTAGTCAAAAAAACAAACACCACCACCACCAGCAACAATAATGACAATAATAATCAAAATGGGAATAAATAAATGAGATGCCATAAATTACCAGAGATGAATTTGATCTTTGAGTCTTTGCAGCTTTCACGAGTTGGGATGTTCCCTGTGATGTTGCAGCCTGGGCACTTTCGATATGGGAGCCTATATCATCTGTAACAAACCCAGAAAGAGGGAAGTTCAATAATAATGATAAACTAAAATATATAGAGCTAGTTATCTGTACGCAGGCAAGATTGGGGAAAAAAAAAAGCCAAGATAAAACTTGCCAATCATAGCTCCTTGTTCATGGACAAGGACAGCGAGGTCTTTAAAAATCTCATTAACCTCACCAATTTGCTGCTGAATTTCATGTATTCCCTGTTCTCTCTCTTCAATAATAGCCTCATTGAAGACAATCTCATTGTCCAGTAGTAGGACCTCCTGTCTGCATCAAAATTCAATTCAAAGCTCAGAATTCTCTCTTTTTTTCCAGGTCAATTAAAAGCTAAGTACATAGCAAGTTGTGCGACAGGCTTTCAACAAAAAGAAAGGAATGGTCCTACTTTTAAAAGTCTGTCTCGGGCAACCTCTTAAGTGTAATCAGAGGCAGCTCTTGTATACAGTTTTTCTGACGAGTATATGATTCAACTGTTAAGTTACAAACTGATTTCTTATCTAGATGATCAGGCACAGAGGCAAACCATTAATCAATCCTATTGCAAATTACAAGATAAAAAATTCCTACACTCATTTTTGTACCAAAAATCCTCTCCATGCATGATATCCCTTCAGTCCTACAGAGTTATGAATCAAAAATAAAAATAAAAAATGAATGCAGCAAAACTAAGACCAGCAGTTTTTTGAAAAAACCTATAAATGTTACATGCTCAACACAAAGAACAAGGAATTGTGATAGAAAACAAACATTACTTGATAAATTTCTCTTACAGTTTGGACAAATCAATGAAAAGGTCATTGGTAGCCTATGTTAGCGAGCAGATCTCACCTTCTCGACTCCACAAGGAGGGCGCGCTGCTCTGGACTTTTATCGGAACTTACATTTACCTCGCTGGCTGTGTAGCTGCAAAGAATATGAACAAACACAAACTGTTAGAAGAATATACAAATATCAAAGGTTTTTTGTATTATCAAAACAAACTGTTCATTATATCAAAGAAACAAACAGAATCTCAAATCCAACAAACTATCTATTAAGGTATCCTAAAACAATCACCTGGAAGGAAGGACTGCTTGGGGAACAAAAGGAGCGTATGCAGTTTCCCTCTCAGCTGCAAGCCGCTGAGCCTTCTGAAATTCTTTCAAGACTGCTTGAAAATCTTTTGCTAATTTAGCGTCAGCAATCTTTTTGCTTTGCTGCAATTACAACAAGAAAAAAGAAGAGGCAATCCAAATGTTGATTTTCTCGAACATTAAGGTTGAATAACATGTCCAACCAGTTGAGAAAGGTTAGTAATTCAAGGGGTGGAATTGATGTGGTTTCAATGGGATCTTGAGGGAACCCTGAATCAGAACGGTATCTGGAAAAGTACTAATTTAAGTACACAGTAAAGAACAAGAAGCAAACATACACTGACTCCAGCATAATGATCTGTTTCGCTAGCTTGTTTAAGTCTGGCTGAAGTATCCTTCACCAATTGCCCAATATGCAGCCTTGTTCTATGCCTGTCATGCAAGAAAAATCAGTACAATGACAGCTCAAAATGGAGGTTCGTTACAAGGGTATTTGACTGATACCATTCCATAAAAAAAAGGGGGAGCGAGGAACAGCAAACCATTACATTCTGGCATTTTTCTGTGAAAATAAATTATTGAGTCTCACGCATATTTTAATGTTCTGAGCAAGAGAGAACAAACACTACTGTCAACAAGTTTTCAAAAAACCCAAAAAGAGGTCAGTACAATTAAGTCCTGAATAGAATTTAGGTGAGAAGTTCTCACAGTATAATGTTGAAAGTTCTTTTCTGATGAGTCATAAGAGTAGTCTCAAATGTGGCTGCAAAGAAAGTAATTATTATCCAAGCCCAACTCATGTGTACCCTGCGTTCTTTCTAATCTATTAACTATTTCTGTGTCACTGCTCAGATATGCTGCATTTCTCCTCAGGGAAAATACAGACAGATTTTATCAGTTGCATA
The DNA here is from genome assembly GCF_951802175.1 of Populus nigra. NCBI lineage: Eukaryota > Viridiplantae > Streptophyta > Magnoliopsida > Malpighiales > Salicaceae > Populus > Populus nigra. The sequence goes on from NC_084859.1 coordinate 12,322,547, forward strand.
AATTCTGGAAAACCAAAAAACAAACCCACATAAGTACCAGGATACAGATTTTTTTAGCATTGCTAGCAACTAAAGGGTATTGTGATTATGCTATCATGCACACAGGCATCCCTCGCACATGGCCCAGATTGGGTAATCGGAACAACCAGAATTGTGTCTAGTATTGTTTCCCAAAACTTTTAGAGTAATGATAGACAGAATAACGATCATGCCGATTGAGTGATGCAGCTATTTGCAATAAGAATTCCCTACGTGGTACATTCCACGTCAGATAGGAAATAAATGTTTGTAAAATTCTTTTAAAAAAATAAAAATTATTGTGGTAAAAGATGGTCATATTGCCCTAACAACAATAAACTGCCGTGTAGTGCAACAATCGTCTCCTTATATTTCATTAGAAAACAACAGTGTTCTAAGTTCTAACCCTGTTCATTTTCAGACGCCTGTGATTTAATTTCAGCTCTGTAAACACAATAAAATCACTTCAATAATACCATCCAAACAGCAAAATTACACAACTCCGATAATTTAATTCTAAATAATTATGGAAAATCGACCATAAATCTCGTCATATAGTCAAAACGACAAACGAAGAAACTCAAAACAGCAACAAAATAAAAATAAACTTACAGCTTCTCCCGGAGCTCAGGCGTGTCTTTAGGAGTCCCGAGGGTATTAACAAGACGCTGAAAAGTGGAAACGGCGGTATTGATCTGGAAGATTCCAGAAGCAACCGCTTGCGTGGCATCTTGTTTCCCGTTGATCAGTTCTCTCCTTGAAGATGCCAAGGGTCGCCCTGCCTCCAGATCTTGAAAGCTCATTATTATTATATTATTTTAATTCGATTAAACTAAAATTTAATCGAACTGTTGATTGAAAATCCCTAACCCCAACCAGCAGTTTCTCGAGAGATAACGAGGGGATTTTCCCGAGAAAGGGAAGAGAAGCGGGTTGTTTGGATACAGTTGTAAGAATCGATTAAGGTAAATGAAAAAAAAAAAAAGAAGAAGAAGAAGAAGATGAGAAGCTAATAACACGGCGTGGATTGAGAAAATTGTTTTGATGATTTTAGAGAGACAGAGAGGGAGAGAGAGAAGGGAGAGAGAAAGGAAGATCAGAATGATGATGTATGTATGTTTTCTGGGGTTTCGGGTGGGGATATGAATATTCGGTGCCGGGCACGTTGATGTGGATCCCTGAAGGAGGGACACGTGGGAGAGAGCGATGGGTCAGGGAAAAACAATGGCTTCGCGTGATGGTGGTGGTGATGTGGTGCTAGTATGTGTTTAATTTTAAATATTAGGGGTGGGATGGGAGGTGTTTTTGGTCGGAGAAAGCAACAGAAGCTTATGGATTAAAGAGGGGGTGGGGGTATGAACAGAGACTAAGGCACTACTTCTTTAAGAAATATTCGTTTTTTAAAACCAAAAATTGAGGTGGTCGTTGTGCGTTTAATTTATTGATCTGAGGGCAAAATAATTTATGGAAAACGTGACAGCAACAAAATTACCATAACTTTTAAAAAAATATATTCCCATGAATTTGAATTATCAATAGTGCTTTGCATGTTCCGACAAGGTCAAATCTTTTTTTCTAAGATGAATTTAATTGTCGGATTAAAGATTGAGTTCGGGCTAGATTCCCCCAGGATATATTCAATCATTTTTTAGATAGTGTTTTATTATTATTCTAGTATAAAAATAAAAAAAATAGTGAAAACATAAAAATATTTAGTTAAAGAGATAGAAACAAGTGCATCAAAATAAATCTATATTTAAAATAATTTTGAAATGAATTTGTATATTACCAAGATGACATTAGGTACAGAAGAAACATCCATTCGAAGATATTATTTTTTATTTTTTATTTCTAAAATATTATTGTAAAAAAATTTTAATTTTAAAATTATTCAATTAAAATATATAAGAATAAAAATAATTATTATCATAGTTGTAAAATCCAACTTAAGAGTCGATCCAGGGCAAAGATCGGGTCACAGGTTAAGGCCTGAGTTATGGTTCTAGTTGACCCGAGTTGACCTAAGTCAGCGTAAAAATAAAAATGGTTATCATCATAGTTTTAAAACCCAATTTAGGGGTCGATCTGGGGCAGGGCTCGGGTCACAAGTTGGATTTATCATTGACTTGGGTCAACACAAGAAAAAAATAGTTATTATCATAGTTTTAAAAATCGACTTGAGAGTCAACTCGGGATAAAACCCGGGTCACATGTAAAGAGGATCAACCTGAATTGACTTGAATCAATATAAAATAAAAGTGGTTATTGTTAATTGTATGATAAAAATAAAAATGTTTAGGCGAGAAAAACTCGAGAGGTGGGTTAAACCTAGATTGGTTTGATAGTATGACAAAAATAAATAGGCAAAAACAAAAAATAAATAAATAATATAATATTGGGCTAGGTCAAGTTAGGTTAACACATGAAACTCATGGCCTAACATATGAGATCAGAATAACACTTTAGAGGGATGAAATTGGTAAAAATCAACTGTAAAAGATTACCTAAAAAGATTTAAACGAACCTGGTTCAATCATTAAAACCCGTGACCTAAAAGTTTAATAAAATCTCAATAAATAAAATTTTAAAGGATGAAATAAAAAAAAAAGTTTCGATAAAAAAAAAGTAAAACAAGTAGCAATCAACAAAATAAAGACTAAATATGAAATAAAATGAATTAAATTGAACTGAATTATTGAGAGTTGAAATTAAAAAAAATAATTAAATTAATATACTAGTATACAATATTGGGAAATGTAATTGAAAAGATAATTTAATTAAAAAAATAATTAAATAAAACTTAACAATCAAAATAATAACGATCAAATCTAAAAGGTAAGAAGAATAAATGAGGGTTAAAGCAAAATAAAATTTAAATTCTATGGATTATTTAAAATTTAAAATAGCAATAAAATATCAAGGGATGTAATTAAAAATATAATTTAATTAAAAGAATAATTGAAAAAAAACTTAACAATAAAAAAACAGGGGACCAAATCTCAAAGGTAAGAAAACCAAAGGAGGGTTAAATTAAAAGAAAATCTTGCTTTTATGGATTATTTAAAATTAAAAAATAACAATAAAAAAATTAGGATTAAATCTAAAAAAACAAAATCAAATAGTTACTTTAAAAATATGTAGCGGAAAACTTTAAAACCGAAGAAGAGAAAGAAAAAAATAAAATAATCACCAGGGCAAAACCCAACATTTTTTGGTACACGCGCTGCACATTAATGGAGACGGTATCGTGAAGAATAAAACATTATCACGTAAGCTAGATTTTAGATGCTGAACAACGAATTAGAGGTGAGTAAAAAAATCAAAAAACTGATAAAAAAAATAACTGAAAAAATCGAACCATGAAAAAAAACTGATTAGAATATTTAAAAAAACTGTCAGTTCAGTTCGGTTCTAGTTTTATAAGGATGAAACTGGTCAACTCTAACCGAACCAAACCGATTTATATTAAAAATACCATAAATAGAAAGATGAAACTTTCTAACCTAGCAAGTTACTAACCCCAGCAGCCGCCCACCTCATTCCTCACAGTAACATAACCTTTCACAATTCACAAATAACATTCATGAGTCCACAGTCACAAACAATTCTTCATTCTTCAATCAGTATTGTGAATTTTCATCAGCCATCACCATATCTAAGCAACATCAACCACCTCCGCCCAAGCTCCCATGAGTGACACGCCAAACCCAACCTTTCAATTTACATCTTTTGATCTCAACTGTAAAGACAGAGTATTACCAGGATCTCAACTGTGTTGACAAATAACACCACACGGTATTGCCATTGCTATTCCCAGCTACCAATTCTTTTATTTCTTTATATTTTCATACATCTAAAGCAGAGTCTTCAAGGGCCATCTCCCCTGCAAGAACTTGAGATTAATAACCTTTATGGTAGCATGACGAGCAAAGAGGGGGGCAAGCGTTAACTGTACTTAACCCATCAACACTCCAAATTAATTAAAACCTGTGTTTGGATCACTATGACTTGTTATATTTCGAAAAGATTTTGCTAATTTATTCTAACAATATAGCATAACCTTATTTCCATTTTATTAACCCCAACCTCCATGTCTCTGTTGTCCTCTCTCTCGTTTGGTTCTAATGTCTTACTATAGACACCATCAAACCTCTATTTTCGGCCAGTAAAACCACTATCCACACCATTCAGATCATTCTAAAAGCACCCAGAAAATAATATAGGTTTTTTTGGATATTAACATTAAAAAAACTGAACAGAACCAAAACTAGTTGGATCAAACTGGTTTTGGTTTAAATTTTTTTAAATTATAAAATTTTAGATTAGTTATTTTAATAGGTAAAAATTGAATCAAATTAAAAATAATTAACTCTACAACAACGAACACAAGAGCATTCACTCGTGTCCCCATGATGCATGTCATGCACAACAATTTTTAAAAAATTAATTAATATTACACACACAATTATTCACAACCACAAAAAAAAAAAAAAAAGACATTAAAACCCATTTACCAAAGGCAAAAATAATTTGAATTACAAGGCGTTGTGATATTTTTGTTGTGCATTTGAAATGAAAAAATCGAAAATACCCTTGCTCACTAGCACATTATATTTTTGTTTCTGATGGTATATTAGTTATTTTAATGTACAAAAATAACAAGAAGAACACTTTACCCCCTTCCAATACCATTTTTGTTTTATTATGTTTGATTAAAATTATAATTTTACAGTTTCAACTTTAAGTTCAGTGTAAATTTTTTTAAAAAAAATTGCAATAAATGCTCTAGCCTTATAGTTTCTTTTAATAACTAGTGGCGCACAAAAAACATTTAGGTAACTCGTATTTTAAAAAAATTTGATTTTTTATATATTTTTAAATTATTTTAATATTTTAATATAAAAATTATTTTTTAAAAAAACATATTATTTAAAAATATATTTTAAAAAACATTAATAACTTCCGCAATACTAAACGTACATTTAAAAGTAAACACAGGTCATCTCTCTCCCTTCCATTAATCTATCTCTCACTTCAATATCGGAAGTCTCTCATTTGCACGTGCCGCAACTGCCGGCGTCTGTCCCCCCCACACCTTTGCCCCTCAAACCTCCTCCTTATAATCCCTCCCTTCTCTCTTCATCAAACGCTTTTTGTTCTCTCTTTCTCTTTTAACAACTCCAATCCCTCCCCTCACTTTCCAATGCAGCTCGCCATGTCGGTTAGTAATACTGCCATTCATTTATTTCTTCTTGATTTTTGAGAGATTTTTTCTGGTGAATTAGCAAGTTTGATTTCTCTGAATTGATTAATATGCGTAGATCTGTTTGAGTTTGATAGTTAATGCTTTTGTGCAATCTTAAGCTTTCTTTGTTTGCCATGTTCAAAATGCACATGCTTGATAAACCTATTTCTTTATCATTTACAATCTGTATATATGATTGTCTGTTTCCCTTGTTTAGTATTTGTTTTTGCTTTTTTTTTTTAATATTATATTTGATTTGGATTGATATAACATGTTTTGCTTGAAAATATTTGTTATTAAAGCACATCTTTGTTCGGCAAGGATGAGTGAATTAGAGGTGGATAAATCTGTCGGTGTCCTGATGATGATAAGACGGGAAGTTATCCCTCAATGCGTGTGATAGTATTTATTTGGGCGTGGCTTGGCTTGTGTTACTAGATTGGAGTAATCCTAAAGTTTATTCAATTTTTGGTTACATATTTGGAGTCTAAGAAGGACTGTTAACCTATCAGTTTCTCATAATTGAAGCTTCAATTGTGAAAATTGTGAGTGTTCCGATAATTTTTAGCTTGCACAAGAACATGGAAGTGAAATGTTTTAGACTGAACAAGGACCCACTTATTACTGTCATACTGGTTGGTTTCCTCAGGGTTCATATATCATATTGGAATATAGTTACTAATTGTTTCTTCTGCCTCGTCTATTCATATTAAAAAAAATGTTTAGTTAAACTTTTGCAATGAGACTTTGTTAAGTGAGGCTTAAGAATATGTGAAATATAATTTCTCTATCTTTATTTGAGCATTTTAAGGCGTGGCTGGGGCAGCTCGACCATTGAGTTATCATACACTAGAAGCAAAAAATTAGACCTTTGTACTGATATTAGATGTGAGGCTGTGTGAGTGTGAATGTATATCAGACATCAAGCATACAAGAAGAACAAGAGGTCCGCCTGATTGGCACCACAATTATTTTACCTGACTAAATTTGGATTTTCAGTTAGTTTGATATTCTTCGTGCCTTTTGGTGCACTTTTTTGTCTGGGATTCTTTCGCATGACCTTTGCATTTTCATTTTTCTATTCCATCCCTTTGCTTCTTTTTGGGTTATTTATTGTTTTTGGGTTCCATTATAGAAAGTTCTTCCCATCCTTAGACCTGGCTAGGGGGCAGCAAAGCTTATTATGATTTTTATTAGGGGACATTTGACACCATGAGTCATGTCCTTTTTACAAATCAGATGCTATTGGTGCTTAGGATTTCATTTGAACCTTGTAGGCCCTTGCTTTGTGGTAATTTTCCATAATTATGCTATTATTCAAGTATGAGATTTCTAGGTTATGTTTGTACTTGGCATCCTTGTTATACATCCTTATGGTTCCACAGGGCTCTAAGTTTTTCAATTTTTCATTATTTTTTCTTTTTTCCAGGTAAAAACAGTGAAAGTTAGTAATGTTTCTTTAGGAGCTTCTGAGCAAGACCTCAAGGAATTCTTTTCTTTTTCTGGTGATATTGAATATGTTGAAATGAAAAGGTAATCCGTTGTTCATTTCCATATCCCCCCTTTTTTTTTCCATTCTTCTTTGTTGTTTGATTACTGAGCATCTCTTATGCTTATGTAGTGAGAATGAGCAATCTCAGATTGCATATGTATCCTTCAAAGATTCTCAAGGAGCAGACACTGCTGTTCTTCTTTCGGTAATTATATTTCAGTACATGCATCATCACTAGATTAATGTGCATTCATTTCCATATATGTGCATTGATTATGTATGACCCATGAATTCAATTAATGTTATTTTATTTCCTAGAAGGAAAATATCAATATACTGCATCGTCTCTTACTGAGATTATGTGCTTCTGAAGTTTTAGAATTTTGTATGTTCAGATTGTTAGTAATGGCCATCCTTTGATCATTGCCAAACTGTCTTCCTTTCAAAGCAAAAGAAAATCATCGGCCTTTTGATTTTGATTTATGTAATCCAAAAATTTCTCATATATTTGTTTTGATACAAAAAAGAAATTTATTAAAAAAGGCATCACAAGGTGCTGACCATTTACTTACACACACACGCATGCTGCGCTTGTTACATTTCTAAAGCATCCTCTGCATACCGTTAACATGAACTCCTAATAGAGAAGCCTCTTCCCTTGTCAATGCCCTTTCCTGCTCCCTCTTTCGCAAACACAATATAAGTCAATAAGATAATATCAAAGCTCTCTTGTTTTTTCCTTCCAGAATTGATGAATGAAAAGAGTGAAACTCAGCTCCATTCATTAGCTTTTAAAGTGCTTTTAGCCCAAAACTAGTGTAACAACTTGTGATTGACAGATCCATCTGCATCCTTTCCATGATAGCACCAACACAGCAACACCTTTCCCATTCATCTATAGGTATCAATATTCAAAATCTTTCCTCGAGCTGCCTCTTATTGGAAAGAACAATGTAGAGGAGGCCTGGGTCTTCCATATCACTAGATCTCTGTGGGAAAGCTGTTGTCTCCTTAGTAGTTAGCTTTCTTCTTAGAGCTCTGTGAGAAAAAATAGGTTTTATACGTTCTCTTCAATTATCGAATGTTTCTAGCACCCACCCTTCTCTATTTATTCAAACGGTACTTCAAACTCTTCATTTCTTTCCCTACCTCTGAATATTTTCAAGTTCACCAGCAATGGAATGATGTGCAGCACATAAAAAGAAAATAAACGGGTGGATGAATATATTGTTAAAGCGAGTCACCCACCCTTGTAGAGATGAAGTCTCTTTGAACTTGCAATCTTCAATTTTCTCAGCAGTAGATTCTTACACCCTTTTATCTCTAAGGGTAGCACTTGAAAGTGAGACATTGATATGAAGTTATCGAAGTCTTCTTGCACTGGTCTGATATTTGGATAATTTGCATCAATAATTTTCCTGGATGCCAAAGTTTGCACAAAGCACTTGTCCTAGAAGACCACCTCTGGTCATAATGGGTGAAATTAGGATTGAAGCTTTGTTGGGTTCAGTTTGGTCCTATATCTATAAAAGTTCCCCCCCGGATGAAATATCAATCACAGCTTCAAAAATCTTAAGATTATGGAACTCACATTGGCTTTATGTTAACTCAAAAAATTACAAGCGTGAGATATGTGATCCTATATTGGTTGGGATTGCTTTTTTTGTTTGAAATTATGGTCGCATTCTTGTGAAAGCATCTATGTTCTGGTTGAAATTTTTTATCTGAAATTGCACTTACTGTTCTGAAAGTCCTAAATTGGCCTGCTTGGTGGACCTGATTTGGGTTCTAGGGCAGCAATTTTCCCTTTATCTTCATCCGAGACATGACTTTAATAGATTGTTATCCATCACATTTTGGAGTCTGTTTGACCATGTTCATGGAGTTATTCAAATTTGTTGTCTAACAAATGCAAACCAGAGGAAGGTAGATAATACAATCTCTAGAGGGGATATATTACAATCATTATTTGTTGATTACATTAGGTTTTGGAATAATAAATTGAACCATTTTCAAAGTGGATATGCTTTTTTCTAAATTCAATACACGGTCCCCTTTTCTTTGGTAATATATCAGGTTTCAATATAAACTCTTTTTTTCTTTTTTCTTTTTTCAGGGAGCAACAATAGTTGACCTTCCTGTCACCGTAACTTTGGATCCAGATTACCAGCTGCCACCAGCTGCTTTAGCAGCACTTGTTGTAAGAATGCTGTGTTGAAGTTCTTTTAGTTGATAAACCCTGTCACTTTACTGAATTGGTTATACCTACTATGTACAGGCAACAGAAAATAAAGCTCCGAGTGATGAATCAGCTCTTCATAAGGCAGAAGATGTGGTTACTGGCATGCTTGCTAAGGGCTTTATCTTGGGTAAAGATGCGATCAACAAAGCCAAGAGTTTTGATGAGAAGCACCAGTTGACTTCAACAGCCTCAGCTAAAGTTGCTTCTTTAGACAAAAAGATAGGTCTCACTGAGAAGATTAGTGCTAGCACCACTGTTGTTGGTGACAAAGTTCGGGAAGTGGATCAGAAATTTCAGGTTTCTGAGAAAACTAAATTGGCACTTGCAGCTGCTGAGCAGAAAGTCAGTAGTGCAGGATCTGCCATAATGAGTAACAGGTACGTGTTTACTGGGGCTGCTTGGGTGACAGGCACATTCAATAAGGTTGCAAAGGCAGCTAAAGAAAAGGTAGGGATGTCCGAAGAGGAACAAAAGAGGAAAATGGTGGATGACTATGCTCAACTCCACCTATCCGAGTCCCCAAAAGCATCTGGTGAAAGTGAGCAGCAGCCTTCCAAGCCTCCACCTGCTCAAGGTTTGATTCTTTAATTTGTAATTGTAAATTTCTTAATTTGAACTTTGGTATTTTACTACCACTTGATTACTCGCCGGAGTTCTTACTTCTTCCAGTAAGGAAAAGCAGTGAATGGAGGACATGTTGCTCCAATTAGCTGGATAAGATTGCATGTAATGGCTTGACTCATCCTACCTGGAACAAGAATATACCAAATTATGTTAAATTTTTATTGTTTCTGTTTTGATTTCCTTGGTGCTTGGGTTCTTTGACGAAGCTTATAGCAAAAATGAAGAAATCAGAAATTCACAAACTCTAAAATTAAGCTTAACTGTAGAGAGAATAATAATTACTCGGGTTTCTATTTTGTTTCGAGTTCCTTATTATTTGGTTTTTTTGATGCAGTGTATAAAGAAAATGTAGAAATCAAGATTCCACAAGCCCCAAAATTACATCTAAAATTACATTTAAATTGTAGAAAGAATTCCAGTTATTACATTTCTATATATTAATAGTTTTTCCTATTTTAAATAGTAAAGTAAAACCATCTAACTAATAAAACTTGAATTAAATATATATCACAAACCTAATTAGAAAAAAAGGAATTTGAAAATATTGAAACAACCTCCTCCAAACCCTCTCATTTGCATGAAGTTCTGTAATCTTTTGTCTAGTTCGCTAAATGGAACCACATGACATTTAGAAACTTGGATCCTCTGCGATCTCTTCCATCATGTAGTTGCCCTTTGAATTTGGTGAATGGAGTCCATGTCTCTGTTTCTCAAAATCATAGCAATAAAATTCGTTTTGGATCATCACCTTCTCATGGGGAGGAAAGTGGATTGAAGATAAGGATCCATATGGCTTTCATGTTTATTTTTATTAATGTAGATGTTTGAGTCAGTTTACACGTATTTCGATTAATCTTACGAGTGTTAAGTTAACAACCATGTAAATCTCCAATGAACCTAAAGTTTATAAAATTTAAATTAATAACTTTTAAAATATAAATTTAGAACCCGAGAAATGAGCTACATCCCTCAGTTGTTGGCATTCATGCTTTATTGTTTGTAGTGACGATGGATTGCAACGGAGATGAAGATTAGAATCGCACATCATGCATTTAGAGGAAGAATTCCCTGCTCTCTTAATGACAGATGCCACAATCACTTGGTGTCCCCTTCCGAATTCAAAAATCGTGAAAATACTCCTTTTACATGACACTATAAGCAAGCAATTAAAAATTTATATTCAAAATAGTACTTTGTTAAAATAAAATATATTGAATCATAAATCAACTAAACTTAATATAAATCATCTCAACAAATAACTCAACTTCAATATCAAATAAAAATCAAATGTGCTATTATTAAAATAAATTAATCTAATTATTAAAATATTAAAGTTTAGAAATCAACTATAAAATTATGAAACAACAGACATATTATAATTAAGTGCTAAATTCCAACTATAACACTCATTAAAAGACCAGATTCTTGCAGCCTTAAGCTTACCAACTCGTTATTTTTTTTTGCCAAATCCTTAATTTTACTATTACTTCAAATTAATCTACCAAAAATATATAAAATTTCTCTCAATATCTTCTTATTAATCTAAGACTTCATTAATATAACACTCACTCCTTAAAATGATTAAACATCAAGTATCATAAAAATATTAAGTTCTAAACATTTTTTAGGGGATGTTTTGGAAGATTTTTGCTTTTGTGTTTTCTGTGCTTTTTAAAAGTGTTTTTAGCTTGAAAAAACATCAGATATATTTTTTTTATGCTTTCTAATGGTTTTAATATACTGATGTTAAAAATAAATTATTTTTTTATTTTGATGTATTTTTAAACGAGAAATTTTTTTGAAAAATACCTTACACCATAATCTTAAATATACACTTAATAACCCTAATATGCATGCAAAAACTCATTAAAAGTTAAGGATAGAAAACACACATTAAATTGATATAATAAAACAAAATTTTTAGCTTTGTATCAAATTTCTTTGTTGATGTAGGTTTTGATCTTCTTAATAAAATAGAGCGCGGGTTATTATAAAATTTTATTTTTTTTATTTTCTAAATTATGATGTAATAACTAGTATACTTACTATAACTTATAATACCCTTAATTAATAATAAAAAAACCTAATCTATTATTATTATTATTGGGTTGTTCCACTTGGATCCCCTGTAAGAAGGTAACCACCAGCTCATAAGCAAAACACTTGGCACATAAAAAGGCTGGTTTCACTATTAAAGAAAATAATAAACCTCGTGGATTTTTTACTTGGTTGTAATTTTATAAGGGTTTTTTTTTTAATGTTGTTTAGTTATTGAGATATTTTAGGTTTTGTGTATATAAAAGAAGGTTATTGACGTGTGCTTGTCAGTTGTTCCGCCACTTTCGAATAACATATTGAGCTGATAAAGGTGGTTGAAATCAACCTCTCGCCACATCGTTTGATGTGTCTCAACGTCATTTTCCTCTCTAGGCGGCCCGTGTATAATAGTAAAGTCTGGTTTGGTGCCAATTAATTTTTTTTCCCTTTCTTTTCCTTCTCATTTTTCATTGAATTGCGTGTTGATCATATAAAAAATTATATCAGTTGTTCAATTTTTTTTTCTTTTGATTAAGTTATTTTTCTCTTTCTCTTAATTGCAATTGTTTTATTTACATTGATTGTTTCTAATTGGATTTTATTTTTGATTCATCCCTAGTTATTTTATTTTGTTAGTTTTTTTTTTAATCAAATTTGATCTTTATTATTTTAATTACTATTTATTTTTCAATTATTTTCTTGATATATTTGTCCTTCTTCAATTCAATTCTTGAGCATATCTTATAATTGAATTTTTATGTCAAATTCGGTGCCAATTATTTTAATTGTTATTTTTTTAATCATTTTCTTAATTGATTTGTTTTTTGTTTTCAATTCTTTCCCTTAACATTTAATTTGAGTTGGTTTTTATGTTGAATTTAGTCCTAATTCTTTTAATTTCTATTTATTTTGTTTTGCATTACTTTTTTATTTACCTTTTCCCCTCGAATTTCATCCTTAATAATTTTTTAGTTAAGAATCTTGCTTCTTTTGTTTTGTTCAGACTTGCCTTTAATGGGGTCACTTTAGTCTCGGGACCCAGGTCATATATTTAAAAGATTAACCCGGGTCGACCTTGGTCTTTTTTTAAAGTATTTTTTTCAAATATTTTTTGCTGGTATTTTTTTTCGCTTTGCTATTTATGGGGTCATCTCAATTTCATGTTTTAAGTCATATGTTTGATTTGTCCACCCGGGTTGCTTGACGGGTTCACTCAAAACTTTTTTTTATATGTCTCCATCATATCGGTAAGTGTCAATTCCTTATATTTTTATGATGTGTTCGGCCTTTTGTAATTATTTTTTTATGGTGTGGGTTTATTCAATCATTTTTGTTTGTATATATCATTTAATCCATGAGTTTTTTATGGTGAATTTATCTTTTATTTATTTAAATAAAAATATTTATTAAAAATAATTGGGTATATATGTCCTCTTTGTTGTTTCTTTCTTGGTTATTGTCAACAAATTTTTCTTTTACATAAATGGTTATCAATTTATTTAATTAGATGATTGCATAAACTTTTCAAATGATACTTTTTTATTTTTCATGTAAAAAACACATTGGAGCAACCTGATACCTAGTATTTAAAAAAAAAAAACATTTATCACATGCATGCCAAATTCATGATTTTAATGTTTTTTTAGTTTTTTTTCTTTACCCTTCTTTTTTGAAAAAAAAAATATTTTTATTTTTAATATTTGGCCTATTTATATCATTTTTTGTTTATTTTTTTTATTCTTCTGTGATTTGTTTTTTAATGTTTTTTTCTTTACACTTTTTGTTTGTGGAAATTTATTCTACACAGACTAAGAAAATGGTATTTAGCTGTAGCAATTGCAACATTGTTTTATTTTTTCGGCTACATTAAAAATTAACTTGAGATCTTACATATTTTTATTAATGCATGTGCTCTTTATTTTATGTGAGCGTTGACTTTGTGATTTATGATTATATTTTTTACATGATGTAAAAAAACACATTAATTAATTTGCATTGGAAAAAAAGTATTCGACATACAACTAGACAAGTTGAATGGATGCAATAACTCTTTGTTTTTTGTATTTATTGACACAAATAATTCTCATATGCCTTTTAATTTCTATTTAAAAAATTAAAAATAAATAAATTTAAAAAGCTTGCATTTTAAAAAAAAAAATTGACCTCATCCACAACGAAGCACATATCAGATAACTAGCTGGATCATTTGTAAGTAAAGAGACATTTGAGTGGATAGAGAAAGAGGGCGAGGTGGTAATTCACCTGTCTATCTCAAGCTTCTGTAAACAATATTAAAGTATTTTATGGTGATTTTTTCAATTTGAATAATTACATATAAGTTTAACATGAAGAAAATTAAAATTAAAAATAAATATTTTATATGAATAAAAATTATTTATTGTATTATTTTTAATTATTTTTTGAAAATTTTTTTTATTAAAAAATATGCTATTATTAAAAAACATGTTTTATCAAGATAAATACGAGAAATGAAGTTTCATCTCAAGAAATATTTTTTTATCCTGAATAGAGAAATATGTTTTCTCCTTTAGAATTTAGATCCTTCAAATATTTGCAAATATTTATTTTAATTATTATAAAATTAAATAAAAAACTAGTTTTCTATATAATGATTAGGATAATAATTATGGCTCTGAAAACAAGCGAATCACGAGTCAATCCCAATTCAAGAATGAAGATAACTGTTGATACAACTATTGACACCCGTGATAGCAGCTCGCCGGCAAAGTAGCTAGTTTATCTCTAATTAAGATTACGTGGTAGCACACTAATTGGGATTAGTGTCACCTTTTATAGTCTATTTGTTTTACAGGAAAAATAGTTTTGTAAAAAATGTCTTAAGAATTTTTTTTTTCAGTGTAAAAAAAATGTGAAAAAATAAGTAAATGAAATATATTTTCCAATCAACCCTGGATAATTTTAATTTGGAGAAAAATATTTTAACCCTGTGAAAAAGGAAAAAATATTTTCCCTGGTACTAATAACTTGTAATATTCATTATTAATGTAACCAACCCTTAATAACTCATTATTTAGGAAAATGTTTTTTCTTTGAATAATACTTCTCACAGAACAAACCAACCCTTAATGTTACATAAATATTATTGTAATAATTCATGGTTTGAATTTTTTTTATTAGAAAGTTATGAATTGATCATTCTTTAGTATTTGCTATACCATCTAAATTAGCAGTTAATCTTGGAGATTAATTGTAAAACAGGAGAAATACAAAGATTTAAAGCCGTTGATTAAGAATTTGATTTTAGATCTCCATGGTTTAAGGTTCACAGGGACAAAAATAGCATAGAACAGGGATGGAAAATATCAAGCTTATGCTATTCCATTCGTTTTTTTAATTTAACGTGAGTGTCCAGAATAACTTGGGTGTATTTAGACTAGTTTCACAGATTTTAAAATTAATATTTATATAAACTTTCAATGAATATCATATTAATAATTATAAAAATCAAAACTAAAATCATATGAGAAGCAACTTTTTTAATCCAAAATTATTATCACTGCACACCTGCTAGGGTATTTAAAGCTGGGTCTGGTGGACGAATGCACGCTCCAATTCGTGCATTCTCCTGTCGTTTGTAGTTTGTACTCTTCTTCCATTTTGGTAGCTGCAGTGACGAGCTGGGCTCCACCAAATAAAACAGCCTGTTAAACATGCACGAGAACGTGTCGTCAGGCTCCCACTCGTGACTGTAGAGCGGTAGAGCCCAATCAACGGGAATCACTTTAGAGAAGAACCCTTATCTGTTCTGTTCCTCGTGATAATGACGCCAACAATAGATATATAAAATCACTATCAATCAAGCTATTTATTCAGTGGATAAACACAACAATCTCCTATATGAAATTATAAAAACCGCCCGATATGTTTATTAATATTTTTAAAATAATTAAATTAAATAAATTAAAAACAGGAAAGGATATTGATTGAAAATTAAACTAAAAAAACAAAACTATTAAAAAAAACTAGACATTGCTTAACCATTTTTG
Source organism: Populus nigra (assembly GCF_951802175.1). Lineage (NCBI taxonomy): Eukaryota > Viridiplantae > Streptophyta > Magnoliopsida > Malpighiales > Salicaceae > Populus > Populus nigra. The sequence goes on from NC_084859.1 coordinate 12,338,233, forward strand.
GAGCTCTGATTTAAAAAAAAGTTTTAAAAAATATTTTCAACTGTAATTTTTTAAAAATAGATCTATAAAAATTATATTTAATTAAATTTGCTGTGAGATAGATTTTTGTGTACAAAATAAATAAAAAACCTTGTCTCCATAAATAAAAAAAATAAATTATTTTATCTTTTATAAAATCAAGATTTGAAATATAATTATATACAAAATACAATGTAAAAAAACAGAATCTATTTACGTAATCAAACAATTTTTTCCTTGTAACTGGAAAAAAAAATATCACAATACAATACGGTATCTTAAAGGTTACACAAGTTGATCAATTCCATCTGTAATCTGCAAACCCAATACGTGTTCTATCGTATCATAGAGATACCCTTAACTGGGACCCATATTTCATCGCCTTGGGGTCCCAGAAGAAGCGAAAAGCGATGCCGTTCATCACCTACATCTACCCCTTCTTTTCATGATGCATTATTATGTTGACACCTGTCATCAAAAGGCAGCCCGCGATCAGAATCGTCATCATGCGCCATCATCAATGTCGGATTATTCATCCATTTCCTCACCGAACGGGATGTCTAAAAAGAGAGGAGCTTTTCCGGGAAAAACAGAAAAATAACGTGGCACGACAGGTCTCATTTTTTTTTTACGAGGGTACAATGATTGCAATGAAGTCGACATATTTACATGCCTGGGAATTGGGATACGACAAAGCGGTCTTCACCCTTTCAATATCCACATTTAATTCTACCATTCTTCCAAATAACCTATGTTATTGTGATTGTAATTATATTTTAAAATATTTTTTTATTTAAAATTATTATTTTTATTTTTTAAAAATTATTTTTAATATTAGCATATCAAAATAATCTGGAAACAGTAAGAAAATATTAATTTAAAATAAAAAAATAAAAACATTTCAAATTTTTTCAAAAACACTATTTAAATACAAAAACAAATAAAACCTAGTAAACCTCAACAACAAAATTGTCTTTTAAAGATATTTAAAACACATTTAAATTTTTATTTTATTTTTTTATCCGCTTCAAAATTTTTTAATATTTTCAAATTATTTTAATAAGCTCAATTGAAAAATAATTTTTATATAATATAAAAAATATTATTTAGTACATTTCTAAACTTGGAGAGTAAGTTATCCTTTTGTTAAAAAACATCTTTTTATATCAAGTTCATTTTAAAAAAAGGTTGCCTAACTATTCAAAGGAAAAGGTTTATGCATATATCAAGTTGGCAACTTGTCCTTAACATGAAGATTCCCTTGCATGATTTGCTATTAATTAATATATGAGATTCCATTTTTAGATCCAGCCAGATGCAACTCGCGGTAACACCAACATGGAAAATTTAGAGCGGTGAAAGCTGATAGGAAGGGAGCTGCCAGCCATGGATGATGGATCATGAAACTACCATGAAATTGGGGGTTAGGTTATCAAAACAGTTTATTTAACAAGAATTAAGAAAAAGTCACGGGGACCGTGAGTATCCGATACTATCACAGTATCACTCACTACCCTACTTTCCAGCTGGCTTCCCTAAAATCCCAAGGCTAGTATTTACTGCTATAACGGTCCTCTTCTCCAGCTGGACTCCACCCACACACCCTTTAAGCGCACTCTAACCTATTTCATCCCGACAAAACTAACGTGCGCCTTTCCCAACGCATCATAACGATCGCAATTATGTCACCCCTCCCCGTATCTTCATGTTTTCTATATTTCTCTGTAAAAAATCTCTCGCTGTTTTGCGAGCCTCCATGAAAACAATCAAACAAGCGCCACGGATAGAGTCTCTCTCGCCGGATGTAGATAAAATATCATTTTAAAAAAAAATACAGGGAGATGGAATTAAATGCACACGTGCGAAAATATTCAAAAAGAAAAAAAGATATACAACGCACGTGCAAGAAGACGTCGCACGCGCATGCCACGCTGGGAGACAGAGAGGGCCTGGAGCCTGGAAGAGGCGGACAGCAGAGATGGTGAGAAAGAAAGAGGCAGGAAATGCGGCTTAAAAATGGGCGAATTTTCGGTGGGAGCGAACTTTAAGGGGCGCGCGCTTGTCGGCAGCAATCTCTTGCAAGTTCCTGAAACTTCGAACCGCCAGGACATCGCCTCGTCTGACCGCGCTGAGTCCACTGACGTCACCGACACTCTCAATCGCTTCTTCTACGATTACAACCCAGAAAATAAAAATAAAATACAAAGAACAATAAATGAAGAGAATAAATTAATTCAAACTGCATTATACCTATATGGTTGGAGACTCGCTTGAATCCATTAAACTGCGCCAAATCTGCGACAAACAGGCCAGGAGAAAACAGGTAAATAATTAAGAAAGATCAATAAGAGAGCTACTGATTCTGATTTATTAGTACCTGATTGAGAAGGATTATGGGAGACGAGGAAGAGGACAAGGAAACAAAAGAGGGTGAGGAAAGGAATAAGGTGGATGAGTTTCTCCGGGGCTGGAGCCGGGGATGAAAGTATTGATGATAATGAAGAGGTTGAAGAGGATGAGAATCGGCGTGGTTTTATTGATTTATGATCCAAGTCGTCGGCGTCTGGTGTGAGTGAACTAGAAGGTAGGTCTTTGAATAGTAGTTTATTATCGCTCGACGATAGAGTGTCGGCTCCTCCATTGGTGTGGAGCTTGGTTACTGGTGAGCCTAGAGATTGTCTTTGCATTGCCCAGATAGAGAGAGAGAGAGAGAGAGAGGTTGCTTTAGTTTGATTGATTGTTTAGAGAGGGGCAGCAGGCAACAGTCACGCTCTGAGTTTTTTAATAGGAGAGGTGGTATTTACTTGTCCGTTAATCCTCGTTGCTAAAAATATTTTCCCTTTCTTTAATGCATTTAAAAAGTGACGATAGAGACGTGGATTGAGTTTTTTTTGTTTTTTTCTACTGTCAGGGAGGGTCAAGGGTGGGTGTGGAATTTGTCAATGGAATGTATGGGCTCAGCGTTCCTTCTTTTCCAGGAAAGAAAAAGGAAAATGATAATACCTAATAAATATATTTAGTAAAATAGTTCTAGAAAATAGAAAATAAAGTCAAGCGGTTAAAAAACAAGAAAGGCAATCCCTGTAGATGCCTGACTTAAATATATTTACATATTTGATTCCTCGAATTAGTTCCAGAAAACTTCAGTTTAACTAACCAGTCTAAATTAGAGCTTCTAGAAAGTATGAGTGGTTTACTAGTTAGAATCATTCATCACTCACATGACGTGGAATTAACATTAACTTAACAAAATTATGAAAAAAAAAAAAGAGGATTTGTTATGTTCATCTAGTGTTCATATGAACCATGAATTCCCTTTATATTTAGAGTTTTTATTTTAGCTTGAAGTTTTATTTTATCTATTTTATAGTTTTTATATTATTGAAAAGAAAGGAAAACCTGTTGAAAATCAATAAAATTGTTGTTTTACCACTATTCAGCCACGAAAAATAAAGGTTTTTTTTTCAGTAAATTTCTCTTCTTAATAAAAGTTTAATGAAAATGATTTTTTTTTCTTTAACCATTATAGGAAAATTAGATTGAATTTGATTTTAATTTTAATTTTTCTTCAAATGATTCTAGGATTATTAGGTGGTTTATATATGTTTCATGGTGTTTTTTATATGTTTTATGTTTTTGATGTGTTTTTGATATGTTATTAAATATAATTAAGTCTGTAATTTGAATTAAAAACTTAACAGGTCTGATCAGTTAATTATAACGATTCTAGATTAATTAAGAAGGTTGTAATCTTAGTATTTAAAAAAATAACTTTACTTGTTATATATTACATTTTGAGTTTTTAAAATTTTACTTGTAAATAAAGAATACATTACGTATATTTGTTTTTTACATTTCAAAACAAAATTTTTGACTTCATGTAGAAAGAAGAAAGAGCGGAGAAGATTATCAATACCTTTAAACTTAAATTCATGTTTGGGGACATGTTCCCTCAAAGTTTGATTTTTTTATTTTTATTTAAAATATTTTTTTATATTTTTGAATCATTTTGATATATTAATATTAAAAATAATTTTTAAAAAATAAAAAATATATATATTTTTAAATAAAAATACTTTAAACCATCATCCTATTACAATCTCCCACACACCCTGTATAATCGTTGAATCTTAAATACAACAAGCCTGTGTCATCGTGTCCATGTGCTGGTCACTCACGGGCGAGTGAGTTAATGAGTGAGAGATGTATTGCAAGACAAGTTTCTATTTTGGAGCTTCTTCGAGGAGTACAAAAAAAAGAATCTATTCCTTGAGCTCGTTGTCGCCTCTAGACAAATTTCATTTTGAATTGACAAAATCCAAATGTATATTCTTTTTATATATATATATATATATATATATATATATATATATATAATAAAATCCTATTAAAACTCCATATAAGGCTAGACCTGGGTCGAAAGTTTAAAAGCCCAAATAATTGGGGTTTTAGGGCTTGAATGGATCTGTACTAAAACTGGCCCACCCTCGTTCGTGAACATTCTGATTTGTAATATACAAAATTTGAAAGGAAACAATGCACTCATGCAAATTGCAAACTATCATGCAAATTAAAAAAAAATTTAATTTTTTTAAAATAAAAATAAAATTATATTTTTAGATTGTTTTGATGTGACGATGCCAAAAATATTTTTTTTAATGTATTTTTAAGTGAAAATCACTTTGAATCGTCATTGCTATCACAATTCTAAGCATACCCTTCATCTAAGCTTGCGCTTATATGGGTTAGAACAAAAGTTTTTTATTACAAGAATAGACAATGATGACATTTTTAACATGTTTTATGACATTAAAGAAAATTTTAAATTATAAACCAATGGCTAAATGATCAAGAAATATATGCACAAAAAATATAAATAAAAAAATTAGTAGCGTTGTCAAAGTTCTAATATAGAAAGCTGAGAGAAAATTATAGATAAAAACATTTGATCTTAAAGTGGATCATAAATCTGGTTGTGTTTAATAATTTTTTTAATTAAATTTTTATTTAATCAAACAATAATTAAAATAAATATAGAAAAGTGATTGAATAAAATTAAATAAAATAAATATGTATGGAAACAAAAGCCCACTGATATTTAAAAAAAATGCTTCAAAGTCCCCCTAATTTTCATTTTTTTGCCCAAAATAAACTTTTGAATCGACACACAAAACTTCCATATTAAAAGGACCGAAACAGATATTTTTTAAATAAAATCCAGAGGAAAAGAATTCAAGAAACACGCTGACAAAACAGCGCGTGGGAAATGAAAATAAAGCCTTTTGCCCCAAGCCTCTCTAATTTAATTTTTTGTGCTAACAACGACATTTTTAAAAAAAATCAAACATCAACCCATTGACATGATGCTTTTTTAACACCGTAAGAAGTCCACACTAACCAAATTAAAACAAAATATCAATATCAGTCCCAATCGCAAATCACTTCGATTTAATTTTCTGCCTTCCACTTCAATTTAAGTCCCTCCATTTGTAATTTTTCACAAATAAAAAATTTAGATTCTTTTTCGCAAAATCAAACTTGAACCCACTGTCATGAAGCTGTTTTGACGATGTGATAAGTCCAAACTAACCTATTCAAAGTAGAATATTACTCTGATTTCAAAGAATTTCAATATGAAAAGATTCAATTGCAAAAAGAATAACACAATAAAAAAACAAAAAGGACCAAACCGAATTTTGTCCAAAAGACCAAGGAGAAAAATGAATAAAATCGCTGACAAAGCAGTGTAAGAAAAAAAAAAGGTAGATTTTCCCTTCAATATGAATTCAAGTCCCTCGATTTGTAATCTTTTGCACAAAAAAAAATCGATTTTCTTTTTTGTAAAATCGAATATGAACCCATGCTTTTTTGACAACGTGATAAGTCCACGCTAGCCTGAATATCAACTTGAATATTAACTCACTTCAATATAAAAGGAATCATTTGCCAAAAAAAAAAACAATTGAAATAATAAAAAACAATAAAAAGGACCAAAACTGATGTTGTCCAAAAGGCCAAGGCAAAAAAATTGACATAGCAAAAAAAACAATAAAAAGGACCAAAAAATCGATATAACAGTGTCGGAAAAAAAAGAGCCAAATTTCAATTCAAGTCCCTCCACTTGTAATCTTTGGCAAACAACAAAGTCAATTTTCTTTTCAAAATCGAACATGATCCCATTGTCGGTACGATGTTTTGACAATGCAATAAGTCCACACTAACCTAATAGAAGTAAATATCAACTTCAATTTCAAAATCACTTCAATATAAAAAGATTCAATTGCAAAAAAAATGATATAATAATTTTTTAAAAAAAGAAGACCAAGACCGATATTGTCCGCAAGGCCAGGGCAAGAAATGAAGAAAGGTTCTCACACAACAGTGCCCAAAAAAGAGAGAATCCATAATTTTGCCGACAATTTCAATTTAGGTCCCTCCGTTTGTAATTTCTTGCTAACAACAAATTTGATTTTTTTTTTTTTTGCAAGATCAGACATTAACCCGTTGTTGCAAAATCAAACATGAACAATGATTGTAATTTGTAATGTAATTATAATTACTGAACAGTGAAGCTCGGTGAACTTTTCCAAGTGTTTTAGAAATATAAGGTAATTATTACATTCATGACCCTGACCTGATCAATTTTTTTATATAAAAAAAATATTAAGAAAAAAAATTAAAACTCGAGTTATTGATACAGTTGGTAATTTAAATAATATAAATAAAAAACACAATAACAATAAAATAAAAATAGCCAAAAAAAATAATTAAAAAAATGACCTGGACCCATATGGAATATGAAAAAATCCAATACCGAAAGGAGAAACTAAAAAAAAAGAATCATAACAAAAAAGAATCCCAATTAAACCGGGTTGATTCCCAAATCTTTTGATCACAAACATAATATTGGGATAACCTTATTAAAAAAAAGCATGAAAAAATGTTTGGATACCAATCAAATGAGAACATGATAACTTTATATAAAACGAAATGAAAAGGAAAAAGGTTGAAGCTCAGTCTCTAGCAAATAAAATATTATATGACAAAAATCAAGAAAAAAAATAAAAAAAACCTTATCCAAACTCGTCAGAGTCAATATGCAAAATCTTTGACCGAATCCTGATACCATAGCAACCATGTTTAGAAGAAGCAAACAAAATAAAATCATAAAACTTAATTATCAAACAATGTTGTGTGTTAAGGGACAAATGTTTTTTTTTTAAAGCAACAGAAAAAATACAAGTCAACTCGGGTTAACTCTTTAACCTCATGACCATGAGCACAACATTGGGACAACCCATTAAAAAGAAAAGGAAAAAACGTATAAAGATCGATTCTAATAAATCAAATGTTGAAAAATAAAATTGAAATAAATCAATTTAAAAAAAGACAAAAAAAATCAACCTGTGTTGAGTTTTGAAATTAGTGACTCTGATCATGAACTCGAGACTAACCTCATTGAAGGCAAATTATAAAAAAACACAAAACTCTAAATTTTTTTTTTAAAAAATACAAAAACATGAGCTTAAAAAAAGAAAAAAAATAAGCAAACCCAAACCCGATTTATTCTTTAGAACTTGCACTCGTGAAATCCTGGACTCAGGTTCAATTAATAGGCTTAACTCATAATCAATTTAACTTTGAAGAATAAAATCATGAAAAAAAAATCAATCTAAAAAACTTGTCAAAGTAAAAAAGATAGCAATAAAAAAAAACAAGGATAAAATTTGATAGAAAAAAAAATCAAAGGAGAATGAAATTGTAAGAAAACAAAATCTAAAAAATGATCCAAAGAAAAAAAATAGCAATAAAAAAACAAGAATGAAATTTTAAATACTAAAAAATTATTGGGGTGAAATTGAAAAATATTTTTATTTTAATAGATTATTGAAAATTAAAAAAAATTGCAATAAAAAGGACAGGGATCAAATGCGAAGAAAAGAGAAATTGAAGAGGTTGGTTTGATTTTTGAAGGGTTGACATTGAATTTGAGGAAGAGAAAAAGAAGGAAGAAAAAAAAGAGAAATAATCGTTAGCCCAAATTACAGGCATGTTTGTTCTATTGTGTAAGGGGTGCCAGGATATTTCAAATGCCATCCTAAAAGCAGCGGTGGTTGAACGGCTCCGCACGCGTAGCATGAATGACATGGGAATCGTTCACATCTGGCGCGCGAACAATATATTTTTTTAAATTATATTTAATATAGGTCAATTATAATAATATTCTTGATTAACCTTTAAATTTACAACAAAACTAATGTAAGATGATATAAAAAAGTGTTTATGAGAGAGTTATATTGATTTTTTTCATTAAAAGTATGAAAAATTACACAATTTTAAAAAATTTAAAAAGATCAAAACACTCGAGTAATGAACATTATATTTGTTTATTTAAGAGTTAAATTAATAATTTTATTGTGCAATAAAAAATAAAATAATTAATCTAACTTCATATAATTTGTAAAAAATAATTATACCATGGTAAAAAATCTTACCTCAAATTTCTAATTACAAAGTTTTTGATCTATGAATAATTTAGTCAAATCACTATTATAATAAATAGTAAATTATTCCTAGAGCAACGTAACTTCTCCTTTTCTTTTAGTTTTTTCCGTTAAATGTTCCAGAATCCAGACCCAACTTAGCCGGGGCGAAGAATCCCGAGGGTGGAATGATACCGAATCTGAGTGAAACTGTGGGCTTGGCCCAATTATCTACATCTTTTTATTAGGAGCTGGCTATATCTCAGACCCAATCGTCTATGGTCCAGATTTTAATAACCTATCAACGGTTGAGATAAACTTCTGCTCCATCGGTACCGCTACTAGAATAGATAAAAAAAAAGAAAAAACACTAACGTCACTGCAATCGAGAATTCTGGCGTCTCCACAGCTAATCCATTTCTTCTTCTTTTTCTTAACTTGCCCAAAACGAAACCCATCGTTTTTCCACTAACATGTAAAAGAAATATAAGACCGCCCATGGTTTGATTCTCAGAGACCACAAAACAAACATTTCATAGGCAGCATACGTAAACAAAAGAGAGATTAGAAGTTTCTGGAGAGACAGAATTAAACACAAGATGGTGCTATGGGAGATCACATTGGGAACTGCGTATTTTTTGGGTCTGAAACGGACTTATAGACTGGCTGTAAGGATTCAACGTAGGCTTATAAGCCCTAAGTACCCTAGGATCCGTCAGTTTGTTCAAAGGTATGTGTTGTTCTTATTTTGTTGATACGATCTTTGATGGATTAGCTCTTTTGATGTATCTGATTTTGTTGTGATGGCACTGCTTGCAATAGGGGTTTAATCAGTTATTTGATCGATTCATTTCGATAGAAAATTAGTAAGTGGGTTGCTTTTTCTTTGATAAATTTGGGATTTTTTTAGCTGAACGTTTATTTATTCTTATCTTCATCTGTGGGATTTTATAAATGGACATTCACACGTTATTGAAATAGTTGTGCCTATTGTTTAATGATTCTGCTTGTCCATGTTTTGTTTGATAGAGAGTGCTTGCTTCGTGTAGACTTAATCCAATTTTCCCATCACATTACAAGTCCTTAACCATTTAATTTATATTTCCTTGAGTAAATTGGGATAGTTTGAGATGAGGTTTTGAATGTCGACACTCATGCACTAGCAGTATATCTACTTCATGTTGTCGATTAGGATGCCAAACAGATTTGCTTAAAACGTTGATCAGGAGCTTGCATCTGATGCATTGAGTTCCATTTTAATCATTCTTTCTGTAACTCTGATTTTGTAGTCTCTTGTATATTAGCTGGACAACGTCCATTGGCAGTATCTCTTTCATGACTTCCCTTGTGCTAGAGTTGTTTCCTTGCATGTATGCGCACTGTACAGTGTGCATGCCAAAACTGGTTTCATGTTCCCTTGCAAATGGTCATTTCCACAATGGGTATCTGTTCCAAGGTTGTGAAGAGTGAAATCATGCTAAGTAGATTTCTTTCTAGTTTGAATCCGGACATACCTGACTACACAAAGTTATTCCAGAACCACTACAAAATTTTGATGACTGATAAAAATCAACACAGTATATACTATTTGATGCCAGACAACTGTTTGGATGACTATTAAAGATATGAATGCATGAAGTCAATGTAACTGAGACATATTTGGATGCCTAAAAGGCTCGGAAGGTTCATTCAGCATGGCTGTAATGCCGCTCAGCTTTCCATTTCCTTACCAGCTTGGTTTGCTTGCTATTATGTACTGTTCATCTATTTCTCGTTGGTGCTACTATCATTGTTATTTGTTGCATATCATTATGCTGCCAGTATGTTGTATTTCTTTATGCCTCTTGGTTGAAACTTTTTCCAGGCCTTGAAATAACTTAATATGCTCCTTTCTTTTTCCCAACTTCATAGGCGAACACGTGCTGTTTTTGATGTTGCTCTGAAAGTTCACCTGAATATACAACAGAGAGACATAGAGGTTGGTCGGCATCTTGGTAACAGGATCCTGAGGTGGTTGGACCGAATGAAACCTTCTGCTCAGATTCGTGGTCCCCCACCTGTGAAACCCACAAATGGTGCTAGCTCAAATACAAATGTTACAAAGCAGGTAACCAACAACACTTCCCACCTGAAAGCTCCGAGCATTGGCCAGACATCCAGGCACCAGGAATCTGATAGGCATCTTTTCACCTCAGCAAGAAATATGTGGTCAAAACCATTTCCATCTATTGCAATGATGATGCGGCCATCGAGACCTGCTGGAACTTTTACACAGTACAGGCACTTGAGCATCCAGTGCCCTGAAATGTCAAGACCAAACTACAACATTGGCGGGGGAAGTGGATATCAGGGGGTTTTCCGGAAGGACATAATGCAGTATATTCTGCAAAACTAACAGTCGCAGGTATTTTCTATCTCGTGTTTGTTGTGGAGCCTGACTTGATTCTGAGATGTAACTGTACAAGAAGTTTTGTTGAGGTGTGATTTGAGGGGACACAACGCAGTCATGCGGAAACTGATAGCTGAAAGTCTGAAACCTTTGGTCCCAAGTTTCTTTTCCTCGTTCGGTTTATAAATCGCCCCCTTTTCTGGTTGATGCTTCTGAGCCTCTTTTTCCTCTCTTAGAATTTGCATTAGCTTGGCCTCATTGACATTTTTGTTCATTCAAGAAATAATGATATAAAAACCGGATGTTTTTGTTTTTGATTCTGATGAATGTTTATTGATTTATATATTTAGGCCAATTGTAATGCTGCACAAACAATGATCTATGATACCCATGACCTGTGAAAGGACGCACATAATAATACTAACAAGTCTCTGAACCTATCACCAATAAAACGTCTCTGAAACTGAATAATCAACCACCATTTCTCCCAGTATTAATTTTCAAAACAATTCAATTCCAAATTTACAACGTCACGTCACGTCCTTTTCGCAGCCCGGACCACATTGTGCATGTCTCAAACAAATCCTGCTCTGTGAAGCCAGGACCGTGGCCAGCTGCTCATCAGGCCTGGCATTATCCTGACTTACCGAATAGTGGCTTGTCCCGAACTAGCTGCAGCTCTCTGCAGCCAGCACCACATCGTGCTACTTCAAACTAGTCTTTGCTCCCTGAGGTCGCTCTACTAGCCAGGACCCAGCAGCAGCAGGCCTCCATACTAAGGTCAGGTTTATATGGACCTATCATGCTGGTTCAGCGAAGTCCCATCGCTTTAATGCCCCACTAGATCACAAACCACCGGTGATCTGGTCCTTCACTCTAATCACCACTAGCTTAATCATTAGCATAGCTTGTTAGAAGATCAAAGAAAACCAAAAGGGAATGCTTCGGTGAACCAAACCTTAATCATTTTTCCCTAAAGGATCCTTAAATACTGTCGTGGTTTTTTTTTTTTTTGTTTAATGCGAACGCTTTATAGAGAAAAAATGACAAGGCCGGTGTGGTAGCCCAAATACGTAGCGAATAACCATCTGTCCACTTTTATCTGTAATGCTCCGCCTTTGGAAAGAAAGCAACCGGCTCCTGCACTGCAGAATCCTCTACTCGTTCAAAAAAAGAGAACAGGTCCGAGACCATACTAAATCTTACTGCTATCTTACAAGTGTGTTCAAATGGTATTGCATTACTCTCTGATCGTGTTATAGAAAATTGGGATCTAATATGGTGGAGTGCAAACAGTGGTAAACAATTTGATTGATTGCCTTCATTTTTAAGTTGGTGAATTCCCACTTGATTAATTGAAATCTTGCTTGAATTTCATCTGGGTTGATTAGTTTTAATGACTGTAAGGGCATGAGTTTCTGGGCTCTCGAAGAATGTTCTGCTGGCTCTTAAGCTCCATAGTTTTATGACATCGCCAGTTGTTCTCTTCACTCGTGTTTAGCAGACTTAGACCTTGATCGTTGTACCAAGCACAATAAAATATTTCGAGTTTGCTGATTCTATTCGTTCTCTTAGGTGTACTCATTGCTTTCATTTCCTTGAATAAGCTCCATTGTATATGGTTTTGTATGTAGTATTGTGCCACCTTTATCTTGGTTTTTTAAGTACACCCTGCTTGTCTAAAGAGGGATTCTCTCTCCCTCTCTCTCTCGGATTTTGAATTAATATTTCTTGTTTTTACAGGCATAAACAACTGCAAACACTGGCATAGAGTTAGCAGACAGGGCAGTTGGGTTTTTGTTATCTTTAATCTGCATATTGATCTCCACTTAATATACTTTCTGGGCTATCCGTGGGCATTTTTTAAGCTTCCTTCCCTCCACCACCTCGGTCTTTTCCTCGGGCGTTTGTGTGCGTGTGTGCCTGTATATTTAGGCAGCTTACATAACGTTGAGACTGATTCCGTTTTTCCAATATGATCGAAGACAGGCTCTGTCCACACTCTTTTTAATTACATTTGTCTTCTTCTAAAAACATATCACATGTTTTTGTTGGTTTTGACTTTTCTGCTCTAATATCAAAAGAAAATTCAAACCTACCATCTACAGGGTTCTTTGCTTGGTTATCAGCCAAGGTTATTGTTTACTTGCAGCCATCACATTTAGTGTTTGAGATGCTGACGCATACAATTTTCTCCTCAATTATCTCTTCAGCATTTGAACAAGTCACTTCGAAGGTAATGAGCAGCGCAATCTCTCTGAATCTGACCATGTCAAATAGCATCATGTACTTTCCATGTATAATTTTTTTTTTGAGACTCAAAACTTGGTGTTTGTGTTGCGGGCAAGTTCTGGAACTCTTCAAACACAATCCAATATACACAGAAGTAACTCAAGACACCTGCAAGTTATTCATGTTCAAAATGGATATCTATTTCTCAAAAAAGATTGGGGAAAAAAAAGGTTTCTGCGACCCCGTTGATCATTATGCACCTGTGAATGCCTGAAGAGCCAACAATCACACATTCATATGAAAGGGAAGATCTCAAACCTAAAATCTCAAGCATGTCTCAAAGGGACAAGAAGAGAGACCTAAGATTAAAATGCATACATTATTCTGACTCGCCTGAAACACTGATACTTTTTCTGAACGAACTCGTGGCAGAATCATCCAGCCCTTCATGATCCGTATTGCGCTGTGGGTGCTGGAAAGAAGATAAAACTGCTTAAAACTGTTTTGGAACGTTGTTTAACCTGGCATCAGACAATACATAAATCGACATCTTACTCATCTTCAACATTTTGTTTTCTATGCAAGTTGAATGCTTCTATGTAAAGCACAAAACACCTCCAAATCTTCTTGTGTCAGGTAGGATTTCATCAATCAAATTGTTAAAAATAATTCGGCTAGGTCTTACATTTAAATGTTTCAGATTTTATGAGAACACAAGTTGCTGAATGTAATGCAGTTGTAAAGCAACACCTTCAAAGAGATGGCGGTACCTTTTTGCATGGTAAAGTGTCAATAATCACATTGATAAAGAGCTACGGTGGAGAAGAAAAGAAAAGAAAAAGGGTGTCAAGATGCACTCTGTACCCACTGAGATGATACATTCTTCCAGAATGTAAATTAACAAATCCCAATTCATCCTGTTGGTTTGTTGAATTAGATTAATTTCCAGGGTGCCTGGCTCAAATTTACTGAGTAAAAAAAAAGGCAAGGGACATTTCAAGCAGAATCACATTATTCAACCTGTAACCAACAATACAACATTCCAAGCCGTTCCATACAAACCAGAAGACTTTTTTGCCAAGAGCTACTAGCATTTAAGAGCGATATGAACCAAAAAGAACAGAACATACCAGAAGCAACTTCAGTGGCTTCAAACCCAAGAATTATCAAAAGCAGCTGATGTGATTGCCTGGGAAAACTCCTGGAAACTTATTCTTCCATCCCCGTCAGTGTCTGCCTCCTTGATCATCCCTGTCAATTCCTCTGCTGTAAGAGCATGCCCAAGTTTTGCCATCGAATGTGCCAACTCGGCTGCTGTAATAAACCCATTACCGTCTCTATCAAACATCTTGAACAGATGCTTTAGCTGCTCCTCGCTATACGGTGACTTCTCCGGAAGCAGTTCTGGTGCCACCAGAGCCACAAACTCTGAGAACTCAATTAAACCGTTGCTGTTTGTATCTGCCTTATGAATTAAGGTTTCAAGCTGGTCAGGACTAGGTTTTAGTCCTAAGGACCGCAAGAGTGAGCCTAACTCAAGCTGCGTTAAGCTTCCATCATTGTTTCGATCAAAAGAACGAAATATTTCCCGTAGCTCAGAAATTTGCTCATCATCTAGCTTCACAGCTGGTTGCTTGTTGCTCATATTGTTAACAAGAAGAAAAAAAACTCCCTTTTTTCTACTCACTTTCTTTACCGTTTCTATCTTTAAGTCTTTGCAAATATGATCAAATAACAGTCCTGATACATAAGACTAGATAATATTTGAACAAACAAAAAGCAAAAATATTTCGCTACTAAGGTATGAACAAGAATTGCAGGATGACAAATTCTGTGTTTGAATAAAATAACATTCACCTCTGCTCTTGACATAAGTATTTGAACCATACCTTTCTTTCTTTCATTTTCAACATTGATTCACTTCTATCCTCCCAGTGGCATATATCATCAGTTATAGATGTCTCTCTTTCTCAGCAAATCCTGGGAATGGATGACTTCTTTTTCCGTGACCAATAAAAAGAGATTTGAGAGATCCAAGATTTGCCTTGATAATCGTTCTTTCTCGCTTGGATCTCTCCTATTTACAAGTGATCAAACCCCAACCCAATTATCGGATCCAATATTGAAGAGAAAAGGATAAACAAAAACAGACATCCGAAGGAAGAAGCCAGGATTAAGAAACTTCGGTGATGCTTGAAAAGACGAACACGTAGTACAATGTTAAAGACTTTTTCGTAATTTTTGTCTCAGTTGATGCAGAGTCAACACCAACACCAAAGACAAAGAATGGATTTAATAAATGGTGGGTTACAAATACAATTCAAATATTCCATGAACTATTTATTTGCTTTTGGAAAGAAGAAATCCAGAGCGGCAAAAGAGGCGCCAGTTCCGTGATTGGTGCACGTCTTGTTTGCTACAGAGTCACCTTCTCAATGACTTTGTCAACCAACCCTTTTTTTTTAAAAAAAAAAAAGAGAAAAAAACAATGCTTCTTCCAATCCAACCAAGTGGGGTGTTTGCAGACAAATGGGAACGAAAACAAATCATGTTTTGCCATTTGGCATTTTGACCCATCAAGCATTTGCCCATTTGAAGAAGCACAAAAAAATAAAAATAAAAAAGAAGTTGAACCTCCCATTTGAAGAAGCACAAAAAAATAAAAATAAAAAAGAAGTTGAACCAAGGTTCTTTATTTTGAGTAACATACTTTACAAATAAAAAATATTTTATATGTAAAATTCTTTTTTATAAAATATTTTCTCATAAAATCATGTAAAATACTTTTCAATGGTAATAAAAGAGAGGGTGGTGATGTAGTGGTGTTGATAGAGAGAATGGTGATGAAACAATCATGATAATGGTGAAAGAAGAGGTGATGATGAGATGACAATGATGTTAATAAGATAGTCGTGGTTATGGTGAAAGAGATGACAATGAGATGATGGTAATGATGATGAAAGAAGAGATTGTGATGAAGGAGGAGGAGAAGGTGGTCATGAGATGGTGATGATTGTGAGCTGATGACGAAAATGATGAAGGAGACGATGATGAGGTGATGGTGAAATGGTGGTAATGATAAGATGATAACGGTGGTGATAGAAGAAACGATAATAAAATAGTTGTGAGATGATAGTAGTGGTAAGATAATGATAGCAATGATGGAGTAAATGATGATGTGGTGGAATAAAAAATGGTGATGATGAAAATATTATATTTGAAATAGTTGAATGATATTGTAAACATATTATTATTTATAAAATATTTTATGAAATTTAATGAGTTGGAAATATTTTTCAACAAATAAATTAAATTTAAAACTTGATTGTAAACTATTTTTTATTAACTAGTTTTTTTATAAAATATTTTATGATAAACAAAAATAGAAAAACATATTCTGAAAACAAACATAAAAATGATAAAAAAAATATTTCCCAGTAAAATATTTTATAAAAAAAAAAACACTGGTTTGGTTACTGTGAAGGATAAAGCATCCAAGGAGGGAGGATATGCAGAAGGAAGGGGAGGGGCATGCACTCACGACGGTGATGGTGGTGCAGTCCTAAATTATTTGGTTTTGACTTTTGAGCATTTTAGCATAATATTAATCGGTGGATTTTGAAAGGACAGATGCAAGAATCCAACCTTACTTGTCAGGATGACGGTCGAATTACTTCTACGCTAAAAAAACTTAGAAATGACTATGTAGCTTCACTCTTTATATGGATAAATTTTATAATATCCATGAAAAAACTAGTCTTATCCTATTATGTACAGTACAGTGGAGCGCTTCTTTTTTCTATTTTCTTTTCATTTCCCCTTGTTTTTTTTTTATTCTTTTTAACAATCTCCTGAGTTGTTTTTGAATTGAACAAATCAATATAATTATATCGAGATAATTTTCATATTATATAATTTTAAACTTGATATAAGTAAATAGTCAAGAGCATAAGGTTTTTTATGTTAGTTTTGGTTTTTTTCAATCTCATCTTTACACTTTTTATTATTGTTGATAACGTTGTTGTATTTGAACATGCCAAGTCATATGAATCATGTTAAAATAACTCTCACATAATTTAATTTTAAATCTAGATTAAACAAGAAGTCAAGTTAGGAGTTTCTTTCCCATGGTAATTTCATTTTTTTCTCAATTCTGTCTTCAAACTTTTTTAGTCGGTTGACTGGTTATCTTTAGATTGGTCAGGTTGACTTGGTTAAGAAAGAAAATCTCTATCAGATTTAATTTTAAACCTGGGTTAGGAAAGAAAACAGGTCAGGAGGTTTGTTTTATATAATTTTTATTATTTGTTTTTCAATTCCATTCTCGTATTTTTTTTCTGGCCGATCAGAATGTCTTTAGACATGCTAAGTTGATTGAGTCATATTGAGAAAACTCTTACACGATTTAATTTTTAACCCGGGTTAAGTAATGAGTCAAGTCAAGAGGTTTTTTCATGTCAGTTTTTTCCTCAATTTTTTTTACCATTCGATCAAGTTATTTTTAGACCAGTCAAGTCAATTGGATCATGTCAAGATAACTCTTATATGAACTAAGCAAGGAGTCATCTTGAAATGTTTTATTTCTGTTAATTTTTTTTTCTCAATTTCATCCTCATATTTTTTTTATTGGTTGATCGAGATGGGATGCCTTTGAACTAGCCAAGTTGACTTAGTCATGTCAAAAAAACTCACACGATTTAAATTTAAACTCAAGTTAGGCAATGAGTTAAATTATGAGACTTTAAGATTAAGTTGTTGGATTTGGTTCAATAAAAATATCAAATAGTTCTAGACGACCTAAATACTTTTTGACACATTCAATAAAATTTTGATCCAACCCACAATCTTGTGCGGGCTTGAAAACTATAAGAAATTTGTTCGACATCATCATTTGGTTAATACTAGTTTGTATGTTAGCGCTACGCTACAAGGAAACCGAAATTTTTTTAATTATATATATATAAAATTCCAGGTCTTAGGAAATTCTTCGGCATTGTCATTGAAGCCGGAAAATATAATTGTTTTGATTTTTTTCATAAATATAATTTTTTTATGAACGTATTTCTGTTTTATCTTATCCAGTACAATATTTTTAATTAGAATTATTGTTTCCGCTGATACACACACTTAGTTAAAATAAGTTATCAAAAAATATCAAGAATAGTATGCCTATATTTTTTATGATTGAAAACTAAAAAATATATAAATATGATCAAATCATGTTTAAAATATATTTAAACATTTTAATAATAAAAAAACTAATTTCAATTAAATTTTCATGAACAATTTATTATTAGTATTATTATTTTGAGATCAAATACGTAATAATTAGAAAAAAATTATTAAAATTTAAATAAAAATCTATAATAGTATTTAAGAGTCTTTTCAAAACTAAAGAGTAAATGGATTTTGTAAAAACAATTTGGAGTGTAATAAAAAACGAAAAAAAGGGGAGAAAAAAATCAACAACAGAGCAGGCCCGATGCTTAGTTCACCAATAGCAGGCTAGGGGTGCTTAGCCCTGGCCTGCGTGTCTTGTTATTTCATCTCTCTTTTATGGTTGCTTTTTATTAAAAGTTAAATTTTTTTATTTCAAAATTTTTTTATTTTTTTTATGTTTTAATATGCTAAAAATAAATTTTAAAAAATAATAAAAAATATTATTTTAATATATTTCTAAAAAAACATTTTAAAAAACAATCTCTATCATATCACTAAATCCATGGGCCCGAGTACCTCTTATTTGATCTTAAATCTACTCGTGAACAACGCAATGATGCAGTAGCATGAACTATGAAGAACATTCCATCTCACCAACCTACAAAAAATAGAATTTTCAATTTTCTACTGACGGAGTTAAATGCCAAATCCCCTGTGCGTGATCTGATAAAGAAAGAAACTGAAATCAGTAATAGATAAAATGACAGATAAACCATGCTACGAAATAATATTTGCTATTTTTCCTGTATGTTTGTCCATACTGTATTTTCGGTGTGATAATCTTCTTGTTTTCTACGGATGTATATTACACGCTAGTTGCTTCCCCCTTCTGTGGCTTTGCTAGCCTCCTACCTCACAGCTTTGTGCAGTACAATTTGCTCAAAGAATACAGAGTGAGGTCTAGATACATGGTTGAGGAGACTTCGAAGGGTATCAAAACTACAGTTGAAATATTTGTTGCATAGTTTAGATATAGTTCCATCTGTGTTTTTTGCCACCAAGAAAACTAAGAGCAAGTTTTAGCAAAGTACATAAAGTTTTGCTACCAGAACTTTAATAAAGACGCCTTATGTTGGACTCTCCTCCAAATGCCTTATGGTGGACTCTCCTCCAACTTGACTCAGTCATATGAATGTGTGATGCAATTTGTGTTCTGCAGCGTTAATTGACATCTTGATTTCATTTATCAAAACCGTAGTCCTATACACACATTGAACAGATAGGCAACCAATGCATTTGAATTCTGCCTGCCCACTTTCATCTTCATCAATCTTAATCTCTTAAAACTTGAGGATGTTACCAAGCACCTGCATTTTAATATCTTCCTTTGGAATTATAATTTTACATGTAGAAAAACCCATTAAAAAAATGTGTAATCTTATAATTATATCGGAATGTAAGGGTTTCAAAGTTTCTCTCTTTTCCTCTGCTGGATCTAGGCATCTTATTCACCATTTAAACCATTCCCTTTTCTACAAGGTCAAGTATAGAAGAGAAGACACTGTACATCCAATTTATAGATAGCACGTTGCAGGTTGCAGAATGCACCTGGCTAGAGTTCTAGAAGAGGGCTTCCTTCTTTAGCAAGAACGAAAAGACCACCATCCCCTCTTGAGATTTGGAGATCCTCATCAAGGTAGGTAATGAGAAGCCAGGTGCTTGCTCGGTTGCCTGGAATGGGTACCTTAAGCGGTGGCTGGCCAGAAATGGTTCTTCCAATATTTGCTGCTGCCTCCTGCAGAGGACCAAGAGATTGCTGGATGGGAGACAGATTGATCTTTTGCCCAAAAAGATCAACATTTTCTGGGAGTTCTACGCTGGAATTTATCTGTGGAGGTTGCAGCACGCTTTCCTTAAACTCCACCTGAGCATATTGAAAGTAGAGGAGACTAGTAAGGTTTAGTCAAATCCTAATGCCAGAAGTTCGAAGGGGAAATTTTGAGAAACCAACTCTTCGCAAGAGGGGCCACAAAGCTTAAACTAAAACAATATCTTTCCAATGCAATCATTTTTTCTGCTTTCTTAAGAAGATGCTATATTACTATATTTTTCTAGTTTTCTTTCCAATTTTTTTTACATAAAAAAGACAACATTGTTTCAACAGTTTTAAGAGGTACCTGTATTCTTGAAGGAGTCCGAAACTCAAAAGTAGCAGAAGCGCTAAAGGAGAAAGTAGCAAAAGGGCCTGACAATGTGGTTGAGTTCACTATAGATAGACTGCTAGCATCAATTGTTTGAGATATGCTTTTCACTTTCAAGAAAGGTGTAGCACCTGCTGCCAGAAGTGGCAACAGCTCTGAAAATGCAGTATACCTGTCAATAATAAATCCAAATTAAATAAAAATAATTCATATTTAAAGACAATATAAATGACAAAAAAATGATCTAATTTTTGTCAATTCACCAAGATGATTGTTACAATGTTTTCCATCATGCAACTTAAATCACCAGCAAAAATCTGCATTTTTCAGAAACTCTCTGGAAGCATAACCGCAGTTCCACCGAAATGTAATCCTCATGCATTTCATTTGGTATGTGCCAACATAAAGGGTGGCAAAGAAAGCAGTTTTATGTTGATAGTTTTAGGCCAAAATGAACACACATTTAATGTGGTGAACTTCCAACATAAGACAATGCTTCCTATTGATTCCATTGCAAATGGTCAAGCTGGTCTTATTGTGGTTAATTTTGCAGCAAACAAACCGAGTCCATGTAATTTTGTCAACAGAAACATTAAATATGAAATACAAATGACTATTTGTTCACTTCATTTTCAAGCATCACAGCAGTTTAAGAAACCAGTTTCCCGTAATATGATAATCCCAACTAAGTTGTTTCCATCGAAAAACCTATTCTATAACTTCAATCAAATTTCCAATGGTGAATTCATGGTGCCCCTAATCAAAATGCCAAAATTGAATTTGAGCATTTAAACAACAATCAATAAGTCTTGATATTCAATTTCATTATTCAAATGAATGCTCGACAATTTAGTTACTAAATCCTCAATCTCGAAAGTAAATACATAAAAACATAGATCCCAAAATCTCAAAGTTGTCTCTTATCAATCTAGAAATTCCAATTTTATTTTAACCATTTATAAAAAGACACAAAAATAAATTCACGTGATACGATCAGAAACTCAAAAGAGTGATCAAGTTCAAAAAAACAGCAAACTTACACCAAAACCCATTTGCCATCAAGCACCCCAGTAGCATCCACAGGTGCCGGAGTTGGATTTACAACCTCCAGCTGATTAACCAACTCCAAAGCCTCAGCCCGGATTTCCTGGCTGGCCCGAAACCCAAAATCAGTACCATAGACCGTATCTACCAAACTCCTCTTCAACTCCTCAACCCTCTCATCCTTCTCCACGACCACAGCACTGCTGGAACTCGGTGCCGCTGCGTTGCCATTTTCCACGGCAACAAATTCCCCACCCCACTCGTCATCATTTCTCGGAGGATCCAAGTCCGCAGCTTTCGGGTATTCAGGTTCGAGTTCGGGTTCTGCCTTCTCACCCCACTCGTCAGTGATACCTACCGGAGGTGAGTTTGGTTCAGGATCTGAGTCAGGTGTCGGGTCAGAGGAGGAAGAGGAGATGTGTGTGAGGAGGGTCCGGAATTTGGGTTTTTTAGTAATTTGAGTCAGGAAACGGAGGGTTTGAGGGGGTTTACGGAAGAAAGAGAGAGATGGTAGTGGTGGGGTTTTGGAAAGAGGGAGTGGGTTGTTGGGTTTTTTGGAAGAAGAGGGGGAGAACAGGAGGGAGGAGTGTGAGGTGTAGAGAAGTGCCATTTTGTGTGCGTGTGTCTCGGTGCGTCGGTGTGATTTTGAAGTAAGGCGTTCTGTAGTCTCAAGAACATCAAAAATCTGTTTTTATTTTTGGCGTTTTTCAGATTTTTGCCGACTTCAGTGTCTGAGATTGTCGTTTATGTTTGGATTTTGGCTCCATATAGCGTGCTTTGACGGATCAAATTTTTTTCAATTAAAGAAGATGATGTTTAAGTGCAATTAGTGTTTTTTAAAAGCATAAAAAAAATTCTGCAACTTAGTTATAGACTTTTATAGATCCTTTAAAAAAATTTAATTTAATTATATGATAAATAAATAACAACAATAAATATACCGAGTCTAAATAAAAAATAACAATGACATGCAGGAAAAAAAAAATTGTCAAAAGAAAAAAAATTTCAAAACAGAATTTCAAGATAATCCAATATTAAAAGTTAAAGTAAAAAACAATTGAAAAATAACAAAAAAATAAAATCTTGAGTAAATCAAAGTTAACATGGCAAACTAGTAATCTAGGTTGTGAGGTCAGACACCATTCTCGTACAATACAAATAAAAAAATAAAAAAACTTGATTTTTAATAAATTTAATATTGAAGGATGAAATTGAAAAAAAAAACAGTATAAAACTAAAAAAAATAATGATATCACCACATCAAAAAAAATTACGAAGCTCAAAGGCCCTTTCTCAATTTCATCATTCAGGCTATAATCATTGCACTGAAACAATTATAAAGCTTAATTTTTAACTAATTCGATATTGAAGAATAAAATTAAAAAATAAAATTAATTTCAAAAAGGGATCCAAAGAAGAAAAAGACATTTGAAATAATGAGAATAATATCTAATATAAAAATAAAATGACAAGAAATGAAATTGAAAAAAAATCAATTTAAAAAATAATTTTAAAAAAAATAACGATAAAAAAAATGATGACATATTTAATATAAAAATAAAATAAAATAAAATGATAATGGATGAAATTAAAAAAATAAATAAATATAAATAAAATATTCAAAATAAATAAAGAGGAATAAAAAAACAAAGATTATAATTGAAGAAAATAAATGAGAGGATAACTTTTATTTTTTACTAAACCAGCGTGAATCCTAAGAAAATATAAAAAAAATTTCATCACCGTCAAACCACATGAATAACACTACATGCGCCACCCTATTGGATGCACCTCCACCTGATGTTTCGAATGTCATGATAATTGGATATTTTTAGTTGTCAAAGGAGGCCACACATTCTGCTTGAAGGCTACAAATGCCTACCACCCGTTGGATTTTTTTGTTTGTTAAATTACTAGGTTGCCTTTCAGTAAAATTATAATTACAAAAAAAAAATCAGTGTAAAAAGTAAAAACGAAACCTTGGGCACAAGTTATAAAACTCGCTTTTAAAAGTATTTTAATCATTTTGTAAAAGAAAGTGAAATTTCAGAACCCTAAACTCAAGTTTAATTATTTTCACTTTCAAATACAATCTAGTATTATTATTTACAACAAAAATATGTAGAGTTTAAGATTCCTTCAATTAATTAGGTAATAACTAATTAAACTTGTGAAAATTACCGTATTTCAATATGGGAAGTAAGTGATGTGTTTTGAGAAGAACAAAGTGTAATGACCTAAAATTTCACATTATTTTTAAATGCATTAAACAATAATATTCATGTAAAATAGGCTATTTTTTAAAAAATAGGTTAATTTGATTGTTTTCTCCAAAGAGTCCAATACCATTTTAACTTATGTAAATAACCTTAGAAAATGGTTGGACTCTTTCTCGAAAACGGATCGACCGTTTTAGCCTCTTTCTTTTTATTCTGGAATTTGGATTCTTTCTTTGATTCATCATATCATCCTTTGGTCTTATTCGAGTCTGTATATGCTTATACCCTGATATAGAAGCAATTTGGTAAACGGAGTATTCATCATCATGCTTTAGTTTATCACGAGATGGACCGATGGATGTAATTTGATGAGCACGTAATTAGGAACAAGAGATGACTTTAATTGAATTGCTAATTACGAGGATGAAATGTATTTTTGGAGAATTAGTTTGATTGATAAGTGGGTAATTTATTCATCACCTTATGATCATTTAAAATTCTCTTTCAATTGGATTATATATATATAAAAGAAGTAAATTCCTGTAAATACACCTTTTAGTTTAAAATTAGATCATAAAATGTTCCCTTTCAATATGCAAAATTAGATGGAGTATGCTTAGAGGTGAGAAAAAAACCGATTAAACTGGAAAAAAAATAACTGAAAAAACTGATTCGATTTTTTAAAAAACCAACTTGTTCAGTTCGGTTTCGTTTTGATAATATTGAAACAGAAAAAACCGAATCGAACCGGTTCATTTAAAAAAAAAACTATAAAAGCCCTTTCTAAAATTAGGAGAACTTCCTTTCGCATCCTCACAAGTTACAACTCTCAAATCTCAATCTCTCACACTCTCAGCCTGATAAAAAATAAATTCTCCATCATTTTACAAAACTTGATGCCCCGATCTAGACTTTTAGTTGTCTAACAAAACTTCAATAAGGCTTCAATCTTTATCTGCATCTTCATCTCCAAATCTAACAAACCAGGGACACCTCCCTCCCCTGCATGGGCACGACACACACCACACCTAACCTTTAAATCTAGCAAATCAGTCATCTCCCCGACTCCCTCTCTCACATCAGACATTGAATCTTGCCACGTCTTGTATGATTTTTTTTTCTAACAATCTCTGTTTTTATTTTTTTAACATATGTTTTGTGGTACTGTGATCGATAGGCTTCATGGAAGACTGTCAATCTCTGGTTTTTTAACATGTGCTCTGTTTTTACTATCTCTGTATCTCATATGCTCTCACCTCAAGATCTAGCAGACTGATATCAGGGTAGATTAATATGTTAAGAAATAATTGTGTAAGATTAGATATATATTTTATTAATGAGTGTTGCTATTATGATCATTTAAAATTCTCTTTCAATTGGATTATATATATATAAAAGAAGTAAATTCCTGTAAATACACCTTTTAGTTTAAAATTAGATCATAAAATGTTCCCTTTCAATATGCAAAATTAGATGGAGTATGCTTAGAGGTGAGAAAAAAACCGATTAAACTGGAAAAAAAATAACTGAAAAAACTGATTCGATTTTTTAAAAAACCAACCGGTTCGGTTCGATTCGGTTTTGATTTGATAATATTGAAACATAAAAAACCTAATCGAACCGGTTTATTTAAAAAAAAACTATAAAAACCCTTTCTAAAACATGGAGAACCTCCTTTCGCATCCAGTAGCTGCTCCTCCCCCGCCCCAACCCTCACAAGCTATAACTCTCAAATCTCAATCTCTCACACTCTCAGCCTGATAAAAAATATTTTATCCATCATTTTACAAAACTTGATGTCCAGATCTAGACTTTTAGTTGTCTAACAAAACTTCGACAAGACTTCAATCTTCATCTTTATCTTCAAATCTAACAAACTAGGGACACCTCCCTCTCCTACACGGGCACAGCACACACCACACCTAACCTTCAAATCTAGCAAATCAGTCACCTCCCCGACTCCCTCTCTCACATCAAACATTGAATCTTGCCACACCTTGTATGATTTTTTTTTTCTATCAATCTCTGTTTTTTTTTTTTTTTAACATATGCTTTGTGGTACTGTGATCGATAGGCTTCATGGAAGACTATCAATCTCTAGTTTTTTAACATATGTTCTGTTTTTACTATCTCTGTATCTTACATGCTCTCACCTCCAGATCTAGCAGACTGATATCAGGGTAGATTAATATGTTAAGAAATAATTGTGTAAGATTAGATATATATTTTATTAATGAGTGTTGCTATTAGATTGTTTTTGTGTCTGGAAATTTTTTTATATAAAAAATCCTTGCCGTGAGATTTTTTGTTGATTAAGTAAGCATTTGAGCCTGATTTGTGTTCTCAGTTGATGTTTATGGATTCTCCAGAGCTCCTGAAAATGTTGATATATACATATATGTTCTATAATTAAACCACCAACCAGCCTTTTTTTATATAAAAAAAACAAAATTACTAACCAGTTTGATCTGGATTTCATGACAAGTCAGCCCCATATGATATGCTATGAATTAGGATTTTGTGGTGAAGCAATCCATGGCCTTGAAATAATTTTGATCTGTGCAACTGCAAACAGAAGCAGGAGATTCTGCAGAACTACAAAATAAGCAATATTTTTTTTTTTTAATTTTGACATGCCCATTTGAATATTTTGTAGAACTTGAATAATTGTTATAAATTATTTTGTAGCATGAATATTGTTGTAATTTTTTTTATAAACTTGCAACTTTTATTTTGTGATTTATTAATTAAAGTGTTTTCAATCATTTAACATGTCTAATTTTTTATTTTGTAGAATTTAATGGAAAGTTACATCTAGCAACATATGATAATTAGTTTAAAAGTCAATTAGATGATAAAATACTATTTTTTTTATTTTTATATCTTCTAGTTTAATTTATAATGTTATAATTCTAGATCTTGAATTCCAGGTTTTGATGTCAATAGTATTAAGAAATCGATCAAAGTGCAATGTTCTTGATGTGTTTTTTGATTGGGATGATTTGCACAATGAAAATATATATTTTTTGCATGAAGTGTTTTATGACAAGGTTATTTCTCATTTGTTGTTTTTTTAAGCCTTTTTAAAGGCAATGTTTTGTAATTTAAATTTGAACTTGGTGTGTGTTATTTAAATTAACTTTAATGTAGGAGTCTTACTCCAAAAAAATTATTATGAAGGCTTGCAGCATATTGAACACAATATTAGCACTAATAATGCATTATAAATGAATATTCAGTATAAAAAAATTAAATATATTATAGAATCTTGTAACAAAATTAGATTATATTAACATCAATTACAAGCCCATCAGAAAGCTCAAAAACAGTCCAAAAAACAATACAAGTTTTTTTTTCTGTTCTTTAGTTAAATAACCAAACCGAAACTGGTCGGTTGGAACTAGTTTTGTTTTTTTAAAATAATTTTTAATTTGGTTATTTTTGTAGGTAAAAACAGAACCGAACCGAAAATGATTACCCCTAAATATACTTACCAAGGTTTTTTTTCAAAAAAAAATAGAGATTTTTAAAAAATAAAAGAGATAATGATAAATAAATTTGAGAATATAATATGTTAGAGAGATTTTAATATTTATCTCGTATTATTTCGAGTCTCATTAAAAAATAAAAATTAATCACATTCCAAGACATGATGATAATGATGATGAACTACCCTCGAGTAAGAATTTATTAATATATTGTTATCTTAAATGACAATTATTGAAGAATACAGTGAAAAAAAATACTTGACAAACATCAAATTCAAGAAAATATATAATTATATGCTATTTAATTGTGGTGAATCAAGACATCCTGTTCAATAAGTAAATTTTATAATTATATAATTATAAATTTTTTTTTATATATAAACAACATTATCAATTATTGTTATTTTAAAATTCAAATACTATCAGAGTTTAAAATTTTCAATTAGAAAAAGAATAATTTATCACATGCCTTGATATATATATAAATATTTAACCATTTATAAATTTTAAGAATATATTTACTTATGTTTTTTCTTTTATCGACTTGTAAATACGTCCTTCTTGTTTAAAAAACTAGATCAGAAAATGTTCCATCACAATATGCAAAAATAATATACTTACCGAGTTTTTTTTTTCAAAAAAAGAAGAGAAAATGATAGATAAATTTGAGAACCATGTCGCTCTTTGTACGTACGAGCATCATTCTGAAACTTGTTTATTGTGGTAGCCTTGAAACGAGTCAATGACGCGCGCACAACGCCCACGTGGCAAACGACGTGCACAGGAAATCAAAGAGTGTACCGTAACAAAAATCTTTGTGATCTCAAGTGTATTCCCATTTAAATTTGAAGCATGTCCTGTACCGAGCAGGTATTTTTTTTAAAAAAATATTGATGTTCAGATTAATTTATTAATATTTTAATTAATTTTATGGGATTTTGAAATTAATAAAAGGGTATTTAATAGTGTGTCAATAATTATTTTTTAAAATATTTTTTAATTTTAAATATTTTAAAATAATATTATATTTTTTAAAATTGAACAGTTGGGTAAGCTTAGTAGCAACCACCGGCTACTCAATAACGATATATACCCCCCTGAATGGCATATTAGGCCAAGACGAGACCTTCACAAAAGAATGAATATATGATACCAAGGAGATTTTAGAAACAAATTAAAAAGATCCCTTCATTAAAATTGCACGCGAACCGAATCTAAGTTTCCTCGACAACTTCAATTCACCGAATCAGGATATTCCAAACATTATCCTCCCAAAATCCATATTTTCGGACAAAAAGGTCCATTTAAGACGAAAAAAAGAATCATGAAACCAAGAGGGAGACACCCAAATTCTCGATTTCATAAAAAAAAAAATGTCCACAGAAGAAAATCATACCACAAAGGAGAAAAAAAATCATAATCATGAAGTGCTCCGAAGAAAATGGGGTTTAATTCTTGGACCGAAGATAAAGGCTGGTCTGGTCCCTCCTAGCCCTCTTCCATCACACAAGAAACCATGTTTAAATGCAGTGTACGTTATTGGGTGTTATTTTTGTTTTGTTTTAAATTATTTTTTTATATTTTTTAAATTATTTTAGTATGGTGGTGTTAAAAATAAATTTTTAAAAAATAAAAAATATTATTTTAATTTATTTTTAAATAAAAAATATTTTTAAAAATAATTATTATTATGTTTCAAAATAATATTAAAAAATTTTGTTTGAAAACGTGTTCAAATAATATTTTTTTTAATTTTAATATATAAAAAGCACTTCTCAATTATTCGGGCACATAAATGTAGATCTCTCATGGGCCCACAAAACTGACGGCTATGATTTATTGACCCCTTCTTTGACTTTTCTACTAGCTTTTATTCTTTTATCATTTCCTCCACCGTCTCTAGCCATCTCTAGCCGTGCATCGACTCTTTTAACCCAATCCAAGCCCTTTCGGTCTTCCAGCCATAAGTGAAAAAGAAGCCCTGAAAACTACCATGAGACAAAAGTACAGAACCGCCCGTCGCTACAACGCGGATCGAATGTAACACACGGACCAATCACAAGACATAATCACAAATTTGGCGAGTAAAAGAGGAAAGGTTTGACTTAGGGTTCTTAGACTTGGGGAACGCATGAGAGCCCATCAGTAATTGGTGTTTTATTGGTTTCTGTCAAACCCAAAAAATTAAAATCCCAGTTTTAACCCTATACAGTATACACGGTGAAAGGAATTAATGGGCGCAATTTATGACAAAGAAGGAGAGATTATGGGGAGAGAGAAAGAACAGTTGCAGACTAGCTAGCAGTGATAAGAACGAGATATATAGAGAGAGAGTGGGGCTTGCTTTCGGAATAAAAAAGGAGAGATTTCTCTTCTTTTTCTCTCTCTTTCAAATTAACTCTTCAATTCCAAAAATTCTATAGATCACAACCAACATATCATTGTTGGTGGTATTAATTCTCACTACTATGTAAATATTTTCTTTTCCGTTTAACTTTGTTTGAATTTTGTTTTTTGCAGCTTCGTAACACACACACACACACACACATATATCCTCATGAGTCTCTCATGGTGGTTTTTGGAACTTTACAGGACTTTGAATTTTACCTTCTTCTTTTTTTCCCCCTTCAAGCCATAGGATAAGTTCGTTGTTGTGGTGTAAGAAAATCGTTACAACCTTTTCTTATTCTTCTTTCAGAAGATTTTAATTGTTCTCTTACATCTCAGCTTCTTTCCTTTCCTTTTGTCCTTGCT
This sequence comes from Populus nigra, assembly GCF_951802175.1. Lineage (NCBI taxonomy): Eukaryota > Viridiplantae > Streptophyta > Magnoliopsida > Malpighiales > Salicaceae > Populus > Populus nigra. The sequence goes on from NC_084859.1 coordinate 12,368,221, forward strand.
GTGAGGTTCTCCGTGTTTGGAACTCCATGTTTAGATTTGATTAAGGTTTTTCGCACAAGGATTTGTATTTTTTTCCCCATCACACTGATCTTTAATTTTTGATGCAGTTTTCTCCTTTTATGTAATGCAGGCACGATATTCAAGTTCATCTCTTTTTATTCCAGTGAAGAAGTAAACAACACCAAGACCTAGTTGGAAAAGAAAAACAGTACTTGGTTTCATCTCTTCACATATATCTCAAAGAACCAAGCAAAAATGTTTGGTGATTGCCAAGTTATGTCAAGCATGGGAGGGAATGTAGTCTCTTCTGATAACCTCTACTCATCGCCGATCGGAAACCCTAACTTCAGCTTCATGTCAAGCATGCCCTTCCACACTTTCTCACCCATCATCCCTGTAATCTCTAGAGTACTCTTTGATCTCCTTGTTTCTTTTATTTTTTTGTTTTCTCTCTAAAATCCCAAGGATAATAATAAGAAAATTTCGTACAATGTGGTTTCTTTGGTTTAGAAAGAAGAAAATGGGTTAGTGATCATGCGAGGGAAGGAGGAAATGGAAAGTGGTTCTGGCAGTGAACAACTTGAAGACAGGTCAGGGAACGAGCAAGAAAGCAGCGAGCAACCTCCAAAGAAGAAACGTTACCATAGGCACACTGCAGCTCAGATCCAAGAAATGGAAGCGTATGTCACTAATTTATTTTTGCACATCTCTTAAAAAATTATGAATATATGCCTCTTACACATCAAAATTGCCACGCAGAACCCTCTGTACTTTTTCTCTGTCAACAAAATCATTTCGTCAAAACCTAAAAGAGCACGCTCTCTTGATTTTCTATCTTCATGCAAAATCTTCTTATTTAGACATATGCAGTGATCAGCACATGTTATTCTGTTTTAAACAATCACATTATACATAAAATATTACTTCTAATGGAAGCAAACTAATTAATCACTCTATGATCTCTAACCTTTTTTAGCTATCTTATTCAAAATGGTTTTGGTTTTGCAGCATGTTTAAAGAATGTCCACACCCAGATGACAAACAAAGAATGAGACTTAGCCAAGAACTTGGTCTAAAACCACGCCAAGTTAAGTTTTGGTTCCAAAACCGCCGTACCCAAATGAAGGTAAAACATATTACCTCTCTTTTTTTTTTCCTCTTCATCTCTCTCTCTCTCTCTCTCTTAGATCTTTCACTTTCATGGTAACCCTAAAATGTCCCAACTCTTAATGAAGCCGTTGAACTTTTCTTTTTCTTTTTTTACACATGGTGAACGCGATTCCCAACAGGGCGCGTCGTCCATTGATAACGTTTTTACCTGGCCATCATCATGAGCATTGTAGCAAAAGGATCGCATTTATAACTTTGGGCGACTGCCTCATCGCTTGCAGTCTCACATACATATATATATTATCTACTAGATATACAGTCTGTCACCATTAATATCCCTCTGGGACATGTATTAAACCCTTACCTGCACATCTGCTTCCCAAAGAGTGCACAGCTTTCAATGCGATATGGGTGGCATTTAGGGTTACATTGACAAAGTAAGTCCGCTAGCTAGGTTTCTATGAGTGTAAGTACTGTTAATGTTGGTGTACATTTTTTGTTACCTACATCGAATTTAATAGGCACAGCAAGACCGGTCGGATAATCTTATACTCAGGGCAGAAAATGAGAGCTTGAAGAATGACAATTACAGGCTACAAGCGGAGTTACGCAGTCTTATTTGTCCCAATTGTGGGGGCCAAGCCATGCTTGGAGCAATTCCTTTTGAGGAACTTCGACTTGAAAATGCAAGACTTAGAGATGAGGTATATATATATTTTCAATTAATTGTTGCACCAAAAATAACAGTAGCAAGTAATTAAATGAAGCAGTCAATTAGATGTGCACTTTCATCTCAAATACATTGATCGATGAATCTTATTTATATTAAAATGTTGTGCAGTTGGAGCGTGTTTGCTGTATTACTTCACGGTATGGCGGCCGGCAAATCCACTCAATGTTACCGGTTCCTTCATTCGTTCCCCCTTCCTTGGATTTGGATATGAACATGTATTCAAGGCCGTTTCCAGAGTATTTGGGCACTTGCACCGATATGATGCCGGTGCCTGTGCCTGTGCTCGAAGAACCATCTTCATTTCCTCAGGCTGGTGTGGTATTAATGGAGGAGGGAAAAGGTCTTGCGATGGAACTTGCATTGTCGTCCATGGATGAACTTGTGAAAATGTGTCATGCAAATGAGCCTCTTTGGATCAGAAACATTGAAAATGGGAAGGAAGTGCTTAATCTTGAAGAGCACGGGAGAATGTTTCCATGGCCTTCCAATCTCAAGCAGAATTCAAGTGAGACGAGGACTGAAGCTACTCGTGATTGTGCTGTGGTTATAATGAATAGCATAACCTTGGTTGACGCTTTCCTGGATGCTGTAAGTCCCTCAAAATTTCAGAAGAATTTCTTTGAACTCCTTACAAAATTATTGAATCACTTTTCTTAATTTATGTGTAAGACATATTATATATTTAGAACATAATGTTTTTCAATCATTAACCATCTTACCATATCTTTTTTAGCTTTCATTTGGAAAGCTAATTTAAGCTGACTTTGATTTTGTATAAAATGTCAGAATAAATGGATGGAGCTGTTTCCCTCCATTGTTGCTAGAGCAAAAACTGTTCAAGTTATAACACCAGGCATTTCCGGTGCAAGTGGTTCTCTTCACCTGGTACGCATGCATTTGATGCTACAATTTTTTAATAACTCCTACATTATCTAGTGTTTAAAATCGAACTCTATAAACTATACTCTTTGATATATATAACATAGTTTTTTTTTGTTTTCTAGATCGATTAATTTTTTTTACTTGTTATTCGAGCAGATGTATGCTGAATTGCAAGTTCTTTCCCCATTGGTGCCAACTCGGGAGACGTATTTTCTTCGCTTTTTCCATCAAAATGTAGAGGAGGGCACTTGGGCCATTGTCGATTTCCCTCTTGATAGACTCCACGACAACATCCAGCCGTCCTTTCCCCTGTATAAGAGACATCCGTCCGGTTGTGTTATTCAAGACATGCCCAATGGGTACTCAAGGGTATACACTAGCCTCAATTCTATGTTTTCATGCTTTTATTTGTTTCTTGGAGGAGAGTCGGATGGAAAACTTTCATAAGTTTGAACCTCCATTAATTAATTAAGTAAATTTCTTTTCTTCAACTCATGCCTTCAGAATTGACTGTATGCTGATTTTTGAGACTTGTACATTTCGATCCTTACACAGGTGACATGGATAGAACATGCAGAGATAGAGGAGAAGCCTGTCCATCAGATATTTAGCCAGTATGTCTATAGTGGGATGGCATTCGGAGCACATCGCTGGTTAACAGTCTTACAGAGACAATGCGAGAGGGTTGCTAGCCTCATGGCTAGAAATATCTCTGACCTAGGAGGTAAGAGGTTACAATTCCATTATTTTTTCCATTATAATTCCAATTAAATAAGTATACAATATCAACTCAAGTATCGAGCTCCACTAAACCTTGTATTAATTTTTTTAATCTTAGCTATTTTTTCGACTGTAATATATGTTTGATACCCATACCAAAAAGAAAAAAAAATTATTTGATTCATCTATTATTATGTGATAACCATATTAGAAGAGCTGCTTGATCCTAAAATGCATGCATCCATTTTCTATATAGCTACAACTAGTTCTTGTACCAGCTTAACTGCCATCAATTTTAACGCTTCCAATCCTGGTATATATTCACAGTAATACCCTCTCCTGAAGCACGGAAGAATATGATGAGACTGGCTCAAAGAATGATCAGAATATTTAGCCTGAATATCAGCTCTTCTAGTGGCCAATCATGGACCGGTTTATCGGATTCATATGATGACACTGTTAGAATTACCACAAGGAAAATCACTGAGCCTGGGCAGCCTAATGGGGTTATTCTCTCTGCAGTATCCACAACTTGGCTGCCTTATCCTCACTACCAAGTCTTTGACCTCTTGAGGGATGAACATCGCAGATCTCAGGTTCTAGTGGACACTATAACAAGTCTTTTATAATCGATTATGAACTCTCAGCAATTAAAATAAATTGTTTATATTATAATTAAGGGTCCCTATGTTTTGTGTTGTCTAGCTGGAACTTCTTTCCAATGGGAATGCCTTGCATGAGGTTGCTCACATTGCCAATGGCTCTCATCCAGGAAACTGCATTTCTCTTCTGCGCATCAACGTAAGACTCTTTTTTCCTTCTCCGTGTTTAATTTGTTACTATGTACTTTTACATCATTATTATTTGCTCTCCTTTTTTGTTTAACTTGCTAGTTCTTATTACCAATTACATAAAAAGTAATTAGATACTGTTGAACTAAATCTCTATACTTCCTGCTCTGTAACAATTCATGCACAACATTGTGTGCATTCTCTATAATGAAAAATCCATGATATAAATGCACATATATATACATATATGTATAGGTTGCAAGCAACTCATCACAGCATGTAGAGCTCATGCTACAAGAGTGTTGCACTGATCAATCCGGCAGCCTTGTTGTCTACACCACCGTTGATGTTGAGTCAATTCAGCTGGCAATGAGTGGCGAGGATCCATCCTGCATTCCTCTACTTCCACTAGGTTTTGTCATAGTTCCAGTAGAATCCAGCAGTGCTGTCAGTGAAGGCAACTCAATGCCATCTAATTCCGAGGATGGAAACGGTCATAACAACGGCTGTCTACTCACTGTGGGGCTCCAAGTCCTTGCAAGCACTATTCCATCTGCAAAGCTCAACCTCTCCAGCGTTACTGCAATAAACAACCATCTGTGCAACACAGTGAACCAAATCACCGCTGCTCTTAGCAGCACCACCACAACCACCACCATCACCACCACTAGCAGCTGCCTTGACAACGGCAATGCTGTGGGCTCTTGCAATATCGAGCCTACAGCTGCATCGAAACAGGTTTAGAGTTTTTGCCGCGCAAATTACCTCAAGTCTGCCCTCCTCTATCCCTCTCCCAGAGAAAAACCCCTGGCTTACACCAAGGGCAATCTGGTAGTTACGGCACTTGACATCTGGGACCAAGGGATCTGTTTTGCTAATCCCTCTCTATATATTGGGGTTGGTTTTTCATTAAAGAGAGGGGAGACTTTAGGTAATTAGCAGGAATGCAAAGGGTAGGATTGCAAATAAGTTACCATTACTGTAATAGTAGTAGCAGCAGTGGTAATTTGGTAAATAAAAGACTGAAGTGAAGATAATTGGGTGAAATGTGAGAATGCATGGGGGTGTAAGAAGAAGAAAAAAACCCAGTAGTAGTATATGATATGTGTGATGAAAATAGAGGGAGTCAAGAGCGCACCACGACGTGACCCTTGCTTTGTGGTAAGACCTTTCTTTGTATTAGTAGTACTGTCATGAAGACGAGGCCTCACCAGGAAGCAAGGGTGGTGGTTCGGGTATTGACTTCTGCTTGTCGGTCTTTAATTTCATGTTGTTTCTATTTAATGGAGTTTTTATTTTTAAATTACTATTTGTTTGCAATTATCCATTTTATCCCTTCTCTCTTGCTCTTTTGGTTCGTCTTTTTGTTTGCAAATAAATTTTATCTATGCGGTCTATATATTATGCTTTCACTAATTCATTGACAATATAGAGTGTACTCTTGATTTTTTTTTTTAACCGTAGATGTGTGGGTCAATTTATATATAGTTAAATTAATTTTATAGTTTTTAAAATTAATAACTATATAAATTTTTAAAAATATTAGAAATACTTAAACTTGTAATCAATAAAAAGCAAACTCAAGATTTTATCATTTACATTACCTTTAAAATTTTAATATATTTCTCTCTGGATATAAGGTCATGGCATGCATATGCACTACTATAATATAATTAGATAGGTGGTACGTGATATGTTGTGATGTTATGGGATGTTTAAATTTTTTTTATATAAAAAATAATAATTTAAGTCTTAAACTAGATTGGATCTGATGAGATGACTTAATTCTAATTGCATGACTAAAAAAAAATAATAGTAGTAGTAAATGAATCGAATTAAAATATATAAAACGTGATCATGATATTTTCCTTCCCCTTGACCTCCTGTTAATCTTCTTGTTAGGTGTTTGTAACGTAATTGAGATATTTGTATAGAATATTGGTATTAACTATTAAATTAATATTACCAAATTTTGTATGTTGTTTAACTTTTATTTTTTTAGTTTAATATGAATATTCAAGCTAGCTTGTGCATACTTTAACTAATTTCACGGGACCTAAAATTAATGACCATGTAAGCCTCTAGTGACCATCATATAAGCAACCACATGATTCGAATATGAAACCATAGAAAGAATAAATCTTTTAATCCTAAATTTTTATTATTAAATCATCACTTAAATGATTTGTTGTGTAACTTTTTATTTGTTGTTGCTGCGGTTTTATGTTTTAAAAAATGCAATTGTACTTGTAACCGATAAACATTAAAAAAAAAAAAACAATTAATGAAATATCGATCAATGGAAATCGATATTCCAGAAGAAACCAAGTGCTCGGGTGGGTGGTTCACCCTTTTTCTCAGTTGCGTGAGATGTACTCACCATATTGCGAGTAGGTATCCCAATAGACGGGCAATGATGAATCTCATTAATTTCTAAGAATAAAACTAACGTATTTTGTCTTTCGAACATAAAGGTTATTATTTAAATTCTATATATAAGCACGTGTTCTTTAAGGAGTGGCCTCTACACACGTGTCATTCACTCTAAAGTCTTAGTGGATGTGTTTGGCTGCATCCTATCTTCATAAATTTGGCTTGTCCGAATTGGCTAGCAATTAATTCCTATTAACTATCCCATCTTGCAATTGCACGCCAACTGTTTAGTGAAGAACAAGGAACGTTTTTTTAATTTAAGGGGTGTAGTTTAATCGGTCAAATTTTAAATTTATTAATTTAAATTTTATAAATATTAGAGTTACTTGAATCTTATATGATCGTTCGTTAATTTTAAAATCTGTAAAATTAATCAATGTACATGCAAATTGGTCCAAACATTTAAATTAATAAAAAAAACAAATATGGTTTATCCCTTCTGATCAATATTGAAAGAGAAGATGAAACCACAAATTAACTAAAGAATATCTAATTAGAGTGAATTAAAACAATGAAAATAAACTACTTTTAGAAGAAAAAAAAGAAGAGAAATTACACTTGCTATTTTATTGATTGTTGAATCTCTAAATCCCTTTTACAAATATTGGTGTGGCCTATTCATGACAAATAATTATCTCTTTAAATTCTAGACAAATAACTACTTGGACAAAAGATTTTATGGTCTCAGCAAAAAGAGATGGATGTATTTTTTTAAATGGATTTATTATTTCTAAACTCAATGTAAATTCACTTAAAACTAGGTTAACATGCACGAATTGAAGGTTTGGTTTGACGAAAACTCTAGCATTAAGAAAGTTACGTGGATAATCATGGTAGTTTGTATGTATACTGAGATTAAGTTTTTCCTTGGAACGATCTTAATAATACAATATTCATAATATCAGAAAACTTTAATAAATTCGTAGCAGCTGAATTGATCTTCTTAACAACCAGTAGCCGATTGGCTAATATTGAAATCCTTTTAAGAAGACTTTCGGTGTCCAAAAGAAAACCATGAAGGAAAACCCATCACAACTGTCTCGAACCACAGGCCCATTTCTTGATAAGCTACTGGGTCTACTTTCTTATTTTAGTTTTCTTAGGGACCAACGGAACGCTTCTTCTTCTTCTTTTTATGCCAGCAGATGAATCAAACAGCTAAAATAGCAGCTTCTGGTTATCACATATGATAAAGTATTGTTCTGTTTGCAGGTTTTTTTTTTCCGGTAACCCATTAAAGCGTATCGGGGAGCTCTCACTGAATGCAGCAGTATTTGCCTGTTGATCGAGGAGCCCCTTTTCTAAAGATGGTCAACCGTGGCAATCTTGTTTTTCAAAGTTGTATGTTGTTTTGTTTTTTAAATAATAATTGAGTGTATTAATAAAAATACAGCTATTTAGAAGATCATCCGTGAGAATTTAGATTGCTGTTTACATGAAAATAAAATGTTGTCATTACAAATAATATAAAAAGAAACATATATAATAGGAAAGAAAGAGTCACGGAATTAGTGAAGTTGTGTGCTGTCCCTGCAACTGCTACATCAAATATCTCTTTTCCAGATCTAATTTGATTCACAGAGAGCATGGAATTTAATTAATAGTATAAAATACTGGGGATCAACTACTAGCTACTTGCAATATTATTTTATATATATATTTAAGTCTCAACAAGAGTTTAATTGTACCCAAGAAAATATATAATATATCAACAAGAGGGTAAGATGATGCGTGAGAGTCATGGATGGCTTGAAAGAGGCGAATCGTGATATCAAGAAAATTAAGGTAAAGGCAAGGAAGAATGCACCGTGTGTTTCTCCAATGATACTGAATCTTTCCCTTCAGTTTTTTCAAAGTATTTATAACAAGAAAGATTATCTCACAAGAACAAAACAAGGATAAGGGCAAGAAAAGTCACTGGGCATGAGTTTCACGTAATGCATGGTCTACAGATTTCCATCGAAGTCTTCATTGCGTGAGTCCGCTAGCTAGGTCATGTGGAGCTTATTTTTGTTCGGGATTGCCAGGAAAGGTGTTGTCCTCTATGGCGAAGATTCCATGGACGGATCGAAGAATCAGTCGTCTTGATGTAACAGTGCTTCGTTTTTTATTTGGACTGGTCCAAGCCACGAAGGGAAAGGAGCGCCAGGTCCTTTTCTGCATCGCTCTCTAGATACTAGTCAAGGCATGAAGAATTACCTGCCATTTGTTTAACTTTAGGCAACGGTTGCTGGAGCTGTTGGAACTTGGATGTGATTTTTTTTTTATTTTTTTATAATCGGATAGACTCAGATTGCAGTCTTCGGTGTGTTATCGCAAAATAAATAGATAGATAAAACTCCATGGAAATGATTGGAAATATACACTTGCCGCACCCCTTCTCCTTAAAGAACGTTATCCTTGATGAGAGAAATGTATTGGGCTCGTCTTAAATTCTTCACACATGAGCTGCCAGTTGGTTCGGCTATGGTGGCCCGGATTAATTAATTTCTTCGGTATTTCTAAGATCATGGGAGCCCCAATTTTAATGAGGTTTGTCTGAGAAGTTTAATAGAATTGGTATTGCCTTGTACCTGTGTTGAAAAAGTAGATTGAGATTATTAATTTTATTTATTTATTTAATTTCTTGTTCTTTAGAGTGATTAAAGGATGTTTTAATGTTAAAAATAATTTATAAGTTCTTTAGGTGGTTTAAGGTGAAAACAAGTTGGATGGTTTTAAAATTCAAAACTTGGATTCTGATTTTCTGGTCACTAGAGACTGATTGAAAAATTATCTAGCAGATAACAAGCTATCGATCATAACGGATAACGTATCTTTTATTTAAAATATTATAGAGCATGATATATCATTTATTTTTCAATAAATAAATAAATAAATTAGGCGCAAAAACAAAAAGTCATTTGTCTAGACCTTTGCATTCTTGATCCTAACATGCCAGGCCAAATAGCACTTGTCTTTTTTATTTTATTTTTAATTATTTATTTAAAATCTACTTACTATCCCCTCTTTTTTTCATAATCCTTTAAAGAGAGTGTTGTATTTTATTTTTAAATTTTTCTCTTATTTTTTTATATAATTAAATTGTATTTGCATTGCATGATGCATTTATTAAACTGAAAGATTTTTATTCTTAACAACTAGAACTAACCTTTAAAATAAAATAAATAAAAACATGTAAAATAAAAAGAACAATCTCCATAAAATATGTAAATATTTTTACTATTTATATTTTATTTTTACTAGGAAAATTACCCTTTTGCTTTAGTATTTTATTATTAATAACAATTTTTTTTATTTTATCAGTTTATATTTTATTTTATTTTATTAAGTGAAAATATATTTTTTTATTCTCAAATAAAAAAAATATGATAATTAAAAACACATTAATAAAACCTTCACTTTTTTTAGTTATAAATTATCTTGAAATTCTATGAAATGCAGCGTTTTTGACATTTGACATGACTAGTCTAATTTACAAGAGAAAAGATTGATTCAGAACATGTTGTCATTGAGCAGAGTTGACGGCCGATCATGATTAAAAAAATTCGAAAAGATGTTTGCATCATGAGGATGCATGTTCTACGCGATGGAAAGCAAATGGGGGACCTGAAAAAACAATTCCCAGATCCTCATATATTTTTTTCCAGATTCCAATGGTCCTCAAAATTGTAAGACGTTAAATTAATGGTTCAAAAAGAAATATTTTTTTCCAAATTCCAATGGTCCTCGTATCCTTACATAAAAATTACAAGAAGACCATTTTGAATATATATATAAAATCAACTTGCGTTAACTTTTCAAACTCATGATCTAAATCATTAATCTCGAATCATCTTATCTGAAAAATTAAGAAACTCAATTTATAATTAATTAAATATTAATTAATAATAAAAAATTTAGCATGAGAAGTGGAATCATGAAAACATTGTTCTACTCGTGAGCTAGGACAAAAATCCCTCTTGTTTTAGCTTTGGTTAATATAGTATTGCTCGTGGTTTTGTTTTATGGTTTTTTAAAAAACTTTATAAATCACTGAAACTATATTTACGTATTTTGTAATTAAATCTTAATATTTTAATGTAGAATAAATAAAACCAAATTTAATGAATTTATTGTTTCCAAATTGAAATTTCTCAATTACAAATATGAATTGCTTGTTTTTATGTAAATCACAAATCTCATCGTGGTTATTGAAATATGAATTTGAAATAAATAGGTAAGCATTATAAAAAAATTAGAAATCAAAAGTAATGGATTAATTGGTCAAGAATGAAGATATAGTCACGAAGATGACAAGCAAAAAAAATCAATGATAATGTTTGTATTCAAATAGTAGAAGTTAGATTGAACAAATAAAAAACACTGAGGATTAAAAAGAGGTATTGCATCTCCAACCTTTGAGAAAAATTAGTAAGTGGTTACACAACACTCATAGTCTCTTGAAACCCATACTTTAAATAAAAAAAATTGAAGATTAAAATAATACAAATCAAATTTATTAAGTGGTTTGTTTTTTAGTTCAATGTTTTTTTAAAATTATTTTAGGTATTAAATTGATGTCTTTTAAGTGTTTTTCCATTGATTTTTATATATTGATATAAAAAATAAAATAAAACTATAAAAATATTATTTTAATATGTTTCCAAATGGAAAAGCTTTTTCAAGAACATGTTATATCTCATCATCAAACAATTGCTTAAAATACTGTTGAATAAGGGGGGGAAAATATAAAAACCCATAAAAAATAAATAATAAATAATAAATGGATTGAAAAATAAGTTTGTTATTTTAAACTCTATATCTCTTCTGAATCTCCTTCAATAAAAGGAAATTGTATCAAAACCCATTTAACATCTCTTGTATTCCAAAACAACATGATCAAATGAAAAAATGAAAATGTAGTTTTGGTGACATTTAGCGAGAAGGTAGAAGAAAGAGGATAAGAAGGAAGTTAGTGTTTGGAGACACTGTTAAAATTATAGTTTTCAAAATTTTAAAATATTATTTTATTCTTAATATTTTTAATTTTTTAAAAATAAAAAAATATTTATTTAGTATTTTTTTTTAGTGAAAAACACTTCTAACTGTTAAAAAACATAACTAATAAACCCTGAAATAGAATAGTGAGATTTCTGACAAACGATGATGTCAAGAAGGAAAAACCGCGGGTCTTCAACCAGTATAGGCAGCGTTTGAGAACGTGGTTGCGGCTGCGTTCTTAAAAAATTTGAAAGTTTTTTTTTAATTAAAATTTAATATAGTTTGTACGTTTTGGATTGTTTTGATGTGCTGATGTCAAAAATAATTTTTTAAAAATGAAAAAACATCATTAACATACATTTTAGCACGAAAAGTTATTTGAAAAGCACCCGCAACCACACTGCCAAACACACTCAAAGCATCAGCAATTCATGCTTGTTGTCAACACTATTCAATGACAACAGCTGAAGAATGCTGTCAACCTATCATTACCGAGAACTCATCAAATTCAAATCTAATAACCTAACCGACTGTGTCGATATTTTACTGATTCCATGAAATAAAATATAAACCGAGAAAAGCAAGGGAGTAGTGGACCAATAAAAGGGCAGAGACGAGTTTCGAAGCACCAAGCAGAGGAAGGAGAGGCTGATGTGTGGTGGGGAATATTTAATCCCCAGAAATAATAGTAGTGTGAACGTAAGGAAATAGAAAATAAACAAAAGGTACAACCGACAAAGTGACAAAATGAGGAATCTTCGTGTTCTATTGGAACCTCGCATAATCCCACAAAGCCGTGGGACTGCCCTTTCATTCTGTGCGTAATCAACAAGAGGGGGAAAAAAAGAAGGAGGGGAACCCTTGCAAGATTAAAAATAAATAAATAAACATAAAAGGTACACCGAGATGTGGCTGGCGACATGCCCAAAAGCCTTGCAGAGCGGCCCGCAGCTGTACGCTAATGTTAGATGTGGAAAAACATGGTGGCGACAGGTGGAGGTTTTTGATTTCACAGCAAGGAAAGGGGAAAAGTTGTGCTTTGCTTTTGCCTCTTGTTGAGCTACGTGGTAATTTCTCTGCCATTGCCATGGACGGACAGGTGAACCTAACAGATGTTACCTCAGAGGCTGTAGAAGGAAAAGAATCATAATTGACCAGTGCAAGGACCCAAAATCTTTCAAGTGGAGAAGAATCATGTGCCGTGGAACATGTCAAATTTCAAATACTTGGCTACAACTTTTTTCTCATTTCTTGACTCTCTCAACGGCGCCTAAGTGGCCTTTTCCATGTAAAACTTGAGGACTGCTTTCGCGTGTGACTTGGTCATATCTTGCTGCATGAACTTTCCTCATGTGTCGGCTAGTTACTTTCATTATGGATCCATACATATTTGATTCAGACATTAAAAAAACAAAAAATTCAATGTTTATTTAGCCTTGAACGGGGTAATTTTGCCTTCTAATCGAAAATTATTTAGCCTGCACGGGATAATATAGTCTTTCTCTAATGATCAAAAAGTCATTTACGAATTGAACGGGATCAAGAAAGTCTTTCCACAATTTTTTAGCACAGGAAAATTATACATAGTTGAAATTGAACCAAACAGTCATCCTTCATCAGACCTAACCCTTTCGGCATCGAGAATCTAATTATGCGTGCAAGAAGAATAGATAGAAATTACAGGAGCCCGAACTCGATCCATTTCAGAGGAATTTATATATTCCTCGAAACGTCAAGAATGGAGTGGCTGTGAAGAATCAGTACAGGTATATTGTAGCTGTACGTATTCAATTGCTAGAAGCATCAATGCAGGGCACGTTATGTATATATATATATTGCTAGGAAGTTAGAGATGAAGATGAAGGCCATGTGCAAACACATGCTGTGACATCACAAGCCCACTTGGCCATACATCAATGAGAAATTCACCTCAACTTGCTTCGGAGAAAATGCACAAAATTGATGCTTCCCTTCTTCTGATTCTATAATGATCGATAATGTGGAGGAGATGCAGTGAAGCTCCTCGATCTCCGTTGTTAACAACAAAGTTGCTTTCATCGGACGAGTTGGTTTTTTTCTTAATTCCTAAGATTCGGCCTCGATTACGTGCGAAGAAAAAAATTACAGCTAAAAAACTGAAACAACATGTTATTTCACTATTTCAAGGCACCGTACACAAATCACTATGGACGACGTCGTTCGTTAAAGAAAAAATGTTGTTTTTTAATCACCTTTTAATCATCAAACTTTGTTTCTTTTCAATTTCATCCCCTAAGTTATGTTATTATTTTGTGTTGTAATTTACTTTTCTTTGCGTAAACTCGCTTACGCTGAGTGTGTAAGAAAATTCCCAAACTGAATTAAATAATAATTTTATAAAATAGAATACGTTTTAAAAAAAGAGAGCTAACTTTCCAAAAGACATGAAAAACTTCAATTTGTTGTAGTTTTAGTTTACGCATTACTTGGTCCTTGTAGTTTTTTAATATTATATTTTGGTTTGAAAAATTATTTTTGTCATATTTAAGCTCTTGAGTGTTGAGAAATGAAAGATAAAGTTGTTGAAAAATAAAAAAAAGATATACAGAAAGAAATTAGTCAGTCACATTCCTACCTTGAAAAAAATCAAACTTGATGTCAATAGATTTATCTTGTACAATGGAGTTTTATAGAAGTGGTTTAAAACTTTTATCTGGTTTAAGAACATAAAAATCAAACTTGGTGTCAATAAATTTATCTTGTAGAGTGAAGTTTCATAGAAGTGATTTAAAACTTTCATATTGTTTAAGAATATATATCAAAATTTAAAAAGGTTTTTTATATTAAATTTAATTTTGAGTTATTTGATAAGCTAACGAGTATTTAGGGATTGAAAATATATTCACTTAGATTACTATGATATGTTTAGGTGTTTTTAAATAAAAGTAAAGTTGAAAATAGAAATTTTTTAGTTCAAGAACTCAAATCCCGACTTCTCGAGCATTGGAGATGGGTGATCTTAAACAACAAGAACTTACACACTATATACATATAGTTTTCGAGGAGAAAGCCCTATTATTATTTTTTCTTTGTATATCGTTTCTGGTTTTACTAAGATAAAGTGTGTTTAACGGGAATCAAACCCATGACCTTTCGCCACTGACTTGTGCACTAATCAATTGAGTTACGAAAACTAATATGTTATCAGATAAAAAAAAATTAACCCAATTTATTATTCATATAAATAATTAAATTGGTCTCATTTGTTTTAGTTGTTTTACTAGATTATTGTCTCAGAGTCAAATCTTTTTTTTTTTAACTTAAAATAATGTATAGGTGTTACTAACGTGTTATTTAAAAGAAAAAAATTTAAATTATATGGAGATTAACCCGATATGATTCAGTTAATTTGACAGATCCAGAGACAACTTGAAAATTATTAAAAACATAGTTTAACTAAACAAAATTCAAGACGACATGTTTTTTAAAAAATATTAAGACGAAAGCATATTTGATTGACCCGGGTTAGCTTAGGTTAATTAACCTGTCAAATATACAACTTAGATTATGAGATCGAGATAATCCTATAGAAAGCAAATTAAAATCAAATATAAAACTCAATTCTCAATTAAATTAATGTTAAAAAATAAAATTAAAAAATCAAATCAAATAAAAAAAGACAAAAAAGCAAACAACTCGATTCAAATAAGATTAATTAGTCAAAGTTGCAACTCAGGTCATGTGACAAGGATAACTCTATGAAAAGAAGTTTGAAACAAATTATAAAACTCAATTCTTAATTAATCCAACGCTAAAGGATAAAATTAAAAACAAATATCAATTAAAAAAACTTAAGTCAATATGGATTAACCTGTAAAACCTACGACCTAGGTAATCATACCAGGATAATCTCATAGAAAAAAAAATCTAGTTCCAAATCAACCAAATGTTGAATGATGAAACTAGAGAATAAAACTAAACTAAAAAAAAAATAAAAAAACTCGAGTTAACCTGCAACTCAGGATAAACAATCTCAATATTAAAGAATAAAATTAAAAGAGATAAAAAAACAACTCGAGTAAACTTGAGTTAACTTATCAAACTCGTAACTCAAGTAATGATACCGAGATAACTTAACAGAAGGAAAAAAAATTATAAAATCTAATTTCAAATTAATCAAATGTTAAAAAATAAAATTAAAAAAGATCTAACTTAAATTGACTTATTAAACTCAAAACTTAAGTTATAATATTAGATAACCTCATTAAAAAATTATTAAAATAAAAAGTGTTTTGTACCAAGATCAACAACAAAATCAGCTTCCCTTTTAATTTATACTATAATAATAATTAAGTAGCGTTAGCACACAAACTTTCTCAGCAATGATCATAATTGAAGCTGATTTTTCAATACACACTAGCTAGCTAGGGGGATAGGTGATAATAGGCTTCAATAATGTCCCTGTTTTCCAGTTAAATATAGAGTTGACTTTTGGGGCATATATACTTGATTCTAACATCAAATTCCTTGAGCTTATTTGTAGACGACCGGAGGGATTAATTTTGTTAGTGAAAATGTACTTGATTGTGGTTCTTTGGCCTACTGTCCCCTGCCTTGCGACTTGTAATACACGGGCATCCCCACAACAATTACGAAAATATATATATGCTTACATATTATTGATCAAAAGCAGCGAAAAGAGATCATTTATCGTATTTTTGATACACTGTGCAGAGACATCATCATTGCTTTGAAGGATTCCCTCTGCTACAAATATTGAAAGCTAGATTTGTGCTGCTAAAGCTAAATTAGCCAAGCAAGACCGATCATTCAACTTAACTAACTTGATCCAAGTGAAACCTTCAAATGCTTATGCTATACTTCCGTCCAGGCTGCCGCTGCGCGCAGAGTCTAGCTAAAAGTATTAATGTAGCCCCAGAAAGAAACACCTCCACAATATATAGCTAGGGCAAGACATGTCCGATTCCAACGTCTCGTTTTCACCTTTTTTACACAACCTCTTAGGTTCTTTTTACAAGCTGGAGTTCTTCCCCCCCCCCGGGATCCTGGTGTCCTCCACACGCATATATCGTCATCCTACCTTGCGTCCCGTATGGCCTTGTCTGTGTCTAGAGGCACGATGCATTTTGCTGATTAAGACTTCACTAACCCCTCATTGATGTAATTAATATTTTGTGGATCACCTACTTTTCTCAATTGATTTAGCCTCCTAATTGGTTTTGAATATTGTAGGGGTCGGTCCACTTTTGTCCACATTAATTTATAGGACGAGGATTGGTTTAGGCCAAGAAAAGGTGGTGAATATTTATCTACAACATACCTACTTTGGAACCAAGTTGAAGAAAAGAAAGAAGACATTATCAAGAGTGATGTTGATGCTGTTGGAGACTCGGTGCTAATTGGATAAAACACGAGTTGTGTGGGTCTCCCATCACTACATTTGTTTATGTTGTGGCCAAATGGTGTTCGAATAATATTCCTTAAACAACCGGTCATAGAGAAGGTGACACAAGGAGGGAGAGCGATCAATGTCATGATTGTATTCGAGGACGGCAATTGGCCTTAATCTTTCAAAACAAGACTTTCCTTCCTTCTTTCTTTGCATAGAAGAGATGTTTTTGGATTCGGAGATCAATTCGAGTGGGATTTGCCGGATTGGATCTTTAATTAAAAAGGAATTTCAAGGAAATAAATTAAATATTCTTGAACACCATAACAAAACAAGGGCAAAGACAGAAATCGTGTGTATATATATTCTTGGCAATTAGAATCTTATTTTGTCTTGGAATAGTATTGATCCACCATCATCTATAAGATATTTGCTCGTCAATTTAATGTCTGTAAAATTATTCTTGACATCCAAACCAATTAATGGCTTTTTTCAAATGCAACTAGTATGCACGTACATGAGATTAATTATTTCTTTAATTCTTCATAAATGTTTGTGGGAGTATATAAATACACATTGGAGGCTCTTTAACTCCTCTCGTTCTATGTATCAAAAATTAATGTCGGGATTAGAGATTGATTTCATCTATATTAAATTTGATAATGAAACACTAAATTTCTTGTTTTTTCCGATATTGAAATATGTTTCCTTTTCTTCGATGGAGTAAATTCTCTCCAAACTATACGTCATCTATCACTTGCTGGTTGCTCGAATTGAGTTCGCCACCTATATATTTAGATTTTAATCAATCAATCCAATCATGATCAACATTTTAGCAATCCGTTAAAAAAGCATGTGATAGGCACATAGTGAGATGACTATTCTAGCCAAAATCTGGGCATGGAGAGTTTTTTTTTTTTTTATGCTAACAACTCATTTATGAACTCATGAGACTAGGTGCAGAATCTCTCTCTTTCTCACCGAAAATCTTGTGTGAAAAAACTTCTATGAGCCCAGATTTTGCCAAGATGTTGGATGGAATGGTTTATTTAAATAATTTTTTATTATTATTAACATGGGTGTCCGGGTCAGTTTGTGCGCACCTCGATTAATTTCACGGATCCTGAAATTAACGACCATGTAAGCTTACAGTGACCATTATATTAACAACCATAAGACTCGAATCTAAAAATACAGGGGAAGCAAACCTTTTAGTTCAAAACTCTTACCACATAGATCACAACAAATACTGGTTGATCAAATTCTAAATAGGTGGAGGATCAATCAGGACAATTGATAGTTGGAACACCCAGTTGGAATATATATGCATAATAGTTTGGATGGAAATTTGTCATTTCACCTGAAATTGAACAGGAACACTAAAGCATCGGAATCCCATTGGAATAGATTTTATTTTATTGAATTAATGAGTATATCTTAATTTTGGAGAAATTTGTTATACATTATCTAAAAATGGAATTATAACATTTTATGACTAACTAACTTCGCTTTTCAATTGAGACCAAATTTAACACTACCTAGAGCCGGTGGCTAAACTACTTTAGGAAAGGCTTAAATCACTGTGAATTATAACACTGAGATTACACCTTTGCTCTTAAGAAAAATAGAAAGGATGAAATTGGCTTTGAAGGGCAAAATCATCTTTTTATGGGTTTATTTGTTATTCTTGAGTTGTCAAGGGATATCTTGGTCTTTTCCAAAAATATTTTGTATAATGAAATTACTCAAATATTTTAAAGTAAGAAAATACTTAATTATGAACTAAGAATACTTTTAGTTTTTAACTTTTTAAAGCATAATATAATAACTTAATTAATTACCTTTAAAATTAAGATATTTGCTATAGGGGTTTTTTACATTATTTTAAAAAGATATTTTATAATTATTATTTGAGCTTAGAGATAATACAATAATTTGATAAATAAAATAAAAAAATAAAATAAAATTAGTCTTCCAACTAATTACAAGCTTGACTGAAATTAAACTCATTGGCTTGATTAGCTTGTAAAAGCCACACAAATCACTAGCCGATGATAAAACCATTGATTGTCTTGAGTTTTGACACGTGTCTTCTCAGCTATGCATGCCCGATCAGTCATATTTTTACTTTGATGTATTTCTAAATAAAAAATATTTTAAATTATTATCGCTACCACAATTACAAAGAAACCTTAAGTGTACTCTTCATGGAAATCTGGCAGTTCCACCTTAGGCAGTGTTGCATTGTGCCCTACTCTTTCTACTTCTTAATTTTCAATGCCATCACCTCATATATTGATTGATTCATCACTTGATTGGAAATTAACCCCCCATGAACTGTGTTAGCTCTATCAGCTTAATTATTGACCCCCTGTGTTTTTCTTAAGAATAATCTATATAGCCTGTAACTGTGAGTTGATTTGATCCAGCTTTTTATGCAATATTCAAGAGTTTATGCAATATTCTGCAAATGTTCATCGGATTTTTCTTGAGTTTCTCATGTAATGCCGTCAATTGTTTTATATAAAACGCATCCTTATTTAGCTAACTTCTCCGACTGTGATGGACTGATCTATTATTCAAGAAAGTATTTTTTTTATTTAGAAATAAATCAAAATAATAATAAAAACATTTAGAATTTAAAGTAAAAAAAATAAGAAATTATTAAAACTATAACTGAACCACAATGATGATCAATTTCTTAACTAACTCTCGTAATTGCCAACTAACTAGTAACAAAGCAAGCAATGCGAGATAAACAAGAATTCTTGTCAAGCCTTGATCACTCTATCCAACCCACAGCTCAACCAACCCTGCCTTTCTTCAGTTCTGCATGTGAGAATATTATCACATTGGTTTCGTGAATGTCCCTTCGAGATTTTAAAAATCATGAGAATTTTGATTTTCAAAACTTGGTTCGAACTTCGTAGAATAAATAGTTTCAGAAAAGAAATTCAACCAGTGATGTTCCTCGTAAACCGAGTCTGTGTACAAGAAGTTTCACCGGAATACCACCGCACTGGATAAAGCTCGGCGTATCAGCCTTTGCCTTGCACATGTCTTGCCTTTATTTATTTTTTACTTTGTTTTTTACATTTTTGCACCTGATGTAGACGTCAAGGATTGTATTCCAGGTTTGGTGATGTGAAAAGATAAAAAAAACTGTGCTCCAGACGTACGTATACCAGAAACGGAAAGGGCGGTGATAACGTATTGTTCGCTTGGGCATTTTTGTCAATACGAGAACATTCTAGAAACAGAATCTCGTGGCTTCCCTCTCTCGTCTCTTTAACTGAAACTTCTGTAATAAAACTACCGAAATGCCCTCAGATGGACAAGCGTCAGCCCCAGAGAGCGAGTTGCTGGCTCCATCCACACCAAAACGTACAGGCAAAGCAGGGAAAGCCTCCATGCGGTGGTTGGACCATTGCTATTTGATTCCACTACGAGGGTCGTCGTTCTTGAAATATTAAAAAAGAGCTCTTTTGTCACCACGCCAAGATTACTGCTTATTTTCTTTCTAAATAAATATCTCAATTTAATAATTTATATTATTAAATATATTTTATATTATTTTTTAATATATTTTTTTAAATAAAAATTATTTAAACTAAAAATTTGCATAGATTAACATTACGTTATGATTAAGTTTTAACAAATAGATAAAAATAATAAAATTCAAACTCATAATCGCTTAATCATTAAGATTTTGATATCATCTTAAAAAATTATTTCAAACTAATAATTTAATCTGTTATGTGAGATTTAATATATATTACTTGTTAACACCCACTAATGCCACCAAGCTTAATTATGAGATTTAATGTATATTACTTGTTAACACCCACTAATGCCACCAAGCTTAATTAAGGCTGCTTAATTGTTTTCTTTTTCCTTTTTGGGGGAAAATGAAAAATAGAGCTTGAATTTTCTATAATTCTTTTGTTCCATCAAGCTATATTCTCCCTCACACGGATCAAGTCAAACGACTAACTAGTGTAAAAACGTTGACTGAGTTCTAAAACTTTTCAAGGCTTCGTAAATTAATCAGTGGACAAAACCCTCGCTTGATAAAAAGAATCCCAACACGCCAATCTCATGCAGAGATAACTACTTTGTATTGCCGAGCTATACGCTACAGGGTGATAAATTTACAAAATCAAATATACATGTTGAGTGGATTTTTTGGCTTTATTATTAAATCCATTATGCCTGAAAACACTTCTTCTTTTTTTTTTGCAATCAAGATATATTTTTTTATTAATGTATTATTTTTTTTATCTTGATGAGCGAGGTTTATTGCTTGAATTATTATTTTTATTAAAAAATAAATATTTTATAATTGTCACAATATTTTTTAAAAAATATTAAAATAATATGTTCGTATTTTATATGTGATCAAAAATATTATAAATGTGATAAAATCATATTAAAAAACATATCTAGAAATTTAAAGGATAAAAAAAAGATATGGATTGAATTTTCATGAACTATTATTTTTCAACTAGGTAAATAATAATTACTAGAGAAATTAGTAGAATTTAAATAAAAATTTACAATAGGTTTTTAGAATCATGTAAAAAAATGAAAAGTAAGAATTATTTTTTTAAAATTGTTTTGGAGTGCAAAAAAAAGGACAGTAAAGGCAAAGGACTTCGCTTGGTCCATCTTTTTTTTAAAAAAAATATTAAGGCGGCAAATAATTTTTTTTTTTTACGTGATAGCTCTTGCTTTTAAAACAAACCGCACATTTTGAATGTTTGGTAATGCTAAAATATATTTTTATTGTTTACGTAGGACCCATACAATGATTGTTTAAACCACAGACTTGTAGAAAGCAGCCGAGAGCTGCTTCCCCACATCTTGCAGACACTGGAGAGCGAATTATAATTACCTCTCTACTGTTCACGTGAATAGTGGGGTCACTTTTCACTATTCCAGCTGAACGGGGTCCGGTCCAAAGCTAAATGCATTGAACCGGGTCCGATCTAATTAAAAGAATTTTTTTTTTAATTGTGTTTTATTTAAAAAATTAGAAGGAGATCGCTTGATGACGTAATATTTACAGAATTTGATCGCAATCCTAATTTTGTTCCTGATGTTGTTGCGCACTCAAGAAACCAAGAAAACTGTAGTCCTTGTCGGATGAATTTTGTACGTGATGAAATTGTAGATAATTTAATGGAACAATAAAAAAATATTTGATATAGGTATTATTTATTTCTTGATATAACAGCAATAGTTAAATCTACAATAATTAAATTAAAAGTCATCAATATATATTATTATATATATATATTAATTATTTTATAATCTAAATTTGAAAAATATTCTTTTAACCAAATACATTAAATTACCTTTTGTTCAACCATAATTTTAACCAAACATGTATAAATACCAAACCAATCTCAATGAAAAGTGCTTTTTATAAAACAATTTTTTTCAAACCACAACCACAAAAGTTACCACAATACCAAACACATTTGGATTGAATTTCCATGAACTATTATTTTTAAACTAGGTAAATAATTATTATTAGAGAAATTAGTAGAATTTAAATAAAATTTATAATAGGTTTTTAGAATCATGTAAAAAAATAAAAAGTAAGTATTTTTTTTTTGGAATTGTTTTGGAGTGCAGAAAAAGAAAAGTTCATGAAAGGGAAAGGCCCATCGCTTGGTCCAACTTTTTTTTTTAATAAAAAAATTAAGGGGGCAAATGACTATTTTTTTGCAAAAATAAATAAATACATATGACATTTCATCTTGATCTTGAAAAGAAATATTGCTAACGCGCAGATTCGAACCCGAGTGCTTCAGGCGTTGAATTGATAGAAAATGATTAAAAAACATATTAAAGTGCTTTATTATTATTCGTACGAGCAATAAAACAACACCCCGGTTTTTTTAGAGTATTAGGTAATTATTGTATCCTGTGCCGATATAATTTCAAGCTATATTATATTTCATTTTGGATATATTTTATATTTTGAACATTTTCTTTTATTTATCTAAGATGTTAATTTCATTCATTACATACAAATGATTTTAAAAATGAATTACAATAACTTTTTTGAAGTATTATGAAATTAAAAACAATTCAAAAGATTAACAACTATTAAAAAAGTTTAAATTAAAAAAATTTAAAAAAATAAGAGATATTAATTTAAATTTAAATTGAGAGTAATTAAAAAATTAAAAAAAGATTAAGTCGTGTGCTCATCCAAAAATTAAAAAGCCTAAACATGTCTAATTTAATTTCTTTTTTTAAAAAGCGGATGACAATGTTTTTTTCTCAATGAACTATACACAAGCCCATTTGGCAAGAACATGTCTCCTGTAACATTTTTTGATCATTTATAGTATTTTGAAAATTGAGGTTTGAATTTTTTTTTTGATAAAAAACCCCATTGTTTAATTACTTTTAACCTAATTTTTTTATAAAATCCTCGTTAAAATATTCTTTCATTAACTCAAAAATTTAAAATCAAACCGAATTAAAATAAAATTTACAGGTTATAATCTATTTTTCCTGAACATGATTGAACGACAAAACCATCTTCTTTAAACTCTATTTTCTATGACAAATCTAACGACGTTAAGTTTGATTTTTTTTATAGTTAGAAATTATCTGGTAAGAACTTTCTCTTCATTTTTGTTTTTTCTAATGACTTTGTGTTTTGTCTATAGTGTTGAAGGATTAAAATGTAAAAGAAATAATTTTTAAGATTAAAATATAAAAAACTCAAATAACAAGGACTAAATAATGTATAGTGTAAAACTTGAGGGATAAAATTGAAGTTTTTTAAAGTGTTTTTAAAAATCAGCTATGTTTTTTTTTTTGTCATTGCTTTTTCAATTTTTACTTAATAATAACCTAAAATTTTATTTTGTAAGATCACTTTAATTTAACAATAGAACATTTTATGACAGTCAAATATGCAAGAATATATAAATAGGGAATAAATCTCAACGTATTAAACTATAATAACATAATTTGCGAGGATTACACTGAAAAAAATAAAACTCAATAACTGAATTTAAAATATTCAAGGAAGAAAAAAATAAACACGAGTGGTGAGATGAGTAGCTTGACGTGCGGGAATAAACAGTGACGTACTGATGGGCATCAATTTCCCCTTTTTTTTTTTTTATTTACAGTTTTAATTTTAATACCACAAGAAATAACAACTTTACCTTATCCGCTACGGGTTTGCTAAATGTTCTGGACAAGTATTTTCTAATTTTTGTGACTTAAACAATACTGCTTCCCGTGATACAGAGAGAGAGAGAGAGAGAGAGAGAGCGCTAAGACTAAAAAGCTGGGACCGGTGATTTATGGGTCCGTGAAACCTGCTGTAACCGCCAGCTAATTTTGTCCTGGCAGTACCACCCACGGTAGCACACAAGACGCTTAAAACTGCGCTCCCTTTTCCCGCCACGTGTACATCACTGTACAGGGATATCTCCACGCGTCGAGCTCATGTCTTTTTTTCCCCTGAGGCACGACTGGTTGGGGTCCG
Organism: Populus nigra; assembly: GCF_951802175.1. NCBI lineage: Eukaryota > Viridiplantae > Streptophyta > Magnoliopsida > Malpighiales > Salicaceae > Populus > Populus nigra. The sequence goes on from NC_084859.1 coordinate 12,392,784, forward strand.
GGTTAGTTCCACTTGGTTGACGGAATCCAGAGTGAAGGACGACCGTGTCCTTGGTGTTTTCGCCAAAAGAACGAACAAGAGCAAGGACATAAGTGTCATGTGAAAAGTAGTCCAACAAACTTAGAAGGTAGGTGATCATGATTCTTCGCAAAGTCGGCCGCCCGAAGGAAAAAAGTACAAACGGCTTTTATTTCACATCCTGTATTGCTGTCACCTATTTTCACCGTTCAGCTTACGTGGTTCGTTTAGATGAACGGTTCGATTTTCTCATTGTACACGAATCGTCGCTGTACATTTCTACACGTGAGAATTACGTCTTTCCAGCCACTTTCTTGTCTCTGACCAGAATACCTACCATAAACTCTTCGGTAGCACCGTCGAGCGAATTGTCTCAAATAGCCTCGCATAAGCATCCCTTTCACACGCTCTCTCCCTTGAAATACGTGGAAAATATTTATCAGTGTAATTCGTTCCTTTGAACAAATTTTGATTTGAATTGAGTTACTCCACTAATTATATTTAATTTTTCATTTACATCTTGGCCCACATGAAAAACATTTATTTATTAAAACATGAATGAAAATAATAATAATAAAAATTAAACTCGATCTCAAATTTGTTCAAGACGACCTTTACCAAATAATTTATCAAAGATTTTACCTTTTATTTATTTATATATCTATTCTCAATGCATATTAAATTATAATAAAAAAATTCATATCTAGATCAAATATTGTTATTTTCAACGAAATAATTTTGTATAGATTATATAGCATGTAAAATTACTCTAAATAATTTTGTTTTTATTAAAAATATTTATTAAATAGATCTTGCAACGAACCTAGTAAACTTAATGCTAGATTTTGTTTATAAAGCAATTTCATTTTTTTTTTTACTTAACATCAATATTACTATCTAAACAATGCATGAAAATGGCATATATGTGGTACGTATTTTTATCACATATATTTGTGACATGTACATACTATTTTCATCACGGGGACCAAATGTTATATAATGTTTTTAATCTTCTTACATGTTAATATTGACACAAATGGACTAATATAGCAACAATACCTCCAACAAAAAAAAATATTTTCTAATCAATCACTGGGATAGATATCGTATTTTAAGGCACCGTTTGAGAACGCGGCTGCGGCCGCATTCCTAAAAAATTTGAAAATTTTTTGTTTTTTTTTTGTTAAAATTTAATATGGTTTATACGTTTTGGATTGTTTTGATGTGCTGATGTCAAAAATGATTTTTAAAAAATAAAAAAACATCGTTGGCATGCATTTTGGCACGAAAAGTTATTTGAAAAGCACCCGCAACAACACTGCCAAACACGCTCTAAGTTAAATCATGGAAAAAGTTAACATCTTCACCATATTTTTACTATTAGGGTTGTAAAAGGGGGTAAAATAGTAAAGGTGTCTAAAATGGAAAGCTTTAAAAAGAAATAAAATGGAAAAAAATTGGAGTCTTTATTGTTAAAGTTGCTTTTACAAGTATTTTTTTATTAAAAAATATATTTAAATATTATTTATTTTTAATATTAATAAATTGAATAATATAAAATTATTAAAAGAATAATTTAAAATAAAAAAATTAAAACAAAATTGAAAAGCACTGCCTGGCCGCACAAAAAACAGTGACAACAAATGAAGCGAGCAAAAACGCGTTTTGGCCGGCAAGGCGTTTGGTTGAACCACCTAACAACTACCACCACTTTCCTCCATCCTTCTCTCTCTTTCTTTACTCAATTCCATTTTTTTTTTCTAATTTAAAAAAAACTGAAAAGTAGCTCTAGTAAATTTTGTTTTTTCACTATAAAAATACAAGTTATCCTCTTTAAGGCCTTTTCCCGGTTTTCTAAGCCATTCCCTTCTTTTAACTTTCTCTCTCTTCCTCTCTTCCTTTTCTTTTCACTCACTGCCTTTTCTTTTCTCTCTCCACACCTTCCACCGTTAAACTTCCGTTCTCGCCGGAAACCGCTCATCTCTCCGGCGTATAGCCTCCGTATATTGCCGGCGAATCCGAGAATTCGAATTCACTGATTTGTTTGGTTTCGTGTCTCTGTCTCCGTTTTTGACAACTACTTTTTCCGGATCTTCTGAGATTGGCTCTGTTTGTTCGTTCTTGGCGCGTTTTGAGAGAATGTGGCGTGCTTGGTTGTGATAATTGTTTTGTTGAAGAAGATCTTGATCTAGGGTTTGGAATTCGTGTATTTTGTTGATTTCAGTTTTGTTTTTGTTGGCTACAATTTGACTAAAACGGAGGCGTATAGTGACCGTCCACGGAATGAAATGGTATGTGGTTTCTCTTTGCTAATTTAAAAATTTCTTCCATCCTTTAAATTTATCTGTTGATGCTTATAACGCTGTGTTCAATAGTTATGGAGTTAATTTATTCCAGTTTCTATTGGACAGATCTTTCACATTGTTCTACCATGCAATGGTGATTTTGATTTCTGGATTGTATTTTTTGGAAATTTAAATATTTTTTTTGAGCTTCAGTTTGATTTATTAACCCTTGTTTTTGTAGTTTTTTGATTCTTCCAACCTCTGTTTTTGTTGCATTTTCTGTTACGCTTCAAAGATTAATTTTTATTTTTATTTTGTGAAGATGTTTAACTATTTTTCTTTTTTTCTAAATGAGTTTTATAATTTATTTTTCGGATTTCAATTTAATTTTAGCCGGCTAACAAGCTGCACGCAAAGATGACAAGATCATGCTTCCATTTTTTTTTAATTCTCTCATTTTTCATGTGCCTGTAAAAATTGTGAATGAAGTGTGTACGCGTGTATTTGTTGAACGGTAGCTTTGACCATGCTTAGAAGTTCCGCGGATAAAGATAAAAAGAGTTATAGAATTGAAAAAATGACCGTAAAGAGTTGATATGGTCATAGACGTAGTTGGTTCAAGTTGTACTTTTATTAGTTTGAAATATTCCTTGGATTTATTGAATTTTTGACTCTCAATTCAACATGGGTCCTGTGGATACTCTCATTGTTGGCTTTGATTGTGGTGATAAATTGATTAATTGATATGACCACAAATGGTTGACTCTGTATTACTTTCTTTGGGGTGGAAAGAAGCGGGGCAGTATTGAAATTTCTTTGGGGCTATACAATTAACATGAATGCAGGGTAATTTCCTGTTGGCGACTTTCTACAGTTTTCACTTTAGGTGAATTTTTTTTGTTTGTTGTCTTTTTATTTGATAATTTGGTCGTTCATTTCTGAACTTTGACATGATTTCTTTAATCATGCATTGAGTGTTGACTTGCTGTAGCCCATTCTGGATTGTATTGAACATAAATGTTTTTGTAGCTGAACTCATTATCAGTTGAAATAAACAATGCAGATGCTTAGTTTCGTGTCTGTGAAACTGAAAATGCTTGATGAATTTGTGTTTTATGCTAGTTGTATTCTTGAATTAGAGCTTTATATATTCTCATATCTTCTATCAAAATACATACTGCACCCGATGTTGATGCTTTGCTATCTAAATATAAGGTGGAAAGCGCATTATTTATCATGCATTTCTTTTCTTTTTTTTATCCATGTGTTGATCGGATTCTATTGTACTGCCTTTTGTTTTGAAGGTGGAAGGAAGGGTATGCTTGTCCAAAGAAGCTCGGAATGGGCTAGAATATTTGAAGCGCAAAAGGCTTCAAAAAATGAAATTAGAAAGTGTCACAGAAACTGTAAGTATTCCCAGTATGATGAGTAGAAGCGGAGGAGATGCTTTAAGGGCTTCAGCATCGTGTGGTGTTAGGATAAATGGTAACATGGAATCATTCTCTAGGTCTGCTGGTGCTTCAAGTGGGGAGGATGTGTTTTCAAAGCGGAAAGTGGAAAAGTTTGACACCAGTGATTTAGAATGGACTGAAAAAATCCCAGAATGCCCTGTCTATTGTCCGACAAAGGAAGAGTTTGAGGATCCCTTGGTGTACTTGCAGAAAATAGCTCCAGAAGCTTCAAGATACGGTAATGGATCAACTCAGGTTTATTTTTTCTTATGATGTTGGTTGTATTGACTAACATGAAAATTGAACATGTAGGGAGTGTAAAATTCGTCCAATTTTTGTCTCAAATTGGTCTAATTTATCTTATAAAAGTTATTCCCAAACATTGTTTTGTTAAAGAGGTAATGTAGTCTTGAAACAGGGTCTCCTATAACAATTTCTTTAAACCTTGTTTGTAATCTTGCTGGTCTATCAGCTACTGTAAATCACATGGAAGACACCTGCTTAAATTAGGGTTCATGTAAAAATCTTAAAGTCCTACTTTTGTTTTTGGTTGGCATATCTACTCTGTACTAAGCCTGTATATGTCTATGCTAAAAGCAAGCAGACATTGCTGTCTAATAATCTCTTTTGCCTCTTTATTGGTTATACAATCTTCTTGGTTTTACTTAAGGTTCTGCATGGATTGGAGTATTTCTGTTTCTTTAAAATTGAAGAACATTTAATTCTCAACATCGAGCCACAAGAATGAGAACCTGGGCATGTCTAATTCACGCATTCCCTGCTTCATATAAAAGCATATTATGTAGTGTAATAGACATCCTTATTATTCTTTGTCAGTATTGTCTCGGTCTCATTGGGAAACATTCTTTGTTTTTCTCATAATACGATCTTCCTTCAAGTAACATTTGTGGAAACTGCAAGACTGAGGGAGTTCTTTTGCTTTCTTATTGCCAATCACAAGTTTCTGCTGCCATGTTTTCATCAATCAAATTAATGCAATTTGCATCTTCATGTTATTATTCTTCTTCTGAATTTACAGGTATATGCAAGATTATTTCTCCTGTTAGTGCATCTGTTCCTGCTGGGATTGTATTAATGAAAGAGAAAGCAGGATTCAAGTTTACAACTAGAGTACAACCTCTTCGTCTTGCTGAGTGGGATAGTAGTGACCGAGTCACATTTTTTATGAGTGGAAGGTTAGTTTTATTACTTCAAAGAGATATAAGTTCTTACTTGATTGTTTTCTCGGGTTTTAAATATGAATGATGATTTTCAGAAATTATACATTTCGTGATTTCGAGAAAATGGCGAACAAGGTTTTTGCCCGTAGATATTGTAGTGCCAGTTGTCTTCCTGCGACGTACATGGAAAAAGAATTTTGGCATGAAATTGCGTGTGGAAAGACAGAAACGGTTGAATATGCATGCGATGTTGATGGCAGTGCCTTTTCATCGTCTCCTAGGGACCCGCTTGGAAATAGCAAGTGGAATCTGAAGGTGTTGATTTTGCTTTTGCATTTATGATTTCCTGTTCTTTATTCTGATGGATAACATCCGCCTAATTTTACCCAAGAAAAAAAAATATTATTTCAAGTACTGGAGTTGGTCAGATGTGCAAAATAAAAACAAAAAGAACCAGGAGAATTTGCAAAGCATCCAGGGAGGGGTAGGGTGGTAAAATGTGTAATATCATGATCTAATGGCTAAAATCAATCCAACTGGAGAACCCAAATCACAGTATGAGAATTTTTTTCACATGAGTGTGCAGCACGAGAAACCCTCACTATTCTCAACATAAATCAGTGTGGCAAAGAACGGAGTCTTTATCTTTGGAAGGGTGCGCCAGAATTCTGGCAATTTGGTTTTCCTGAGCTTCCTGGGTTGAAAAGTGGGAACCATACGTGAGATCTGCTAATAGCCTGATACATGTTTGTTGCCACCCAAGATAAGATTGTTTTGTTTTAGAATGGAGAAATCCTGTTCCATTAGGAACAGGGTAGTGTATAGTAGATTGAATATAAATTTTTCCTTCGCAAGTAAAGTGAAAAATATTTCAAAACAAGGTAGTGTATACCCCCTTTAATCTTATGCCATTCATCAAATAGCTAAAAAAATAATCCCCTTTAGCATCCCGCCTAAAATCTCTTCCTCCCTTATTTTTTATTATTATTCTACTGCTATGGAGAAAGAGTTGCTTGTTGGGAAAAAAAATAGCTCATTGGTTACTGAAATTTATGAATAATGTCTTTTGTATCTGTTTCTTGTATTGCACGGACAGCTACCAATTATTATACTTTATCTATGTTTGTGATTTCAGAATCTTTCCCGGCTGCCGAAGTCCATTTTGCGCCTTCTGGGAACAGCTATTCCGGTAATTGGTCAATATATTTCTTGTCATATTTGTTAGTTTACTTGATGTCTCTTGTTGAGTTAGATTGCGCACTTATTTCAGGGGGTAACTGATCCTATGCTTTACATTGGAATGCTGTTTAGCGTGTTTGCTTGGCATGTAGAAGATCATTATTTGTACAGGTATTATTCATATATGTATCCTTTTGTATCCTTTGCTTTGTATTGTTTAGTAAATTTTTTTGTTAACATTGATTTAATTGTCAATTTAATTACCTTACTGGCAGCATCAATTACCATCATTGCGGAGCATCAAAAACTTGGTATGGAATTCCTGGTCATGCAGCTTTAAAATTTGAAAAAGTGGTTAGAGAACATGTGTATAGCCATGATATTCTATCAACTGATGGGGAGGATGGAGCTTTCGATGTACTTTTGGGGAAAACAACTCTGTTTCCACCAAATATATTGTTAGAACATGATGTCCCTGTGTACAAGGCTGTGCAAAAGCCTGGGGAGTTTATAATCACTTTCCCGAGAGCTTATCATGCAGGATTCAGCCATGGTAAGAAATTGTTTCTTTCAGCTGAGATGATAATAGTTTTGATTTTTTTTTTACTTACCCATCTTAACTGGATTTTGGGATATTTGTTACAGTATAGCGATAGTAATTGTATTTTCCCTTGTCTATTTGTAGGTTTCAACTGTGGTGAGGCTGTGAACTTCGCAATTGGTGACTGGTTTCCTTTGGGGGCTGTAGCTAGCTGGCGCTATGCACTACTCAACAGGGTGCCTCTACTTCCCCATGAAGAACTTCTGTGCAAAGAAGCAATGCTTCTTTATACAAGTCTAGAACTTGAAGATTCAGATTATTCCTCTGCGGACCTGGTTTCCCATAATTGGATTAAGGCTTCTTTTGTGAAGCTGATGCGATTCCACCACCGTGCTCGCTGGTCTATAATGAAATCAAGAGCATGCACTGGCCTTTTGCCAAATACCAATGGGACAATCTTATGCACCTTATGTAAACTGGATTGCTATGTGGCATTCCTTAACTGCAGCTGTGACTTGCATCCGGTGTGCCTTAGACATGGTATGATTTGCTCCATATCTTCCACGGACAACATACAAAATATCTCTCTTCTTTCTATGATTAGTCATTTTCAATTGTCTTATAATCACTTTATAATTGTGCTGGTTGCACTGTCCAGATTTCAGTTCACTTGACTTTTCATGTGGGAGAAATCACACACTGTTTTTGAGGGAGGATATTTCTAATATGGAAGCTGTAGCTAAGAAATTTGAGAAGGAAGATGGAATATTAGAGGAGATTAGACGGCAAGCAAACACTGGTGATGATTTGTATTCTTATCAGTTATCAGTGAAGTTTCATTGTGTTCCCGAGGATGGGTACTTTCCTTATTGTGATATAAGCTTTGATTTCAAGGCCGAGACTCCTGCGATAACCAGGGAATGTTCACAAGAGTTTAGCAAATCCACAAACAAGTATGGTATTGGAAATTTTAGACCTGAATACTCTGAAGCTTCCATTTCCTGTGCTGCATCCACTCTATGTTCTTTTGGAGAGCCAGTTGAAAGCTTTTCTGCATCTGACAACGTATGATTCCTTTCTTATTCCTACTTTAGACAAATGTTGAAAAATAAGTTGTTTTTAACATTATGGTTAATGGATTTTATTTCCATCTTTGGCGGGTAAAGGTGCAGGCTGACTTTAATGCAGGAAAACTTGATCCGGAAAGGTTATTTGAGGAAGGATTGCACAGCAAGCATGAGTACTCAGTATCCTCTCAATCACATGATGATGAATTCTTGAGAATCCAGAAAAGTAATCCTCGAGGGTTAGAGGTTAAATCCAGTGTTGATGAACAAAGTGATGATTCTGACTCGGAGATTTTTAGGGTTAAGCGCCGGTCTTCTCTGAAAGTTGAAAAAAGAGTTGTGAATGATGCTGCATCTTCAAAGAACTCTGAACACCAGGTATAGTTGTATATTGCTACCTTGACTCTATTTTGGTCACTTAATTTTGTACTCTTAATTTTGTAAATTGCTTTCAAGTCCTGCTTTTCAATGATTTGTATGTTATATATGGTTCTTGTCTTATTTGATTGTGTTTTAAGGATTCTCAGGTGGTGTATCTTTGAATCTTACCATTTTTTTTCTCTCTCTTTTGCACTCTGTGTTTCCCCTATTTTTCAATGTACTCTACCAGTAAAATGCAAAGAGTGTTTGAATTAAGCATTATCTTTCCCTAATGTAATTTTCTGGTGTCTTAATGAAATTTGTCTCTAATTAGTTTCTCATAGTAGTGATATTAGATTATTTTGAACTATATGGCAAGTTATTCATAATGCATGCTGTAGTGTCCGTACTTGCACTCATTTGGCTACCATAATGTCAAAGGATGAACTTTGAAGTAGTTGTGCTGAAAACTAGTCTTCCTGAACTATTGTTGTACTCAGATTTTTCATGCTCATATTTGGTCACCTGATACAGGGGCTTAAAAGACTGAAGAAGCTCCAACATGAAGGAAGATATGGGCAAACGACATCATCAGAATACTGCAGAGCTGATGAATCAAATCATGGTTCCACGTCTTCAATTTCAGATTATAAAGAAGCACCAGAGAGTGCTTCAAAGGACAGGGTTGCCAGGGGAAGTACTATTCCATTCTCGATTAAGTTCAAGAAGTTGACTTCCAAGGAAGAAATGGGTAGACAGCGAGAACACCACAGATTGGACCGCTTCCAGCATGAACTGGGAAAGACTATGAGGGAACCACCTCCTATAGAGATTGGGCCAAAGCGTCTTAAAGTCAGAGGCCCGTCATCTCTAGGTTCAGAGAGCAGGTTAGATTGACTTTTGGATCACATAATTGACGAGAAAACTGGCTGGCCTGCCTCGGGAGTATCATCTAGAGCCTGACTTTGCTAACCTTTTCTTCTCTAATGGGGTTCTAACCACACGGAATATCAAAAGATTGATTGATTCTGGGAGCAGCGGCAAAGATTAACCAACTCTAGGACATACTTTTATTCTTTGTGCAGGCCTCGAATTGGGGCGCTTTGCACGGATGGTGATTCTTCAGGTTCTCATGCCGGGGTGTTTTTCCGTCATTTGGCAGGAGAACCTTCCTGCTAGCTGAAAGTAGAAATTTGATTAGTAACTTTGTAAAATTTTTTGTAACAGTCAGATTAATTCTTGCAAGGAAATAGTGGGTATTCCACTGCTCCTTCATTTAAAACCAGTCTGCTGCTTCCGCAGGTTCTTTATTCTTTATGTAGCAATGGACCACTTGAATAAATGCAGAGAAATACCTCTTTTCTCTTTATGTGCGATCATGCCTGCTTCATTTCTTATGTTTATTTAGCTCATACCGTCACAGTACATAGCTATTGTACATGCAAGGATTGTTATGGGATCGGCACGCCATTAAACCGAGTTTAAATTGAAAGGCTTGGCATGCACTGAACCAGAGATGAGAAAACTTGAGCTGTTCCCCCCCCAGTGTTGATAATGTTGCAAGGTGCAAGCTCGTCTTAGAAAAGCAAGCTGGGGATAGATGAACAGTGGGGTATGCCGTTTATGCCTTGTATATGGGGTGATTTCCTAGTGGACATGCCACTGGCAGTATGCATGCATGTGGCTGTCACTGCAAGGTGCGAACTTTAATGGCTTACGTGCTTTCCCATTCTTGAAAGATAGCATAGGACTTCCATGGGGCTTTGTTACTGCTGTCTTGTTCACGTTAATGGCAAGCACTAGGGTCATATGTTCAGTGGTTGGGAAGCTGTTTTGACACGAACCAAGTTTCCCTGTGGTCTGTTTGGGTCGTTCTGCTCCTTTTGTAGCCCAGCATTTGCAACATTATTGACAATAGCGTGTAGCCATTTTTGTTGTGCATGGAGAAAGATACCTGACACAAATCACAACGGTTTCGCTGTTTATGTTTTGATTTTATTCAGAAACAGGTGGGCCGCAATGGTCATATGTTGTTCCTTCTCGTCTCAGAAAACATAAAAGATTGCTGTTTCTTCACGAGAGCTGCTAATGCTCGGGAATCTTAGGCACTCGAGAATTCTTTGCAGAGAGGCAGCCCGACAACAAATGCACAAGATGGGAGAAAAATCTCTTTTTCGGCCTAGACTGCTTGCTTACATAATTAAAATGAATGGGAATTACGGGTATGCTATAATGCGACGATTGGTCGTGATCTGATGACTAAAATGAAACCAATAATCCTGAACTTTTCCTCCTATTTCTTGCTTCCTGACTGTGTTTTGCGACTTGTCCATCTCAAATCTCAATCCTTTTACTTTGAAGATCAATGTATATATATGGAGCCCGCTCGTTTGACATGAGTCATGAGGTGTCAATGATACACCCATGCATACTCGAAAAATTTAAGAACAAATTTCTTATCCGTTAAATTCCTCACAAATTAAATCTTCCCGAGGAAAGAGAGTAAAAAATCCCTTATCTAGTATCTGTACAATGAAATAAAATCTTGAAAAAGACGTGAGAATTATCCTCAGACCTTTAACCACCTCTTTCTTTGCTACTTACAAATTATCTTTTCTATGCCCTAGGGTTTTTTTGTTTTAAGAATACTAGATCTCTGGAATTTGTTTTCCCCGGAAGATGAATCCTAGGATCTTATAGATATGGGCCAAGCTTGCATGTACAAGCAACAAAGTCCAACATAAGGCCCTAGGAGTCTAGTTGAAGAAAAACCCTAAGCCCAATAGATCTTAGATACTGATCCAAAAAGAAAAACTTGCAGTTTGGACTTTGGAGGATGTCTTGTCCTGCTTCAGACGTTGCCCTTGTAGTGTCCTTAGGGCACAGATCGATCGCCACTGCAATAGTAGGGATGGCATGGGAGCACCATGGAGTTAGAGGATACATACATTAACATTTTTCTGATGCTCTTGCTTGTTTATAAACAATGCCATCATCTAAAATATAATCAAGGGAATCACCTCTAAGAAAATAGTTGACATTTAATTTTTTCCTTCTAGGTAAAATTTATATTCCGAACATTATTTCAGCATGCAACGTAAAAATACAAGAATAACAGCAATTTCTGCTCACAAAATTGACAGGATGATTCCATTTTTTTTATACTGACATACGATCATGATTCTCATGCCTGCAGCGAGCTAGGTACCACACCCAGGCTTCTTGAACATGGCTTGCCACGTTAATAAATCTAAATAAAGTGAATATCTATGCATTTACATTATATAAATAAACAACTATATAACCATAAGATTACAAAGGATTCACAGTTATGCCGATCATGAAGACGATTATTTGTAAGAGAATGATTATAGGATTTATGTACAGTAATAAACATTGTGGAAGTGGTATGGTGCATTGTTCGACCACTAACTTTTCTGTGGAAGAGAGAGGAGCGATGAGGATGAAGGTGGCGGCGTTGAATGTCGTAGGCGGCGGGCATGGGAGAGAGGAGCGGTGAAGATAAATTGAACTGATGAGCCGTTGAGAAGAGTGACTGTGAAGAGATAGGCTTGACAAAAGATCAAAGCGGGCGCCAGAGAAGAGAGGGAGTCGGCTAGCTATGACATAAAGTCAGCTTTAGCAATTCGGCTTGTTCTTATTTATCATATTTATACATAAGTATATAGTGGCATAATGATAAATTCATTAAATTATTTTTATTAATATAATCGGGCGCGCACAGAGCTCTATCGGAGCATAAGATATCATCGATCTTAACTCCACACCCCCAGTCCAGTTTAGGAATTTTCCCCTAAGTTAATTGTAGGACAACAACAATGATAAAGAAGATTTAGGCTGTCACATGAGCTCTACTTGGCATTGATTCATTTTTATATTAATAATCACTTTATGATTAATTATATATTAACCTAACATGGAGAATTAGTTCTTAAAAACTTTGCTCATTAATATTCAATAAGAATGTAACATTTATTTTGTTATTTTTTATTATATATTTTTCTCAAATTATTATTTTTACATTTATTCGGTGCATAAAAATGATCGATTCATGATTTTTTTAATTAAAAAATATTTTTAAGATAATAATAAGTTTTTATTTTAAAAACAAATACTTATAATAAAAAAACATATTTTTTTCACAACAAAAAAAGAAATACATGAATAAAAAAATTGAATTTTTAATTATAAAGATACATGTTTTCCTCTTTAATTCAAAACATTAGAGTTTTTATGAATATTTTTTAAATACTATTATTTTTTATTACATAAATCATGATTCTAATAATATTAAAAAAAGACATGGTGTTGTAAAAACAAAATTACATGAATATTGAGAGAAGGTAATTTGAACTAAAATAATACTATTTTTTCTCCACAAAAAGATGATAAAATTTATGGTGTTTAGAATGTAATTAGCAACATCATATTAGTAACTCCATGGTACCATGACAATAACATCAAAAATAAAATAAAATTATTTTCTCTTTTCATCAGGAAACCCTAGCTATATATAAAGACATCATAACTCACCTCCATCTATCCCATGTAGATGTTGCAGTTCCTAGCTTGTCCTCCAAATTTAATTTCTTCTCTTTACCCTTTTTAAGGTTAGATTCAGGTGATTTTGATATATATATAATTTTATGTTGTTGACATGTGTTTTAACCATAAGTAATTAATAGAATATTACTAATTACTATTATTAATACCATTTTTTTTCTTCTAAAAAATGGATTTTCATATTTGAATAATGTCATTTAAATGACATCATTTTAGGTAGAATGACGTAGTTTTATAAAAGGAAGCTCTTTTCTTTTTGCCTCCCTTATGCGCTGCGTTTTGTCTCTGTCAGTCCCGAAGGTCCCAATCTTTTCACGCGACGTCGTTTTACATTGGAATGGCGCTGTGCTTGCAAAAAAACTTGCGTTCTTTTTTGCCGCTCCACTATTGCGCTGTCGTTAAGGGTGGGCAGCCCTGAGGGTGTCCATTCTTTTTACACAGAACGGCGACGTTGCATTGAAGGATACAGGTTCGACGCGGCGCCGTTCCATTATGAAAATTGAACCCTGCGGTGTCGTTTCTTGGATATGGGCGGCAGTTTCTCCTGGAATTGTGGGATTTTCTTTATTCAAACGTTAAGAGTTTAGACATATGGTTGGGTTTGGTTGTCCACAGTTCACACGCTGCTTTTCGTTCTTTAAACTTTCTTTGCTCTATCTTGATCCTGTCTCTATTTTCACGCTTTCATTGTGATTGGAAGAGGGTTGTTCTCTGTGTTTGTTGGTTTATTTTTTCTCCGTACTTCAAGTGTCACTGATGTTGTTCCACTGCTATATATCGTGTCCAAGATCAGTTCTAGATGCATCCATAGAGATGCTCCAATCCTTTCTCAGTGGTTTGGGAGGTGCTAGGGAGAGTTGTCTATTCATTCTCTCTTGAGCGATTTTAGCACCGAAAGATTTAATAGAGTGGCTGCCTGACGTCGAATCATGAGTCCAAAATCAAATTAGGCTGAGATGATATGCGAACACCTGTTCACCTTGATCTTTGTGAATTGTCAACCAGCGCACTCATTTCTAATCCGCCCCGCAAAAAAAGCAAGGCGGGAGGATAATCTGTCCTCCTCTCTTCGCACTTTTGGTTTTGATAGGGCTCTGCAGTCCTCCTCATTATCAGTCTGTTTTGCTGTTTTCTGCCAATATTAGTCGATAAAGAGTCAACTAAAATTAGTCCAACTGATCATGCATGTCATAGAAATTACACTGTAGTGTCGAATAGATTATCAAGAGTATAAATGTTGGATCGTATAGAAAGGAATCTACTCCGAATAAATATCATTTGAACTGAAAAATTTTTGACGCATGCAGAATTTGTGTTAAATTTATCTAGAAAAAGACCTGAAGGTCTAATCGTGCTTCTTGTTGAGTCCTCCGGCATTGCGTCTCTTTTTCTTCCGAGTGGTAGAACAACTCATTCTCGCTTTGAATTCCCGCTGGCTGTTGATGAATGCTCCCACATGTCATATTAAAAAGGGCACTCGATTAGCAAAGTTGGTTGAAGATGCTGCTTTTGTTGTTTGGGATGAGGTCCCGATGTTTTGAAGCACTTGACAAGACTCATACCTACAATATATATATATATATATATATATATATATATATATGCATAATTGATGACTAACACTGTCCTTTTACCGCTTATTCCAAGACTCTCATTGTACATATCTTCAATAACTTGTCAAGCGAGCTGTAAACGATTTTTGTTGAAGGTTGCTTTTATCAAGAAATCTGCAAGTTGCCTTGAAGTCTTGACTTACAAAACTTCAATAGTTTTTTTTTTTTTTCATTTTTTCATAAATTAAATTATAATCAATTTCTACTGGCTTGGTTGGATCATGTTGTATATATGAGTTTTTAACAATCTTAATTAGTGATTAATTGTCACAATATAATCTCATAGCACCATGAGATGGATAATCTAGTTCCTCCATTACACACTTTTACCGTAACAACTCACATACACCTTTACTCATAGCTCTACATTTAATTTCTGTACTGTATATGGCCATTGACTCTTACTAGAGTCATGAAAATATGGTGGATATTTTTTTTTAAAAAAAGCTTATACATAATTGAAGGAAAATAAACTTAAAGTCTTTAAAAATAAAAAAAATATAATAATAATAACCATACTTAGTTCATCTCTAATCACAAGACTTAAATAAAAAACTAAGTTATAAAGCATTCTTAGTATCATTAGAGGAAATTATTTTTTTTTATTTCTGTGATGAAATAAGAGTTAGTTGCAGCGTGATAAAATGTGAGTTGTGCTTTTAATGATTTTTATATCTTGGTATATCAATTGAAATATAAAATAATATTTTTAATAAAAGATAACTTATATGAGTGAGAAATGTGGTCATTTCCTTGATAACTTTAATGAAGACTAAATTCTTTAAAACACTCATGAATTCAAGAGTTGTTCATGGCTAAAATAAACACAATTGTGAGAATTAAAAAAAAATATCTAGGTAGGGAGCTATGTGAGTAAAATTGTTTTGGTTTACACAGAAAACTAAATAATTCAAGTCATTATATTTACGATTTAACTGAGTAAATCCAACATTATTTCACTATGAAAGGTTTAAAGCTAAAAGCTACATTTCTTGATTTACTAATCTACCAAATCAATACCTTTCAATAAATCTTCGAGTCATTTTAAAACTAGTATGATAATTTCTATTCATGGGAGAGATTATTAAAAATTTGTTTAAATAACATAGTTAATGAGCAAATTTAAAGCTAAATTAAAAGTGGAGTCCATTTACATTTTGGGTTAAAAATTTATTGCAATTTAATCTTCGACATATGCTTTTTAACATAAAATATTAACATGATTTAAATAAATTATAGGTGAATGAGAAATTGATCTCAATAAACCATTGGTTGACATGTTTTGGTGAAACGTAAAACTCTTTAAAAACTTCTATCTCATATAGGAAAGAAACAAAAAAAATTTAGTGTTTATAAAGTAGGAAGTTGAAAAGTTAAAATTAGAACTGAAAAACACCCAAGCTTTTAGAAAGGAGAGGTCCTAAACAAAATGGATTTTGGGTTTCAACCCACACACACTTACACGTTGACCCAGCTTGACTCATGCTCGGGCTTCGAGTCTGGGCTTGGGCTTGGATCTAAGTTTATTATAAAATAATATTTTGGATCATAAAAAATTATTTCTTACCAACTAAAATTTGGACTTGGACTGGTCTATGAATAATTATTTTTTCCAGCCCATTGTTTCTCCAAGTGAGCTCATGAATGTTAACAATTTCTTCTAAAAGTATTTTATGCAAATTTAAATAGTTTTTTTAGCTAAAAAAATAAAATTTATAGCTATTATATTCATATTTAATTCTTGATCTATGGTGGTTAATCAAATGAGAATTAACTCTTTAACTTTTTAGCTTTCAAAATTTACTAAAAAGGTGGTGAAGAAAGAGTTTGAGATAATGTTTTTTAGACTTTTATATACTCTTTCTAACCTTATATTTTAGGTTTTTTTTTTTTTTTATATATATACTTTGGTTTTTCTTTCAAAACTGGAGTTTATGTTTATCTTGTTGAAAGATATTTAAGTCACATAATTTTTGGTTCAAAGATATTGTTTAGAAATGCATCTAAACCAAGATGGTATTGTTAGAATCTTGCGAAGCATAATGCAAACATTCTAGTTGTATAAATGAGGAGTAATAAAGCATTAAGGACAAAGAATTTATCATTGACACAACAAAAAATTCATACTTTATAGACTAAAAATTGTATGTATTCTTCCAATTTTTTATGTTTTGAATGCTTTTACTATGATAAAGAAAATATCATTACTCACTAGTCTAAATTTATCAATTCTTTCAATTTATAT
Organism: Populus nigra; assembly: GCF_951802175.1. Taxonomy (NCBI): domain Eukaryota; kingdom Viridiplantae; phylum Streptophyta; class Magnoliopsida; order Malpighiales; family Salicaceae; genus Populus; species Populus nigra. The sequence goes on from NC_084859.1 coordinate 12,409,308, forward strand.
CAATTAGGGGTTATTTTTTTCTTCAATTTAACCCTTTAGTGCATTAATTAAATTAATTTAAAGTTTAATTAAGTCCCTAAACTTATCAATTTTTTATTTTTTTGGCCGAATTGACTTCCAACTTTATACTTTTATTCTTATTAGACCCCTAAACTTTCAATTTGTGTTGCCTTGATTGAATTCTTAATTTTTTAAAATTTTTAAAAAATTTAAAATTGGGTTATGATAAAGTTAATAATGAATTATTGAATATTTATATTCTTAAGCAATTTTTAGTTTGAAATTTTCTTTTGTTAAAGAAAGAAATTATTGAAATTAAGATAAAAAACGCATTAGATAGTGTTATTATTTACATGCATGCATGATATCAACAGAAGCATAATTACACCTAAAAATTAAATTGAGAGTCGCAACTAGCTAGTTGCTTAAGAAATTATAATGGCGTTGTGTTAAGTACAAAGTTTATTTCTTCTCCTCGTTCCGAAAACGGGATATGGATGTCATATGAAAAGAAAAGAAAAGGAAAGGATAGTTTGCAATCATGCGGGGTCATATTTCCTGTTTGGTGGGAACCTACACGCATCCTTACCTTGATTTCCACCATATTTCTGTTTGATTGGGTTGTGTGGGACCATCCTCTTCCCTACAATCATTCTTACCTTTATTGAAGAGAATAAAACTGTGGAATTGTTGAAAGCGAAACCAGAGAGAAAATGAAGAATGAGAAAGGAACAAAGAAAATTTTAGTTAATGGGTTCTTGTCAAAATCTACAAATTTTCTTTCAGTCACTAATCTCTCTAGATTTGTAGGGCATTAATCAAAGCTTCCCTTTGCTCTAAGTCGCTGCAAAAGATTCAAAATGTTTCCACTCATCATATAGCTCTTGTGTAAATAGGAACCTATACCTATGCTCGGGACTCAATAGAGGAAAAGAGGCATTTACCACTTTAAGTCTTGATATGTGGGTTTGATTGGAGAAAATCTCTTTCTAGATGGGTCAAGTTTTCTGAGCATATTTGTTTGTTCATGCAAGGAAAAAAGCTAAATTTAAAAGGTCTAAGTATTTGGGAATATATTATATATTCACGTCTTCCACTAATTATACTTTTAATTTAAAAACCTGATTAAGAAAGTAGCCAGCTAATCTCGATTAAGTTTGAAATGACCATAACGAGTGCTTTACTGACAGTTGTATAGCTAACTTCTTTTAATCCTATATAGCCCCATGCCCCCCTATATATATATATATATATATATATATTCCACATGCAAAAAATCAATCATGGAACAGACCCTTCTCATCTCTTGGATCGAAGCCCTGTAAATATGTTTTACAAGAAAGAAAAAGAAAAAGAAATCAACACCTAACTAATAAAGCGAATTGTGCAAATTTGAAAACTTTCCTTGCTTTCCATCAATGTGGAACAAGTTCTCCCGTCGCACCAAGCCTTTTCACTTGGGAAATTCTCTAGAATTTTTCGTAGGAGAAGAGTGGGAAAAGTACCTTATAATTATTTTATTGAACGACGCAAGAAACAAAGACTTCTTCAGTTTTTCTTTGCGTAATTCTCTTTCGATCTTTAGATATATACTCAGGACAGGCCCATATCTATGGACAAGACTTCAGAACCATTCTATATATCATCGATCAACGCAATTCCAAGGACATTGAGTTGTCTAGCAAAATAAATCCATGGCATAGGTTTAGGGTGCAACCCTAGGGATTTAATAGCCTTAATTGCGCATGCATATGGCTTCCAATTCTATTCATTTTATTTTCAGCCTTTCATTTTTTTCCCTCGGCTATAATTGGAGGGTCCATTGATCAACGTCTCTCTTGGGCATGCCTCATGCTCTGAGGTAATACATAACAATATTGATTAAGACAGCATGTTATCTGACTCAAGCTCGATCGATGTTAGATTAATCATACACTAAAGACTAATCAATCATGGTTTGTTAACCATTCTTATACCTTTTATATCATATGTGCCGTGGCATGCAGGTCACAGTATATATATATCATTTTCCAGTTTTGTTTTTATTTTTTAAAAAATTAAAATTATTTTTTTGTTTCAAATTAAATTTTTATATGTTTTTAAATTATTTTAATGTACTGATATCAAAAATAATTTTTTTTTAAAAAATAATATTATTTTAATATATTTATAAATAAAAAATACTTAAAAAAATAATCATTACTGCCGCCATGCTGTTCATGATCTTCTTGGAAGCTACAGGTGGAACCTGTTTCATGTCTGCTAACTCAATTATGTGGCACCTCGCTATTTTCAATGTAAGAAACTTTGCTATACATAAAAAAATAATGCTGAACAGAAATTTCATGTCATGAATGAATTAACCTTAGCATTGATTATTTTATGCATCGGGTCCATCCGCGTTCACTTGTATTTTGCCTTTAATTTCTCCGCGCCATAATTGCATGTATGATCCAAAGATTGAGAAGAGAAGAAACATGATGACCCATTTGCATTTAACAATGACAAACAATGCTCAGAAAAATAGTGACATGTTATGTCGGTATGAGAGTTTTTTTTTAATCTCTCTCCATTATTAATTAATAAAACTATTGTCTGTAATATCTCATTGGTCATTATCAATTCATAACATTCAACGAATACATGCAATGAAGTCTCTCTACCATTCATGCTGAAACTAGAGGATCGGGTTTGTCAAGTAAAATCTTTTCATGCTCTTTGATGATGATCATTAATCATCTCTTAGAATAGCTATATGCATTTCTCAAGATTCTCAGCCTTCCTTGGGTAGTATCACAACATTCATAGTATAATAAGACAATTATGACTCTATTTTTTGCAAGTTTTAAGTTTCTTGAATGTTCCAACAATTTGGAACAAGCTGAAGGCACTACTATATAGCTCGCCTTTAAAAGGGAGGTTGTCATCAAGCATAGATCACTAAATGTAGTTATTGATAAACTTTGATTAGGTTAGCAGCGATATTTGCGACTTTTCTTACATTTCAGTCATCCATTATTGTGACAATTCCAAAGTTAACTTTGGAAAAAGAATTTTCAACCGAAGAGATTTTTTTCCCATTGATGCTTGGCTTGATGCATAAGGATTCATTATCATAATTAAATGCATAAGGAATCTTTTTTTTCCCTGATATATGTACTTTATGTCTTGATATATATATATAAATTAAATGCATAAGACTTTGATATTAGCAACTTCTTTAATGTGTTGGATAGGGGATGATTTATGGCTAGTAGTGGTCTTAATGCATTGTTTTGTCGTTGGGATATATTATCTTGATTGGATAACGAGACGATTTGAATTTTCTCAATACATACTAGATTATATGGATATAAGTGATGAGTTGTACATCGTCAATCTTCAAGTAAAAAACGAAGACAATTAATTAATGATTCATGTAACTTTTTTAAATCTCTAGGAGGAGAAATCAAATTGGTATGCATTAGTTTTTTTTTAATATATATAAACAAGATATTATGAGCCCCACTTTCCAAAATAAAATTAATTGGTATACATTAGTTTTTTTTATAATATTTAGTAAATATCTTGTTTATATATATATATATATATATATATATATATATATATATATATTAGATGCACTGACTAGATTTTGCTGCATACCCATCCATGAGTTACAAAGATTTTTAGATGTAATTAAATGATATATTTAAATGTAATGAAAATTAATTTTGTTTAATTATGAAATTAGTTTAAATGAAATGAAATTAAAGATTATGTGAATTATGATTATGGTGAATACTAAATTGTAAAATGTGATAAGTTAAATTGGTTTTTTTTGGCAAAGAACCGAGAGACTAGAAAAATTATCGTTATCAATTTTTTTACTTAGAGTTATATATAAAATTATCGTATTGCTTGCTAGGAACTTGGGACTTCGAGAATTGAGGTTTTCAAAATGATGATGTATTGACACGTCTTCAAACGTCAAGAAGGTGATCATAGTGTAATCATATTCCAGCAGGACTTCAAGATTTTGGGGTCTGCTGTCATATTGATGCTAATCACATTTGCATGATGGGGAGCTCGAGACAATTGCTTTTTTTTTTTTTTTTACTTTTTTAACCAAGGAGCGTGCCAAACAGTACCGAATTCTCTTAAAAGTAAAATCTACGTTAACTAAAAAGAAAAAGAAATCACATAATCAAGGGGCAAAATTGTATTGTACGCACCTTAATTTACTGATAGATGCGTAATGGTTTTTATTTTTTTAAATTAATATTTGTTAATGTTAAGTGTTTTTTTATATAATTTTAATGTGATAATATAAAAAATAAAATATTTTTAATTAAAAATTCATTTTAAAAAACATCCAATATCCAATATCCATCTTTATCTAATCATATCATGGATCTTGCTCTATAATATATAACTTAGTAAGGAATTAGGAAACAAAGTGGAATCGGCCATGTAACATAAGATCACCATGCAACTTAATTCAAGTATAAAATTGATATTCAGGTATTAATGGAAGATTCCAACCTTGACCTCTAAATATAGCCATAGCCTAGAAGCCCTATACTGACAAAATTAGATGCTTCCATAGACCAAACATCTAATTAAAAGAGTCCCTGAAAACATGCAACTGTTCGAAAACTCTAATAATTTCTTGTTACCGAGGAATGGTTGACATTAATCCCATTCATAATTAATTATAATAATACCCATCTTCATCGTGTAATAAACTCCATTGCTGCTGCAGAAAACAAGATGTCAGTAGCACTATATATTCTATTTCTGATCTCCATTGATCGCAGCTACAAGTTTCATGATATAATTTTCAATGAGAGACATAAACTACCTCAAAATAATAAATTAATGTGATAAATCTCGTACATTGCTTCCAATGTTGTCGGGAACCCTAGGAAAATTAAACCAGATTAACAATATGTTGTCATTGTTATTTATCATATCTTTAAAGTAATACTCTTTGTTTTATAGTATTATTTTTTTCCTGGGTGTTTTTGAGAGATCAAATGCATGTCCTTTTCTCCTTCGAGATTCCCACGGTATCTTGTTGATCTCAAGGTAGACAATACGATGTCTTGATGTTTGTTTAATGCAGTCAAAGATGGAAAAGAAAAACATATCAGGTCAATTTTTAACTCACATGATAGTTACACAAGGGCTTTTATAGTGAAAAAGTTTTGGAACCAATACGAGAGTTACTTTTCACCATATATTGGTTAGATTCTTGAGGATGGCTTTTCTTTTTCTTCATATCCTTCTATCTCAAACGTGCTTGAGATTTTGTGTTTGTTAATTTGGTAAATGGGAAGTAAATTTTATATATTAAACAAGTTTTATAACCCATACTTTGTTGATGATATGATTTTAAGTTAATTTATAATATAAGAGAAGAAAATACTAGCATTATGAATGTGTTTTTGAATACCGTGGATTTTTTTATTTGAAAAACAAAAAAACTGTTGTTTATGTTTCATTAAATAATAAAAATGAACTAATAATTTAAAAAGAGTTGGTAATACTAAGAAAATAAGTTGAACTTCTTAGTAAAAATAAAATAAAATAGATGGACATGTAAATATTTTATACAGACTGTTTTTTTTACATGTTTTTGTTTATTTTATATTTAAGGTTAATTTTGATTTCTAAGAACAAATGATTTTTATTTTTACGGATGCATTATACAAATACAACTTATTTATATAAAATACAATAGAAAAAAATTACAATGACAAATTATAATGATTGTTTTGAATTATTATGAAATTAAAAAAAACAAAAAAAATTACTATTTAAAAAAACTTAAAATACTTTTTTTTAATAAAAAATATGATATTAATTACAATTTGAATAACTAAAAAAATAAAAAGTAAAAAAAGATGGCACACATTACTGGGCCTAGCTAGTAGGCAACACGTGTATAACTAGTTGATTGTTTTTTTGGTCTAATAAATGACGGGTCCTTTGTTGTGACAGATGACTTGTTGTTTAATGGATATTTTTTTGGTCACCTTTGGTGACCGAAAAATTAGGATCTAAGTTTTTAAATGTTAAAAACTTGTTTTTACTTAAAAACATTCTAAAAACCCAATAAACTTAATTTTAAATTCAAAACGCCATGTAATAAGTATAAAATGATAAAAAACTTGGTGCATCCATATTTTTTTTTCCTGCCATGTATAAAAGGTAACATCACCTCCATTAAACTTTTTTTATAATAAAAAATCCATTAACACAAAAATCAGCATTTTTATTGGCTAAAATATGGCCATTAATTAAAGCACTTTCTCTCCATGTAAATATCTTACAATGATTTTCTTTATCATCTCTCAACATATAAGGACTGGAACATGAAAAAAAAAAATAAAGTTTGAGATTAAAATAAAAAGTGCTAAAATAACAAGAACCAAATAATATATAAATTGAAACTTTAAATATTGAATTGAAGTTTTTCAAGACAAAAATGAAAATGAGGTCGGTTTTGTTTTTTATTTTTTATTTTATTTTTTGTTCTTGTTCTTTGATTATTTTTTTAACAGCAACCTAAGATTTTATTTTGAAAATTTAATCTTTAATTTAATATGGAAATATTTATCAAAACTTCATATATGTAAAAAAATATATGCAAAAAGAAAGATCTCTCAATATATAAATAATGTTAATATAACTTCGAATGATAAGACTTGAAAGAAATAATGTGAGATGATTGAAATGAAAAAAAATAACACTATTTATATAAACATTGACTCATATGATTCAGTATGCACAATGAATGTCATTATTACTTTTCTATATTCTTTTAATTTATTTTATTATAACTATAATTATATTACAATTAAAAAAATGAAATCCATGGAGAATTTATTATCCCTAGATACATAACACCATTAATCATAATAGTATAATTACCAGTTTTCCTTTCCAATTAAAAAAATCAATTAACTTGTTAGTATTGGGTAAAATAGTCTTTTCCTCAGGATTCATTTGTTATTATGAGATTGATCGGGTATAATTAGAGTTTTTAATTTTTTTAATGAACAATGTAAAAACTATATTATCTTTAAAAATAAAATTTCTCAAAAGATTGATAGATATTTTAGTCCTTCTACATTTTAAAAGCACATTGTAAAGACTAAATTACTCTCAAAACCAAAATTTCTCAAACTGATATTTAAGGGTTTTTTTTCATCATTTCAAACTAGTTTTCTAGTTATTATTAAATTGAATTGGGGTGAATTGATCTTTTGATAAATATAAATATTATTTAAAAATAAAAAGTGGTTAAGACGTGCACTGCAAGCACCAACGAATGGATAATGTTCATGGCCTTAGGTAATGTGTGTACACAGTAGCACAATAGTTGGGCTCTGATTGACTTTTTGTTTTCTTTTCCTTCCCTTTTTCTCTCTTTTCTCCTCGTCAAAATATAAAGTTGTCATCTTATTTATTTTTTGTATTCAATTTGGTCTTTATTTTTTTTATTGCTATTTTTGTGTGTATCTTTTTTTATTGATTTCTTTCTTCAATTTTATTTCTCATTATTCGGTTTCATTTAATTTTTATATCAGATTCGGTCCTCATTCTTTTAATTGTTGTTTGTTTGTTTTTTTTTTATCCTTTTCCAATTTAAACTTTTTTTTAATTTAATCCCTCAACATTTGATTTCAAATTATCTTTATATCAATCTAGTCTCTATTTTTTTAATTGTCATTTTTTTTTTCTGGATTTTTTTTCCAATTTCATCCCTAAATATTTTATTGATTTAGAATTTTTCTTTGTTATTTTAGGGTTTGCCTTCTATATGGTTAGTCCTAAGCTCTTAACCAGAGTCATGGATTTCAAAAGTTTATACGGGTTGACATTGATCTTTGTAGGTTTTTTTTTTTTAAATTCATATTTTTTCAATTTCATCCTTCAATATTTGATTTATTGAGAATTGGTCTTTGAGTTTTTTTTTTCAATTTCCTTTTTATAGGATTATTCGAATTCTATGTCCATGATCACAAGGTTAACGAGTTAACCCGGGTTGACTCAGATCTTTTTTGTTGTTTTTTTTTTTAATTATTTTTTTTTCAGTTTCACCCTTCAACATTGAGTTATTTGATAATTAAGTTTTATAATTTTATTTATTTTGCTTTGACAAGGTTACCTCGATATCACGACAAGATTGCAGATTTGGTATACTAATCCGGATAGACTCAAATATTTTTTATTTATATTATTTAAGTTAATCAAGTTTATTAAATTAAGTACAGTATGACTCAAGTCTTTGATTTTTATAATTTTTTTTTTATAAATAATTACACCATCTTAAAAATATTTTTTTAACATAAAAAAATTTAGACTGGCTCACAAAACCTATCTAGTTATAATCTGTTAGCCAGCACCCACTGGCATAGCTACATTGTTACTTAATTATGTGATGGGGTCAGGCAAATATCTATTGGGCCAAGTAGTGTCATCATGGGCTTAAGATGATATAGCCTTTTCTTTTAAATTATTTTATGAAAGAAATTAAAAGGGAAAAAAAAGAAGAGAAAAAACAAATAGAAAAAGTTGAATTATTGTACGTACTCAGATAGGTTTCGTCCATAATTATATTATAGTTATTATGTTCTTGATAATTGAGAGAATATAATTATCTTAAAAAAATCAGAACATGATTATTTCTCCATATTGAACCCTGCATGGACCTTTTTACGAGCTCACGAATGGATGTTTTAATAGAGAGCTTTGAACATCTGTGAATGAAAGAGAAGTAAGGACCCTTTTTTATGTTTTCAGAAAGAAAGTTAAGGATGGATGACCCAAAGAGAAAGGGTACCAAAAGCAAAGTTACATGGCAAAGGTAACGCTCACCAATTCTTATAGGCAAAACCCCTAAATTAAAGATACTAAAGCTTTGTGTCTTCTCTCTTTCTATATGCCCAAGATAATTGATCCTGCTTTTTTAATGAAAAGGGGTTGGGGGAAAAAGAAAAAGAAATTCGTTTGTTTCTCATGAGTACGTAGGGATTGTAATCAATATCTATGGGTCGAGTATTTTATATTGATACCTTATTTATTATTTGTTATTCAACAAAAAAAATAAAATACTATATATATATATATATATATAATAATCCATTTGGATGTATAATATAAAAAAGAAATGTGAAATGCAGTATACTTATCCCACATTAAAAACTTAAAAAATAATTCATGTGGATGTAAACTACAGAAAAAAAAAGGTGAAGTGTAGTATAGTATAGTTACCCTGCATTAAAAAATTAAGAAACAATCTATGTAGATGTAGTCATATATAGCTATTCCAAATTGAAAAGTTAAGAAACATTCCATGTGGATATAAGCTATATATAATTATCTCACATTGAAAAATTAAAAAAATTCATGTGAATATAGGTTATTAAAAAATATATATGAGGTTAAATATTTATAAATTAATTTTATATTTTTAAATTTATAAAACAAATATAAAAAAAATCAAGTCTAGCCTTTGTTACACCCGATCACCCAGGTTTCGGGTTGACCAGGTCAATTGCAAGCCTAACTTTTTGTGATTTAAAACTCGACAAGCTAGGCCGAGTTTCATAACCATGAGTAATATACTACTATATTAGGATTAATCTTCATTCGTTAAGATTATTTTTGTTTTTATCCAGGTTTTAAGTAAACTGTTCATATTTCTTACTTGTTTCTCAATAAATTATTTTTCTTATATGCTTTTAATTTAAACCGATACATGTAAAAAACAAACTTACTTACATCCAAATTAAATTTTTAAAGTTTAATTTTTTTCTTGAAGTATCATCTTAACTCCTTTTGCATATGAGAAGCCAAAGACAATAAGATAGACACAATAATCGGATTAAAAACCAATTTAATTGGGAGACTAATTATATCTCAAGCATGAATATGATAGAATTGTCATCTTATGTATTCTAAATCAAAATGAATAGAACATTCTCAAAGAACATGGGATTTTTTTTTACCTAAGATATATACTTTTCAAAACTAAAAAATTAAAATGAATACAAAAATAATTAATTAATTTTTAGTTGGTTGTGGCAGGTTGAGGGGAATGGAGCAGGATAAAACCCAACCTCCCTCCACTTCTTGTAATATCATTAATATAATAGTGTTAGAGAATAATATAAGTTATATATTATATTTTATTTAATAGTTTAAATTTTTAAATTGAAATAATTATTTGAAATGTTATCAGAGTTTTAATTATTAAACGATCATGAGTCTGAGTCTGAATCGTACTCTTTCCATTTTAATTAATAAACTTAAGTACAAGATATAATCCTCATCTATATAATAATTTAAATTTTTATGTTGAGATGACTCTTTGATACTAATATATATATATATATATATATTTTTTTAAAAGGATGTTTTATTGCTGGCTGTGTTATCATCAAAATCAATAAACAACTAAAGCATTCAATACGTTAAGAAATTCGGGATATTATATAGTTGATGCGAAAGAATTAATCATACCCCACATATTAATTTTCCATGCAAGTCAAAAAGTTAAAACACCTTTTGCTTGATTTTTGGAAATACTTAATTAGGTCATTCCAGTAAGTCTAAATTGATTAATCGGCAGAGCACAATGATTTACCGACAAAAAGTGGTCAAGCTAATGGGATCAACTTGCATAAAATGCCCCAGCTCCTTCAATCATGTTCGTTGCCAAATTGACAGATGCTTGTTCATTCCTTACATTCACGGTTATTATTATTCCATGTCAAGAATGATTAATGGATGAATTAATGATCTTGTATGAAAACTGAAAGATCTAAATATATGACTCCAAAGTCTACATATCCAATTGTTTCCCATGCTCGTATGTACATGATTTTTCCAATAAATTAATGAATTTTAGAGTTTCCCATTATTAAGATTTATCGCAAAATCATCTAATGAAAATATATTTTCTCAAATGACTATAATCAAGAAGAGAATCTTAGAGATCATGAGGTTGTGATAATTCACCTAAAACCCAGGTTATCCGTGCAAGTTTATTTTCAGATATAGAACTCAAGACTCTAATTAATTTGTTAAGCTTAGTGCATGATCTAGAGGAGAAATCATGGAGAACATGAAAGACTTGTGCTTAAGTTAGGATACCATATTTCAAATCAAAATCAACAATATCAAATGATATGGGATCAAATATAATTTGAGCTTACTTAGGATAGTAATTTCGTGTGGTAATAGATGAACATGTTATAAGATCATTCTCACAGTTGGAATGTGAGGCAACGAAGAAGGGTTAAGGACGTCTTCTCTCACTGTATGCAAGACGGGCATTCCAATGCACTATAATTAGAAAAGAAACAACTAAACTGATAGTAAGAATATAATATAAGCAACCAATGATCTTCGAAGATATATTAATCAGTCATCTGCTTGCGACCACCCCTTTGAAAAAATTGCCCATATTTGGATGCGGCTGCTTGATTTTTCTTCATAATTGGAATAAAAAGTAACCTCTTTGATCACGTGGCTTGTGGAAGGACCAATCTAAGAAGAAAATAAAATCAATGCCCTCGTGTTAGATAAATTTATCGGCTGGACATTATACAAAGTAGGAGCTAATTTCTTCGAGGAAGTAATAGTCCTGTTCCCTGTGATCCTATGCAAAATTTAGCCACCTAGTTCGTATGTACAGTGCTTATATATGGTTATTTACTTATTCTTCATTGATTATTTGGGTTAGAGAAAAACATGATGGATCATCAAGTCATTTATATACCTAATTGTTTGATCAATATTAAATGTAATTGTAGAGTATGTTTAGATGCACATATATAGGCGATAGGGACACTATTATTGAAAGCATTTACTATGTAGCTCATTTCTTTTTTTCTGCAAGTGTTAGATAAGGCCCATATTCCTAACCTGCAGGCTATGCCCAAGCATTCATGCAATGCTTCCTGGTTTTCAAGAAAAAAACAACAATAATAAAGCATCTAAACCCTGCATTACCTTTGTTTTCGATCATTTGTGAAAAAAAGGTGTTGTTCATTAGGGTTTGAACTAAAAGTAAGGACCTCATTGTCATCGACGGTACACCTGTTCAGGCCCAGCACCAGTACTGAACTGTTTCAACAATTTAAGCAAGAGGAGGGGGGGAGAATTCAACCCATTTATATCTAAAATAGGAATTCATCAGCGATGCTTTTTTTTTTTTTTTTTGTAGTGGGCTTTGTGTTTAATTAACTATAATATTTTCATCTCTACAAATGCTCTTTTTAGTCTTTAGCCTTGCGCTAGCAATGACCTAATCAAAGGTGCGAGCCAAAATTTGCACAGCCCGAATGACTCTCGGTGCAAATATCGGTTCATTGAGACAATCAAACTGGAAAGAATTATACACAACTTGAAAAAAAATCAAAGGCTTTCTGAATCCAGTTAGATTGATTGCTGTATAATTAGCTTAATTATTTTGAAAACACTGTTAATTGCAAGCCAGACATACTCGTGCAGGTGGTAAGTAATTTGGCGATGTTAAATTTCCCTTCTTATGGAACACATACATATAAATATGCGGGCGGGCGGGCGGAGTCTAGTGTGTGCTCTCAAATCTCAATTACAGGAAAGGAACCATCGATCTACCGCCATTAGTACAAAGCTATATGTACAGCACTGGTCGTCTAATAATGTTGAAGGACCAACCATGTAATTAGCATAGGCGCCATAGAAAGAGAATAAATCTCTCACGAGAAAATAACATGGTACGTAGTAATTAAGAACTTAAACAGCGTATTGAACTATTTGGCTGTGAAAATTATGTTTAGATTGTGTTCACAATGAGTGGTTTAATAATTAGGAAATTAACAAAACCTAGTGATTAAACCAGCAATGGTGATTAAAAATTGATTGCAGTTTTAGGGTTTTGTTAAAAGGTTGCAGTGAGAGTGTGTGGATTAAAAAGTTTAGTACGAGTTGTTGAGGAACAAATGCACGCACACGTTAAAGTTTACGCTAAAATATATATATTTTCCCCTAAAGAACGAGGGGAAAAAAAGTAGTAGTAGTAGTAAAAAGGAATCAAGTCCCAAACTTGCTTACTTTTCTCTTTTTCTCTCTTTCTCACCCTAGTTCCCTACCTCCCCCACGTCCACAAAATAAACACACCCTCCTCTACTTTCTCCCTCTCCTTCTCTTCGTATAGTCCCTCAAGTGTCATTTTCTCACATATACTTCACACAAAAGAAACAACCATTCACTTCATACCTTGTCATTTCTTCTCTCTCCCTCTCTCTCCTCTCAATCTCAAATCTCTGCAACTACTCCCCTCAATTTGATCCAAAGAAAGAAACCCCAAAAATCTCACCTGAAAAATTCTCAACTCTTTTTGCTTAGATTGTCCAGAACAAACCCCTACAGCTTCATCTTAATTTCTTGATCCTTAACAAACATACACTTCCCAATTGCACTGTACTTACAAGAAAAACAACGAGAAGAAAGACAGAGGAGATAATTAGGAGACCTAATTAAGAGGCCTCATTTGGCCGCTTAAAGATGGAGCTATTCCCAGCACAACCAGATTTGTCTCTTCAGATTAGCCCCCCAAACAGCAAACCCACATCAACATGGAGGAGAACAGAAGAAGAGATGGATTTGGGGTTTTGGACGAGAGCTTTGGACTCGAGAAACTCTATTTCTTCAATGGCAAAACCTGATACCTGTTTTGAGCTCTCGCTATCTAATCCAAAGGTTTCAGAGCCTAACTCCAACCATTTCCACAATATCCTCCAAAATTCTAACAACTGTAATGGTAACAATCTCTTCCATTCCTTTCAACAAAACCAATACACACACCACCATCACCAACAAAACCACCTGCATAATCATCATCCAGTGCTCTTTCAACAGCAACAGCAACAACAACAAGGACTCAGCCAAGAGCTTGGTTTCTTGAGACCCATTAGAGGGATTCCTGTCTACCAAAACCCTCCTTCTCTTTTTCCATTCTCTCAACAAACTTTTGATAATACTTGCTCCCAAGCTTCTTCTCTGGCTGCTAATAACTCTAGTGCCACAAGTATAAGTCCCTATCAGTCTCAAGGGTCGATGAGATCAAGATTCATGTCTAGGTTTCCAGCTAAAAGAAGTATGAGAGCACCAAGGATGCGTTGGACTACCACTCTTCATGCTCGCTTTGTTCACGCTGTTGAGCTATTGGGTGGCCATGAAAGTATGCTTCATTTTGTTTCTTTTTTCTCCTCTGGCTTTCTTCTTTTCTAGATTCTCATTTTTATCGTTTCCGAATTTTTCCCTTCTTCTTTCACCTTTCCTGTTCATTTTTTTTTACCATCTTCAATAACACTGAAAAAAAAAGGAACTTGGAAAAGAAAATTTGACTCATATTTTCCTTTCCTCTTTCCTTGTTCTTCTCTTTTCTTTGTTGGGGTTTAGGGGCTACACCCAAGTCAGTTCTTGAGCTTATGGATGTGAAAGATCTCACCTTGGCACATGTTAAATCACATTTGCAGGTAATGAAAGCATACTCTCAACTGTTTTTCCTTCCTGCTTGTAGTGTTCAAACTCCTTTTTGTTAAATAAAAAAAGATATGTTGGAAAAATTGTTCTTTGTTTTCTCACTAACTTTCTAACTAAAACTTATTAGCTCGAGTTAATAGTGTTAAATTGATGCAGTGTTAATTGTACTTCTAAGCAGAATTTGCCTTTCGATAGCATACATTACAGGAAGGGTGTTTTATTACACATGTCACAAATTCCAATGTTTCCCCTGCAGAGGGTCTCTCTAATCCTTTAAGCACTTATTTTTCTATTAGATCTGATGGTGCTGCTAGCTAATAAACAGCTTTTTGCTTGGAAGAATGAACCAGAGAGAGAGAAGAGGGGGAGGGGGGTGTTATTATCGATTTCAGGAATCAAGTAAGACAAAGCCCAAGGAATTCAAAACGAGTCATAGCCAAGCCGAGACAAGTTTGCACTCAGTCCATTATTTTTCATTTTAAAAACATTTTCTCTTACATTGAAGAGAAAAAAGAAAAAAAAACCATCATTGTTCAATGATATGATTCGCAGATGGGTTTATCAACACCACTTTTTTAACCATGGTGAATCTCATCCATGCATGCCACATCACCTATCTACATACATGGGCTCATCAACCCCACTTTTTAACCATGCTGAATCTCATTCATGCATGCCACATCACATATCTACATACATGCATTTGTATGGGCAAACAAATGATTCTGTTCAGAGTTCAATTAATCTCACTTTTTACAGTTTGTACTTGCACTTGAATCAAACCATCTCTTGTGTGTGTCCTAAACAGCATATTGGTCACTTTTTCTCGTTTTATCCTTTTCTGTTTAAAGTTTTCGGTATTCTTCTTGCTCTGTTAATCAATGCCCATTTAAGCTTAATTTCGATGCTTCATCACAAAATTAGTCTAATAATATTGTTTCTGAAATTGTAATGGATGCAGATGTATCGAACTGTGAAGACCACTGATAGAGCAGCAGCTCCTTCGGGTTAGTGCTTTTCCCTATATATGCTTTCTTTCATGTCTTTGCTTCTTGAAAGTTTTCTGTGATTATATATTCATAGGCAACAGTATTATTAATGAGCATTGTGTTAATCAATGTTCCTTAATTACGTTGGTCTTAATTAATTACCGGCCCAATCCCTCTTCTTCTTTTTTGTTTGTTTAATATCGTGTACGTACAGCGCAATCGGACGTGTTCGATAATGGATCATCTGGAGATACTTCAGAAGATTTGATATTTGACATTGAAAATCCTAGAAGGTCAGAAATGTCAATGCAACAGGGAAGACCAAATGCTCACCAGGACAAGGACTATCAGGCTCTCTGGAGCAACTCTTCAAGGTACCACTGCTGTACCATGCTTATTAATCTCTTGTCTACCCTTTGATGCCATGGCGTCGTTACAGAATGCATGCTTTAGTGGAGAATAAAAGGACAAATTAAAAAAATAATAATTAAAAAAATAACAAACAAATGGAATGTAGAACAAGCATAAGGAATTTGAGATGTAGTTCCCAGTTTCTAATTTTTTCTTTTCTTTTTTCAGATCGATCTTTAAGGTAATTAACAAAGGCAAGATTTAAACCTGAATTCTTCCCCTCTCACAATTGTTTTAATTGCTAAGGGTATTTCGTAACACCGACTGTCCATTTGCCTATAAGTAATCAACTTGCCGTCTTGGTCAACGGTTATTTCTCTTTCTAGAAGTAAGGAAGGCCCCAGAGCACTTAAATTAAGACAATTATGATTTATAAAGAAAAGTTTGGATTACTTCCTTGTGGTAAGGACAAAACAGATGAAAATTGCATGGCTCGTTATACTAGGTATCCCATCTTCCGTGTTCTAGTCACTCCTTTCCTTTCTTTTTCTCTCGGGGGGGGGGGGGGGGGGGGGGGGGGTGTTCCTTGATCTAGATTCATTAGGGATGATTAATGTAAAAATGGGATTATGCATGTTAGACACGAGGTTAAAAAATAAAAAGATCACTCAAGTACTGGTTCTACTACCATATCCTGCCTCTCTCTCTACTCCACATCACAAGATTATATATCAAATACCGTAACCACATGCAAGAAAACACAAAAAGAGGAAGAAATGATTTCATTGCATTGTTCTGTCCGTCCACGACCATCATGAAGACTGGAACACCATGATGGGGTAATTATACTCTTCCTTGTAGCAGTGGGTAAAAAGGAAGTTAAAGAATCCACCCACTCTCCTACCATTATTCCAAGACATGAGAATCCCATTTGACAAATCCACCTAAAAAATGGAGATATCTCTTTCCTTCGGATTTTGTGGGCTCTGATAGAGAGAACTATTAAATGGGGCCTACAGTTAGAATACTTAGTGTCAAAGATAAACCCTGTGATGGCCCCATTATTGGAAAATCGTGGTGCCAAAGTGATATGCCCTTTGAGACTTCCTTGCTATCTGTTGCTATGTGTCATGGGCTATCACATGGGTGAGCTCAACTTTATCTTCAATCAGCACAAAGATAAAATGTAAAGCGAAGGGAACTATAAACAAGACAGTAAAAGATTGCTTTCTTTTCTTAGTTTTGCTTTTTATTCTCTGCATGGCTTCCACTGATAGGAAATATTCTCTCAATCTGTTGGTTTTTAGCAGGGAAGCTTGGTTGCATGGGAAATTAAAGGATTCTGACGGAAACTTACCACCACTTGAGGTACCAAAATTTCAAATCTTTCTTTCCTATAATGTCCATGAGTTTCAAGATGTTGTATCCAACACATAAATGTTCTGTTGCTGGAACTGGTGAAGAAAAGCAGATTTGTTCTTTTCTCTCTTCCCCAAGCCCTACCCATTGGAAAGATACAAGAAAGGCAAGGCCTTTCCATATTCTTTGCTTAGGTTATCCACTCGTTGAAGAGGAATTAAGTAATTTTAAAAGATTATTTAAGGGATGGAGAATAATTTTTTTCCTTTATCACAGGGGAGAATAGTTTATATATATATATATATATATGGAAAACTTTTTTTTTCAAAAAAAAAAGGAAGGAAGGAAGGGCATTTCCATGCTCATGATTAAACAAAACCCTAAATACACCTTAAACCTGAGCACTCCTTGAATTACCAACCCAATTTTGTTGACCTGGATATATATGGCTCATATATATAAACAAGAGAGTAGGTAGGTAGAGTCAAATATATAATTACACAGGTAAGATTATTCATATTCATAAAATAATGCTAGTAAATAAGTGTACTATTAGGTACTCGTATTGGGAAATGCACAGTGGTCACACTTTGGCAGTCTTTCAAAATGTACTCCTAGCCATACTTCTTTTTCTTTGATAAATATTCTATTATTCCCTGAGTCAAATGTCCTTTGATTCCCACCTTCACACACTTCCCTTGTGCTACTCTGCTCTATGTGATTTATTGTCCTAGCTACAGCTACCCTTTGTTTTCTTTTTATGGTCTCTCATTTCAATTTTGAACAACTTTTTTGTTTTCTCTTACAGCAGAAGGGCATGGATCCAAAGTGCTTGAGCTATGAGAAAATATCAGATGTAAGCTCATCGACCGTTTCAGGGACAAGCCCCAAGAAGCCTAATTTGGAGTTCACTTTGGGCAGGCCACATTGAAGTTATCCACTGTGTACTCCTCATTTTGAATCATTATTATCTCTGAGGGGATGCTGGTGAAGAGAATCAGGTACCCAGGTGAGAAAATCAGAGCTAAAGAAAAAGAAAAAGAAAAGAAAAGGAAGAAAAAAAGAAAAGAAAAGGAGAGCTAAAGAATGACAAAGGGACAGGAAAGACAGAAAGCAACAAAAGGTGAAGAGTGGAAAAGGCATGTCCTTCATATCAAGCAGTGAAATCCAAATCAACATATTATATTCCTACGTAAATATGAAATCTAATTGATTTTGTATGTTATTGCACTCTCGGAGAAAAGAGAACGAGAGAGAGAGAGACCTTTAGAGAGAGATGGAGAGAGAGAACTTTAACCATCTCAACGTATAAAGCGATCCTTGGTAATTGTAATGGAGCACTTTACATTAATATAAAATATTTTCATATTTTTACCAAAGAGTTGGGGCTCTATTTTCATTCCTAGGCATTGTCACATGCTTTATACTCTACGAACAAAGGAAAAGCAACACTTTGAGAATATAAGCCAGGAAAGCATTCGAAATAAAGGCATGGGAAAACTGAAATTGCAACATCCAGAAGAAAAATAATTTTTCCACAACGCCTTTTTATAACCATTTATCAATTTTTGTGCTTGAAATTGTTAGAAAAATATTTAAATTATATTTGAAGATGTCACCTAATAATTGAAACAACTGTGTTAAGATGGTTCTTTAATATGATATCACAATCTTTTTAATTAAGCAGTTATAAATTTGAATTTCATCACCTTTATTTTATTTGATAAAAAAATCAAGCACAAGGTAGTATGTTTTCAAGTTCAAAGAGTTTTTAATTGAAAGGTGTGTTATAAAATTATATAAATAAGCTCGTGAAAGTTTTAAATCTAGAAGGCTTCTACTTGAAAGGATGTGTTAGAAAATTATTTAAATCATATCTTAGGATATCACCTAAGAATTTAAGTTATTGTATCTTGTGTTTGATGTGTATTGGACTAGATAGGATAATTTTTTCTATTTTATGTTTGGTAAACATTATACTAGATAAAACAACATACTGTAATGTCAATAATTTTCTTGTCTTGTCTAATAATTTTTATTTTTTTTAACATGGTTGTTCGGGTCAGCTTACATGCACCTCAACTAATCCAACAGGCCCTGAAGTTAACGACCATGTAAGTTTTCAGTGATCCTGAGATTTGTAAGACTCGAACTAGTGACCTCTAGGGAGCAAACATAGAGCTTGACCAGTTGAGCTACACCCCTCAGGGTTATCTTGTCTAATATTTAAAGTATAATTTATAACATATATTTTAAACAAAATTATTTTTTTAATCTAATGAATAAATATATATATTTTTAAAAAATCATTATTAGTATTTATTTAAATATTATCTTATCAAAAAAAAATTCATGATTTTTTATGTTAATTAACATGTAATTTTTATGCTAATCACCTCTCTAACATCTTATATTAAATTAATTGTAAAAAAAAAATTAATCAACAAAATCAAACCCATAAATAAAACATAAAGCAAAAGACATTACTTTAAAAGTAACAATAATATCCAAAGGAAAAGAAACACCATTATCCGTGAATTCTTCTTTCAGCCATAATTATTTTGAGAAATATCAAAATAAAAAGGAAACAAAGCATTCAACTACTGAGTCGAAGATCAGAATTAAAAGCGATACATTCCGCTCAGGGACTAAACTTGTTATAAAGTTTGCCAAAGACATGGAGAGAAGTGACCAATCCAATGAAGAGTTCGGAATATTTAGAATGCTTAACCTGTTATTTAATATATATATATATATATATATATATATATATATATATATAGAGAGAGAGAGAGAGAGAGAGAGAGAGAGGACCATATAATACCAAATAATAATGATAGAGATTACAATACAAAAATAATTATAATATTTCTTATATATAATATGCCTATTATATTTTCTATATAGATACATGGTAGAGGAAGCAGAGGAGATGGTTTTAGAGTGTTGAGTTATATTTACATGAAAAGCATTATAGTCATTTTATAAATAATAACAATTGTATAAAGATCTAAAATAAATTTATTCAAGATAAAAATTGATTTGTATACAGTCGAAGTATACATAAACAACTTTTAAAAAAATTGTAATATCTAATCCATTTTTGTCCATCGTACCTACTAAATACTCTACTAAACACTCAGTATCTCTTGTTTTTTCAAAACTAAGCAAACTGTTTTGTTGTTGGAAATGATTTTTTTTTATTTAAATTGAGAAATTTTGAATCATCATAATCCCAGATCACTCACTCGGAGTGTTATCCCAGTACGATTGCTAGCCATTTTGGAAAAGATATTTAAATGAAACAGTATTATCTTTGAACAAATCCATATATTTCATCTCAGATCAATCAACTGGGCATTGTTAGTTCCCAAAAGTTGCACAAATTGCATCGTCCATGGGATTTTTGTTTTTATATTAATCTCCTTTCCACCATGCAACATGCTTTTAGCACATTACATGCCGATTCACCCAGAAAATGCCGAAACTCTAAGCTTTTTCTGTTTTTTTGGTCATTCTAGGAACAAAATTGTTCATGTAATCATTAACTTTATCATTGCACTTTAAATTTAGTATGGTTAAAGCATGGAACTGCCATGATAATGTAGCTTTACAAAAGAAGATTGCACCTTGCAATTCGTAAATGACATTTTACCACAAAACGGAAAGCTTCTGTGAAAGTGCTGAAAAATTTGTAGTAGTCCTTTGAATATAAAAGCTCTTTGATATGTGCAACTTTTGACCGGTTTTATCCTCCACTTGCTAAACCGGGCAAGCCCTTGCACGTGAGATTATATATTTAGAAAATTCAATTCAAATTTTGTTAAATTATATATTTAGAATTTTTTTTAATCCTTTTCGTTTTCTTCTTTTTTTCATGACCTAGACTTTTCTTCGGATTGCTTTCTTGCCTTCGGCCTTTTAGTTTCTCATATGCCTTTGAATTTGCGTCGAGTTATCAAAACACACACACACACATAAAGATTCAAACAATAACTAGTAGCAGACATACATTAAAGTTTGATGTCATTAATTAATATGTCACGTCATCATTCTTTTTCATATCAACAACTCTAAAAAATCACTAATTTTGTTAAGAAATTATGGTGTGCCCTTTATGATCATTTAAAAAAGAAATACGTCTCAATTAATTTATATGGTGGAAATTACATAGCCAAATTTAGGGGTGTATATGGTTTACTTGGTACATGACTAATACTTTAAGAAATTGCACTTTTCAACACCACCACATATATTTTTGATTTGCCTTCAGCATCCGAATAAACTAGCTAAAATAAATACACCAAACATTACAGTTTTGAAGGGATCTTATACATGGACATGTATGTATACATATGTCATAGTTATAAAGAGAAATATCATGAAAACCTATTAAAGCACTATTAACTCTTATTCTTCCGTTGGCTCATCACTATCATCATTTATCTCATCATTACTTTTTCCCCCACCATCATTTCAGACCAGGAAATTCCTCTCATATCCCTTCGCTATTATATCAAGGTTCACTCTAAATTCATTTAACCTACTCAACTCATTCAGTTCACAAACCACCTTGGATTCAGGACTAGTTTTTGCAATCACAAAACATGACAACATCTGTCGAGAAGCTAATTGCCCAATTCCGCGAGGCATAAACTCTAAACTCTCATATAGACTATGAACAAGAGAGAAATCAACTTCAAGATGCATTAGATTAATACTATTTTATGCCTTAAATCTATGTCAAAGCTCAAATCGTGAGCAAAAAAGAAGAAGAAGGAAGATTTAAAGTTGAAATTCAAGAGGCAAAGAGAACATACCCTTTTAGCCTTGTTTCTCCAGATACTATGTCAAAACCCCATGATTGTATAGAATGAGTTGGAAAGAAAGAATTGTAACTAAATTCTAATAAATTCTCAATAACAATAACCACCACTAAAAAAATATGTGATGAAATTGCAACTAAATCCAACCTTTTTTATAACTAAATCACCCACTCACTCAAAAAACCATAAATTACCATCGACTATAGAACAATTAGCATTAAATAGCATAAAAGAACGGAATTAGCAACCAATTAATTAGCTAAAAAATCAAACCCTAAACTTATTAAACAAGAAATCAAACTTTAGATGGGGAGAGGAGACTTGTCAACACCGGATTTGTGAAGGGGGCTATTGGAGAAGAAGAAGAAGAAATGTTGTAGAAAACCCTTAACTAAAATGAAGGAAAAAAAAAACAGGGATTTGAGATAACAACAGGTTTTAATTCATTTTAAATCATTGATGGAAATTCAATCAATAATTTTGTTGGTAATTGAACATGTCAACAATACCGATAGAATATATTATAACAAAATATTTTTATTTGTTTATTTTATTCTATCACCTTTTCCATTGGAAATTATTATGGAAAATTTTCTATGCAAATTTCGTTAGTAAACAACAATTAATGAAGTATTTTCCATCAGCGTTACCGTTGGTTTTTTTTTTCTATAGTTTTAGTCAGCCGGGTTTTGTGTCCAAACACTTTCCTTGTTCAAACTAAGTTATGATAAAACTGAATCATCACTAGTATTTTGGCTAGTAATTTAGAAAAATTAATGCCTCTTGATCAAACTGTTTTGAGACAAAGCTATCTATGACACACCCTAAGGGACCAATGTTTAATTCCATCTCAACATTCTCAAGCAGGACTGCTGATTGTTTGACACTACATGTATACTGTATTCTTGATGATTGATCGATCACTGATCAGTTGGCAAGTTATGGCTGAAAATGTTGAGAGCAATAATGTCGAAGAAAATGCCTCAACACTAGTCCTTCATGAGCGGAGATTTCAAGATAATGATTGAAATAGTTATAAGCAAAAAGTCTAGAGATTGAATAGAGCAGGCAAGAACATGGAGTCTTTGTGTACAGCTAGATTCCTACCAAAATTTTGTTCTCTAGTCAGATGTTTCATTCTATAAGTGCAGAATTTTATGCTTTTTGGCACATATTAAGCCAAACAATGGACAGTTTGTGAAAAAGTTTCAAGCCCTACACGAAGGCGTTAAATCACCGGGTAACACTAATGGGTCCAACTGTTTGGTGTCCAATCTCGAATCACTGCTTGCACAATTGCTGAAGCACCTATATTTGAATTATACAGTTTCAAGAAATAATCACAGTACTTTCCATGTTGTTGATTTGTGGTGTCCAGGCAAAGAAAAACGCGTTCTTTATCTCTCCTTTTCTTTTTTCATTCAGAAAGAACCAAAACTGAATTCTACTCTCACAGTAAAGTTGCATAATAGTTAGTGATTCTAATACCGAGTCTTCTGTATTCGAAACTAGCTAGCTAGCTAGGAGTTTATATATATAATAAAATTTTCATTTTCTCTCTAGAAAATGGCACGTCTCAAATTTTCACGTAAGAGTTTGATTAATTTGTATTAATCAACTTAATTCCTTATTTTTATTATAATTTCAATTTTTCAATTTCAATTTTTCAAGTTTTATGGGTTTTTTCCGACAAATTATTATTCAATATTTTCAATTTCAACTAATTAAGTAGAATTTATTTAAATTGGAAAAAGAAACTACTCAGTAAAGAGGATGGGATGGAAAAAAGATGTTAACATGAATGAAAAAAAAGGTTGATAATGACGACTCATGTAGTGAAAAGGAGTGCTCAATTGGTTAAGATCATTTTTCAATATTGAAAAAATTATATTCAATTGGCTGAAATTAAAAATATAAATGTTTAAATTGATAGCAAAAGTTTTTTTTTTTTAATGAATTGATGGAAAGATGCAAATATGACTTTATTCTTCTTCTTTTTTTCTCAAGAAAGCTTTTGCAAGTGAAATCCTTTTCAACCTCTCTTTAGGAGACAAATGAAAGAGAAAGGGAACATGGTAGAAGTCTAGGAAATTTGGAATAATTGTTTACACTTGCTGATAGGATGGTTGTGTTTTTGCATTTCTGGTCAAAGAAAGTTTAAGATAAAAAGAGAAAGGTGATAATCCCATGAGAAAAGGCAGGTTGAGGAATAACTTTCTTTTTTAGTTTCACATTTGAAGGAATGATTTAGCTTCACACGGGGTGCTTTGCAATGGGGGAAAAGAATAGAAAAAAAAATACAAAAAATACAAAATGTAGTGTTTAATATTTTGAACAAAATAGACTTGACTAGACAATTTCATTGTGAAGTTGTTTGGTGTATTTTTAAATAGTAAAAAAATTAATTTTTATCATGTTTAAAGTTATTCTAGTGGAGAAATTTTTATCTCATTAAAAGAGATAAGGCAAGCTTGTCCAATTCTTTATACAAAGGTTAATCCGGATTTATTCGGGTCAATATAATAATAAAAATAATTATTATCATAATTTTAAAACTAGACTAAGAGGTTGACCCGAGCTAAGGCTAAGGTCATGGGTCGGTTTGACCATTAACTAGGTCCATATAAGAAGAAAAAAAGTTATTATTATAGTTTTAAAACCTAATTTAGGAGTTAACTGAGACAAGACTTGGGTCACAAGTCAAATTGATCAATGACTCGGGTCAACATAAAAAATTATTATTATTATAATTTTAAAACTCGACTAGAGGGTCGAACCATGACAAAACTCAAGTTACAGGTTGGGATGGTCAACTTGGGTTGACCCAAAATTACATAGAAATAAAAATGATTATTATCATAGTTTTAAATATTGACTTGGGGTCGACCCAAGATAAGGCCAGGGTCAATATTAAGATAAAAGCAGTAATTATCATAATTTTAAAACTCAACTTGAATTTTTTAACTCATGTTTTATCTCGGGTCGACTAGGTTACAGCTCAACCCGAATTTTTGCCAAAGCCAGATCTAATCAACCCTTCCTCTATTTTTAAAAAAAACCTTGGACTAGTCTAGGCCCCTGTTTGGCTAAGTCCCGTTCAGTATCTACCAAATACAAAATAAGATAAATTATTCAGTCCAATCCAAATCATACTAAATACAACAAAATAATTATTTATCCAATCATGTTCAATTATGTCTTGTCCAACCTATCAATATTATTCAACATATCAAACACTACCAATGAGTTTTAAAGTATATGCATGGCTTGGTGATAATTATAGATAGGACAACTCTATAATGGAAGCCAATTATCAATAATGAGGTTGCTTTTTCTTATCCTTTTGGATTATTTAATTAATTAAAAATTATATGAATCAAATCTTGTTCTATTTTCAATAATTTCATGAGTAATATACAAGCACACATATTTTAATTTTAAATTTTACATGTCTATACACAAACCATTATTTTTTTAATTCAAAATTTAGAATTAACATCAAGAAAATTTTAATAAATTTCTTTAAACACACAAGGTCAATGTCAGGAATGCATCTTTTAGATTGTGTTTGATTAGTATCATATGACATACATGATAGATATAGAAAGGAAATAAATGTATTTTGTTAGAGAAACAAAAACAACAATATAAAATAAATCTATCTATTTTGAAATGAATATCTTCCCTTTATAAACAAGAGAAGTAAGATGACATGTTCTTTTTACCTCTATTGTCTTTATCTCTTTTATCTTTCAATGAAAATAGAATAATTTTAGTTTTTAAAATTTAGAATAACTCATAGCTTCACAAATTATTAATTATTTAGATTCAAACTTTAGAATTAGTATCAAGGAATTTTTACTTTTAAAAATAAAAAAACAAAAAAAAAACATATCGTGACATCTTTTTTATCTTAAAATAGTAACTAAATGTTATCATAAAGTTATATTAAAAAAAAAATATCTTAATCAACAAACAAATTATTTTGATAATATCTTTGACCATAAAAAAAGACTTCAGATTATCTTTTATTATCTAGAAACTATTCTGCAACAAAAAAATTATTTTGATAATATCTTTGACCATAAAAAAAGACTTCAGATTATCTTTATTATTTAGAAACTATTCTGCAAACAATATCTTTGACCATAAAAAAAGACTTCAGATTATCTTTGATTATCTAGAAACTATTCCGAAAGTTTGAATTTCGAATTCCCGTAACTTACTTCATTGTGTCAAAATTAAAATATTTGTTTTAATTTAAAAACTTCGGTGTAATTTTGGATTAACGGTGGGAGTATATATTAATTCACAAAAGTAATTAAATACGGGTCAATCGTGAGTCAGCAAATTAAGTCCATGGAGGGACAAAAATGTTTGAAATTGGAAAGGCCACTTTAAATGACCTATGAGCGGAGGCTACTGTAGAGAGAGGGTGGTGGACAGAATGAAAGAAGCAGACAACAGCTGGGGCTGCCGTATTTCTTTCATATTAACATTATCAAGATTCTGATCTTGCCACGTTTTTTTATATATATTTTGACAAGTCTTGTCTGCATGGTGACTTTTTAGTAATTATTGCTGTCATCATTACTATCCTCCCTCCCTCCCTCCCTCCCTCCCTCTCTCTCTCTCTCTCTGTATATCCAATCCATTCATAGGTTTACATATCAGTGATGGAGAAAGATGTGGATGAGCTCGAGCTTCTCTCAGCTTTCAAGCCTAAGGCTAAGCTGGAGCGTATGAAGCCATATTGTTGGCAGGAGACACGTGACCGTCACGTGAGATTATCATCTTGACAGTAATAAATTTGTAAATGGTCCGAGACACTTGACTAGCAGTACTTGATAGCAAGCAGCACTCCATAACGAGTGATAAAATAATCGGTGTGAAGATGTGGACGGATACGTAGAACTTTTCGTGGTTGATGACCAGAATATTAACTTTTCAGGTTAACAAAAACTTAAATTTAAATATAAATAAAAGAGAGAAGATTTGATAATTGTTTGGGATTGTGATGCAATTCATGTTTCATGATTTTTTTAAATTAAATTATTTAAAATAATTTTTTATATATTTTTAAATCGTTTTGATACGTTGATATAAAAAATAATTTTTAAAATAAATAAATAATTAATTATTTTTTATATATATTCAAATAAAAAATACTTTAAAAATTAACTGGTAATACATTTTCAAATACTTCCTTAGAGAGTGTATTAGAGTTTGTAAACCAAGTAATTAAGTTGGGAAGTAATTAAAGGAACAACACTGGACCCTTCCCTTTTCACCAAC
Source organism: Populus nigra (assembly GCF_951802175.1). NCBI lineage: Eukaryota > Viridiplantae > Streptophyta > Magnoliopsida > Malpighiales > Salicaceae > Populus > Populus nigra. The sequence goes on from NC_084859.1 coordinate 12,436,657, forward strand.
GCACCCTTTGTTTAGAAGAATTTTCAACATTATGTAGCAATAAAATCTGTGCGTGGTGTTAATCTAACGTATAATCAAGATGTGTATCACACAAGTTGTGACTTTTTGGCAAATCTTCCTATTTAATTTATTTATTTATATATTTGGTATTTATGATGCAGTAAACTGTCGGTTGTTTATTGTTGCTATCTTAAATTTCTACCAAAATAGATTTCAATTCCTCCTTTTCTCGTCTTGGGATGCTACCACTGATGCTTGTTAGGTTGTTGGCTTACATAATAATAATAACAGCGATGAGTCTCGTACAGAATAATTTATAGCATGGTCATGAAATTACATCCTATGCTTTTGTGGTGTCTTGGTTATATATATATATATGCGCGCAGTCTTTATTGGATCAAAGTATTTGTTAACCCATAGCTTTAGGTTCTCTAGTTTTTGTTATTCTCTGGTGTTATTTCAATTATTTTAGCTTCTTAATACATGCTCTAAAGATTTGCTAAGTTCAAATACGGGTGGTCTGTTATTCTATTTTCAACATGATGATGTTCTAAAATTTAAGATATATAAATAAGATGATATTTAGTGTTTAAAATGGTGGTCAATCAATATGTTAAAGAACTTCAGGCCTATAATGGACTCAAATCTTCCTTTGTTTTTTTTCTTCAATCCATTTAGTAGAAATTTATTAGTCAGCTCAGCTTGATCATTTATCTAGGGATGTGTTACTGAGAAGAAACGATAATCAATGTGAAGTCTCTGACAATATTCTCTGATCTTATGATTGCTGAATTGTGTATCATTATCTATAATCAAAACTTTAGAAAGCCCAAAATGGCATATGATGTTTTTCCAAAAGAATAAGAGTATTTTGTTAGTGGTTATTTATACTAAAACTTCTGCTTCAACCCATTTGATAAAATAATCCACAAGTACTAGGACAAATTGCCTTTTGCATTTGGCATTGGGAAATGGACTTAGGATATTCATTCCTCATTGTGCAAACAACTAAGAGGAAGTTATAGTGGTCATTTTTTGCAGATGGTTTTCGGGGGACTAGTCTAAAACTCTGACATTTATCACACCTTTTCACTAAGTCCATGATATCCTGAAGTATGGTTGGCCAATAAAATCTTACTCGTGTCGCCTGAGCTGCAAGAGCTTGAGAGCATGTATGTAAGTTATATATGCCTTTATGTATTTCTTGTAAGACATAGGAGCTCTCTTATGAGGACATTTATTTCAATAATAGAGCTGGGATAGATCTTCTATATAAAACATCGTCAATTATACAATACTATGATACACGTCCTGTCATCTGAATGGCTTCGTTTCTGTATGAATGTAACTTTTATGTTTGTAAATAATTTTTAATGGGATTCTCTAGTCATCCACTATGTTAATGGAGACAACTAACCTGTTTATGTATTTTTCTAGAGAGTGGGGTATACATTTGTCTTATAGTCTATGCAAGATTCTAAAGGAAGTGTGGAAAATTCAATTGAGATTTGGGTTGTAGGTGGATCTCACATATGATGAAAGCTTCTCAAAGAAATCATCTCGTAAAAGATAACAACTTCTCAAGGAAGTCATCTCACAATGGGAAAAATCTTATCTAAGAAATGAGCAACACATGGTTGAGATTTTATATGTAAGTTGATCTCTGTTTTAAGTTTATTTTTTATTTTAGTATTAGTATTTCATCTAAAAAAACATGATTGAGCTCTTTTCCATCATCTAACGAGAAGATAAAAGCATCAGAGCTTATCTCTAGATATTCAACGAAGAAATTTTAAAATCAAGATAAAGTTATTCTAAATAGAAATATTATAATATTATAATTTTTTTATTGATTAAAAAATAGAAAGATAGATAAAGTTATTCTAAAACAATTGCAAAAGAAACAACAAAAAGAAAGAAAAACGCTTAAATATATTAGCATTTACATGAATTTTGTTTTTCACTGTACTGTCACTCTGGTGAGAAATTGAGTGGTAAAGTAATGGGTTGCAATTTTACATCTTGGAATTGAACGCTTGCATACTTTTATTACGATGCTAATTTTATAAAGAGAATAGTGAAGTATCACGGCGTTTTCTTTTTTCGCGGTAAGGGTTGCGCGCTCATGAGAAATGCGATTACTAATTTCTTTTTTAATTATAACCATGCATAACCATGCTTATATTCCCTGGTCCTGTTGAATCTATAGGTATAATTCCATAATTAGCACTAAGAAACTATTGCACATGAAAAAGGTAGACGTGGGCTCTATTTTTTGAATGTTGTCAATTAATTGAAGAAGAAGAGGAGGAGGAGGAGGACGGTTTGTGTGCAAAAGAAGCAGAGGAAACAAAAGCAGTAGCTAGCGTCGCGTCACAGGGGTGGCAGTGGACACTGGACAGAGAGACTACCTGTGAAGGGCCCTTGAGCTCCTAGGAGGCCGTACTGTTTCTAGAGCAGACTCATTAGAGTTAATCTACTGCACTAATTGACGAACATAGAATGTCAAATAAAATTATTAAATCATCATTACACTATCATTTATTCATTCTTGGCCCACGATCTTTACACGTGTTAAGATCACGTCTCGCTGTTATGGATGCTCGAGGGTCCTGTCAACCGTCAGATCTGGTCACCCGCTCAAAGAATGAAAGGAGGCACGCAAGGATGATGTAATTTTTATTTTTTCTCTATTGCTTCCATCCACCAATGTCTTTTCATAAAATTTGCAGCGTTTATTGAGTAGCTCGAGAAGCTTTATTGTAGTTGTTGTTGTGCATGAAAAAGTTGGAGGGAGGGTCCATGTTGTGTCATAATGTGACAGCATGAAGGGTGGTATGTTCATGCAACAAATTTAATGCGCTGGTCATGCATGCAGATGCAGCTCCATAGGACCTGCAAACATTTGTCCTTGAAGAGGCTTTTTAAATGCACAAGAAAATATTATTTTTCACAGCAATTTAATTTTACCACATCCTTGATTAATTTCATGCTTTCCAAACACTCCAATTTCTGCAAATATTGCTTTTCATTTTGGTATATTCATTCAATTGTGGCCTTGTTGCTTGCCTTCCTAGATGGGCTGCTGATGTGGAAAGAGTTTTGTAGGACCAATTTGTAAAGTTTCTGTATTTATCTTTTATCTGGATGTATAAAACGAGACATATATATAAGCTTTTTGGGGAAAATATAATTTGAAAGCTTATTTTAGAGAGAGCGAGAGGGAGAAACAAAAACTACCAATTTCATCAACCTCTCTAGCTAGTTTATATACATTTAAGACTCAGCTTAATTTGAAGATTCTACATTAATTTATATCAACGCCCATATAATGTGTTGATTATAAGGGTTAATGATCGGTATTCATTCTTGTCTCATATTCGTCAGTCCTCCAAATACATCCAACAAGGAATTAAGACTCATGCGTGTAGGATCGATCTATCACAATCGTCACTTTTGTTTTCTGGAAAAAAAAAAGAGCTTTAAGGAAATGCAGTACCAAGTACACAAATCAAAACTTGGCTAATTTGTTTGTCGTTTTACAGTAGCATGCATGGATTGAACAACACCTTTCGATGAGAATCCCACTGTTATTATTCAGTTGTAAACCATGTTCACTGGTAAGTGGTGTGTGTATGTATGTGTGTGTGTATGTATATATTAGTGCTATGTACATGTACAACTCATGCAGCACGAGTTTACTGCCATTGAGCCCCAGGATATTAATCCATAAATAAAGCACAAGAAATATGTTGACGAGTCAAGAAAAAGAACATAAATGAATTGTCAGTCGTACTTGAGATTGAATAACAAGTCAAATCCTTCAAGAAATACATATATGTGCAGTATTCCACTTGAATTGTGAGGTGTTTTCCTTGTTTTCTCTCTATATGTGTTCTGCTCCTGGTCGCGTGATATATCTACTAAGAACTGCTTTTGGGATTGTTGTAAAACCACTTGCAAAAGACTAGAAAGAACTTGTTTTATAAGACATAAGGCAGTGGTCATCGATCTCTGCTTCACTCATGTTAGACAGACAAATGTGTGCAAATTGGTGACATGTGCTTCTCTTGGTAGGTTTACCACAGGAGAAGGAAAAGGATATGGCTTTCCTGTCCATTGTAAAAACAAAAAAGCTAAAGGGACTTGCTTCTGCGATTGCTGTAATCTGGAACTTTTGGAGAGGTGACGAAAGATTCGCGTTCTTATCAAGCTTTATGCTGAAGGGAGAGATTCAGTAAAGTCGACTAAAGAGTCAGTCCTTCATGAATTTGTGAAAAATCATGTAAGAAGCTGAGCCATGCCTTACTTACACGAGACAGTAATTACCATTTTTAACACCATATATATTATATGCCCGAATTATGGACCCTATACATTATGTAACAAAAGGAATATTTAAATGAGTTATGATTGCTTGTTAATTTGACACAATATACTCGCAATTTAATCTCAAAATTAAGCAGATTATTATAAATATTAATCCAGCACTGGCATGAAGTTCTTAATGCTGTCTCCATACCTATAATTAGAATTAGGTAGTCAACACACCTTTGGTCTAGCATTAATAACCATCAGAACTATCATCCTCGCATAAAATAAATAAATAATAGAGATTATAACTTATAAGTCTAAAAAGGGTCCCTTATTTGAAGGCTTAAATCTCTTAAATAAATAAAACTCAGATTTAATTAATTCTCAGATTTTAATAATAATTGTTTCTTCCCGGTGGATTTTTTTTTATATCATTAATCCGGTTATATAAAATGCAATAATAAGAAGAAATAAAGGCAGATTGCGCATGGGTACAAACAGGGATTAGAAAGTTGTGTGTATATGACACAGAAAAAGAAAAAAAAAAACAAAATGAGAGAGGAAACCGCCAAAAATCTCTTATTCACTGATCACACCATGAACTAGAAGAACTGCCCTACTCTTAGTTCTTTAAGATACCACACATGATAAAGCGAGATTCTCGCGGGAACCAACTGGTGTCATCCTTTCTTTCTACTTCTTCTTCTTCTTTTTCTTTTTCTTTTTTAATTTGTTTTCTTTTTTCATTAAAGTAGTATTTTGTTAGCAAGAAAACAACAACAAAGAGCATGTAAAGGAGAGCAAAATTTCTCGACAGAGCAGACGTGTCAAGAGGAATTCACAGATCAAAGGCTAGAGACACGGTCAAAGACACGAGGTCAGTATCATGGCTAATAGGGGCTCGAGCGGGGGGAGAGATGGAGATGGGGATGGAGATGGGGATGGGGATGGGGATGGGGATGGGGTGCCCAGGAAACGAGGCAAATCATTTTGCAATCCATTGCTTTATGATTGATGCCTCGCTGACAGCGCTGTCAGCATAGCTTGCAGGAGGCCGTGATGGCAGCTTTGTCCTTTCACTATCTTTTACGGGCACCACGGGCAGGGTCCAGTGAATGTGGGGTTGATAGAGACCATACCTTTTACCTTTGCCCTCCCTCAGTTTCTCTGAAGTGACCCGTTTTGAGGGCAGTCCTGTCTTTGTCTGCCCGGCAATCAAGACGGGCTACTATGTGACGTCTGATTTTTATTCATCACAAGACACTAGACGGTGCATGTCTCGTATTGCTTTTTTATTTGTCACTATGCGTACGTAGGGATGATAGATTGGGAGGAGGGTGCCCCTTTTTACCTCTTTACCACCCTTTCTTACAGCTCAAATTCAAAGAATTTATTTGGTATAATTATGAATATTTATTTACCATTTGTGACATTATAGTGGGTTGCTCTTCTCTTATCAAAGTGGCTGCCGGGGAAGTATTTATCTATAATAACTTTGTGGCTCTCCAAGCCCATTACATGATAGAGCTCCTTCAAATGGGCCCTGAGTAGCCAGAGCCCAGTCTTGATCATAGTTTTCTAAACCCAACACGGAAGCCCAGCCACAGACACCAAAGGGGAAGATAGAGAAAAAAGCATGAGCGAGCTGATAAAGATGCACATTTCAGGAATTTTTTTAGGAGAATATATTGTCCATGTGATGAAAGGAACAACGTACTGTCCATGCATGAACCAAACAGGTGGAGAGGAATTCTTAGGCTTAAAAGGAGAACACTTTTTTTTTTTTTTCATGTGTCTGCAAAACTTAATTTATAGGGAATACCAACGAGACCTAGCTCCATGTACATTGTGCTGTATATCATCTTCATCTCCTGCTAGGCTCAGGAAAGAGAGTCTCTTGATGAGGATGAAGATCGACCCACAAAAATATTTTCTTGCAAGTTTTAGTACCAAGATTAAATTATGCTATATATTATTTTTGTAATTTAAATATTCTTAAAATTGACGAAAATGTATGGTACTGGAGGCTTACACTAATAGCAAGAATAATGAGAGTATGTTTAGTGTACTTTGAGACGAATTACTATTTTTTACGACTTTTAAGTATTACTACTAATTAACAAATTAAGCTCTAAAAATTAATATCGTACTTGCATGGCATAATTTTCATTGATACAGTAAAAGTTTGAGCAATCTTACTTACCCTTAATTTGTTATTTAGCAAGTGAATATATTATGGGAATTGAACAGGAAAAAAAAATGATTAGAGAATTCATTAATTTGTGCTTTGGTGAGGCAATTACCACGAGACGAAAAACTATACATAAATATTTAAATATGTTACTAAAGAGTCTACATTTTGTTGTGATAATAATTAGTCATATATGTAACTAATTCATTAATATATTATTTTCTAAATTAATGGGTGATGTTTGCAGAGCATATACATAAATATATAAATATGTAACTAATTCATTAATATAGTATTTAAATTAACGGGTGATGTTTGCAAAGCATAATAATTAATCATTTACGTAACTAATTCATTAATATGTTGAATTTATCAATGAAGAACTAAGGATATAGTCAACATCAATATAGAACAATATCATCAAAGAAATTGCTCAAAATTCCTTTCAAAAATAAAGTGTTGGACATCACAAATTTTCACTTAATTTGTTAGACATTATAAATTTCTAAGTATTATCAAAAAATCAACTCAATTTAATAATTATGAGATCTTAAGATATGATTTATATTATTTTCTAAAATATTTTTTTTAAGTGAAAATTTTCTGAACTTGAAATTTGAACAAGTATAAATTATTTTGTACTTCAAATAAAAATAATAAATTAAATTAAAACTCGGATAATATATATAGACACACACTCTAGCCTTTAATGCATGGTGATGGCATGGGATATAGAGTGAGAAACATGTTTGCTGTTCAATGAAGACAACCATGAGAAGAGTCGTTAATAGGTCAGTACTCATAATTAATTTGAGACAGGTTTTTGTTGGACTATCATGCAGTCTGTTCCAAATTGTTCTTCAGTTACCGAATTTTAGTTGGGGAGTCATGACCTTGGGCCAGCAAGATTTATTATTGTTATAGACAGTGGCTATCAACTTACTATATGGCAAACATGAGTTCTGCAACAAAATAAATAAAAAAGAAAAAGTTCAGCCGTGCCCTAGATCCTGGCTAAGTTAGATATAAATAAATAAGCCCGATCTATGAACCGGAAGACATCATGATAGTTAAGCTTGGCCCAGTCCATATTCCCAGGTTATTTTATATATATATATATAAGTTGCTAGAAAGAACAATAATGCTAATTTTATCATAAATAATTTAAGAGAATTCTCATCCATTGAAGTTGTTGGATCCATATACTAGATTCATTGGTAGGGTTGGACTTGCAAAGGGGGGATGTGCCCGTTGAAGCATGGAAAACAGAGGAACTATATGGACGACATGCCTGAATCCAGGGGCAAAATATGGCTTTTGCTGCAATAAATAATTGCTCGGACTGCATGCTATAGCATTCCAAGGTACAATTATGGTGTCCCGCAACCTTGCCCCTTCCTTCCCCTTCAAAGGTTGTAGGCACATCACCCTTTTTGCCCCCGAGTTATCCATGACCTCGAGAAGAGTCCTCATCTGTATGAAAGTCCTTTGCTGCTGTAAGAGTGCAGCAGGACATTCAGGCCATGATCAGAAGTGAGGAATAACAGAGATGACAATAGTTAATCCTAGCAATAACTGATAAAGTTAAGAATTGGTCAAGATAAAGTACATCCCTCTGAAACCAAGAAACAACCATTTCCCCCCTGTTTTTGAGTTTTTTTCCAAGAAAACAAGGTACAACTCTAAATTTCTCGAACCCTAGGGAGGAAAACATGGCTTTTTCAAGAAGATATGTCTCCCAGCCATTCACATAGAAAATAGCAGACCTTGTTATTTTATTTATTTTTCAGTATTCTGAACTTGGGCTGGGTCCTCTCTATAAAGAACCTGTGCTGTGCAGTGTTGGGTCTTCAATTATTCAGAGGTGATCACCGTTTGGTTTAAATCGAATTAAAGATTTGGTTTGGGTTTTGTGTTCTTATTTTCCAGATATAAACATTATTTTATTTTATTTTTCATTTTTAATTTTTAATTTTTTTTATTTGGTTTCAATAGAAAACCGAATAGTATACACGCACATATTAATAAACAATAAGAATACCATATCGTTATTAGTCAAGCCTTTTATTTATTTGTGTTCGTGAGGAAGTAGCAGTAGTATTCCTTTTGCAAACACATGTTTTGAGCAGGTTTACAGAGGAGGCCATGCTTGTCAACTGGTGATCGCTATGAAGCAGGATCCAGCCTCGAAATGGCCTGGCATTGTGCAGTCATGGTGGGAATCCTTGACAGCAGGATATATGAAACTCTTGAAAGGAACATTATCAGTCCTCTCCTTGTTGGTCTTTAAGAGACTGGTTATTTTTTCTTTTAGGTATGCTTCATTGATTCTATCATAAAAAGATATTAAATTGCTCACTAAATTGAGTTAAAATTGATTAAAAATGACTTCCTTGATCGGATAGTCTAACTAGAAGATGAAAGCCAGCCCAGGTGGTGTTCTCCACGAGTAGCCAGGGTTGCTTCTGCACTTCAAAACTGTCAGATGCAGTGGAAGCCTTCGTTCTATGTACGTTTCGAAATACAGCAATGCAAACAAGTCTATGGAGGGTAAAATATTTGGGCAAAAACTCTTGTATCACTTGTATAAAACTCGCGAGAGAGAAAAAAGGTGGCTGATAAAAATGACTGGCCCCCTTTTTTTAATTAAATAAAAAAGGTGATATAAAGCTCTTATATCACTTGTACACTTTTTATTTAATTACACGACTCTCTTATAAAATGTCCGGCACTAGCCTCCTTTTTTTATTCATTTTCATTCTTAAATTATTTTGTTTTTAATTTTAACCTTTTGTTCCTAATTTCATTAATTTAGAAAAATTTGATTAAAAAAATATCAACAACAAAGAAAAAAAATATATAGGACAATAAGAAAACTCATGGCCAATCTAAAACTCGAGAGAGATTCTTTTTTGTCCTCGTACTTTCTTTTCCTTTCTTCACATTCCTTATAGTTTTTGTAATTTTATTTTTTATTTAAAAGATATATTATTAACATTTCAGTTTCTATGTTAAAGAGAAAGAGAAAAAATCACCTAAAAACAGTGTAGAGAGAGAAAGTAAAGCACTTTTAATTAACAAAACTCATCGTTCTTTGTGTTACCTTGTTTCGTTCGACTATAGGACTTCACTAATGGTGGGTTTTTTCTATAAATATACCTAAAAAGTATATTGAGTTTTATTTTAATTTTGTTTTATTTAATTGATTTTTGTTTATTGGGTGATTTTACGGTGTTTAGAGGTTAGGAGGTGATTTAAAGAAATTTTTATGGTGTTTTAGAATAAATAAGTTGAAAAATAGATTTTTAACCTAAAATCCACTATTGAAATCTTAGTCACCATAATGATGGTTGAATTCTTGGATAGCGCTTAATAAGTAAATATGTCCCAAGCACCTCACGTTGTGGCGCCCTAGGCCACCCAAGCTCATTCACTTGGTGTGGCTTTTTAAAAAAAAATTATTCTTCAGCATTGAGTTTTTGTTAAAATAATTTATTGGCTTTTATTTTTTAATTTCATCCTTTAATATTTAGTTGATTTTATATTTGTTTTTATATTTTTATCATATAATTAAATAAAAAATTATTGAACCTAGTGGAGTCCATGACCTAGGTCACGAGTTTGACAGGTTAACTAAGTCGGTCAAATAAGTCTTGTGTCAAATCTTTTTTTTTCAAATGTCATCTTGAGATCTTTTTTTAAGTCAAGTCATGATTTTATCGATCATCCAGGTTGTCTTTGGCCCAGCATCCCTGGACTTTTTTTTTCATTTGATTTTCTCCTTTGATTTTTTTTTGTTTGCCTGACTAACTGACTCTATCAAGTTGATTGAGTTACATCGTGACAACACCAACATGATTTAATTTGAAACATGGGTTAGGAAAGGAGTCAAATCGAGAGTTTTTAAGTTTGACTCACTAAATTATGTTTAATGATAATGTTAAAAAGTTTTCCACGCCCTAAACATTCTTAATTTACATTTAAAAAACTTTTGGTTCAATCCACAACATAGCATGTGAAGTAACCTAGTACAAAATATACTAAAAAAGCCTAGGCATTTGATCATTATAACAATTCATAGTAATTTTATTTATTTTTTTTAATTTTATCCTCAAAATTTTTTTATTGCAGCTTTTTATGCTCAAATTAATTGTCAGTTTATGAAATTTTGTTAATAAAGAAAAATCAACAAAAGAGAATCAAAGTGTAAACCAAGGAGAAATCTCATGTTCAATCTTAAGTTCTGTTCTCTAGAAAATATTCTTTTTAGTCCATTTAATTTTTTTTCCTACTCTTCAGTTTATTTAATTTTTTTTATTTTAATTTTGGTCCAAAAAATTATTTTTTTAACATTTCAATATATAAGATTGAGAGAGGAGAGCGAAAGTCACCTAAAAACATCAAGGAAAGAGAAATTATTGGTTAAATCGCTTTTTGGCAACAAAACATGATGTTTTTAATGTCAACATATTTTATTTAACGAGAGAAGTTTTATAAAGATATTTTTAGACCTTTAACTTGCCCAAAAAACTAGATATAATTAAGAGAGATTTATTTTTTCCAGATGATCTTGTGCTTTTTTAGCAATTTTAGAAAAATTACATGTAAAATCATTGAAAAAATTTAAATTGAATTTATTATTATCACAGTTTTAAGGTGCTCTTGGCCAATCATGTGAGCTGAACTCATTTTTTATTATTATTAATTATTTCTATTTCAATATTGCTTAATACTCTATCTTTTATTTTAAAATTGTTAGTTAAACTTTTTCTAAAATAATAAATGATCTTTTTAAATATTTTTTTTATTCTAGCTAGAATGTTTCGTTGAAATTATTATAATTTGTTTGTACTTTTTTTTCTTATATTTTATATAAATGAGTTGCATTTTCACAATGCACTTATAAAAATAAAAATCATTTACTATTAGTAATGGAAAATAACCTCTAACATAAAATAAAGTAAAACATGTAAAATAAAATGGACAACCAATATACAATATTTGTATTTGCATCTATTTTTCTCTTTTACAATGAATATTTAGTTTCTCACTTTATTATTTGATTAGCTTTAACAATTTTATTTATTTATTTTATTAAATATAAACAATACTTTTTTTGTTTATCAGTTAAAAAATTTATAATACTTGAAAACAAATATATAGCATATAAATTTATTTTTCATGTATTAAAAATTAATTTAAAATCTTAACCGCAATGTAGCGTGGCTAGAATATTATTTATATGAATGTTTGATATTGTTATAGTGATTGTTTTTCAAAATATTTTTTATTTGAAAATATATTAAAATAATATATTTTTTATTTTTTAAAATTTATTTTTATATCAGCACTTCAAAATAATTTTAAAAAATATTCAAACAAAAATAATTTTTTTAAAAAATCATTTCTGCCACAAAAATTAACATATAATGCATCTGAACTTTTTATAACAATCTTTTTGTTAAGGAAAAATAAAAAATAAAAGGAAAAAAACTGAATTAACGGATAAACCACTAGCTTCCCTCGTTATCCCCTTGGCCTCTCTTTCTCGGAACCCAAAAGAATGGCCACCATCACCACTACGGCGACTCTTTCCTTCCACTCCCAAAACCCCATTAAAACTCTACCATCATTCTCTCTCTCAAATATCCCTTTTTCCATTTCCAAAACCAATTTTACTTCCTTCACCAATTTATCTCTTTCAATTCCTGCCTCTAAACCAAACAATGCGAGCAGCCCTCTCAACAGATACAGTCGCTTCTCTTGCAACTGCATCTCCACAGCCACCCCCAACACAAATTACGAGGTACGTACCCACCCTCTTTAATTCATCAAAACCCTTTTGTTTGGTTTCTTCGAAAAATGAAGGAAATCTTGATGACTTGATCGTTTTTCTTGGCTAATTTGTTTCATTTCACAGAGTTATTCCTTTTGGTTTCTTTAATGGACAGATCGAACTTGAATTAATGGAAGACATGAAATTGATCTTTTTATCTGTGTGCTTAGGAGTATGGTTGTGTGAGAGAGTTCAGAGTGTGAGAAGTTGTTAGAGTGAGTATTGATTACTTTGCTAGGAACCAAAGTTGATCATTTATATTACAAAGTTGGGAAATTTAATTTTTCTATAAGAAATTTGGTCATTGAGATGAGATTTTCTTGTTGGCAGTGTGGTTTGGGTGGAAATAGGACGTCTGTAGAACGAGAAACCAAATGTGCTGTCCTTCGGGTAGATTGGACTAGGATACTACTATTGAAATTTGATAGTGGCTAAACTCTTCTTAGAAAACAAAGGGATTTTCTTGATTTCTATTTTTCTCTGCATGCTTTTTAATCATCGAGGTTGGCTAACATCATATTTCAAATGTGTAAATGCAATGCAGTTTTCTGATAGTTCTTCAGAAGTGGAATTGAGATTATCACTTGTGGGACTAGACATTCAAAGTTCCAGAGATATATTCGTGGATGCAGATGGCACCTCCTTAGTAGTCCAAGTACAGCACTCTGGGTCGCATATCACACTTATAGAAACTAATAAGATGTTCGAGAAAATAAAGCCTGCTGAAACAATATGGTTTGTGGCACAGAAAATACATGGATTCGATTAGCTAGAAGAAGTCTCTTCAATAGTTGGTCTGATGCTTATTGTATTGAGCAGGTTCATAGATGATGATCAACTTGTTATCAACATGAAGAAGCAAGACCCAGATTTGAAATGGCCTGACATTGTGGAGTCATGGGAATCCTTGACAGCAGGATCTATGCAACTCCTGAAAGGGGCATCAATCTTCCTTGTTGGTGATTCAACTGAAATTAACCAAAAAGTGGCTCGAGAACTTGCTGTTGGTCTTGGGTATTAATCTATCTTTAGCTTCTAAAATTACAAATTGTGTTGTAATGGTTTGACATATTGATTTCAACAATCATCTTACTCCTCTTGGGTATTAATCTTTTTTCTCCTTTTTTTTCTCTTTCTGTAGCTTATTTAATTGGCTTGATAATTCCTTTTTTCCGATCCATTGCTAATGTCAATGTCCGTCATCTTTCATGATTTACCTAGACAGTGGTTAAAACACTCTGCATTCTTCACAGAGCATCACTTTAGCGACTGTCCTTGGTTTTGTAATGGTGTGCTGTCTACTAGACTACCAGCTCTTTCTGTTCCTGTAAATCATCATCAAGGACCTTAATTTTCTTTTGGTCTTCGTTACTTAATGATATTACATTGGACCAAATTCCATTCCTAATCAATAATCAAGGAAAGCTAGCTCTCATGTCTTGTAGAACTCTTTGAGTTCCACACTTTCTCTCTGTTGTAAAGTTTATTGATTTAATATGTTTCAGGTACACGCCACTCGATACACAGGAGTTGCTAGAAACATTTGCTAAGCAAACAATTGATTCATGTGAGTATAGTTATTAATTTAGTTCTCTTGCTACTGGAACTGGTTGATAGCCTTCAGAGCTATCTCTCTAGTTCTCGTGTCTAGAGATCAACACATACACATGTATACAGCGGAAAATAGCTCTCTACCTCCCTATCCCAGGAGCTGATAGCGACTAAACATTTACAGTATCGTTGAATTGCTTTGTGTAGATATTCAGATATTTAGCTTAACATAGACATTGAAAAGGATGGCATAATTGTCAACCACATTGTTGCAGTTGCTTCTATTGCGAATGAGATCTTTATAACTTACAAAAAAAAGCTCTTCTGACAGAGCTTAGGCCAGCCAGCAAAATAAATGTTTTGATCTACATAGGCAGTGGCGGAGGGAGGGGGGGGCTGGCAGGGGCCCCGGCCCCTGCAAGAAAATGCCCCCTCCCTTATAAATATTTAATAAAAGTAATAAAATTTTTTCTTCCCCCCTAATTTAGAATTTGGCCCTCCCTAATTTTTTTCTCTTGCTCCGCCCCTGTACATAGGCGCCTTCTTTCTCACATCCGTTACTTGATAGTTTGCTATCATTTGTTTCTGTGGTTTCCTTGTGAATAATCTTTCTTAGCTACACACTACACTTTGCAAAGCAAACATTTTTCAGCGCTACAATGTACTTCATACTGTTGAGTTAATGTGATCAAATGACTTTCTAGACTGCAGTATCCTTACTTGAAATGACTTATATTACCCATCTTGCAGTGCATTAACGAATGTAATCAATTCCAGGGGTGCTTGCTGAAGGCTCTGACTCTGTAGCTGAAGCAGAATGTGCTATATTAGAAAGCTTAAGTAGGTACGGTATCTGGAGTAATTAATTTTTTAACTTCTTTCTTTTTTTCTAGGATAGTTAAAACCCTATTCTTGGTTTGGTTGGTCTTGCAGTCATGTACGTGCTGTTGTTTCAACATTAGGAGGGAAGCAGGGAGCTGCTGGAAAGGCTTATAAATGGCAGCATCTTTATGCAGGGTTCACTGTCTGGTTGTCACAGACCGAAGCCTTAGGTATCCTTTTCTTGATATTCTGCTCGTTGCTAGATTTTGGATTGGAAAGTCATATTGATGTGGATTGCACTACATAACACACATTCTTACAAAATTCTAAACCTCTAGTCAGTTTTTATGACTAGAGTCACCTCAAGCAATATGTCTTGGTGTGTAAATATATCTAAGTCATACATCTTGGTCAAATCAAAATCTTACTGTATGTCATACATCTTTGAGACACCAGTATTTTACTACTTCTATTATTTTTAGAATTGCTACAATGACAAGGATGAGAGGTAGGGAATTACAATTCCATAGTCACCAGTTTTGCCTGCTGTCTTCCTAAATAAATTTGAGTAACTTGCAAAGTCTGCTCACATTCAACACAGATGAGGATTCAGCTAAAGAGGAGGCTAGAAAGAATGTTAAAGATCGCAGTGTAGCATACTCAAATGCTGATGTGGTTGTCAAGCTCCAGGGTTGGGATTCTGATCATGCCAAAAGTGTTGCTCAGGCATCCTTGAGTGCTCTCAAGCAGTTGATTCTGTCTGACAAGAAACTTCCAGGTGCTCGTCAACCACTTTTTGTAACTGCAGCTTGTTTTTTTAATTTCTAATCAGAAAATGAATGAGCTTATGGTTTCTAAAAATTGTTTGAAAAAAAAAGAGAGACCTGAAATAGGATGAAGAAGTTATGTAAAGTTTGAACTTTATATGACCTGACAATATTTATGGAAAGTAAAACGGAAAACCTGCATTAACAACTCACCAGTCATTTTATTTGATAGTTACAAATTTACAGATTTTTGCATCATCCATGTAATTCTAGTTGATGTTTGAGCACATTGGAGTCTAAATTAAAGATTGGACAGGATGTTTATCTATCAATGATAGCAAGAAAAAAATGCTTTACCTTGGCCACCGAAGCCACTTGCTGCTTGATAAGAAATGATGAGAGCTTGTTTAGTGGGATTTAGAAGAGCATCTTAGCTGGGGCTAACATGAGATGACCTGAAAAGGTGGAGGCGGGAATGCCGAATCATCACGTTGTCATCCATTGATGTATAGGCCTAGATTAATGCTTTAGATTTATCATTCATCGCATTCCAGTTATTTAATCAAATTTAAGTGGAGAAGTTGATCTATTCTCTCATTGATAATTCTTGATGCTATGTGTTTGGAAGGTAAGAAGAGCCTTTATATAAGGCTAGGATGTCGTGGGGATTGGCCAAACATCAAGCCTCCTGGTTGGGATCCATCAAATGAAGCTGAATCGATCTCCTAGTATGTGGCAGATCCGATGTTGTAGAGTGAGAGGATTGTTGAATGCCAATCTTTTTGGCACCATTTCATGGCTGGTAATTACCAAGTTGTCTTCACACAATTTTTTTAAGGAATTTTTTCAGTAGCCATTGTTGCAGCAAGCAACTTCCTGTTCATTGTGAAGAAATTGGTGAACAGAGTGCAAGGAAGTAAAACTAGTAAAGTATTTTAAATTTTATTCCTTTACAAAACCTAGCTGGGAGCCTGACACACAATCTTTCCTTCCATTCATTCATTCAAAACCCTTCTCATGATGCAAGGAAAAAAAAAACCCTTTCTATATATGTATTTGTTTCCAGCCGCCTGGGCCATGCCCACGCGGCTGGAAATTTTCTAGCTGAAGTCCAATCCCGACACGCTATGCAAAGCAAATATCTTTTTCTACGATAGTGGCAGATCATGACTAATAAGTTTTATTAATAGCATGTGTGATGCAATAATGATGGCATATTACATCAACCAAAATTTATCATGGTTAGCCAACCATTTTTTTCAGCAATAACACAATTTTTTCCATCCACGGCTTGAATATATGAATTCAGTCGGTCACCCATGCAAAAAAAAAAAAACAATTTGAGCTATCCATAATATCGTCATTAACACGATAGCAATTTTTAGCAAGAAAAATCAGCCAAAGATAATAAAAGTCAGTCAAAGCTCATGAAAGTCAGGTAAAACCATTGAAAATCAGGCAAGATATACACTATACAGCCCTCACTTTATTTGTTCTCTTACTATATATTTTTTTCTTTATACAAGTCATCAACCCAGCCATGAAAATTCTAATTCATATGTGAAGTATTTTAAGGGGAAAATAGAACAAAAAATTAATTCATTCCCTTATATTTTTCATTTTTCATAAAAATATTGTTCATGATTGACAAAACTTCAGGATAAAGAGATTAATTGATTTTTCTATCATAGAGACTCTAATTCATCCAAGTCCCTAACAAGTACAAGTTTGTAATAATGTTGTTCTAGTCATACAAGAACATCTTCGCATTATATCATTCTATTAATATAAAAGTCAAAATACAGCTCTCCAAGACAATTTCATTTCCATTAATAAACAAGACAAAATAACATGTCAAGTAAACACAATTCTCAAACTTTATAAAAGAGCCAACACTCATCAACATACCTTAGCCATAAACATAGCTATCTCCATCAATTTTTTTTTGAGTCTCAATCTCGTTCATGTGCCCCTCATTATAAAAAATATAGATATGATAAACACGATATTGTATCAGCTCCTAAACATTATCCCTACAGTGTAGGAGAATCTCTACTTTAACAAAAAAGTATTTCACACTCACATTTATTTTAACATACAGTGTTATACACTCATATCTTTAAGGATTCTGATGCGAAAGCCAACCTGAATAACTATGAAGATCTTACAAATCCTATGGAGCATATATAAAATGTTAAAAGTGACATCGAGCTAGTGATAACAAAGAGTAATGTCGTGTGCAAGATTTTTCCTCCAACTTTTTATGGTTATGCTAGGGTCTGGTATAATAATCTTGATCATAGCTCTATCATTGGTCTTCATGGTCTCTATGTAAAGCTCATTTCTCATTTCAGCACTATTATTCTAAATAAAAAGAGCACAACTAAGCTTTTTTTTTTCTATTACACAACTAGAAGGTAAAGGTATAAAGGCATAGCTCAAAAGATTCAACAAGAAAATGCTAAGCTTTAGGAATTTGCTCGAACTCATCAATATTCAAGCCCTGATCAATGAAATCTATAACTACTTGTTATGAGAACTTGTACATTTTCCATGACAAAACACTTATCAACGTGAAACAAGTGATGAAAAACCATATTCGAATAGAGAAAGTCAGTGTGACTAAACATGATCACCATCGATTTCAAATGGTGGAATCTCCACAACTATCACCAATCTTGTACCCAAGCATAAAAAATAAACACCAAGAGGTACATTTATGATCTTTTGATATTTCTTGGACTCTGACCACACACACCGTTCACTATCACACAAGCTGAGGTGTTGGATATTATAAAAGGAAAAGACTTCGTGCAATAACCACCTCCAATGAAAAGTGATTCAAACACAAGGAACCCAATAAGTTTTATCTCTTTTACTATTATCATAGGCACGACATATAAAAGCTTCATGCACTCAAAAAAGGAATAGAAAAATTGATCTTTATAGGATACCTCAACAATTTGTGAAGGTTGTAACCTGAAAAAAACAATAGAAAATCCTCATGATGTGTTGCCTAAGATAAGATAATTTTTCAGTACTTCTCCACGCCTCCATGAAAATCTCTATGTCTCCATGAAATCTCCATGTCAAAGTCTTTTTTTAAATTCTTCAGGTCTCCATGACCATTTCTCTCCAAAAAGAATTAGGGATCCTTCTCAATCTTTATAATCAACCATTAACATTTTCCTTTAAAAATGCATCCTAAATGCATATATAGACCACCTTATTTTTACACATATTTCTTATTTCTGTACTATTTATCTGCACAAGCGAAAAAAACAAATTCTTCTTTTTCTTGCAAAAACATTAGTAAAGATTTGCATGAAGAAATTAATAAAAGCCACAAGCATTGTTTAAAAGCATTCTTCTCTCTTGATGACCTAGCTAGGGTAACATTCCCGTACAATCCTAGAAAAATAAAGGTAATATCTATATAATATAAGTATTTTTCCTTTTTATTGGTTAAAATCTTTCAAATATACGTGTTTAAAAAACTTGAGGGGCAAGTAATGATGCCAGGAAAAAGAATTTCTAAAAAAGAATTTTTCTTTCCAACTGCTTATTGGTGTATTAACTTGAAATCTGGCTTAATTAATAATTAAGAGCAATTAAAAAATAATTTTTTTTAATTGGTTATACAACACTGGTCGTGTGATGAACATCTTTGAACTTATTAATGCGTATTAATAGACAGATAAACCTGTCATCGATGAAGAAACACATTAACCTCAACTGTAAAGACTGACTCACCGAAACTTCATCTTTAGACATGTATATTGATGCATTGAGTACTGCCTTGTATTTTTCAAGGAATTAAACCTGAGATTTTTAAAGAATTTGCTGCTCGAGTAGACTACATGAAACTTAACATTATTGTGGTCAGGAACTCGTCTTTGCCTACGCAAGAGCCTAAGAGAAATAAAGTAGAAGTTCGTGAACTCAGAAAGTACACTCCAAAAGTTAAGGGGAAACAGTCTTTGGGTACGTACTGGTTCTCTTCCGTGAGATAACCTTTGGGGTCTTTTTCTCAAATCTGGTTCTCTTTCGGTCGCGGATCCATCACTACTATCTTAAGGGAAGAAGTATTTGGACAATCGAATAAGTTCCAGGTGATTAATGTTCATGGAGCCAGAGGAAAATTTTGCACCTCAGGAATGTTGCTTGGGGTTTGATTCAACATGTTATAATTGGCAATGGCTAGAAACCTTTTTATTGGCATCCTTTGGGTCTTCTCCTTCAGAGTTTTAGTTCTAGAAATACCTATGATGCTACCCTTCCTTTTCCGTCCATAGTTTCAGCTGTGATTCTGAATGATAAGTACTGGAGTTGCCCCCCCGCCCCCGGGAAGATTAGAAGACTTGGTAATGATCCAATCACCCCTCAGTAATGGTGCTCGTCCCGATCATGATAAAGAGGACGTGGTGACGCAGAAGCTAAGTACTCCTAATGGAATCTTTCCAGTAAATGATGAGTACTGGAGCTTCTCGAGAACCAAAAGGCCTCTTGTAGACTGGTTTGAATTGTCTCGGGGTTCTCTTATGATTCCAAGACACAGCTTCATTCCTGGCATGCGCTGTGCTTGATTGACTGTCAACAAAAGCTTCACAAGTGAAATTAAACGGGGTAAATTCTACTAATCCTTGCTGCGTTCTCCGTAATATGGCGGACGAGAGCAGAGCATCTTAATTTTCCTTCTTCTTTTTCGGGGACTCCTCCAAGCACATATGGGCTGATATTATTTCTAGAAGTCTAATTCAGTGATCGGTTGGAGATTGACATTTTGAATTTCAATGGGCTAAAACTCAGAAGTCTTTTTATCCACTCTCTTACGGCTTGCACGCATGGAGCTCCTTCATATATATACTCTGTTTGGCGGGTGCGTAATTAACAATAATAATAATAAATAAATAAATAAAAGGTATCATGGTAATTATTTGGTTGTTTGAGTTCCAAGCTTCCTCCCGTCGCTTAGAGCTTGGTCCGGCTCCCCTCGAGTATCAAAAAGCCTTTAATTTTACCAGAATATGATAGATCGGTGACATGTCATTAAAATAAGATCTAATGGTTGGGAAAAGCCGTATCATTATGCTGCAGTCTTGCTTATCTTCTCCGCCATGAAGATATTCCAGCAATCATAATCAGTGGATGCACAAATATCAACATGTTCGTGGTAATCTAGGTAAAACGGAGTCTCTCTCCACCGGACCACCCATGCCACTTTTTTGTCTCTTAAGATAAAAGCCTCAGCAAATTTTCCACGACGGCCTTAAAATTCAGAGATTGATGGGTCCCGCAATATAAGAAAGCAGAAGATGGTTATCGTTTGCTTTCTGGAAAATAAATTTTTTTGAAAACTGAATTTTAAAAAAAAGTTAATTCTGAAAAAATAATTTATTTTTTAATGTTTAATAGTGTAATGAAAAATAAATTGAAAAATACTTTCCAGTGTTTGGTTATGTTATGGAAAATAAACTAGAAAATAACTTATTAATGTTTTATTTTTTTCAAGTTTATTAAAATAATGAGGAACAAATCTTACAAATTAAAAAGTTGAATGAGAATGAAATTGAAAAAAAAATATAATTTCATAAATTATATCAAATAAAATAAATAATAATTAAAATAATAGAGATCAAATCTAAAAAATAAAAAAATTAAAAAATAAAGAAATTAAAATAATAATAATTAATATTTCATAAATTATTTCAAATAAAATAAATAACAATCAAAAGAATGAAGATCAAATTTGATAGATAAAAATTTTCAATTAAAAATGATAAGGGAAAAGCAAATAACAATTATAGAAAAAATGACCAAAATTAATATAAAAATTAAATTCTAAAGGATGAAATTGAAAAACAAATATTCAAAACAAAATATATATAGCAATCAAAAGTTTGAGGACCAAATTTGATATAATCAGCAAATAATATGACATTTCTAAATTTTTCATAACTTTCGGAAAGTATTTTCCTCCCAAAATAAAAGAAAAACACTTTCCTGAAAATCAAGCTAAATTTTTCATTGACTGGTAAGTGTTTTTCGTTGACCAACTTTTTTAATAATAAACAAACATATAAAAGTTTTGAAAGCGGTTTCCTGAAAACCAGTTCCCGGAAAACAAACACAGCCTAGAACTAGGATGCAAAAGGGTTTGGGGGTCGTATCGTTTTTCATATTCTGGGATATGCGGGCATGGGAGGTCTGGCCTCCAATCAATCAATTGATTATATTATAACTAAGATGGCTTAGTGTTTTATCGTAGACCATACAATGCAGTTCACCGTGAAACACTGAGCAAGTTTTTATATTTTTTTTATGTTTTTCACTGTGTACTGTAAAGTCCATGATAAAAAAACTGTTGTCTTTTGATTTTTTTTTCCTTTTTTTTAAAGAAATTTTTTTGTTTAATTTAATTTGTTAATGTTAATTTTTTTATATTTAATTACCAGACTTTCATTACCAGGATCCCGGGTTTGGCGGGTTAACTTGGTTTAATGGGTTAATCAGAATTTTTTTTTGTTTTTAATTAATTTTTTTCGTTTAGTTTAGTTTGTTAATGTTAAATTTATTTCTATTTAGTTATCAAATTTTCATGACATGAATCTCGGGTTTGACAGGTTAACCTAGTTAATTCTAGGTTAACCCGTCAAGTTTTTTTTTTTTCTATTTAGTTATCAAACTTTCATGACACCAATCCCGTATTTGATGGGTTAACCCAGTTAATTTAGATTTCTTTTTCTTTTTCTTGATTAGTTTTTTTTCCCATAGGTTTTTTTTTTCTTTTTAATTAATCTATTTAATTATTACACTTTTATGACACGACCTTACTGCTAGACCCACATCCAAGGCTCTTGAGTCTGGTGTTGCAGTCAGACTTACTTAAACTTGAGTCATGTAAGTTTAATATTATTATTAATATTACTCTTGGATCAACCGTTACAGCTAGACCCAAGGCTCTCTAGTATATCTTTGCAGAAAGACCTAACACTCTTAGATCTTAGCCTTTTTGATATTTTTTTATGCAAAAATAATAATAACAATAACCCTCAGCGTATGCCTTTATTTTTTTTCTTTGTTCTTTTTTTTTTTTTAAGTTTTTTACTGTGGACTGCACAATACAATTCATAATGAAAAGGTTAATGCTTTTAGGGTTTTTTTGGCTTTTTTCTTTGTTTTGTTGTTTTTTGATTAATTTTTTGATTAATTTTGTTAATATTAATTTTTTTCTATTTAATTATCAGACTTTCATGACACGGATTCCAGGTTTGACGGGTTAACCCAGTTGATTTAGATTTTTTTTCCTTTTATTCATTTTTTTTTCTGTAGGTTTTTTCTCTTTGTTTTTTCCTTCTTAATTAATCCTTTTTTTTTAATTTAGTTCATTAATATTAACTTTTTTTTATTTAGTTATCACACTCTCGTGACACAAATTCCAGGTTTGATAGGTTAAATCAGTTGATCCAGATTTTTTTTCTTCCAATTTCATCTTTTAATATTGTATGTAGTCCACAGTGAAAATGCTGATGCCTTTAATTTTTTTTTCTTTTTCTTTTTATGCATTTCAATGTGGACTGCACAGTGCAATCTACTGTGAAAATGTTGATGCTTTTTTTTAAATTATTTTTTTAATTTAGTTTGTTAATATTATTTTTTTTATTTAGTTATCAGACTTTCATGATACAGATCCCTGGTTTGACGGGTTAACCCAATTAGTTCAGATTTTTTTATTTTTCTTCATTAGTTTTTTTCTTTCTATTAGTTTTTTTTCTTTTTAATTAGTTTTTTTAATTTAGTTCATTAATATTATTTTTTTTTCTATTTAGTTATCACACTCTCATGACACGAATCTCAAGTTTGACGAGTTAACATAATTTGATGGATTAACTCAATTGATTTAGATTTTTTTTTCTTCATTTATTTTTTTCTTCCACTTTCATCTCTTAATATTAAGTATAACTAAAAAGCATCGGCTTTTTACTGTTAACTGCACAGTGGAGTCCACAGTGCAAAGGCTAATGCCTTTAGTTTTTTTTTTTTTATGTCTTTTGTTTTTTTCTTTTGAATTAATTTTTTTTGTAATTTAGTTTGTTAATATTTTTTTTCTATTTAGTTATCAGACTTCCATGACGCGGATCTCAGGTTTGACGGGTTAACCTGGTTTGACGGTTAACCCAGTTAATTCAATTTTTTTTCTTTATTAGTTTTTTTTCTTCCTATAGGTTTTTTTTTCTTTTTAATTAATTTTTTTTGTTTAATTTAGTTTGTTAATATTTTTTTTCTATTTAGCTATCAGACTTTATGTCACGAATATCAGGTTTGACTGGTTAACCCAGTTAATTTAGTTTTTCTTCATTAATTTTTTTCTTCCTATAGGTTTTTTTCTTTTGTATTAATATTTTTTTGTTTAATTTAGTTTATTAATATTAATTTTTGATCTATTTAGTTATCTGTTGATGTCTTTAGTTTTTCTTTTTCTTTGTTTTTTTTCCTTATTTCCTATTTTTTTGCACATCCATCAATATATATATATTTTTCTTCATTAAAATTATCAGGACAATATTATACTTTAACTCTTTATATCCAAAAAAAATTTACGAGTTATAAATAGACATTGAATCCTTCAACCAAAAATAAATTTAAAATCTCTATTTATTTTTAGAATATCTCTATGTAACATTATTATATTTTCTTTGAAAAAAATCACTCATTTAATAATTTAAGAGCCATCAAATTCATCAAAGGAATCTTTTTGTAGAAATCAAATACCCACCTTTAATTACATTGACTAAAAAAATAAATTTAATTATGGAAACTAAAAAAATTAATCATTATCAAAAACATAAATCTTATCCCTGAAGATATCACGATGAAGATTTGTTTACTTGTTCAAAAATTGTCCATTGAAATTTGAAGGTGACTGAATCTATTTTTAAAAATATATATTTTCAGGCTTCGCTTGAAACCAATAAAATAACACCGAAATAAAATATTCTGATACATTTATTATTTATTATTCTTTTCGCATCAAGAAAGAAAAGAGTGATTGACATGACAAATTTTGACCAAAATTATCTTCTCCTCCCGTGGGACCCACTTAGTACTTATTAATATCCCAACACTACCCTGACCTTTTATCTCGTAATACCCGAACCACCCCTATCAATAATTTAACTTCTCTTTCACCCGTAAAATAATTCCACACCCCACACCTACCAATCACGACGCACTCTTTCCTAGGACACCCCAAACTAAACCCAATCGAAACAATCCGTCACACAACAACTGTCAAACACCACGTAAGCCTAACATTATCTCCAGGTAACGTTGGTGGGCAATTTTGAGTGGTCTTTCTTGCTTTTCGCACAAGGAAATTGAAAACACGCGCCGAGGAGTATGAGATGATTCTATTAGTTTAGAGAGAGAGACACGCATAAACTAAAAGACCGCCGACTTAACAATAATGCACCGTCAACGCCGATGGGTATATCTTTTTAGAACAATCAACGGTGGCGCATACTAGCACTGTTCCTCTTCTTGCGAGTTAGGGTTTTCTCTCTTTCTAATAAGCACATCGATCTCTTTTTTTTTTGTTCTTATAGAAATTTAGAAAATCAAACCTCGCTAGATTATACTAATTAATCTCTATGTATCGTTTACAGGTACTGTTGTTTCTTTTCTCCTTATCTCGCCCTTTTCCTTTGTTTCTGTTATGGCTGTTTATTTTGTGAGAGAATTCATTAGATCGCGTTTGGTTATTTGAAGGTTCAAAGTTTTATTTTTTGTTTTTTTTTCCGTGAAAAAAATGTGCGATTGTGGTGAAATTAAGGACAATATATTTAAAAAATGGCAATACTTTTTTCTTTGAAAAAAAGAGAGATAATTTTGGGTTATGATCTGTTTGTTTGACAGGAGTGAGGATTGAATTATTAATCCTTTAAAAATCTCTCTCCTTTTGTTTTTGATTTAGTTTTTAATTCATAATAACCTTAAAATTAAGAGTAAAATTGACAAAATTTTGTAAAAAAAATAGTAGCTATAGTTGAGGTATATGAACGATTTGGGTTTCTGATTTGTTTGGTTACAAGAAGATGAATTGAAATTATGTTCCTAAGAATTGGTTTGACTTCGATTTGAAATAACTGGAAAAGTGATTTTTTTGGTTGAGCAAGCAAATATACTGAATTAAATACATGATTATCTGCTTAGCTTGAATTAATACTTCAAATATCTGGTGTGCGCATGTATGTCCTTTTGAAATCAATTTAGTTATCGGAATTTGAATTAAGGGTTTTGTGTGTTGTGATTTCCCTTGTATAGGAGCGGAGCTACTCAAGGCTGTAAAATAAATAACCAAGTGGCTCTACGTCTGTAATTTTGTAACGGTTGTATAGAAAGGGAACATGTACAAAATGAACGCTAACAGCAGCACTATCATGAGGTATGTCTTTCTTTTTTGATTTTTCATGGCTATCTAATTATCCACTTGGTTCTTTGTCTAACCTTTGTTATTGCACTTTCTTTCTTTCTTTGTATTTTTTTTTCTTTTTTCACAAGCTTGTTTTTGGAAGTAAATTTCTTGTTGGAGTAGTGGCAATATTTGGATGGAAAAGTTCTCAGCTCTTACGATATTTACTACTATGCATGTTTGTTTTTTTTTACTCTATTATGTAAGCACTTCTGCAGGCATGTTATGCTGCCTTCAGGGAACTTTGTGTTCTGTACTTCTATGGCTTATTCTTCATTCAATATGTCTCTTGAATAGAAACATTTCGCGTGTAGCTTTGTGTATATAATTGAGAATCCATAATGATGCCTGAAAAAGCTGGAAGGGGTTCATTTACTGACCATGAATGGAAATGAATTATTCTGACATCGTTCAAAATAGTGGCCTTGGAAAAACTAATTGAGTAAGTCGCATTGTCAATTGAAAGGTTTATGTGACATTTTCTTACAGAAATATTAACACATGCTGTTCCTTGGACCAATGAATGTTAGAGAACCAGTCTACTCTTAACATTTTCAGTCCTCTGCTCCACCAGCTGTGCTATTCAAGCATTTGCAACACATCTGGCTCCTCATTTTTTTAGAACTCATTGGTTCTTTTGTCTGGACCTTTTGTTGATGGAAAGTCATACATGTGATTTTTGTTGTGATGAAGAAAGGGTGAACTTTCAAAGCCATCAATGTATGTGATTTGAGTCGTGATAAAGAAAGGGTGAACTTTCAAAGCTATCAATGAATGTGATTTGAGTCGTGATAAAGAAAGGGTAACTCTCTGTACTCAAACTTATGTACCTTTTCCTCCTAGTTTCACTTGCTTCTGTCAACTATTTGGGAGTGCGAAAACCAAAGGTTTCCAGTTTTAGAAGACTCTGTTTGGCTGTTCAATTAAACCTCTCAGTTCCGTGACCAAAACTTCTTTGCTGCCTGTGGCTGTGTGTTTGTTCTGTTCCTGGAAACACTATTTTCCTCCATCTCTGTAGTACCAATTACAATATCTGATGTTATTGACTAAAAGAATAAAGTTGCCAGCACTAATTCCTTATTGAATTAGTGGATCCAAAATTCTTCTTTCTTCTAGCTGTATCGTCATATAGAACTTTGAAGTGCGATTGAAATAGATAATTCATTTGTTATAGGTGTCAAGGCGAGTTAACATAAGATCCATATTTCAATATATACTGTGAATGGTTAATTTGACTTCCATGAGGTTAGTCTTCTTGTGAAATTTTTTAGGTAGAAGACTTTGCATGTTGAGTATCCTATTTGTTTATAGGCATCATGGCGGGTTACCTTTCTTTTACATATTAACAAAAACACTAAAAGGTGTAGAAGAAATACAGTAGAAGATACTATGCATGTTCTAAATTTACAATTCATGTGGAGTGACTTTTGTGCCCTTCCAAGAAAAAATAGGAGGCCTATAAGTTGGGGATATTTTGGTCTTTTCGCATGACCCATTAGTCGTTAATGATTTGACCAGGGGTATATGTGACTTTTCTATTTTTTAGGAATAATGAAATGAATTCACTACCCTTTTGATTAGGTTTTTTTAAGCTTTTAGGCAAGGGTGTTTAAGTCTTTTTATTTTTTAAAATACAATGAAAATACATATTTGCTCTTAGAACCAAACATTAGGGGTGATCATCTTCGGTTTATTTCGGTTTTTATCAAAAAAAGTAACCAAACTGGTTTTTTTTTTTAAAAAAACCGAAACCGAAACTGACCGGTTTCGGTTCGGTTATTTAGAACAAAAATCAGTTTTTTCGGTTTGGCTCGATTTTTTCGATTTGGCTCGGTTTTTTCTTCGTTTGGCTCGGTTTTTTTTTCCGGTTTGGGTTGTTTTTTTTTTTCAATTTGGGTTCGGTTCGGTTTTTTTCAGTTTCAGGCTTATAAAACTGAAATCGAACTGAACCGGTTGGGTTTTTAAAAATTCTAAACGGTTTTTTTCACGGTTCAATTTTTTTGGTTATTTTTTTTCCGGTTTTCTCGGTTTAATCGGTTTTTTTGCTCACCCCTAACAAACATGCTTGTTTGCCTTGTTGTGGCATGTGTCCGCGGCGGTTGAGTGGTTTGTCATCGATAAGCCCTTTTTTTCTCTCTCCTTCCCAAAAAAATACAGCTTGGTCCTCTCTGTTTTTGATATTTCAATTTAAATCCTTTTTTTATTTCTAATTTTTTTTCCTGTCCTTTTTATAAAACAATTGTTTGTTTTCAGTTTAGTCCTTCAATTTGTCATGTATTATTTTTTTCTAATTTGGTCTTTATTCTTTTGTTTTTTAATTTTTTTCTTTGGCCTTTTTGTAAAAGTTTTATTGGTTTTCAATTTTATCTTTCAATCCAATTTTATGGTGTTTTATTTTTTTCGATTTGATCATTATTCTTTTGATTTTTTTCTTTTGTAGTTGTTTTTCTTTTCAATTTAACCTCTAATTTATTTTTTTATTTCAATTTTCACCCATATTCTTTGAATTACCATTTTTTATTTTTTATTCTTTTATGTAATTGATTTACCCCCGATCTCATCCTTCTGCTTGATTTGTTGGGCATTGGGTTTCATGGTTTTTCCATGTATGGTGCTTCTTGTCTAATGATCTTTTCATGAGTTTGAAAATTTAACTTTGACCAACATCCTTTTTTCGGCTTGTTTTCTTTTCTGATTTCATTGTTTGATATTAGGTTTTTTTTTTTTTTTTTTTAAAGATTGGCTTTGTGATTTAATTCAATTTCTTTTCTTTCGGGTTATTTTAATGTTACGACTTAAACCACGAGTTTGCCAATTAACCCAAGTTGGATTGTCTTTTATTATCCAAGCTACATGTTTATCACTCTTCCTTGGGTAAACTCAAGCCGATTTATTCTCTCCTTTTTATCTAATTTTGCGTTTCCAAAGGTATTTTTCCAAGTTATCGTGATTTTTTTTTTTAAAATTGTTCGTTTATAATTGTTGTCTATTTTTTTATAGTCTAATTAAAATAAAACCAACTTATTAAACCCGATCGGGGCTATAACCCTAGTCATTTTTTTTTCTTATTTCTTTTAAACGCGTTTGCGACACTTAGACTATCATTGCCTTATTTTTATTTTTTTATTCTAATTTTGGTTGATATATTTTTTAAATTCTCTTTTTGTTAATAGTTTTGTTAATTATGTTTCAATCAATTCAATCCTCTATGATTTTTTATTTTGATTATTTAGTCTTTTTTTAATAAAGGCTTTTATTAAATTATTTTGTATTTAGGCTTTTCCGATGTGTTTTTTAACATAAAAAATTCCAAGTGTAAATCGAAAAGTTTATGCAAGCATTTAATTAAAAAAATCGAGAACCATTTAGGTAAATAAATTGAAAAAAAAAATCATTAACGATAGAATGTTGATCAAGATATTTAATCATATAACATGGAAATTTTACCCAATAGTGTTTACTGAATTTGTTTATTCAAATAATTTTTTATTCAATCATATGATAATAAAAATAGACACACATGTGAAATTGATTGAACAAAATAAAAGGGGAAAAAAATTATGCAAGGTTGCACATGTCAGAAATATCATCTAAAAATAAATATTTTTTTATTTTTAAAAATAAATTTCATATGTATAAAACATGAAAAAAAAAAATTATAGATGAATAAGAATAATATCTTCAAAAATTCTAATTTTTTTTGCCAGAAAAAAATATACAACCTGTAGCGGAGCGCATGTCAAATGACTAATGTATACATGTCAGGGGTGGTCATTTCAACTTCACTGTGGTTATTCTTCAAATGAAAATTGTTTTTGGTTTGGAGACTGCAGGGGGGGTATTTTGTAGGCATATGTTGCTTGAATGAAGACCATTCTCGTATTTATAAATTGATCATTGCTCCTCAAAGCTAACTGGACCTTTGAAGGCAGATAACCTACCATGCGTTCCTCTTCATATCATCAATCGCTATGGTTGTCCATGTAGTTAGACTATGATTTTGAGGAACTTTAAGTCTGTATTTCTGTTTCAAGAACCAACATTATATAAGTTTCAGGTAAAGAGGACCACAATGATTTGCCACAAGCTTATAAAAAAAACATATAGCATTTTCTGATATATACACAGGGTTGATTGCATCCTTTTGCTTGAATATATTTGTTGATCTGTAGCCTTTTGTGTATATTTTGATGCCATATGCATTCTTTTTATATGTGATCAAATTTCCTGACAAGTGTTTGTTATCCAGGATTTGCCAGTCATCTTCAATGGCACTGTGTCTTTGAAAATGGTTAGAGGCTAGATTTGTTACTTCTTTTTAGTTTTGAACTTTTAGATTTAGACTTCTTGATAAGGATTAATCTAGTTGGTAGAAATGGAAGCTAGGATCACCAAGGTGTTGGATAGTAGACGTAGAGTTATGCCTGGAGTTAAGAGAAAGCGAGCGTCCTGCATGGTGTTGCCTGAGTGGCTCACTCTGATTTCAAGTCATAAGCTAGGGAAGCGCAGGAAATTGGATGGAAGCCAAAGCAAGCCTGTGAGCTGTGGGCATCATTCTAGACGATCTTTACTCCGGTCCTATTCAAATTTTATGAGGACTGGGATGCCACAGCGTCTGATGTGTTATCAGAATGGGGAATGGATTGATTTCCCAAAGGATCTTGTTGCTTTAATTAGGAAGGATCTTCAAGGGAAGAAGGCATTTGTTGAGGTTGAGTTGGAGGGGCGCTGCTATGTGATTGACTTCTTGCACATGTTGCGTCTGGACATGAAGACAGGTATTCAGCAACCAATTGCCTGGATTGATGACGCAGGTAGCTGCTTCTTTCCAGAAAGCTATGCTGATGAAGATGAACCGTATCTTTGCTGCCAGCATGATTGTGTGAAAGATCAAGGGCCCATTTTCAGGGAGCCTCTTGGGCCCCATGAGATCAAGCTGCAGCTTGAAATTGATATAAATGGAGGGAATCAATCAAAATTGAAGGAGTATAGTGGAGAGTCAAATGCTCTTGTCAAGCATATCCAAATTGGTCAAAAGCCTATGAGTGACCACTATCATGTAGAAGTGGAGGATAGTTGCAACAGGAAACCTGGTGAAAAAATTGATGAAGATATGGAGGAAAATCAACAGATTGAAGCAAATTTAGTCACCGAGTCTTTTAAGCAAATGTTGGATTCTGATACTGTAAAGAAGTTGTTTGTTACAGTTATGAAACCTTTTGGTGGTGCAGACATTGTAGATATTTATCGCTGCTCTAGTACTTCGATGCAAGCTCGATTTGAGCTTTTCCTGAAGCAGATTGCACTAACAGAGAAATATCGTGGAGATGCAAATGTTCGATATGCCTGGCTTGCTTCTTCCAAAGGAGCACTCTCCACAGTCATGTCGTATGGACTTGGACATTGTGGTCCATGCACAACAAATTCCAAACACGGCATTGGTGTTCATCTCTCTGCAGCGAACTGTTGTCACACCAGGTTGGATGTTTTTCCTGTTTTGTCTAAAGTGGAAATTGTCAGTCATAGTCTAGCAATAACCGCAGTATATCATGTTTTTCTCAAGGTAAAATGTTCATTTACTCTAAGACAGTAGCCCTAGATTGGCTAGAAAATTGTCATCCTCGTCTTTAAAGAAGAATCCCCTTTTCTTGTCAGTCTGGTTTTGAAAAGTTAATTTGGAGATTGCTAATCTTCTATGCCATGCTTGTTCTAATAATACTATGAAGTTGTGTGTAACCCTATTATTTTCAATTTGGTTGTCTTGTTAGATTTAGCAAAATTACTTTTAGGGCTGTTCTCAGGAGCTGCCTATCAATTCTCACTGTTGAATTTGGTAACATGAGCAATTGACTGATAAAGCTACACTTTTGAGGCTTCTCATGAAGATCTGCATGATTTATTTATTTATTTTAAAAAAACTTAATTTATTTCACAGAAACAATCTGTTTACTATTCATATCACTGTCACGGTGGCGGCTATTTCAGCTCTTTTTTTCATATATCTACCATCTATTATATTAGTGTGAGATTTCCTGGTTTGTGTTTGTGTCCTGTTAAAAAATCCTCAAATGAAGAGTTCAAGTCTTTGAACAATTTAATCTGGATCATGTGATTTGTTAACCTTGAAAATTTTCTTTCAACCTTTTGTATTAAGAATTACTGAAAAAAGCTTTCCATGTTTTGCTGCCTGTGCCATGGGTCACCTGCCTTCAGAAATGCATATGATGCGTTTTCTGTGATAGTTTTCTTATATAACTGGTTTTAACTTTGTTTTTCTTCTTTTTTCTTTTTCCTTTAAATACTGTGCTGTTGTGGAGGATTCAACTTTTGGTTTGTTTACAGTGTCAAGTATTGTGATGTTGACGAAAATGGAGAACGACACCTGGTATTTTGTCGTGTAATAATGGGAAACATGGAGCTTCTTCACTCTGGGAGTCGGCAGTTCCATCCTAGTAGTGAAAATTTTGATAGTGGAGTGGATGATCTTGAAAGTCCAAGAGAGTATATAGTCTGGAATATGAACATGAACACCCACATTTATCCGGAGTTCGTTGTTAGTTTCAAGATTTCTTCCACCACTGAAGGTGATATGTTACTTCTTCTAGAGGTGTTAGTTTTGGCATGAATTATTTAAACATGCACACAAATGCATGTATGACATATAAATATATACATACATATTAATACATACATATATATATATATATATATATTTGTATATATATGTGCATGTATGAATTTGTCTTTTAGGATTGGAATGAAATCTTTGCTCGTGTTGGATTTGTGCTCCTCGATCATTAGTGATTTGTTGGATGGAGCACGGCCAATGAATTCTGATGGTTGGGCACAGGTATCAATTCAAAAGTCCAACCTCCTTGGATGCTGAAATTTATAAGGATGGTAGTTTTAAGATAAAAGTTCCATCCATGATGGGGAAATCTCCTTTTGGTTGTGTTCTATTACATTCAAGAGATCAATCAGCACCTCAACCATTGATTCAATGACTTTGTCAGCGGTGTCTTCTGCAGATGCTGTATGAGTACCTCTAATTTTCTTTTTGGAACCTCTTTTGTACTTTGCTGTAGTATTTTGTTTTCTTTCTGCAGGATTTCTGGTTGCTAGTGAGAGTAAGCATACCGTTTCAGGGGTGACCACTTCTCATGGAGGTCAGGGGCGTTTACCAGCCGAGTCCTCTGCAGTTGATTTGAACTTACCAGTTGAGTCCTCTGCAGTTGATCTTAATGAGTCCCCAACTGCTGATATGGTATGGCAACTATTTTTCTCTCTGTATATTTGTCAGGATTGTTATCCATTGTTTGTTATGCAATATATAGCAGGATGTAAAATTTAAGTTTGGTTTTGCTTGTGCTATGTGTGTTTGTTATGCAATATATAGCAGGTGAAAAATTTAATGTTGGTTTTACTTGTGCTATGTGTGTTGTTTGTTATGCAATATATAGCGGGTGAAAAAATTAATGTTGGTTTTGCTTGTACTGTTTGGGGAGATGCATGTTTCTTCATTTGCCTGCGAAGTATGGTCCCTTTTAGACTGAAGACAACTAGTGCTTTAAGAAAGCACAAAATATGAAATGAAAGTTGAATTGTTGGATTTATTACTCACGAGTCTTATTATGTCTAAGATAGAGCTGCCCGCACAATGAAAAGTTTTGAAACAAACAGCATCTGTTGCCAAGCATTGCTTTTGAACTGTACAAGCTAGAATAATAGATGGATTGTTTAAACATTAAAAGACAATTGAACAGTTCCTTTCACTGGCATGTGCCTAGAGCATATGGTTTTGGTTGCCTGGAAGTCATTATGTCTCATTTGACAAGATTGCCTATTTGGTACTGTTGACTAGTTTCGTTTGGAGCTTTTAGCTTCTGATGTTCGTAACTGTGCCTGAGCTACTAAACTGTTAGCATTTGTTATCTTCAAGGGAAGCAAAATTCAACCAGTTTCGGGTTCTGGGAGATCTCTTGGAAAATCACCAAGTCCGAGTTCAAGCAGTACCAGAGCTCCGAAATCTCCATGGATGCCTTTTCCTATGTTGTTTGCTGCAATTTCAAATAAAGTTCCTAGCAAAGACATGGAACTCATAACTAACAATTATGAACTGTTCAGGGTATGCAAAATGGCAAGATCTTTTATTATCTTTCATTCTAATTCAAACGTCTCTCATGATATCTTTGATCACCCTTTTGTTTATTTTATCAGGCAAAGAAGGTGAACAGGGAGGATTTTGTCAAGAAGTTGAGGTTGATTGTTGGGGATGCTTTACTGAAGTCAACAATTACAAGTCTTCAATGCAAGGTATATTATGATTTGTGTTATGCCTTAAATTGGGACATCCAGTGGTAGTCTTCTAGTGTTATGATTTTGGGTGCGCCTTAACTTGCTTGGCTGAAAATTCGTTAATAGTTTTCCAGGGGCATATATTTGAAGAGTGCTCCTAATAACTATTTACCACTAAAATATAGAATTTATATTGATGCAGTTTATTCATCAATAGGTTCATTGTACTTTTGTAACCGATGAACATGCAACAGACTGATTCCACTCCCTTTATTTATTTTGTCCCAATGCCACTTTTCTTTTTTTAGTTATAGGAGTGTCTCGATTTTGCTGCTTCTGTAAGAATTTTAGTTTTATGGTCTGAATGTGTTTTTGGTATTATTGGAACATACCAGAATTCATGAACGTAAGTCTTTTTATAAGCTATTCTTCCCCTACATGTCTTTTTGAAACAGACTGCTATGACGAGTATAGCACTGTTTATATACTTCATCTTCAGTCTTCAGTTTCTTTATGTTGCTGTGTTTTGGGTTGTGAAATAGAATTGCTTTCATCTTCAATCAGTAACTTAAACTGCCTTAGGTTGCATACCAAGTGTATAATACTGACCAGTGTCTGCAGTACCATTTCATGGCAGAAAAAAAATGTGGAAGCTCAGAAGGTAGATTAAAAAACTAAAGAAGAATGTGGATGAGAAGCTATCCTCGCCATACAATATTATATTGGCAATTCATACAGAAAATATATTTTGGTTATACCTATTTGCTGGACCTATCTTTCTTCCAAAATCTGCTGTTTGTCAAAATTTACTGTCCTGACACAGCTTTTCTGGGTCCATGCAGTTGCCATCTAAGGGTGAGGTACCTGTGTCTAAACCAACTGCAGAAGGCTCAGCTGGGCTTTGAGAGACCAAAACGCCTTAATGCTTCTGTTTGTTGGAAACTGAGGTGAAGTTTGTTTGATGCTTGTTGGTAGAATGTGTCGACATGAAGTGAATATCCTGTCAAGAGTTGTAGGTCTTAGTTATCTTGAAACTGTTAGGTTATTTCTTAGTTGCCTTATTTATTAGTGATGGAATTGTCTGTGAGTTGACTCTGCTACTTATGTGTCCTGTATTGATGATCATGCCCCAGCTTGGTTAATAAACTTTTGGATTGTTTGACCTGTGGAGTTCCTGAGGCTTCATTGAGCGTTTGTCTATTAATTGGTGGTTAGAAGCTACTTCTCAAGAGAAGCAAGTGTTAGAAGAAACTGTCTAAATCTTAAACAGCTTTAAGGCTGTTGCTTGCCTATTTGAAATCGTAGTCTTGTCTAATTGAGAGTCCCATGAAAAGAAGAGGGACAATGAACTTGTTGGTTGGTTGGTGTTAGCTGAGTATCAAAGCACGATATGCCTCCTTAACTGCTGGTTATGCATAGAGGAAAGGGGAGCAGTGCGAGCAGGAATTCCTTCAATGAACTCCATCAGCAAGTAAATAAAACCTGCAACTTCTTTCAACAAGAATGGCCAAATGAAAGTGTGTAGGAGGGTTGGACATTTCTGAGTTTGCCCTTGCAGAGGCGCATGGGTTGAAATCTCCTTTGGTTTCCTAGACTTCTCGAGGTATTCACATTTGATTAGATGACATTCATGCGGAATTCATCATTTGCAAGCTGGTCATGATGAAGTCGTATGCCATTCTGCGCTTGCTTTACTCGGTACTTTAGGCTGGTTCAGTCAATGACACAACTTTATATTTTGTTCAGCAGAGAACAGCAAAGAGACAGTACAACAAACGTGGACCAAACGAAGCAAGAGCTTGCATGTCTGTGTGTCTGATTTCGGAAGCACAGTAAATTTTGGAATCGAAAATTGAAATTACATTTAATATTCACAACGGGAAAATAACCATGGAAGAATTATTTTATTACAAAACTGCACTTGATGTACACCACAGGTTTCCCCATTCTCAATTCTTATCCAAGGTAACCATGAAGGTATGATTTTATTACAAAATTGCATCGAAGAGGGTTTTTTTTGTTGTTGGTATTTTTGCTTTAAAAAAAACAGTAAAATAATTAAATTATATTTAAAAGTAAAATCTCTTTAAGTTTCATGATTTTAATATTTATTTAATTAGAAATTGTTCTCCATTATTATTTTTTTTGTATTCTATAGGATTATTTATTGATTTTAAAAATAACTTGAATTATCTTGGGTTTTATTATTTATTATTCTTTGTTAAATTTTTTTTTATAAAGAAATCTTATTTTTAAATTGAATTAAATTAAATTATTTGATTAAATATAAATAAGAAATAATTACTTCATAATATTTTATTTGATTTACTTTCTAGTTATTGGTTTTAATGGCCAGTGCAACTTCCTTGGTGTCATTGTGGAGTGTTTTATAATTATATTAAAATTGTCGTGGGGGGTGTTTATGTGAATAAACAGTGAGTCTATGAGCTATTTTTATTTTCTTTTCAAATATAGTATTGTGAATTCATTTTTTATAGTTTTTTATTTGTCAATTTTTTTTTTAATTATGTTATTAAATTAATTATTCCAATTAATTATCTAAATCTTATATTTCTCATTCTTATGTGAAAACATTTACGTTGCTTGAATAATATTTTTTAAATTAACAAAAATTTAACCCGGCCACCTATCTAGTTCTCAAACAAACCTAATGGCAATACCGGAATTGACCTGCCGCAGTGTTTTCCAGCCTTCTTTTTGGCTGTGGACCCTATTTCTGTCTTTGGCACATCCAAAGGGTTCCCATGCCGGCAAGTCCCTTAAGGAATATAGACCGCGAAAATACATCTGGATTTCAGAAGTTCCTTGTGGTAAACACAATGTCATGGTATGAACAGGTTTGCATGCATCAGTTCCAAGTCACTTCCAAAATCTTCTGGCGAGGAAGAACAGCTTGAATGTGCAGCTTGTCTGCTGTGGTCCCAGGATGTTCGTCAAACATGTCCGAGAATCCCTTGTTTTGTTTTAAGCCCTTTTTTTTTATTAAGTAAATTTACTCCACTCTTAATTTCTGGTAGTTCCACTTTCTACGTTCCAAGAAGTGGAGTAAAAATCAACCTGAGTAAGAAAATAACCACAGAAGAAAGAGAGTGCATCGATCCTTTCTATTTGAAAAGGCTCTACACAACTTCGATAGTTACATATTTTCAATATGAAAGGGAAACCTAAAACTTGTCATCTTTCCAAATCTTCAGTTGAATTGACCAGGTATAGCATCGCTAAAATTTACAGAGGTCAGTTGGTAACACAAGAATTCTACGGCTTGTGAAGCCTCTTTAATTGTCCCTGGCAGCCACTTCCAAACAGCTACCATGCCTGTTCCATCACCGGCGGAAAATAGACCACTAGGACCCATTTGAATCTCTTGAATCTCTCGTTTTGCAAAGATCCTCCCTCTCCCAGTGAATGAATCCAATTCATACAATTAGATAGAATTATCATTGCAGGAGCAGAACAGAACAAGCTTTCCTAAGCATCCTCCATGCCAATACATTTAAAATATCGTACTTCTCCTCGCGTCCTAATTATATGCGGCCGGGCTTGTACAAACTAAGTGTTTTGAATATTCGGATGTGGAACTGTTTCTGGTAGAATATACATATGGCTAAGCATATGCTTTTATAGAACAACGAGTTAGGTTTAGTAGAAAAAAAAAGCCTACTGGAACCAAACTAGGATAATAATTTAAAATGGAGATAATAGGTTTAGATGACTCAAATTTTTTCAAGTAATTCTACATGTAATAAAATAATTCATATTTTATTCGGATATAATGAGAGTTTTGAGAATAAACTGCAGATATATGACCGATAATTAATTAAGGGAGCTCTAAGATAGAGGCAAAAAAGCCAAAAACTAGCTACATGCCTTCCTTTAACGTCTAGAGGTTAGTTCTATGTATTATTTGATGACTGCCTCGACAGGAGAAAC
Source organism: Populus nigra (assembly GCF_951802175.1). NCBI lineage: Eukaryota > Viridiplantae > Streptophyta > Magnoliopsida > Malpighiales > Salicaceae > Populus > Populus nigra. The sequence continues at coordinate 12,474,855 of NC_084859.1, forward strand.
TAGCAGCTACAAAATAAAGTGATGACTCCTGGTTTGCAGGCAGGCGAAACGATATAATTCATTTCATTTTTTATTTTATTTTTTTCCAGTAAGGGGTATTCTCAGACTGTTTACGCGTTAACTGAGACTAAATCATTTCTACAAATGATCATTTGGATGAATTTCTCTCCATACTAGTCTTAAGATTTGAAGCCAGAAAATTAAAGAAATGAGCCTACCTAACCACCAAGCCAATCCCTTGAAGTTAATGCAATATCCATCGTTGCAAATTAATTTATGCAGACATCGCTACGAGGTTCATGCCCACAGCGGTCAGGCCAAAGCGGCACAAGGATTGATGGTTTTAACATTAAGAGAGGAATTTTAGAACTTAACGACCAAGAACTTTTGATTGCTGCGATCTGTCACACTACTTGGCATCATGGTCTGTCAGAGTATAAGCATCTGCAAATCTAGAAAGGCTAAGTAATGTGGACATACATGTACAAGTAAGAAGTCGAACATGATATATATATTTTTTTGTTTGAGTTTTATTATATGATAGTTAATTAAATTTTGCAGAAAGATTGATCTAATTCTTACCTTTTCTAATTTTGCAGAAAATGCATGTAAAGAAAAAAATGCTCAGGATAATTCAACTGAAAGAGGGAAAGTTGGTAGCCGCACGAAGGAGGAAAGTACAGATGTGTTTGGGTGTACGAATTACACATCTGAAAAATTTTGAAATTTTTTTCAGCTTCAAACTAAATTTAAATTATTTTATGTTTTTGAATTGTTTTGATGCATTAATATTAAAAATAAATTTTAAAAACTAAAAAAATATTATTTTAATATATTTTTAAATAAAAAATATTTTAAAAAATAATTTTCAATGCACCTAAATGGACCCTAAGTATCGTGTAGCTATAATAAAATAGCCAAGATCCCTTTTGGTCTTGAAGGACTACATAGTATGCTATTTTAGTTGTTGAAGAATAAGATGTTGAAATAATAGATAGATAGATGCTTCACGAATATGGGCTTGAATTTACTTGCAACATTTTCCAATATGGTATTAATATGAAGCTTAAGTTGAATTTTGTGTATATGTATATATAACATTCTCCGAGTTCTTGCTCGGGAGTGCTTCTTCATCTGCTTGATTCCTTTTATTTCGATGATACTTGCTTTTGTGGGTTCTGTTTCATTTCTTGTGCTTTCAAAAACACAGGGAGACAGAAGAGAGCTGCAATGTTACATCGGATATTGTGACAGAATTGAGCGAGACTAAAATCTTCCACCGACAGAAGAAAATAATTGTGTAGAATCAGCTGCACCTGAGCAATATGTAGATCCTTCAAAGGATGTCTATATGCAAAATCTCTGTGGCTGTTCGTATTCACACGGTGCAGAAGATCATAACCAGTTACTATGAGCTTGAGGAGAAGAGGCGAGGGGTTCTAAAGCAACTTAATCAGTATGGTGGTTCTAAGTACCAATACCCTGCTGAAGGTTCAAGTTCTGGCGGTTACTGCGGTGCCTGTACTGGGTTTTCAAAATTAGACGCGAATCATTGCTGTACCGTTCCTATATTCTTTAATAGAGATCAAGGAAAAAAACGTTTTGGAATTTAATCGGAACTCTGTAGATAATATAACTGTATTAAGTGGCTAGGATTGAAATGGAATGTTAATTATGATTTTTATATCAAGTAATTGGACCACCGAGAACGATGACAAATTTAAAATGGAGACAACAGGTGTCAGATCTTACTCAATTTTTTTCAAGTGATTTTATATATACCCTTTTTATAAAAAGCTACTAAGTTGATCATCAAAATGTTGGATTTATTGAAATTAGGCTAAAAAATCATCTAAATTTAGGTTGATCTTTCATATTATAATTCATTTAACCCCAGAATTTACCTCAACAAACAAGTTTAATACCCAACTAATTTCATATTAAATGATAAAATAAATTAAATTAAAAAACAAAATTCCTTTTAAAAAAGTAGGATTTAAAATAATTTAACAAAGATAAAAAAAATGAGGCAATATTAAACCAATTAATGCTAAAGGATGAGATAAAATAATTTATTTTATTTTTAAAAAATAAAATTCTTTTTAAAAAGTTGGATCTAACAAAGAGTTGTGTTAATCTTAAAGTGATTGAAAAATCCCGTAGAAATGAAAAAAAATATTGGAGGATAAAACTGAAAAAAAAAAAGATAAAAAAAAACAAAGCAAACTTGGAGGAACTTTCTAAATCCGGATTAATCTCTTAAACCTGCAATCCATTAAGCTTTAGACCTGGGTTCAATTAAGAATCTCAACACTTACTAAATTTAACAGAATGAAATTAAAAAAAAAAACAAATTAAAAAATTATGAGAAAATCAAGGTAAAAAACAACAATAAAAAAATAAGAATGAAATTCCATAGAAAAAAAATTAAGAAGGATGTAACAAAAAAATAATTTTATAAGCTATTTTAAATAAAACAAATAGTAATTAAAAAATAATAATAAAATTTGATATATGAAAAAATTTATAAGGGATGGAATTAAAAAAAAATTATAAATTATTTTAAATAAAATAAATACTAATCAAAATAATAAAAATTAAATCTAAAAATAAATTAATTAAAAAATTGGATTAAGCTTTGTATAGGATTAGAACTCCCCGTGCGCGCACGAAGTCTAAAAAGATAGGATTTACTGAGAGAATTATATCCATTGTTTTAAAACCCAGACCGGCGCGGAGGGTTGACTTAGAACCCGGGAATGGAACCGGTCTGGATCTTAGTAAAAACCCGTCAAAGAGTTGACTCGACAAAACCCGATCGACTCGGGTAAACCACCCGACCTCTTTTTTTTTTTTACGTAGACATGAAACGAATTCGTTTAAAACTTTCATTTTCTATTTCTACATTTTCTCAGAATCAAACAGAGGATTTCAAAGTAAATCAATACTCGCACCAACAGAAAGAAATTGAAGAAAACAAAAGGAAGAAAAAATCATAATTTTAAACAGGAACCTTTCGATGATATCATGAAACAAACAAAAGAATTGGCACTTGCAAAAGATATTCCTCAAGTCCAGGCGCTTTTCCCATCCACTTGGCACTTGCAAATTGAGGTTCAATTCTTGAGATTCGCTCTCTACAGAATCACCACCACCAAATAAATCCCTAGTGATCAAAGTTGTTGATTTTGCCCCTCCAGGTTCACTCACAACGGTTCGTAATCGAATTGAGAGATTCTTTTTCTTTGTAATCTGGATGAGTGCGCGTCCTTTGTCTGCTGAAAGCCGGGTTGATATTGACAGCTGGAGAACTCTTCGTATCGTACAGAGGTTCCCGAAGACCCCTCACTCAATCGCCAGCTTGACCTTTCATTAGGATCGTGAGAGAGAGCAGGAAAACAAGTAGTAGTCTAGGCTCACCTCGGCTGCCATATTCACAATAAAAGAGCTCTTGCAGCTAGAGAGATAGAGGGAGAGTGAGAGGGAGAGTGGATGATTTGTGACTATATATTAAATAAAAAGTCTCATGTTTTTTTTGGATTGACCGAATCAATCCAGATTAATTTATCTAATCCATGAATCGATCATTAAATTAGATTGATCACTATATTGGTTTCAAAACTTTGATTGTATCACTATCTTGGAAGCCACCACTTGGCCACAAAAATCCACATAATGACTTGAACTGCCCCTATGATCGCTTTTAGCTTTTTTAATTTTAATGGAGTTCTCGGGAAACTGGCTTGAACCAGCAGAATAACAATTCACATGTGACGTGGACACACACGTTTAATGGTTGTCAAATTACATGACTGCCCTTGTGATGCATTCACTGTCTACCTAGCCTCTTTCCGCTCGTAACGGCGTCGGTTTGGTCCTTCCAATTAGCAATCCCTAAAATTGACTTCTTAGGGCAATTCCCTGCATAGACTCCACCTCCGATAAAAACAAAGAAAAAGTTGGAAGCTTTGCGCTAGTTAGTGTTGATAATGGCGAGAACGACCAGCAGAGACGCTCAAGCTCTCTTCCAATCCCTTCGTTCTGCTTATACTGCCACTCCTACTAGCCTCAAGGTCTCTCTCTCGCTCTCTTTATCTTTTATTTCCTCAATTTTTTATGATGAAGCTCTAAAATTGAGTTATTTTTGGTGTCCAGATTATCGATCTGTATGTAGTTTTTGCAGTTTTCACTGCTATAATTCAGGTACAGCTTTCCTATAACTTTTTTTTTGTTGTTATTATTGATCTGTTATTTTACTTCGATTCTGATGCGGTGACTTTTTGAGATTTGAAGGATCGGCTTATTGTTTCGATGAGATAGTAATGTTAGGAATTGGATCTGTGATGGGTTCGATTGGATCAGTGGAAGATGAACATGATAAAGAATAATGTCAGATTCAGGCAAATTTAGAGGTTTATTAGAATCAAGTAATAATAAAACAACTATGATTGTGAGGTAAAATGTCGGTATATGAAATGTTCCATTAACTGAGTTATCAGTCAGTCAAGTGCGTTTCCTTTTCTGGTTGTATTACCTGATTGTGTGAACTCGTGCATCTTGATTTTCTTACTTCTATAAAGTTAAGGGTCCGGTTCTGGAAAAATAAATGAGGGAGAAGAACTTGGAGGGCCAAAAAAATTTAATGATTTAGGTCACTATTGTCCAGATTCATGTCAATAATGTTCTCTCTATTTTATTCCTCGTATTGGTCATTGGAGCTGTCTTGTGTGCTGATATAAATTTCTGCTACACATGGTGTCACTTTTTTCATTTGGCACACATCCTTGAGTTCTACCTTATCTTTGCATTGTTGGAGGGAATAAATGGATGCATCATGGGAAAGGGGGAGGAAGAAAGTGTTAAGCATTTGTTTACTCACTGATGTATTTTCAGAGCTTTAGGACATTATTTTCATTTTGTTGGAGTACTAACCACCACACCAACAAGTTCAGAAATTGCCTAAAAACCAATGAGTCTCATGGTCCAAACAATAATAAATAAAACAAGAAGGAGAACTGATGAGCCCTGTGACATATTTGATGAATCCCAGATGCAACAGTCATTGATCTCTTTTAAAGGGCTCATTTTAGATTCAAATAAAAGCAGGATTTAGCAACATGTCCTTTTGGCACAAGGATTGGTATTGGAATATTTTTTTTCTTTTTAAGAATGATAGGGAACTTATTGATGGTGGATAAAGAAGCCTTAAGAGTGAAGAGAAGGGGATAAAAAGGAGCACAAAAGTTCGTACCTATAATTATTGAGCAAAAAAAAATAAAGGGGTAACAACCAAAGGCAGTTTTATGTTCAAAAAATCATGGATAGATTGCTAATCTTTCAAATAAGCTGGCACATCAACCAGATTTTATATACTATGGCTGTGCTCTATATGCACCTTAAGCTTTATATACACCCAATGAAAAGCATTAAAGTTCCTTTCAATGGTGGGTGTCTTGGAATATACATGTGCGATTAGATTTACAGTGCATACTGATACATGGAAATATTATAATAGTAAGAACTTACAAGGACAGTAGCGCATAAAGATCATCTATGCTAATCTCACACCTTTCCTCTGGTCTCTGCCTTCCAAAAGCTTCATTTCCCAGTTTCTTCTTCCTGTGCTGCATTATTTACCTGGAGGAGGTGCTGCAATTTCAGAACTTGCTGTTTCTGCATTTTCAATGCCTTTTCTCCCTTTTGTGAATGTTTTTCTTCTTCTTGTTGAGTTAGAGTAGCATAAGTACTCCAATCCAGTTTTTGACCAACAAAGATGCATTCTTGTTTGAATTCAAAGGGTAACACTCAATGACCATTTCAGGATGTAATTTTATATATAATTTAGCTATTGTGCCAAGCACATACTTCAAGCCATCTCAAACTTATCCCCCCCCTCCCTTATAATCCTCTTGCATGATTTGTTCAACGTAAGTTTGGTTAGTTATGCTGTCCAGCTTGCTTAACTTGTTTTGGTGATCAACAGGTAGTTTACATGGCCATTGTTGGGTCATTTCCATTCAACTCTTTTCTTTCTGGTGTACTTTCTTGTGTAGGGACTGCAGTCCTTGCTGGTAAGTAGTTATTGTTTAGCGAGAAATGGCTGCTAAAATTCACAATAGAGAGATTAATTTGTTTCACTTGTCACAGTTTGTCTCCGTATCCAAGTGAACAAGGAAAACAAGGAATTCAAGGTAAGACTTCTTTTAATTTTTCATCTTATGGTAGTTATTGAGAAAATGGAGGAAAAAATGAAACCACCCTCAACCCCCAAGGGGGAGTGAAGGAATAAATCGAATTAACATTTTTAATCTTTTTCTTAAAGTTTTGTAGAGTTGTGCTATTGAACTCATTGAAACTTGCTTTTAAACACTTGCGCGTGTAAGGTGTCCAGTCAGAACCATTTGTCTCACTCCAATCGATAACTGGTCATTTATTTGGTAAAGAGACAAACTGAAAGTTGATTCGGCATTTGGCCTAAACTTTCTAAAGGCAGTTATCAGCTTGAGTGAAACAAGGAGTCATTATGTGGGTAGTTTAATTGAATGTTTAAAAGCAACTATTGAAGTGAGTGTTGATAGCATTCCCTATTTTTGTATTACAAATAGTTGATGTTTCTTTCACCCAATTACAGGATTTACCACCAGAGCGTGCGTTTGCTGATTTTGTTCTCTGCAACTTGGTGCTCCATTTGGTGATTATGAATTTCCTAGGTTAAGGTTGAGCCCTGCTGGCTCCCTGTTTTGTTGGGCTGTAGCTGTGAAACATATTTATAGAGTTATTTTATCAATTCAAGCAAATTTTCATAGGACATGGCTTATAAGTGAATTGCTGGATTGCAATTAAGATTTTTGGTGCTTAGTTGTTTTCTTTGATGAGAAGCCCGTATTGCTCGCAAGGAAATGCTATTTAGCATTGATCAAACATGGTTTATAGATCCTTTACCTAGAAAGGTGTGTCCTAAAAACTTCCATTTCCTTCCCTTGAATGATTGTTAGGCGTGATTAGATGTAGGCTTTGATTTCCAATAAAACAGAAACTTTTCGTGTTTTCAAGTAAAGAGGTCAATTGTTGCTGTTTGGAAACTTGAACGGTTGCCTTTCAGTAAGTCGCTGGATTCATTGATTGCTTTCACGGGTATAGAAAAGATGGTTAAACCGGAGACCTTCATTGCCATGTCTTGTAGATGCATGTGATATAGTTATCCAGATGGACGGGTCATGAAATTTACCAGAAATACAATCGTGTAAATGAAATAATTCTTTAACAATCTTAAAAATCTAGTACTGCAAGTAGATTGGATTTCACATTAATTTTTATTCTTAAAGTGACTTGGGATTTTATTTTAATATCTTGATAACTGGGTACTCGAAGGTTTAACAACAAATCTTTGTTTTCAATGATGTCCAGTATTCAAATTTATACAATTTTGAAACACTAATTTTGAGTGTTACCAAGTGTTATATGACGTAATATAAAAAGCCATTCTATGTTTCTATTTCTATGTGCCTCGTCTAGCACCTAAAACTCTCAAGAGTAGGTGGTCATTTTACACGGTACAAGAATCCAGCTGAATGTTCTAGTGTTGAAAGAGCTTGAATCCTAGCATTCTTCAAATATTCTAGTGTTATGGAGCTTGAAGTACCTGCAGAGCATTACCATCGTAATATGTTCCTTTTTCTCGGCGATTATGAAGAACGACGTACGTCATTCTCTCACTTCAGTTTCTTCTCCAGAAACTTCTTGAGCTTAACAAATCTCCCGCGAACACGAGGTCTCCCATCAGCTATGGCTTTTCGGCAAGCATACTGCAAAACATAGCAAGCATTATTAAAGATTTAAGTGCGCATTTTCTAATATAGGGTTTAACATATAAAATGGGTTAAAAATTCAAGTACATTGAGAGTATGGAAACAAAATTTAACCTTAATGTTGTCGTTAAATTTCCATTGCTTTCTGTTCTTCAAATTCTCTCCTTCCTCTCTTCTACCGTGTACCGGCAGTTCTTTTCTGTCTCGGTGTTCTCAATTGCAGCCGTGTGATTATATTCAAGTTCCTACGTAACTTATAAACCATAAGCACCAAAAAGAAAATCTATATGTGTAAAGAAATGAGCACTAGAAACATCTTAAACTCTAACCGAGCTTGAAAAATATGTCCATAGCCGTTTTTCTCCTGAAGGATAGACAGGCGTTAAATGTGGATAAACTTCCCAAAATCTTCCCCATGCCCCAAACGCAAGTAATTGGATTCCGTCGTGAAAATCCTGAGTTTTGGCAATGTCAGCAATATGCCCCATTTTATAATCCATTAATGTAGGCAGATCCATACCCAAAATCCCAGATGTTTCAGGCAACGAATTCAATACTGTAATCGGCGACATGATCTCAGATTGCCCCAGGAAAATATCAAGTGCATCATAATCTTTATGATCATACAATATTGGGAAGTCGTCATGATCTTGATGATCAGCCACCAATGCACAACTAAAATTAGAAAGGGCACCACTTGTTATATACGTTCAGTAAATGAATAAAGAAGAAATTTTTTATCTCTTATTAAAAAAAAACTATTTTCTGAGTGTTTATTAGTGTAATTTTTTATTGTACAGTAAATTAAGTGAAAATCATGATAGATAAACTCTCTTAGTAGGTTTTTTAATGATTTTAAATGAATATTTATAATTGACACTTAATATTTCAGTAATATTAATTTTTTAAAAATTTATTTCTTTTAACTTTTAGAATTAATTTTAATATTTGTAACTGTTGAAATAAAATTGAATAATAACTATTCAGGTTAATTTAAAATATAATTATTTCATTAATAATCATATAATTTCATTATAATGTTTTAAGTCTATATAAAACTGTTACTACATAGAAAACATATATATAAAAAAACAATGTATTTTCTTTCTTTGTCTTTTTATTTTTATTTTTTAGAGATTTATAGGGTTTAGTTGTATTATAAAGGTATTGTATTGTGTGAGACAAATAAACACCTCAAAAATAATATTTTTCAATTCTTTACACCATCTCTATAGTCATTTCCATGTCCAAATAGTTTACTTACATTAACAATATTTGTGCCTGAAAATGAATCAGTTCTGGCATAACTTCGATCTTGAGCCGTTACAGAATTCATCCGGGGAAAATTCATAGTTAGAAAATAAACCAGGAATGGAAGGAAGAGGAACATGTCGGCATCGAGGGCTTTAGGCAAGTTTTTGCCCGGAACTGTCCGGGAAGCACGTAGGCGTAGCTTAAGACATAATTAGCTAAAATAGGCAATCCTCCCATTAGGAGAGAAATCCATCCTAACAAATCTCCCCCTTCTCGACTCGGTGGAAGGATTCATTATTTCACCAGTTGAGCAACAAGTCTCAAGGGCTTTCTTCAACGTAGCAAAATCATTATCATCGGTGTGAATTTTCTCAAGTTCTAACAACTTGCCTTTAAAATCTTCTCTTATTCAATGATACCTCACATCGATGTGTTTCAACCTTGAATTGAACATGGAGCTTTTAGCTAGTTCAATAAAACTTGCATTGCTGTAAGACACCATCTATTATTGTTATCGAAAACCAAGTTCTCTAAAAACAAATTCAGCTACAACAGCTCTTTACAAGCTTATGTAGTTGTAATAAACTCTATCTTTATATACTTGGCTAGATGTTAGATTTAAGTACCTAGCATATTCGCTAAATCTACATTACTTCATTTTTTTTTTATGTTTAAAAGAAGATTATTTTCTTGGACTTGTCAAACTACTAAATCTGAGTATTTTATATCTGACATGTTTGTCAAACTCGTATTATCTTGAACTTAGTTAATTGATAAGTTCAAGTGTCTTGGATTTGACATATTTGTCAAACCCATGTTATCTTGGATTTGATTAAATGCCAAGTCTAAATATTTTGGATCTGACATGTAGGGGTGATTATTTTTTGTTCGGTTCAGTTTTTTTAAAATTCTAATCGATTTTTTTTTCACGGTTTGGTTTTTTCGGTTTAATCGGTTTTTTGGTTTTTTTACTCACCCTACTGACATGTTTGTTAGATTCATATTACTTGATTCATTTGGATATGCTAAGGAAAGATGGTCATTCCCTTGAGCATGCCTAAGAAATTATGTAAATTTTCTTGGATGTGCCTTGGGTTTGACACACTGCCAAATCCTATCACGTCTGTGCCAGACCCAGCCCGGGATTTGATACACTGTCAAGCCCAACACACCTTTAGATGTAATTGTTTTCTTGAAAATTTATACTTGTAAATTTTTTTAAAATGATATTTTTTAATAAATATATAATGATAAAAACTTAATTAATCTATCTTTGCAACAATTTTTTGCTGTGCATGCATTTTATTAAAGTCAATTACAATTTCTTAAAGCAAATCCATCTAAAACTTCAGCAGTTCTAGGAGTTCAGTTTAGGTGGTGTACATATGTGAATTATCAGTTGATTTATATAGGTTAATTATGATTTATTTTTCGTATAATTATAAAAAATTTCTTTGATCGTGTTGTTACACTCATTGTAATTTGAGAAAGTGCACTTTACATCTTGAGTTAAACAAAAATCATTAAAAAATAAAATTATTCTTGATGAAATTACTTATTATTTATATAAAGAAATTTACTTATAATTTTACAATTTAAATTTAAATTTCAATTTTAACTATCATGTTAAAAATATATTTTTTACAAGAAAAGTTAGCTTTAGAGAGAGAACCCATCACGGTATCGTGATATCACAATTTAGTGAGGAGTGGGCTCCTTTCTCTCGACCGGTAATGGAAGATTTTATTCGCAAACAACATTATAGCATTGCCATACAACATATCTCGTGTCAATTAAATAAATAAAATAACATTAAAATAAAGAGTTGAGAATGAATTAAATGAAACTAAAATCATTTATCAAATTTAATATTAAAACAATTAATATTCACCTTATCTTTAAGTTTAATTTGCGTTTAATTTTTTAGAATAAATTATAAGTTAGTCCATTTGGTTTTTCAAAATGAATTAAGCAGTTTCTCTAATTTTAAAACAATTAATTAATCACTTAGTCAATATTAATTATGCTTAATCTTATTATTTCTTTGTCTTAGAAAATATATTTTTCTTATCAATTTTCCATTGTCTATTTTTTTTTCTTTTTATATTTTAAAAAACGGATAAAAATAAATTGAAAAGTAACATTAAATAGTTGAAAAAAAAATCAAGTTAGAAGTAGATTTAGAAATACAAGAATTAATTAATTATTTTTAAAAACTAGAGAGAATTAATCTAAAAACAAGATTTAGATTGGGCAAGAGCTATCTAGAATATTTAAATCCATCTTTGGACTTTGCCTTCAATCCAATTGGATCGGGCTAGGTGAAGAACTTTCCCCACCGAACGATTAGATCTGGATTTCTATTTTTAACTAATTTTTAAGGAATTAAATCTAAGCTTAAAAAACAAACTAAATTTTCATCAAACAACCATAAAATAAATAATAAACTTCATATCAATGCATATAACTAATAAAATAAAATAAAAATAAGAGTTTAAGACTAAGAGATTTATTTACTCTGTGGTCTTAGATTCAAGTTCTATGGTTGCTTATATGATGGCCACTGGAAGCTTACATGGTCGTTAACTTCAGGACTCGTGAAATTAATTAAGATGCATGAAAGCTAATCCGGACACACCCGAATTAAATTAAAAAAAAAATAGCTTAAAAACCATTTGCGTGTACCTACATGTGGCATCTGAAGGGAGGCCAGGCCAAAGTGGCTTGAATCATCTATGTCCTCCTAAAAAATAGAACTTTGCATCCCTGATCCTACATGTGGCATCCTAGACGGGCAGAAGGGATGTCGTGGGGACACGAGAGCCGTCTAAAATACAAAATCAAAGAGGAGTAATTTGGTGAGTCATCAGCATGTGATAAGCCTTGTGGGATTATTTTAGAATGAAAGACAAATAAGTAAGCCAAATAACAAATCAAAACTGAGTGAGAGGGACCCTTCAACAATTAACACCTACTATGTTAATGTGTGTCCCACGCGCCGCCCCCATTTGCCTATCAACAAGGAAACAACTGCTGCTTTCAGGTGGAGCTGTTGACGCAACAGGTCCTTCGTTGGTGGACGGGACTTTGGGCCCACTTTTTGATGGGTTTTGTTCTGGGAAATGGATACTGCACTGCTAGCTGATTGCCTGAAAAGTTGTGTGCCCCAGCCTGCAGCTGGAATTATACATTTTCTTCTGTGCCAATTATCAAAGCAATAGATTGTTTCTTTGTGTGCTTTGAATTATACATTTTCTTCGGTGCCAATTATCAAAGCACCCAATGTACTGATTGTTTTTGCCTTGAAATCTCGTGATTTTTAAAATTTTTATTTTTGAAATTAATTTTTATTTTATGTTTTTAAATTTTTTTGATGTTTTGAGATTTTTTTAATGTGTTTATGTTAAAAGTAATTTTTTTAAAAATATTATTTTCATGTATATCCAATTAAAAAATACTTTAAAAAATAATTATTACTACATCCTCAAACATATCTAATATAGAATAAATTTAATGTTTATATGAATTATAAATCAGGTTAATATATTCTTTTAAATGTTTTCTATCAACTCTGTACTATAGTTAAATTGGTTCACGTGTGGCAGTGATAAAAAGGAGGTTTTTTTTTTTAACAAGCCTAGCATAGCTCATTAAAGAATGAGCTTTTTTTTTTTGTTTTTTTTCTTAATATTATATTTTTATTAAAATTTATCTTTTAATATTAGAGTAATTGTATATTAATTTTTATATTTTTTTATCTTATAATAAAATAAAATAAAATAAATTCAACTGGGTGGAGTTCATGATTAGTCCCAGTTTTGTTTTTCCTCATTATTTGTTATTTTCCCATTCTTTTAGTTTATTCCTTCAACTTAATCTAAGAATTTTTAAATATTTTTTTTTTCAAGTTTATATTTTTTTTTTTTTTTTTAATATTAGATTGATTGAACTTGATAATTAGTTTCTTTTCATTTTGCTTTTCTATAATATTATTGTGGTGTCAAACAAATTTTCTAACATTGGGTTGATGATTAACTTCATGATCATCTATTTTTCTTAACATTTAATTAAATAAAAAATGGTTTCTAAAAACAAAGTTATTAAACCTTGTGGAGTCAATGACCTGATAGTTTTGGCAGAGTAACCTGAATTGCCCTGCTTTGTGGATTTAACGTGTTATTTTTTTTTTCTTTTTTAATCTAGTTTATTTTAAAACTGGAAATATATAAGATGTAATACAATACATGCTATGCGTCTGACTGTTCTCTCTCACTATCAATTAAAAATGTCGGACTCTTGTAAGCAGACAGAAGGCTGCCTTTCTTAGAGCAAGTGCCATGAAAAAGAGTATCGTAACAATCAAGATTTTCATTTATCAGAATTTTATCTCTTATGCACAAAATTAATTAAGGTTTTGAATCTTGTTTGCTAAGAAAAAACACATCTTCTCCTCTCAAGCATCATTAATTCCTCATATTTATCACTTTGTCTCGACATTTCCTAAATATTCCTCCATGAATTTATAAAGATTGTATACCAAGTCAATTAATCATGATTACGTCTTCCTCAAAAATTTTAGAATTGTTTCCTAAAAATTGCTAATTCAAGTTTTATAAATATTAGAGTTACTGGAGGTTTACATAGTTGTTAACTTTAGAATCTATGAAATTAGTTGAAATGCACGTAACCTGGCATGGACACACATTAATAATAAAAAAAAGAATCATTTGGGGCTGCGGGCAATTCGTTATTCATGAAAGTTTGATTTTTTTAATGTTTTTAAATTATTTTAATGTGATAATATTAAAAATAAAATTTAAAATATATAAAAAAACATTTTAAAAATTAATATTTACTGCAATTTCATTATTAAATGTCTTCATCAATAAGAAGAAAAAACAGAACACACAATAGTAGCTGTAAAAAGAAAGAAAGCACTATGTAAAAAAAGGAAGAGAGAGTACAGAGAATTATTAGGGTGAAGAGACTGAGTGTGCAATCAAACAGATAAAATAGACAGAAAAAAAAATGTCATGTAGCGGAGTTGCATATCTCTCTCTACATTGACTCCATCTGTACAACTGACAGCCATGAAGTCATGCACTTGTTTTCAACTGAGTTTGGAAGTTTAGGCACTGCTCCTCTCCGAACTCCCAATCTCTCTCTCCCTCTCCCTCTCCCTCTCTCTCTACCATAGTAAAAGACTCCCTCTGCCACTCCCAGTCTACTAGTCACCGTACATAAACACACCACCACCTGCAACTCCTCTCCCTCTCTCTCTCTCGCCAACCCACACAGTCCTCTGTTTTCACTACGTGGACTTACCTCAGCATCTCTCCCTCTCCCCTTCCTTGAAATATGCAAGATTAATTAACCTTAAAACTCTGAGGATGCTAACACGAATTTAGCTGGACAAAAACACGAGCCACAACCCTAGAAACTTTTCTTCTATTAGCACCATCACCCTTTGTTTCTCTCTCTTTTCTTAACAATAAGTTACTTCTAGAAAGCAACTCGTTTCTCCATTTTACACTCAACCCACAGACCTATCTATCATTTCATCTTCTTTTCCCCTACACGTGAACTCATCAAGGTTGTTCATTCTTGGACTACTTATGTTTTTGATTTAAAAAACACTGTTGGAGGGGTGAATGGGGTGCATGCTCTCTCAATTAGCAGCAAAGTTTGCTTTCTTTCCTCCATCTCCACCTACATACCAGATTAAGAAGAGAGACAATGGCAAGATCTCTGTGGTCTCAACTTCTCCTTCTATGCCACTTCCTCTTGCTGATGATAGTTCGTTAGATATACTCTTGATTGATACAAAGAGAGGCAACAAGATTGTTGCTTTTTATCTCAAAAACCCTTATGCAAGACTCACTGTGCTTTACTCTCATGGTAATGCTGCTGACCTTGGCCAGCTTTATGATCTCTTTGTGCAGCTCAAGGTCAATCTCAGAGTTAATATCATGGGGTTAGTATCATAAACTATTGCTAAAAAAAATTATTTTGGGAAAGTGCAAATTCTCTCCCCTATAAACTGTCTGAGACAATTTATTGTGAGTTTTTCATCTTCTTTTTGTAAAAATTTAAAACTTGTTGTGAAATGCGTCTTGTATTTAATGTTCTCTCTGCTTCTCTATGGGCCTGTAGCTGTTTTTCTCTGTGGATTTGAATGCTTTGTCCTAAAATTTTCTTTTTTTCTTTTTTCTTTTCCCTCTCTTTTCCGATAACAGTTATACTGTTATGGTTCTGGGTTTTTTGGGTTAGATCTGTGAGTAGTGGTGGTTAAGTTTTAATTATCCTGGTGCTAATAACATATTTTTAAGCTATTAAGCAAATAATGGTTTTAATTTACTCACTCATCCATTTTTTTTTTGTCATTTTTACTCTTTAGAGTAAAGATGGATGGTAATTTAAAGGTGTTTTCAAGCTGGCATCAGTCCTTTTCCACTTTTTATTCTTGACTTCTGTTTTACTTAAAGATAAAGTAATTGATACTTACTGACTTGTATTTGGATAGAATTGGTAACAAAGCCAAATTTCTTCTCTTCAGAGTTTTTTGTGCATTTTGGGCCCTGTGAGGTTTTAACTTTACTGTTTCTTTGATCTGTTTTTACTTGTCATTTCTGGCAGTCTTTCTATAATTCAGATCCTGAAAAAGATTCAGCGTGATCTATTCAATGGTATTCTCAAATTTCTGCTATTCATTTTAACTACTTCTGTGTATCTCTATGGATCCAATCTTTGATATGGCCTTAAACCTAAGTGTGCTTGTGGTTCATTTACATTCAAATGCTTGCCTAATTTTTGTGTGCCATGGAAACTGTCTTTCTTTCTTTTGAAAAGATGACTGTCTCATGCTATTGTTCTTTAATTAGCTTTCAATTTTTCCTGCTATTCTTCCCTCTCCCCTGCTGTTTCCTTAATTGGTTTGAATTATGATCTCTGTCATCTGAATGCTATGATGCAGCTATGACTATTCTGGTTATGGTGCTTCATCTGGCAAGGTAAGCTGTCATTCAACTTAAGCTTGTAACAAAAGCAGCATTTTCCTCACGGCATATTGGCATGTTTGAAGAAATCCAGTAATTGAAGATATTGAGATCAAGGAGTTCAAATGTAAAGCAATCAAAATAGCAGTATAATCTGAAATCCCAGATCATAAAGGAGAATCTGGATCATGCATTATGAACAGTAACAAGAGTGCTGCGTGACCAAGAGTAGCAAAATCCGGGTCATCTAATACCAAAGAACTTTTTAGTAAACATATGAGGGAAAACCAACAGAGCACAGATCTACTTGAAAGACTGCAAGTAATTACATCGTCTTTGTTTATAGCAACAACAACAAGAACAATAATAAAGAACGGGGGATAGTGGTCGGTCTATTACCATTCCTCCAAGTGATAATGATACTCTTCAAGTTTATAGTGAGAGAGAGAGAGAAAAAACAAATAAGAGTGAAATTGGAGCACTGTTAACTCCACCCAGAGTACAGATGAGCTCGTCTGTCTAGATATATATCATATAGTTGAGATAGTAGATTATGATGTTTATTCTTTAAAGAAAAAAAACTGGCAGTTGAGATTATGTGATACTTACTGGTTGCACTACTTATTGTCTGGTTTCCCAATTTGACAACTTTACCTATAATTTAAGAAGTTTACAGCACACGGATATTATTGACCTCTACAAAGTAATTATGTACTGTGTTGATTTGTCCAGCCAAGTGAATCCAACACATATGCTGATATAGAGGCAGTTTACGAGTTTCTTCAGACTCAGTATGGAGTCAGTCAGGAAGACATAATTTTGTATGGACAGTCAGTTGGTAGCGGGCCAACATTGCACCTGGCGGCGAAGTTGCCAAGGCTGAGAGGTGTAGTTTTGCACAGTTCCATTCTTTCTGGTCTCCGTGTGCTCTGCCATGTGAAGTTTACATTTTGCTTTGACATCTACAAGGTAAGCAGGTTAACTTGGTCGTTGCTACTTATTGAAATTCTAATGGTTTATTGACTAATGAGCACCATGTCTTTGGTTCTTCTATCCCTGCTGCCATTTTTAAGACATGCACTTGTCTCGTAAATGCAGAATGTAAACAAAATTCGGAAGGTGAAGAGCCCTGTTCTAGTGATACATGTAAGCATCTTTTCTTCCTGTAGTCTTCTTTAGAAACTCTTTATCATGCTATCATTCTGCTGAGACCTTGGTTCGCCAAGCAAATCCTTTTTTAAAGGGTGCCCAGTCAACTGATTGTACGAGAGCTTGAGAATACATTGAGATCTGAAATGCTTTAATATGCATGAGGTCAGCCTGTCCAAGCTGATTGAGATTTCTGGAATTTGTAATTTCGATCAATACAATGCCGAAGTTTGCAATCCAAGAACATTAAATGGAATCCTTTTCTGTTACAATGACCATAAATAGTAATGCACAAAACATAATAAATTAAATTTAACGAGTGTCTTTGAGCACTCATTATCATTATTTTGGATTGATTAATCAGGCTAAATGCCATAATTAATTGTGTTTGGTAATATGTTGGCTTATAAGCTATTGAAGTAATAGTGATTGGTACCATCTACACTTTTTAACTTTTGCTATAAACCACCAAACACATACTAAGTTAAGTCAACTTGATTAATCATCAAAGGTTAAGTTAAAATCTAGTGAAAACAATCTACTTTGTTCAATTTTAAGGATGGATATCATAGAAAATTGATTTACACCCGTGAAATGTTTTATCGGTGTAAAAGCTGTGTTTCTATTGATATAAATATCACCGACTGATATTTACTAAGAGGAAAGTATTGTTGGCTAGTGTCTTCTTGGAGATTTTAGATTTGTCGGTAATTCAGTCGGTGGTTTAAAAGATAGGTTGACATACTATTAACATTGATGATAAAAATAGATGATGATCAATTTTTATCAGTTTATTTGTTAGTAAATATTATTGGCAGATCACCGACTAACAAATTGTCGGTATATATCATGTATAACCGATTAATTCACAATTAGAATCACCGACAATCATGTTCTGTCTATAAATCTGTAGGTCTATATCAAAACAGTTAACAACTTTGTATTTCTCTGGGGAAAATGGATTTGTTGTACCGACTAACACACCAACATAATTTTTATGTTTGTCGATGTTTTAGTAACTTTTTTTAACTGCTATCAAATAATTTGACATTAAATAGCATTAAACAAAAAAAAATAGATTAAAGAATATATTTAATATTATTAATTTAACTGTACAAATTAAGAGTATCACCAACATAATATTTTTTTATTTTTTTAATTATTTCTATTTTGTTGGTAATTACTAACAAAATATTACATTGAAAATTTCCAAGAGAAACATTCCGTCGCTATTAATAATACCACCAACATAATTTTTATTTTTATTTTAATTTTTGAATAAATGGTGCTTGATGTACACATGAATTGATTGTTATAGTGTAAAAAATGCAAGAGATGTGTCTCCCTTAGAGATGCTTACTCTCGAGATTCCCACCTGAAGGTCCACGTCTAGGTGAGAACCGCATACTTTTTCTTTTTTTCTGACTTAGTCGTGAAAAAAGATATCTATGGTCGATTCGATTCTACAAAGAGTGGATTCGCTCAGTATGTTAGCAAGTAATTGGAAGGTTGCAGGTGAATAGATAACAAATTACGTGTGTATTTTGTTTTTGTTCTAACTTATGGCCTACTTTTGGTTTTTTGAGAAGTTTTTTGTGCTAGTGGATGCTCATCACTAACGCCTATATTTTGATACAAGACTCGGGTTGATAAACAGAAAATAGCTACATAATTTCTCCCTTTAATTAAGTATATGTTCGAACTATTGTAACCTAATGGTAAATTTGTTCACAATTACTTGATCCAGGTCTTTCATGCCTGGTTAAAATCTTATTCAAATTTATAGTATTGACAGCAGAGCCTCGTCGTCTCTCCTTTTCTTTCAACCTATCTTCTTCCCATTTTCATCAATGGTAAACATGGTTTCATTTCGTTTCTGAGAGAGAAAAGACCTTACCGAGTTCCAGAAACTAGTTGCAGTGATTTCGTGGTTAGGGCTATTAAGGATGTTACATATCAGAATCTATCAAGTTTCAGCACTAAACTTGTTTCGTAGTTAGGGCTATTAAGGATAATATCAGAATCTATCAAGTTTCAGTACTAAACTAGTTAAGTTGATCGCATGATTGGGGTCTGTTGTAGGCTTTTGGAATTAGGATTTACTCTCTCCGTAACTGCATGTGTGCTTATATACATGCATATTCCAAGTGCTTGAGAGGATGCTTGCAAAATGTTGCTTTGTCTATTGTTATTTCATGCTAAATCACCAAAGTCATTGCTATTCTAAATTCCCAAGTGCAAAGGCGTGTTATCCTCTGAGGTTCACTTTTAAGCATGTCGACAATTTCATCTGGCTTAAACTAGGCTGACCATTTCTGACCACGAAACTTTTATGATGTGCTCTTTGCATCTGACCTGTCTGAAGCAGGTTTTGAGATGGGTTGCATTGTATGTTTTACAGGGCACAGAGGATGATGTTGTGAACTGGTTACACGGTGATGGGCTGTGGAAAATGGCAAAAGAACCGTACGAGCCTTTATGGATTGAAGGAGGAGGGCACTGTAACTTGGAACTGTATCCTGATTACATCCGCCATCTCAGCAGGTTTATATACGAAATGGAGAATATAACCGCAGAGATCCATCTCCAAAAGATCAGGCAGAATCTCCGTATAAAACCTAGGTCTGAGAATGCTTCCAACAAGTGCTGTGGGTTCAAACCGTGGCGACCTAAATGCTCAGAATGTTTAAGATCCAGGTGCATAAAATGCTGGTGGCGTCCCAAGTGCACACAAAGCCGGAGACCCAAATGTTCAAGTTGCGTTGCATGTTGCTGGCGACCCAGATGCCCGAAATGTCCAATACACGGTTGCTGCTGCAGAATAAGTTGCGCGCCATGGAGATGCTATTTGGGAAAACACAGTGGGATAAATGGAAAGCAGGATGGCTGATAATGTTAATCACCATGGTTGTATAGATTGCTGAATTCACAAAAACTTCTAATTTTGTGCGTTAGTGTCCAAAACATGGGGAAGTAGTGTGATATTATGTTTATTAGAAAAGATATTATTGGATGTTGTTGTTGGTATGCTCTTGCATGGAAATGAAGATTTTATACTATGATTTTTCATGAAATACTATTTAAAATACCTTTCGATCGCCAGAGTGGATGGAAAATGGATCAGCAACATTATTATTGGGGGAAATGAAAATATTTTATGAGCCTAACAATGTTAATAAATCTCGGGATGCATATATCGTCAATTAATTCTCTCGTTGTTTCTTTTTCAAAACATAATTTTCCTACGTACCAAACACCAAAAAAATTAATTTATGATAGAAATCACAGAATTATTTTTTTTTCAAATAAAGGTATAGAATGTGCTAAAATCTTAACAACTATATAATATCCTACGATGTTAACATTAAAAAAAAATCCAAAAATTAAAGCAATATTAACATCCAAATAATATCCTAAAAACAAACCCGTTTCTATGCTTTCTTATCTTGATATCAGCACCGCATCAATTCAATATTTTCACATGGCGTAAACTATACTACACCATATTGAATGTATTTTAATTGATTTGACTGGTGCCTCTCTTTTTTTTAATTATTTTAATTAACTGTGGCAAGTCCATCATCAAGTCGTTGTAGTATAGTGGTGAGTATTCCCGCCTGTCACGCGGGTGACCCGGGTTCGATCCCCGGCAACGGCGATAGTTTTTGTTCTAGCGCTTTTATTAATGTTGGGCCCGACTTACTCTTAAGCTAACAAATCATTACTATTGTTTATGGAAAGAGCAGATTATGTTTGTTTTTTAGAGTATTTTTTATATTAAAATAATATTTTTTTTTTAATTTTTTTATATTAATAAATTAAAAAAATTATAAAAAATATTATTTTATAAAACATCATTTTGGTAGCGATACCAACAGCCAGTGTATTGGAGAAAACAACCTGAGCAGCAGGGTATATACACCCTCTGACGTCATTCTCATTGCAAACAGCAAGCATGACTGAATCCTCTAGGCAAAGATGATTTATAACTTCAGCATTAGAATACCAGAACACTCTGAAAAACAATCATATCAGATAATTGAACAGTTTCCCACATTTACTCGTCTCAAAACAAGCGCAATAGTACACTTTGAGTTCGAAGCTGACGTTTTCCGATAGTAATAACATATCAGCTTGATGAAAGCTTCCCCTTCCATGTACACTGCTGACAAGTTGAAGCTGCTCTAGCAAAGGAATACTGGGTAGAGAAGCTGGTAAATAGTCTTCACCTGCACTAGACGCTCCAAGCATTGACCATTGAAAATGATTAGGGTATAGTAGACCTTGATTCTCATGAGTTGTTTGGGTGTAATAAGATTGATATATCGATTGCAATGGCTGTTGTGTTTGCAACTGCAGCTGCTTACTGGAAGATGCTGGAAATGCATCGCTTGGTGCTGAACCTTGTGTCTAAGGAAAATATAGAGCATGGTTTTCCCTTGGAAAATATAGAGAAAGTGACCTTGCAGGTGATAGAAACTTCTCCACTGAAATTGCAGAAGGAAATGCATGTGCTGGAGCCACATTGGCAACAGCGGGCAACCCAGATATAGACGGTGGCAAATCAATTGGCCGGAACAATGGTGCTAAAGTCTTCACCTGTGCATGAAGAAATTCCTAAATATAAAAATTGCCTTCTTTTCCTGGTAATTAACAATCCTTCTCTTTAGTAAAAGCTTAACAAATTAACAATTCTCGCCCAGCAAGAATGCAAGAAGGGCAGCTTACTAATTGTTCAGTACTCAACTCCTGTCAAAACTTAGAACCTCGATAGTTGTCTTTAATGGAATGTTTCAAAGCACTCTCAGCAAGAGGTAAGCAGTCACTGACTATCTTAAACGGCACCTAAATCAAGGAAACAAGAATTAACAACAAATAATAAAAAACTGAGCGTTCACACAAACAGGTTCAAATTTTTTTAGCACATGACATAAGGTTAAAAAATGGAAAACATAATATGGCACAAAATCTAGATAAATATGCTAGGAGAGTCCTAGCTAGAAAACAATTATGGAACATTTGATCGATCGCATTTACCAACCCACGATCGATCCAATCAATCCCAGAAACTTTTAAGATAGACATGATCAGATATAAAATCCCATTTTAAGTATAAGATAGACATTTGATATAAAATTTTATATAACTTGAAATGATACCAGATTAAATGATACCTCAAATGCAAGTACTCTTGTTTAAGGAGTGACTTTACTTAAAACTCAAGCCTCAGTTTTAAATATTCAAGTTCTTCATCGTTGAAAACTTCAAATAGAAGTGGACTTTCTTTGCTGACAAGCTTTAGGCCCTTGTTAATCCTGTAAAATAAGTATTTCGTGGGATGACATACCTGATTTCTCTTCAAGACATGTATGATTAGTTGAGGTAACAAGCTGACCGAACACCCATGCTAAAGAAAAAGAAAAGGATTCTTTAGCAAGTAAAGAACGCAGAGGGTGATTTGTAAAAAGAAAAACTTCATCAGTACACTTGCAGATTTACCATTTACTGCTCATAATGTAACAGCACTCGCTCATGCTTTGAAATTTATACCAGTTTTATTATCCATAAGATCCCAGTCGCTACAATATCAATATTTTCTCGCCTGTGCATGAAATTTCCCATGAAATGCAGCTGGTTCCAAATCATCAACAGCAGTGTAAATTCCGTAAAGCCTCTTCACACCAAAATCAAATAGAAAGAGCTTTGTACCCGCTTTGATTTTCAAAACTATATCTAAATTTTCCCGGTGCAGCCCAAAAACACGATACTCAGGTTTAGTTTCTCCAATGCACAAAAATATAAATCCAGTTATCTTTTCTGCACTTTACTTTCTTTACATTAATCCATCATTACATATCTCTTCCCTATCTTCTAACGAGCACTTGAACAGCGAACCTCTCCGCCCTGCCACAGGTAAGTAAAACACAGCAATGTAATAGTCAATTCATTTTCCTACCGATGCAGACACGCATCGACCAGAGAGTGGAGGAGTCATAAAAATTTGTGTGCTGAACAGAACTTGAGTTAAACTCAGCAATCATTCTCATCCATAACGTCTTGCAAATTTGCTAAAAAGCAAGACTGACTCAATAACACAACATGAGAAAATATAAAATTCACTCTGGCGTGCCCTGCTATATAACAATATATCATGTTAAGAAGACACAGCCCTCAATGTTTTTACTAGTATCGTATCATGCAAACTGCAAAACCCTATCTCTATCAACTAAATTTGTTGAAAATAAACCCTCAAAATATATAAATGAAACCGAACATAGAAACCGAGTGTCATTAAAAAAATACCTGGAAATCCAGCGACGGAACTGCGAGAAAAACGAAAGTTATTAGGGAGTCTTTTTCAAGAACTGGGTTTCGTATAGGCAAATTTCCTGGACTGATTTTGGTTGTAAGAAGTTGGAACAAGTCTCGTGAGAGTGGTGACGTACAGAGGATTTGTGCAATTTTTTTTTTTAAATAGCATCCAGCAAGAGATTAGTAAACTTAATTACATGCACTCCCTTGAGGACCAGATCAAAATTAAATTTTTTAAAAAAAATATAAGCGTTGTTAACAAATTTTTTGTTGAACTAAAAAATCTTAATAATATTTAAAAATAAAAATATATAATTCACATATTTAAACTAAACTTGTTAACATATTTAAAAATGAAAATATATAATTCACGCTAGCCTTTTTTTCACACAAGATTACACGAACATAAAAATCACACCGAAAATCTTAATAATATAAATACAATGATTTATAAATCACTATATTATGGTAGTAAGGATATCAATGATAGAACAATGTTCATCACTTGCCCCATCATTTAATAAGGTGTGTGAATGTGTGTCTTGAAATCCTGACGAAAGGAAAATGCCCTGAAAAAAATCTAGAGTTTCCTTATTCTCTTCACTGACTTTATTACAAAATCCTCAGAGGTCTCGCTTTCACATCCTTTCCTTCAATACCCCAATCGAAGGAAACAAAAACATCGCCGTCGTCTTAATCATTACAAGCGTTGAAACTGTAAATTCTCTCGCTTTCCATAATAGGAAATTTTATTAATCCTCTCCAAAAGCCACCAACAGGGGGGCAGATCATTTTTGGAGAGACCCTGCATTGTTTTTGTTTTTGTTTTTGGAGAGACATTATTGGTATGGGTGTTGATATGATAGGTTTCAATAAAGAAATGATGCTGGTGGCTTGAGGCTTTGAATTGGACCTGGTCCCTCTGTTTTCTTTTCTTGGGTTGTTCAAATAGGGACGCTTTGTAAGAAACTTTCTTATTAATTTACCTTTTCTGTTTACTCTGTTTCTCAACTACTTTCCCCAGCCTCTGTGTTCTTCATAGACACTACTTTTTTTTCCCTTTCCCTTTTTTTTTTGGTCAACGTTATCAGTGGTCTGTTTAGTTCCATATTGTCTGCTAAGGATTTGCACAGCCAGCAACATGGCTGCTGCTGATCCATACCATCTAAGAAGAGCACCCACAATTCACCACTATAGTAACTCGAGGGAGGATCTTGATAGTGAAATTGGCAGTGTAGAATTTGTAACGTATACAGTCCACATACCGCCCACACCTGATAACCAACCAGTGGAAATCCCTGCAGAGAATGAAAAGAAGATGGAGAGGAGTTTCACGTCGAATTCTATGTTTACAGGTGGGCATAATTGCGCTACTCGTGCGCATATGAAAGAAAAAACGATCGAGTCCCAAACAAGCCATCCTCGAGTGGCAGGTGCAAACGGGTCGTTTTGTGCGGTGCCAGGCTGTGATGCTCAGGTCATTGCTGATAAACGTGGCGTTGATTTAGTACCTTGTGAATGTGAATACAAGATTTGTTGGGATTGTTGTAAGGATGTCCTGGCTACTGGTGACGGGATATGCCCTGGTTGCAAAGAACCTTATAGGAGTCATGATGTGCCCGAGTTGCATAGCAGGAGGTTATCTTTCGGTAAATCCAGTAAAGCCTTGGCCAAGAGCCAGAGTGGTGAACTTGATTATTCCCAATATTTATTCGAGTCAATGACGAATTATGGGTACGGAAATGCTTTGTGCCCAACTGATGGTGTGAAGGGCAATGATGAGGGTACTAGTGGTGGTGTCCAGAAATCTTTTGTTGAGAAACAATGGAAACCCCTTACCCGTGAATTGAAAATATCTGCTAAAGTTATTGCTCCATATCGGTAAGAACACCAATTCTCTTCTCATATTCTCTTTTAGTTACTCTGCGCTGTGATTTTTCTTTTCTCTCTGCCCTTGCATATTTGGAGTGGTGAATAAATGATACAGAGCTTCATGAGTAGGTTTTTCATCCGTTCTTGTAACGTAAATTTTCCGGTTGCGTTTTCAAGTCGTGCGTAATTTCTAGGGATAAAACAATTTGTTTTCTGAAACTGATTTTACATCATTGCAATGTATTGGGTGGTAAATAACAGGGAAGTTAAACAAAGAGTTGCAGAACAGCAAGAGATGTCCTCATAATCAGTCTTGGATAATGAATCTTCTCAACATTTGACTAATTTCTATGAATTGAAAGGTTCTACATTTCTTGGTTTCTTCGGTTAGGAATAATTTAGTTCAATCTGCGTTGGTTGGCATGTGGACTATATAACCTTTGAGTTTAAATCGCTATATAACTCTACAGGTTTTGGGATCACCTTGCATTACTTTGGCTTCAGTTCCATCTTTGATTCGCTATATATACTACAACTTCCACAGTTTCAGCAAATTTTAAAGATTTCTGCTTGTTTTTCTTTGGTTATCATTTCACGAAATGATTGTTCTGAGTTTATGTTTACTTATTTCTGAGAGCTTTCTCTTTTCACATGTGAGCTATATGATTTTATAATTCATGCACTCTGCTGAACTATTCTTGCAGGCTTGTAATCCCTATCCGAATAATTGTTCTTGCATTATTCCTGCGTTGGAGGGTCTCAAATCCTAATGAAGATGCAAGATGGTTGTGGGGCATGTCTACAGTTTGTGAAATCTGGTTTGCTTTTTCTTGGCTACTTGACCAGCTCCCGAAGCTTTGTCCAATTAACCGTGTTACTGACCTTGATGTTCTGAAGGAGAAGTTCGAAACTCCTAGTCCAAGTAATCCAACAGGAAAATCTGACCTTCCTGGCATAGATATCTTTGTTTCTACTGCAGATTCAGAGAAAGAACCACCCCTTGTTACTGCAAACACCATTCTGTCTATTCTTGCAGCTGACTACCCAGTTGAGAAGCTCTCGTGTTATGTTTCAGATGATGGAGGTGCTTTGCTAACTTTTGAAGCCATGGCAGAGGCTGCTAGTTTTGCCAGCTTGTGGGTTCCATTTTGTAGGAAACATGAAATTGAGCCTAGAAACCCAGAATCTTATTTCAATATGAGAAGAGATCCTTACAAGAATAAAATCCGCCCAGATTTTGTTAGAGATAGAAGGCGGGCAAAACGTGAGTATGATGAATTCAAGGTTCGAATTAACGGCCTTTCTGATTCAATTCGCCGCCGATCTGATGCCTATAATACTCAAGAAGAGCTAAAGGCAATGAAAAGATGGAAAGAGAAAGTAGATGACGAACCAATGGATAGATTGAAGATCCCAAAGGCTACCTGGATGGCTGATGGAACCCATTGGCCTGGCACCTGGACAGTTCCAGCACCTGAGCATACTAGGGGTGATCATGCCAGCATCTTACAGGTAAGATTACTTGTTCTAAAACTTGCATTAGAACTTCTAATGAATTTATTACAGCAACTCTTTTTTTTTTTGGTTGTCGAACATAACAGACACAAAGCATCCATTAATTTCTCATTGCATCTTGCTTGCTATATGGAATGTTATTTCCCTTGATTTCACAGGCAAAAGTTATAGGCTTAGTGTTGCTAGAGTTCCATTGTAAATGCATTACTTGCCCAACATGCTAGTTAGTAACTTCATTGAAATTTATTTATATGTTTATATGGAGTGAGATTGTATGCGCTGAATAACAGGCTGAACATTTAAGTACAGGTAATGTTGCAGCCTCCTAGTGATGAACCACTAAAAGGAATAGCAGGGGATAGCAAATCCATGAACCTATCTGAAGTGGATATTCGCCTTCCTGTGTTGGTTTATGTTTCTCGTGAAAAGCGACCTGGTTATGATCACAACAAGAAGGCTGGGGCGATGAATGCACTGGTTCGAGCCTCCGCTGTTATGTCTAATGGACCTTTCATTCTTAACCTTGACTGTGACCACTACATATACAACTACCAGGCATTGAGAGATGGCATATGCTTCATGATGGACCGGGGTGGGGAAGGCATTTGTTATGTTCAGTTTCCTCAGAGGTTTGAAGGAATTGATCCATCTGACCGCTATGCCAATCACAACACTGTTTTCTTTGATGTCAACATGCGGGCCCTTGATGGGATACAAGGTCCAGTATATGTTGGAACAGGATGCCTCTTTCGTCGGACTGCCTTCTATGACTTCGATCCTCCAAGGTATGAAGATCATGGCAGCTGCTTCTTCGGCCGTCACAAGAAGGCTGCCGTTGCTTCTGCCCCAGAAATCAGCCAATCTTATGGAATGGAAGATGCAGAGAATCAGGAAATCAACGCTCCTCTTATTCCTAGAAAGTTTGGAAATTCAAGTTTGTTTCTTGATTCGGTAAGGGTGGCAGCATTTCAAGGTCTTCCCCTCGCAGACAATTCACATGTCAAATACGGACGACCTCCTGGTGCTCTAACTGGTCCTAGGCCCCTACATCTAGCCACAATTGCTGAGGCAGTGAATGTCATCTCATGCTGGTATGAAGATAAAACTGAATGGGGCCAATCCGTAGGGTGGATTTATGGATCTGTAACTGAGGATGTTGTCACTGGGTATAGGATGCATGGACGAGGATGGAGATCGGTTTATTGTGTGACTGAGAGGGATGCATTCCGTGGGACTGCCCCTATTAACCTTACTGATCGACTTCATCAGGTTCTCCGGTGGGCGACTGGCTCTGTTGAGATATTCTTTTCTCGCAACAACGCCCTTCTGGGTGGCCCTAGGTTGAAGCTCCTGCAGAGGATTGCCTACCTCAATGTTGGAATTTACCCTTTCACTTCTATATTCCTCGTTGTTTACTGCTTCATTCCCGCATTTTCACTCTTCACCAATCAGTTCATCGTTGCGTCTCTAACTGTCACATTCCTAGTATACCTCTTTATCATCAGCGTTACCCTTTGCATTCTTGCTGTGCTTGAGATCAACTGGTCTGGAATTGAACTGGAGGAGTGGTGGAGGAATGAGCAGTTCTGGTTAATTGGAGGCACAAGTGCGCATCTTGCTGCCGTGCTCCAGGGGCTACTGAAGGTGATTGCAGGGATTGAGATTTCATTCACACTGACATCTAAATCAGCTGGAGATGATGCTGACGATGAGTTTTCTGATCTCTATCTATTCAAATGGACATCTCTTATGATACTACCTTGCACAATCATTATGACTAACTTCATTGCAATTGCAGTCGGTGTTTCCCGAACTATATATAGCGAAGCACCTCAGTGGAGCAACTTACTTGGAGGTGTGTTCTTCAGCTTCTGGGTCCTGGCTCATTTCTACCCCTTTGTAAAAGGGCTTATGGGAAGACGTGGGAAGACACCCACCATCATATACGTTTGGTCGGCTCTCCTTTCGATTTGTATTTCATTACTTTGGGTTGCTATTGACCCTCCATCAGGAAATAATCAAATCGGGGGACTATTCCAGCTCCCATGAGTTTCTTTTTTCTGCCATCTCTAATGTGGGTTGCATACAGATTTCATCATGGACTTTTTGTTGATCGCTAGCATAGTTTTGATGTTCATACAGGGTGTGGATTGTTTATACAGTAATACATTCATTCTTTACAGATTTTCAGATGTAACTTCAGAAACTGTTGTGATTAATACCTTGCCCTTCAATGATTTAAAACTTGCATTCTTTACGTTTCTTTCTACTTTTCATTGCGGAATCGATACGGGCACATTTTTCTCCCTACATCTTTGGTTTTATTTCTTCTTCCGCTGTTTGACTGAGAGTCTTTGAGATCAAAGATCATTGAAAGGGAGCATGTTGTAGAAAGATTTGTATTTCCTAAAACTAGCAGCATGCGCTTAATTAGAAGATATTTAATGAAATGAAGAGGGACAATGATCATTATTTCCTCTTTTCCATTGCAATGTATGTGCTTCATTGCATGAGGGGAAGGATTTGGAATTGTTTAGATAGTCTATGGAACTTGTTTCAGGTCAGATTGTTAGCGTCTATCATCATGCTTGTTGCTTCCATTTTTTTCCTGATACCCTCTTACAGCGAAATTGTATCTTAGCGACTCTAGTCTCGGAGTACAGGTTTCTGCGTTTTAGTGCTTCACTGGTGTGTGTTTGGTATCTTGCGCAAGCACTACGCGGATAATTTTTTTGTTAGCATTATTAAACTCGACTAAATAATAAGATGTTTTATTGATTTAGCCTTATATCATGTTGAGTTTTTAAATAAATTAAGCGAGAATTGATTTGATATGGCTTAACCAGTTTAATAAATGCATTCGTCATTGAACTAAAATTTAATTTGTCTTTTTCATAAAAATTAAATAAATAAAAACATTAATTTAATTTTTTTATTAAAAAATTAAAATAATAATAAAAAATTAAAATAATAAGGTTTTGGATTGTCTTGGGCCAAACTAGTTTGGCCCATTTAATCCATCATCTAGGTCTTAGTCATGACTAAGTTTAATAAAAAAAATTTTTATAATTCAATTTTTATTTAATTAAAGAAGAAAAGACATCGAATAATGAATAATTAAAAAGAAATATATGTCTTCAACCTAAAATCAATTTTATGATTAATGCATCTATTGATTATTTGAAAAAAAACATGTTTTTTTATTAAAAGTAATATTTTCTTAAATAAAAACCAATAATGATCTCGAAAATAAATTTTTAAAAAATATTGAGACAATATCTTGATATCATATATGTTATTAAAAAAAGTAATATAAAAATTCCACTTACAGTTAAAGGAAATAAATCTTATTTTATTAAATATTCATGAACAATCTTTCATTTTTTATTTTTGTATATTAGACACGCAATAATTGAAAATAATTGTTAACATTCCTATAAAAACTTTAAATATTATTTAAGAATCATAGAAAAATTAAACAGTAATTTAAATATCATGCAAAGACTTTTTTTTCCACAGCGCATTTCCTTGAAAACTCAAATAAAAATTTTAAACCAATAATGATAGGTTTATTGTTGGAATTAGGGCTTAAGCTTCTCGTCAGTAATATTCAGCAATGATGATCTTAATCATATAATAATTAAAGAATGCTGGTATTGCACTCAACATATAATTAAAGAAACTTAACATTAGGTGGTTTTAATTACTTCCCTTTCAAGTTAATCATATTTATTAATTATGAGATTTTGACCTTAATTGTTTGTATGCTGGCATTGAACTCAACATGGCGGTGGATTTTGATTAATTTTAGGTCACAGTACATATATATGATTTTATGTTGAACTTAAAAACCACAGAGATTCAAAATATATAACAAGCTATCGTTTTTTTAGCATCTCTCCATAAAGACAGCAATAGAGAATTATGATATTGAGATGCATAACCCTACCCTTACCTTCTCTCAAAGATGTAAGAATTTAAAGGTTAAATTATGATACTAAAAGTTATGAATCAACATGAAGAAAATTTATAAAATATTTGAAACCTGCAAAGAAAAAAAATTAAAAAATAATGATTTTTCAATTTTAAAACCCCGCAATCTAACTTGATTTTGGAACTTCTTTCTACCGTGGACTTAACCGGATGGTTCTTTAGATTTCAACTAGATTTATTACTCGTGTTCTACCCCGGATTGAATAATTTTATTTTATGTAAAAAAAATATAAGGGTAAAACAAATCCAAGACCCCACTTGTTAGTTCAATTGATGATTTAAATAATATGAACAAGAAAAAGCAATAACAATAAGTAAATTGACAAAAAAAGAAGAAGAACCAAAAATGAATCTATTAAGATTATCAACACAACTCAAGATTCACGGATGAAATTGTAAAAAAAAAAAAACAATCTAAAAAACATAAAAAAAATCCCTATTAAATTTGGTGAACTCGAAAACTTCGTGATCATAGATATAAGATTGAGATAATTTCATATAAAGAAAAGCATTGAAAAAAAAGTTAAAGGATGAAATTGAAATAAATTAATTTAAAAGAGAGGGGAATGAAAACAAAAGTGAACTCATGTTAACCTTTAAAACCGATGATTTTGACCATGAACCTTAGGCTAACCTAATAAAAGACAAACCACAAAAAATAACAAAGCAAAACTAAAAAAGATAATAAGAAAACATCAGTCTAAAAAAAGGAAAGGAAAAACAAAGAAAACTCGGGCAAACCTTCTAAACTCGGTCTAATCTTTAAAACTCACAACTTGTAAGGTCTTGGGCTCGAGTTCAATCAAGGAGCTTAATTCTCAACTAATTTAACTTTAAATGATGAAATCATAGAGAAAAATATTAACCAAAAAAATTGCAAAAGCAAAAAAACCAGCAACAAAAAAAGGTTGATAAAAAAAATCAAAGGAGGATGAAATTTGAAAAAAAAAATGATTCTAAACAAAATAAATAGCAATTAAAATAATGATCAAATTTAAAAGATAAAAAAATCATTGGAGTGAAATTGAGAAGTATTTGTAATTTAATAGATTATTTATAGATTAAAAAAATGATAGGAGTGAAATTGAGAAACATTTATAATTTTATACATTATTTATATATTAAAAAATAATAGGGGGTGAAATTAGAAAATATTTATGATTTTATAGCTTATAAAAAAATAGTAATCAAAAGGACAAAAACCAAATATGAAGAAGAAAAAAATTAAAAGGTTTGGTTTGAAATTTTAAAGAGATGACGCTAAATTTGAGGATGAGAGAGAGAAGAAAAAGGAAAAAAAATGAATGGTCATCAACGTCAAACTAAAGGCGCTTCTAATTTATATGCCGCCCCACCATGTAGGGAGTGCCAAGATCTTTCAAACATCACCTCGAAAGGCGGAGTTTAGTGGTCGAACGACCTGGCATACACCACTGGAATGGCACAAGGGTTCTCCCCACGCTGATGCATATGTTGCAGGCGTAACGAAGTTTTTTTTAAATATGCAATATGTGTCAATTACAATAATGTGGTAACCTCCAAATTAACATTAAAATCAATATAAAATGACCAAAAAGCCCTTGTGAGAGAGTTATATTGATTTTGTCTTTAAAAGCATCATAGTAATTATACTACTTTGAAAACAATTAAAGAACCAAAATACCGTTGAGTGAAAGATATTATGTTTTTTTTATTCTGTAGTTACAGTAGTAATTCTTTTATGAAATAAATAAATAAATGAGAAATCTAACTTCATATATTATGTTAACGATAATTATATCGTGGTAAAAAGATCAAATGTCTAGATAAATAATTTTTTTGCTCAAGAATAATTTTATAACTATACTATTACAAATAAACAATATTTTGAATGTTAATGCACAACAACTTCTCTAGAAGAATTAGTTTTGTCTTAATCGGCTAATTCTTCCGTACACCTTTTGTGTTTATTTTGTATTTAAAAGATATCTCTATTTTTTTTCTCAATATCAACCTTGTAAAATATTATTGTTATACCATTTCGGTGTTATTTATACGGTTAAATTTGACACTTGTCACGTGCTCACACCAAAGATTTTTGCTGATGTACATTCTAGTCCTAAATGTTTTGTTTTAAGTTACTTTAGTCTCTATATTTTAATTTTATTATAAATAAGTATTTAAATTAATTTTTTTGGTCACCGACCTTGAATTTTTTAAAAAAAAAATCTAAGGCGATAAATATTAATACTATAGGAAAAGGAAAACTTTATTTTTCAAATTGGTATATCTATTTAAATCCACACATTGATCATCAACTATTAGATTATAGAAAAACCAAAATTTTATTGAAAAATAATACACACACACACACGTGTGTGTGGAGTAATATGAGAAAATAATCAAAATCAAAGTAAAAACACTTAAATGACCTAACAACATTAATTTATTTATTAATTAAAAATTCTATAATATCATATAGAAAAGATTTTTTTTTAATATCATGGTATAGAAAAATTATTATATATATTTATACATGTATACCTGTTTCAATTCATCTTGACTAATTTTGAGCAAGTTTATAATTTGAATGTAGGGAATTTATTGAAAAGGAATTATTCATGGACTAAATTGTATTTATAGAAAAAAATACAAAATAAAATCTTATTGTAACAAAAATAAAATATATAGATCAATTTATTTTTTTCAAAAAACTTGAGGGACCAAGAGATGATTAGTTGTTATTAAAATTAAAAATAGTAGAGAGATTTCTAAATAAAAAATAAAGATTAAATTTTGTTGCAAATTGAATTTCAATTCTAAATTCAATCTAAAATAATAAAATAAATTGAAAATAAATAAAGATAAAAAATATATATATATATTGTTTCTGTAAACAGTTTTTTGTGAGAAGGGAACAATGATTTTCCCTTCTCAGTTAGCCCTTGATAATTAGATTATTAAAAAGGGAAACATTTGATATTTAATTACAATCTCCTTTATAGCATAGCTATGAATTTTATATATATACACACACGAAAATAGTACGGTGCAAGACTTTGATCGTCATGGCTAGCTAGCTGTTGGACGGTATTGTTATACTGGAGTATCAATTACACTATGATCAAGCGTACTCAATGGAGAAGTTCATATGCTAGTCAAGATGAACCAACAAATAATCCAAGCCATGCAGCTGCAATAATATAATCACGAAATTAGATTATTAAATTCTTCTCTCTCTATATATAAAAACAAAGATTAAAAAAAATAAAAAATGCAAACCCCATACAAAATAGTTTACAAATGAACGAATTGCATTGGTATCACATATCCGGATCATATTCTAAATTAGAAGCTTGAACTCGGCCTCGGCCTCGGCGCCTTGAACGGCGTTTGCCACCTTGATGGCTGCCACCGAATTTCAATCTGCCAGTGTCCCTGAATCTCTCCTTCTCTGATGGAATTATAACACATTCTGGTAGTGGCACAGGATACCTTAATGCATCATAGCAATAAGAATAATACATGTAACGTTGGCGAAATCGCCGCATTGCCGAACGTTGCCTCCGCGTGATCGTGGCATAATCGGCATTCTCGAGCCTAGCAATATCACTCTCATAGCAATCAAATGAAGGAAATTCCTCGATGGGGTCAGAAGGGCAGCCCTCGAGAGCCAAGTCCTTAAATTCGGACACAAATGGTGCATACTTATAATTGACCTTGTATTTCCCACCAGAAGTTGCCCAATTCGACGCATCCCATATCGTA
The DNA here is from genome assembly GCF_951802175.1 of Populus nigra. Classification (NCBI taxonomy): domain Eukaryota; kingdom Viridiplantae; phylum Streptophyta; class Magnoliopsida; order Malpighiales; family Salicaceae; genus Populus; species Populus nigra. The sequence goes on from NC_084859.1 coordinate 12,509,500, forward strand.
GCATACAAGGACATTGGCTTCGATGGGTAATCGCTGCCCATTTCTTCATTGCGAATCACCTCTCGAATGGGAACATCGTCAATGTAGAATCTAAAAATTTTCAACCACACGTCACATGTCAATTTCGATCAAGAGGAGCAAAAAAAATGCTCATACATATTAGTCATGGAGATTAACCAGAAAAGAGGGGGAAATAATAGCATTTGCTTGGTACAAATTAAAACCATCAATTCACTTAAAGCAGTCGGTGTAAATTTTAGAATGTAAAAAAAATAATATTAGAAATTTTTTTACAAATCAAACTCACTACGTCAGCATTACTCCATTAAGCTACAATACCAAGTTTTTAACTAAATGACTAAAAACATATTTTAACTTGGTTAATTTCATATTTAGTATTGTTTATATCCCAAAGAAAACACATTTGATCTTCAAGATTTCTTCCTCTATGCTCACAATAAAATACCCATAACCCGATTATTATGATGATTTGAAGGAAACTGCTCTAATATATATATATCAACATGATTTATTACTGGAGAATGGAAAGATGGTCAGCTTTTCCTGTCGATTTTGTTGGCTTGCTTTTCAATCTCAAGACAACTTTTGGTTTATTGACTCTTGTTATTAATAGAGACATGTGGAATCTGGGTTTTTCTTTTTCACGATCAAGTTGCTAGCGGCAATGCTATTTTTATTTTGTTGGATGCATGGTAATTGAGTTTCCAAAATAAATAAGAAAATCTTTTTGATGGCGATCGTTTTCGATGTGGAGGCTTGTAGGTTAAAGAACAAAGTATAACTTGGATGGAAATGGCAGTGTAAACGAGGAGGAATGGAATAATTTAAATTTAAGATGGAATTTAGAGAGTTGGAAGATGATAAACTTGAGGATGAGGGGAAAGTACTTAGATATATAAATGATATATTTACACTAGAATTTTCAGTTTCAGAAGGTACGTACGTGTTCCAAAAGGCAAAATCGCTACTCGTTTTTACTTGATCCAAGAGATCGAGGGAATTCGGAGTCTTAAATGCTGATTAATTTTGACAACTTTTACTGTCAAAAAAATCGACACACAATCTCCGTTTGGAATAATAATCTTGGAGACCAAGGATTCCCAAGGAAAATAATGTAGCCGAAACTGAAAGGATGAAAAAGCTTATTTTCGAAATTCAATTACCAAATAATTGGAAGTTTTAAGAGGATACAATACATACTGTTGATGAAAAACAATAAATTAGCCAACTTTTTAGGCCAAATTGCCATGTCCCTCCAAAACCAATCTGGCCTCACAAGCAATCTACAAACGCATCTCGTTAACTTCACGTTTGTCCACTAGTTAGTATTAACATCTCTCACGCAATTCTCAGAGTTCAAACAAGAAAAAACTTAAATTAGGCTATGTCTAAAGTCCAAGAAATCCCATAACTAATCAAAATGTGAAGAAGCGAAAAGCAAGTGGACATAAAGTTAGAGGGAGCTAGAAGACAACTCACATGATGTTCTTTGCCGTCCATAGAATGCTATACCTATGGAACTCTTTGGAGGGGTCAAACCACAATCGATATCTTTCTTCTCTGCCATGACTTGTGCTTCCATTACCATACAAGTTTGTTTGGAACCTCCATGGCTCCCCTTTGGTGTTTCCCAGGAATTCAATGTCTAATTCATCATGGGTCTTCTTGAACACGTCCCCGTTTGATGTCTGCGTGCGCGTTCAAAATAACATCATCGATAACACATTGACCATGATAATTATAATTCTATATTTATTAGTTTGACTTTAAATTTATTAATAATATTTTAAAAAAATAATAATAATTTGATGTCCTAAGTCTCTCCTCCATATTCATAGTAGAGAGTATTACTTGATTCAAGAGAGATTGTTTTTCAAAGTGTTTGTCGCTTGAAAATGCATTAAAATAATATATTTTTTATTTTTATTATTTTTATTTTTTATAACAATATATTAAAATGATTCAAAAAATTTAAAAAAAAACATGGTGCAATATCTAAATTTACAATAGGTAATTGTGAAAGCATAGAGGAAATAGAAAAAAGAAAACCATATATGCATAACCGAATTCAAATGTTTGTATGGGAAATTTTTATAACGAAGATGAAACCAAGGATTATTAATCAATATGTGGGTCCAAAACAACTAAATTCCTCGTGGAAAATTTAAAATAACAAAGCAAGAATTAAATCTTCCAAAAAAACTAACGAGGAAAGATAAGTGAGCATAAATGGAGCCTTAAGAGATCAATTAATTGCCGAAAATTAAGAAGCATGGTGAGCAAATTCAAATTAGAGTTGAACTTTTCCTCCATACAAAGCCAGAATAAACTCAAATTCCTTGTCAAACCAAAAAGCTTACCTTCGAAAAGACAAGGCAATACATATATATATATATATATATATATATATATAATCGAAAGCGGAGAACAATTTTCTGGTTTCTCGAAAGGAATATATGATTATTGCTTGTCACTTACATAAAAGGCAACACAGAGACCGGCCGTGTAATAGCCTGGTAACTTGATATTCGCACTAAAGAATCCATATTTATACATCCTGGATGAAATAAAACCCGCACCTGAAATTCCCAAAAATTAACGACCGATCAACGGTATAACTATATATATGCAAAATACCAGTATAAGCACACATGCAGATTTTCAAAAATTAAATACATATAGATATGAATACCTGTGAAGCGATCAAGGAGGAGGCGGGCGCTTCTACCATCAGGAGAGCGAACAAGATTGCCATCGCCAAAGAGAGGGCTGTAACCTTCATCAAAGGAGATGGTGGAGAGATTGAAAGCTGCTTTGGCAGTGCAAGAAAAGAAGTAAAAGAAGAGGAGGAGATACAAAGGTTTCGAGACAGACCAACAACATAAGCAATCCATTTTTATCTTTTAACCTAATTTTCTCTTAGTATTTCTTGTTAGTCTCACTCCCTAATCCTTCTTTGCTTTCTCTGCAAGTTTTCATATGTACAAAGAACATGAATTGGGACGAGAAGGAGAAGGAATATGGGAGGGGGAGAGACTGGTCTTAACAAGGGTTAAATTAGTCTGCGGTCTTTTTCGAATTGAGTTTATGTACAACAATGCCCTTTTAAAGTCTCAATTTTACGTTATATCCACTGTACAGTGGGATATGAGGTGGTGGCGGTATCTGCAATTTGTAGCTGTTTTTTCAGGCCTATGTCTTTGTTGGTTTTAGATATTTCAAAGTGCGCGAACAGTTATTTTTAAAGATTTTATATGTATATATATATTAAAATAATTTTTTTTATTTTTTAAAATTTATTTTTAATATCATCATATTAAAATAATAAAAAAATATTAAAAATACTATTTGAAGCAAAAACAAATTTATATTTTGGTGAAAATCATGTTGAAATTCATGGTTAAACACCTTTTTAATGAATAACAACTATGGTTGTGGACTCTAAGTTAAATGATGACTTTTTAGGGAAAATTAGTTATTATTATTTTTTATTTAATTTGAAAAAATATTTTTTTATGATGTTTTTATTTTTTTTCTATTTATGCTAGGAAATAAAATATTAAGATCGATAATTTTAATCTTTTTAATTTAAAAATCCCTAAATTAACAAAAAAAAATAAACAGTAGTGGCGTGTGAACCACATGCGTCTTGCATTTTAAAACAACTTCCACATAGCAGTGCATAGGTTCACATACCACCACTAACCCAATCAGATTCCAACAACCTTTTTTCATTTCCAGTGGCTTTTGAAATTTGTTTTTGAACCCTTGGTAATTTTTGTTGAGTAATTTTAATTGTATCATTAATTGTTTTACTTGTGATTCTTAGGAATTGTGATAGATATTTGAGGCGGTATGCATCATTGCATGGTAATCTTGAGAGTATAAAGTCGTCAGGAATTTATTGTTATGGAGTTGAATATATAAGGCATAATAGTTTAGTCTTGGTTTAGAAATTTGAAGTATTGCCTTTGAGTTATTGTATGAGATGTCATTTATTTCGAGAACCCAACTCAACCCAAATTAAAGGATTCGCACCTGGCTCTCATTCTTGAATGCTGACCATTGAATATTTGAATTGACAAATATATGTGATTGTTAACAATACAACTTATTTTAGATAGGATGAATAAGTTGATCATATATTCCCTAATATATAATTAGTCTCTTATCTAGAATCTCAAGAAATCAATTAAAATTTCTAGTTAATATAAAATTAGGAAGAATGATGATAGAATAGTGACTTAATTACCCCTTTTAACTTACAGCTTACTAAGATAATCGAAGTGATAAAATGACAACTTTTATAGGTAATTAGTAATGTCTAGGCTATTTTATCCTAAAGCAAAACTTTAGAAATCAAATAGTAAAGAGCAAAATGATAATTTCACTGTAGTGATATCTATTAATTTTGCACCATAATAAAAACTCAACTTTTATAGGTTTTCTATTAATGTCAAAGGCTGAAGTGAGATAAAAAACAAAATCTAAGAATTAAAAAAGGTTATGAAACAAAACTTTCAAAACAATCTAATATTAAAATATAAAATTAAAAAACAAATATTATAAAAAAAAACACAAAACACTATAATTGCTGCTGTTGTTACCAACTGGAACACTGGCGAGTGGTTACACGTGCATTTTGGCAGCTCGTATACATTGAAAGGGAATAATTTAGAAAAAAAATCATATTTCTACTATATTAAATTATGCTTTATTACTTAATAAAGACATCTCAATTAGATATTAATTTGGATTCCTATGCATGAAGACACGTATGCATCATACTCGCTAAATGCTCCATCCATCTCAATAATTTAGAACCAACTAGGCTTTATATATATATATATATATATATATATATATATATATATATATATATATATGTATATGTAGCTCTGCCGAATGCTTGCGTGTCAAAACATGATAGGGGAAAAGCTTGTTTTCAACATCTTTGATGGGGTCCAACCACTTGATGACATAACAAACAATATTTAATATTGAATGCGAGATTAGCCAATGGATAAACGAATATCAAAAGTCAAGAATGGATATCATTAGTAAGATGTCCAATGAGATGTGTGGAGGGCAATTTGGTCCATCAATAAATCTAGAGGCAGAATGGTCAAAGGGTGGTTTCACCGTTTTGATACGCAAGTTGAAGGGCTTTGCGGGAAATGAAGGATGCTGTGAGTAACCGCTCAAAGGATAGAGAGAGCAAAGCCGACTTGTATTCTATTATTATTTTTTTAAAATACTTTTTATTTAAAAGTATATTAAAAAAATATTTTTAATATTAATATATCAAAATAATCTTTCTGTTCGTGTGGAATTTATTTTTCGTATATGAAAAACAGTGGATTTAAAGACAAATGTTGTTGTTGATTGTTGAAAAAAAAAATGAAAAAAAAAAAAACTACTAGTCGTCGACAACAGAGTACTTAATCGACATGGCTAATTAACTTGAAAAATGTTGCATTTTATAATCGTCAACAAGAGGTCACCATAATCAGCTAGACTACAATTTTAATATCACAATTATCGACATTTTTTACGAATTTCAAGCCCAAGTTTTGGCTGTATGCATTTACCATTCAAATTATCAGAAATTTATTCTTCTTTTTTCCCCTTTAGAACAGAGGATACTGGCCTGTCCTTTCTCGTGGAACATGCTTTTTGTTTTTTAACGTAAAAAAATAAATACCAGCAAGAATATGTTCTTTTATTATTTTCTTTTAAAAGAGTTATTTTGATTTCTTGACTTGAATTTGCCGAATTAATATTGGTTATTTTAGGTTGTTTTTCTTTCTTTTTCAATTTGATCATTTCAAATTAAATTAATTAAAAACTAATTTTTTTATTTGTTTCATACATGGTTATCACGGTATTATAATCCAAGTCATGGGTTAGGCTTGTTGACTTGGATTTTTTTTTACCTTTTTTTAGTTGAACTTTTTTTAATTCCGCTCTTTAATATTGGGTTGATTGGTTTTTTATTTTTGTACGAGGTTATCCAAATGTTATGACCCAGATCACAGGTTTTGTCGGCTGACTTAGTTGGTTTTGTGTCTTTTTTTAAAATTTTATCATTCAACAATGGATTAATTGAGAATTAAGTTTTATAATTTATATCGATTTACCTTCCATGAGGTTATTATCAATCTCATAACCTAGGTTTGACAAGTTAACTTAGTTATTTTTTTTTCAATTTCATCTTCATCTGCTAATTGAGTTTAATATTTTTTTTATTTTTTTTGTATATGTTTATTAGGATCTCATAATCTGAATAATAAATTTGATAAGTTAAATCGAGATGATTAAAATCAATTTAAAATATTATTATTTCAATATTTACAAAAAAAAAATATCTTAATTTTTGTTAGTTAACCTATATTTAAATCTACCATTATTTTCCAAATGGTCAACATGCGTGTAGGTGTATCATTTATGGCTATCATGTTCTTCTATATTGACTTGTAACGAAGAAAAAGCCGAGTGGTATAACTTCTTCATGTGTGGTGGTCTGCGGATATTCAGGACTAGTTTTTCAAAATACTCTTCACCTATCTGTCGAGAAAGCAAACACAACCTCAGCGTATTTCTGTTTCTAGAGAGGAGAAAAAGTGGAGATGCGGGGTATCGATCCCCGTACCTCTCGCATGCTAAGCGAGCGCTCTACCATCTGAGCTACATCCCCTTTGCATTGACTGCTTTCTTTCGTTCTCAATTCTCTATACTGAGTGATGTGCTCTTTACAATACTAAAAGAACAAGTGAAATGCAAGCCTTGTTGGCACGATAGCAATGTCAGAAGAGCTCACCTTGAGCCATTGCGGTGCTGATTAAAATTAATGAGATGATTGTTTGAACACCCTTTCTTCACTTTTAATGTAACTCTTATAAAACTGATTTGTGTCAATATCAAAAGGACAGAGAGATACGTTTGATGATGGCATTTACGACCACAGGTTGATGAGAACTTTCACGAGATAAACTTGAAAAGAAGAAGAAGATGGATGGATAGATTCTAACGTCACAAGGTAATGAAAGCAGCCAGATAAAATAATGGCCCTGCCAAGTCAAAATTTCTAGAAAGCTAGAGCTATTAATTGGAGACTATAGAATTAGAAGAAAACCTAGGGCATCAGTCATGTACTTAAGACAGTGATTTTTTGGAATAAAATATAAACATTTCGATGATTTTTTTTGGTTTTCCACAGTATCATCTGCTCTGGAGATGAGATTTTATGTATGCTGACCGCAGATACAGCTAAACGACCAGAAAAACATAAGCAAAATGTATGACGGGGAAAGATAACACTCGAGTCATTTCTGATACTACACAGGCATGAGAAGTCGTTGCTTGGAGCTTGCTTCCCTACATCATGCTTTTACCATCTATCTCCCAGCTATTGTGTTCCATTTTAACCACTAAAACAAAGAAAAAGATCTTGCGTTGTAATTTACAAATCTGCAGAATCAATGTACAAATGTGTTTTAGCTGTTGAAAAAATGATATTTTGATTCAACATAGCTTTCTGCATCCCATAGGAATGATCCAAAACCTACCGCCTCCAAGACTAGCATTGTAAGTCCTGAGAATGTTATTGAAACCACTTCATCATTAGCTGTCTCAATGGAACCATCATCAGTAATCCTTATATCTGGCCTCCCAAAGAGTGCTTGAGTTTGCTTTTCGATCAAAGAAATAGCTTCCTTGGATCTTATAGTTGCGTATCTTTGCAGTGTCTCCGCATCTAAATACATCACATATGATCTTAGTCTATATGATTTTTCCTCGCCAGTATCCGTTAAGTCCCCATCAGGTTCACCGCTATCAGGCAGAATCCTTATCAAAGAATCTGGATCCCAGAGTCTGTTCGCCGGACTTGGATCTTCAAATCTTGCCCTGTCTTCATCAAATCCCTTGGGAAGGGTATTCATGGCTCTCTCAAGCTGATACCGCTGATCAACTCTTCTGAGGAAATATCCATACATTAAAGAAGCAGCATATAATTTCCCAAGTTTGATTTTGCTAATTTGAACAGTGGTCTCAAGGGGGCCAACTAATCGTTCTCCTAGTACAATAGACAAGTGGCTCTGTATCATCTCAAAGGCTTCAGGGGAATGAACAGATTCTAATTTTTGTTCCTGGTTTGGCCAAAAATCCACTCGTCCAGTGGGATCTGATGTCGGCGATATCTTTGGGATCATGGAGATGTCATTGTCTAAAAATTTATGTACAATCATGGAGTAAATGATCTCCTCCAGTGCCTTTCTCCTTTCTTTCTCCTTGACTTCAGCTATTCTCCTAAAAATCCAAGGAATGGTGACATTAGTTGTTGTATCGCATGCCAGTGAATGATTAGCAAGCAATTGGTACATACGAAAACACAAGCTTGGAAATATGGGAGCACCTTTATGAAAATTGGAAAAGCAAGCAAACAACAATTAAAACCTGTCTGTTTAAGCTTTGGATGAAATGAACATAAATGTCAAACGCAAAACACAAAGCAGTGAGCTAGATATCTATGCCATACTACCTATTTTCCAATCTTCATGTAACTCAGGGGAGACAACAACGATAACATATGTTGAATTGGACAGTTAAATAAGATGGGTGTCAGCCAAATTTCACGAGGGACGGTAGATCTTTATGAATAATAAAAAAAAGGTTAAGTTCATACCAGGCAGAGGAGAACCACACAAGTTCAGAAATAAACTGAAGATACCTATCAACCCTGATGAGGGTAACACAGCACCCCTCCATTTCAGGTTTTCCTATTTCTCAACAAGTCTGTATAAGGGCTTTCTAAACACATGTTACCAAGTAACATGATGGTTCGGTGACGGGATCCATTAAGAAATGCATGAAGTGCTTTAATTTGAAGTGCAATGTTAAAGAAGGGGCATCCGTGAATGCCGTTTATGCCACCGGTGACCATTGTGTTAACGTGCATACTTCGCCCTATTGAGATGTGGGCGTGCTGTAGAATCCAGAATAAGGGTTTCTATTCCAATTTGCTTCACATTTACAATGTCATGCAAATGCATATATTTAATGGTAATCATTTCTGAAGATAATGTCATTATGCAGATTCTTGGAGAACTTCGGTAGTTTTTAAATAGAAATTGTCTTCAGGCCCTTCAGTTTATCTAGCTTCCCTAATGTTTCTCCTTTTCAAGTCTGGATTTGTGCAGCCAAAACCCTTGCTCTCTTCCATGATAGAATAATTTGTACTTAGCGTTTAATTTTAGATTTTTTGTGTTTGTCTAAGTTAAGAGAAATTTTTAACTTAAGATTAAACTTTTAAGTTAACTGGTTTGAACTCTGAATGTAATTTTAGATTCACTCATGTAATTCCAAATTTTTATTATAGAGTTACATGAGTATTATTGTGATTAAATCCACTTCATATATACAATAGTTCAACCGAAGAAGTAACCAAATAATTAAAACAACTTGAATGTAAAGTAAACTTAATAACTTAGAAAATAAATACTTACATTCGTAAGGTGATTTATACTCTAATTACATCTACAAACTGGAACTTCTCGATAATAAAATATCTTTTTAGTATTTTTGGTGAATTGAAATTGCAAGCTTACAGATTACATAAAAAATTGCAAGCCTATTTGATTATCGTCTATTGTTCTATTGTATACAGAGTTATCACTTACAAACTTATCACCTACAAGCTATCGCTTACTGGTTATTAGCCTACAATTACATACCTATTTGATAAACATGTTTTGAAGATCTTGTGAACTTGATTGAACTGCAATGCAGTTGTTATTTTGTTTTGTTGAGTTGTTGTTAATTGTTGTTCTTCTTGGTTGTCTTGCCTCCTTTAAATAGAAAAGTTCAAGATAATTTCTAGTGACTACCCACTTATCTTATTCAAAATAACTTATGGTAACTACTGACTCACCCTATTCAAGGTAACTACACACTAGGGACGAGCATTTTCAGTTCGGTTTGGTTTTTACTTAAAAAAACCAACCAAACTAAATTTTTATATTTTTTTAATTTAAAACCAAAATCGAACCAAAACCGGTTCAAATCAACCATTTTTGGTTTGGTTCGGTTCGGTTAATTGAGGAAAAAAAATCGAAAAAACCTATATATCCAATTCTGTTTCATGTGAAGGGCAAGTTGACGCCAACAATGTGGAGAATATGGATGATGAATTGATTGGTCTAAATGGCAATAATTTCAGCCATGTACAAGTGCAAAATAACGATCCTGAATTTTTCTTTTTAAATGATGATAGGATCAACAAGATTTCCACTAACTTATAAAAAAGTCATAACAACCCTGAAAAATCCATGAAACCGAGATAAATAGAAGAAGTGCACATCCTTTTTATGCAAGAACGGACAGAAAAAGCACACATCCCTTTTATGCAAAAAAAAAAGTCTATCTCTTCATCTATTGTTTAAAAATAATAATGGTGAAGTGTTCACGTGTCAAAGACAAATAGAGTATGAATGAGGGAAATATTGAAAATTTAGGGTCAAATGGTGATGCCAGTGTTGAAAGTTCTGGTGATAATTTTTTTAAAGCTTGAGTTTTGATTCAGAGAGTCAAAGAACAATGAGAGAATTAGAGAATTAGAGGAGAGTGGTGAGAGAGAACAATGTTGGTTGAACCGGTTCGGTTCGGTTCGGTCTAGTTCAATCGGTTTAAGATTTTAAAAATCAAAACTAAACCGAATTGATTTTTTTCTTAGGCTTTTTAATTGGTGTGTTCGGTTTTTTTCTTATTTCGGATTTTTTGGTGATTTTTTTTTATTTTTTCGGTTTAATCAGTTTTTCTGTTTTTTTGCTCACCCCTACTACACACTTATTTTTTGTTTTAAGGATCTTGTACCATGTAAACTCTTTATACATTCCATTCATCATCCACGTTTAAGTGATAAAGTGCGGTCTGCAATCAAGTTTGGCATGTTCTTCTTGGTCTAAATTTCATAACTCTTTGGTCAATTTTAGTATATAACAATTATTCCCCCCCTTAAACAACCCATTAATGACTGATTTGTTTCTCAAATTAGGAGATAAAGGGCAACTAAAGAGACTTTAATATCTTTATCTATATTAATATCAATTAGTTTTCTTGGGATGATTTGAATTTTCTAACTTGAATTTTTTTTTCTCTTCACTTAAAACCCTTTAATTTTTATTCTCATACATCTTGGGATGATTCTGATTTTAGATCACACTCAATTTTTTTATTGCTGATCTTTCACTTGAATCTAGTGTTTCTTCTTTGGACTCTGGATCTTCCTTTTCCAGAGTATGGATTGTCCAGTAAATTAATAACCTTTGAATAGTAGTTTGGAGTACTACCTCTTTTGATTTTTATTTTTTTTGTTTGTCTAATCATTAGAAAAGACTTTTCTCTTCATTCTAGGCTTTTTGGTTAACAAAGTCCTTGCTAGGGTATCACAAATCTCATGATCAATTTGTTCAAAAAAAAGTCTATATCTCTCTTCAAGTAGTTTATTGGTTTTTTCCACCCTTCATTTAAAGAGTGTATATCTCTATTCTATATTCATAAACTTGTGTTCCTCTTCTCCATTTTCTATTGTTACTCCTAGAAGGATTGATTCTCTATTTCCTTCTTTAACATGAACATTCACCAATTCTTCTTTTTCTTCTAAATTTTCTGGTTATTTTAATCTTTTCGGTGTCATAGTTTTAAAGAAATAAATATGACACTCCCATTATGGTCGTCAATTGTTTGATATAAGTTTTTTTGTGTCTGCTTCAATTAAGAGGACTTTGAAACTTAAAATTAGAGTTTTAAGTTAAATGGTTTAACTCTGGATTTAGTCCTAGATCTATTCATGTAATTCCAAAATTTTATTATAGAGTTACACAAGTATCAATATGATTAAATCCACTTCATACGACAATAGTTTAACTGAAAATTAAAATAATTTGAATGCAAAGTAAACTCAATAACTTAGAAAATGAATACTTATATTCATAGAGTGATTTATACTCTGATTACATCTACGAATTGAAACTCCTGGATAATTGAACATCTTTTTGATATTTTTGGTTAATAGAATTAAAACTGCAAGCCTACTGATTACAAAGCAAAATTGCAAGCCTACTTAATTATCGTCCACTATTCTATCACCTACTAGTTATCAGCGTATAATTGCATGTCTACTTGATAAACAAGTTTTGAAGATTATGTGAACTTGATTGAACTGTCTGTTATGTTGTTGTTCTTCTTGGTTGTCTTGCCTCCTTTAAATAAAATTCAAGATAACTCCAAGTAGCTATCTACTCACCTTATTCATGATAACTTTTGTAACTACTCACTCACTCTATTTAAGATAACTACCCACTCATTTCTTGTTTTAAGAATCTTGTACCATGTAGACTCTTTATACCTTCCATTCACCATCCAAGTTTAAGTGATAAAGTCTGGTTTACAATCAAGTTTGACATGTTCTCCAGATCCAGACTTCATACCTCTTCGATCAATTTTAGATAAAGTCTGGTTTACAATCAAGTTTGACATGTTCTCCAGATCCAGACTTCATACCTCTTCGATCAATTTTAGTATATAAGACTTAGCCACCTAGAATTCCCTTGACTTAGAACACACATCAAATCATATACATACATCCATACGATTACCGTGTTTCAAATCCTCAAGGGCTTTCAATTGGGCATCATATTTATGACTTCCTTATAGCTTATGTTATGATATTTGTAATAATCAATTTCCTTCTACTCTGATAGAAAAACTGCATTAATTTGTATTGGGCAAACTAAATGTTACAGCCGTCTTTGTAGCTATTTTAAGAATTTTCTACTGCTGTACTGTTGGCAAACTACTATATGGTTACATTTATTTTGTAAGCTTATATTAGAGCCGCAACGGATACTAAGAACAGGTTTTCCAAAAGGATACCATACAAACATTTATTAACTTGTCAAGGTTTCCATATGGATGTTTGATCGCCACACTGTGAGGAAATGCCCCAAGGTCCCCAGGAATTGTTCCGAGGCACACACCTTAGGCTCATCACGAGGCCATTTCCTGCAAGCAATAGCATGATGCAGGGAGTCATATAGGCTAACCTAAACCTTGGCCAAATTCAGTAAATGGCATCCCATGTAAGTCTATCCCCACAGATGTAGGCGGCATCTTAATAAACCCAAATCCACAGCAAGTGCACCTCAGGATTTGCAGTTCATCACCACGATTCTATTTCTATACAGCTCTGAAACATGTTTGGTTAGAGAGGACGAAAACAGATACTTCAAACAAATCTATCTCACAACAGTTTGAGAATGAATTTATATCCTTTCAAGTGACATTTCCTCGCTATCCCAACTGTCTATATTTTTTTTGTCTCGAGACAGTAATCATGCGTGTTCATGCCAAAATCTAAAATGAAATCAATCTTTAACTTTAATTAATACTGCTTATATCAAGAAAGTGGAAAACACTAACTTGTAAAGGAAATCTTGAGATGACGCAGCTTCTTCTTTTTGGGCATCTCTATCCGTTTGAAGGTTCTCAAGTTGCTGATCAATGGCTGCAGGGAGTAAATGTGGATGGGTTTGCAATATTTGTGCCAGAAGCTGCCCAACTGGGGACTCGAATTCAAGAGGAGAAACTGGAACCGGATTACCAGCCGAATCCCCTGACGCTCTCACAGTTAAGCTTCTTGGTCGGCACTTATACATGCCGGCTCCTAGCCTCGGAATGCCAAAAGAGGGGCATCTCTAGAAGAGAAAGAGATTGTGTAAGAACAAATATCAAGCATTCCAAATTCAAAGACTGGCTTTCCATTGAAATAATGAGGAAGAGGAACGAAAAAGAAAACACGGAAAAAAAATTATCATGAGAAGAACATCAAGTACATGAATGATCAAGAACCAACAAACACACACAGAGAGACAAACACTTGTTTCCCATTATTACAACATGAAAAGCATAACAAAGAATATGAAAGTACAGGCAACAGATGGAGAGAATTATGATTTTTTACTTTAGTAAGATGGGAAGGAGGAGAGAGAAAGGACAGAGAATGGAAGTTCTGCGCAAGTAGTTGAGGAGACTTGAGAGCTCCTCCAGGTGTTGAAGTTGAAGGGATAGAAACCGACAACACTTCGCTTGCTGCTCCTCCTCTTATCTGCTGCATATTTTTATTTCCTCCTCTTTACTTTAACCAAATCCAAAAGGTAGATGGAAGGAGATATTGAGAACCGTTCTGATGGTGATACTTGAGAGAAATTGTGGTTGTTGAATTGTGCATGATGACGGGTGGGTGAGGTTATTTTTTAAAGGATTTTTTAAAAAAGTTATATTAAAATAATACTTTTTTATATTAATAATATAAAATCATTCAAAAACAAAAATAAATTAATTTTAAAAGAATTAAAATTTTATTTTATTTAATAATATATTAAAATAAATTTTTTAAATTTTTTTTAATTCTAATACACTAAAATTATCATAAAAAAATATTAATTTAATAATTTTTTACATCAAATATATTTTTAAAACATAATCAGCAGTTTTAATAAGAAAAACAAACCACCTCGAAGTCTCTTCTCTGTTTCACATCTGGTATGGATACTCTCGGCTTTTTCCCTGTTTCGCTTCTTTCTTTCTTTTTTATCTTGAACATAACAGACCAATGGACCAACCCAACAGGAACAATGTTTTATTTTATTCTTATTTCAAGATCGGAGGCCGAAAGCTAAGAGATTGTTTGGTAGTGTGGTTGCGAGTATTTTTTAAATAGTTATTCATGTTAAAATACATGTTAATGATATTTTTTTTAATTTTTAAAAATTATTTTTGACATCAGCATATCAAAACGATCCAAAAATTACAAACCGCACTTAATTTTAGCAAAAAAAAAAATTAAATTTTGATGAAACGCAATGCCAAACGGTGTCTAAATCTTTTTGCAGCAGTATTCATGGTTCAATTGATATATTTATGAAGATTTTCTAATAAAAGATTTCTTTCTCCTTAGAAATAAGGTAAGGGAAACAAAAACCAAGCAAAAGTAGGAAAAAAAGAGTGATCATAATTGATCTCTTGGATGAGGAAGTAAAAATCTAGAGTGAGAGAATAAAAGGTAACATGATTAATTGAGAGGTCAAAAGATGAAAGCAGTAGAATACACTCGATTCATCTCCTCCTCCGTATGGCTGCCAGTGTTTTTCATTGATGCCATGTTATTAAACAATTTCACTTTTTTCTTTTTCAAAAAACAAAAGAAAATGATATCTCCTGATAAAGATTTCCTATTTCAAGTTCTAAGCACTAATACCGTGGACCGTGTGCCTTTTGACATGAACTATATGGCCAATATTCGACAGACAAATCATATCTTAATCTTGGAAGAGAAATGATTTCACTAATATCAGCACTTGTAGCATGAAATAAACTATAAACTTCAGAAGAATATTTTTTATTATTCCACCAATTATGTATAGCTTTGAAGCCAATACTCGGATGAGATAGCATGATAAATTTCGAGTCCATCTCTTTACCGCAGCATGAACATTTTATATCACTTGCAAAATAAGATAGATTCAATTTAAGATGTCAAATCAGAAATGCAGGGTCAGAAGCACCCGAGCAGCAAAACATAAGAACCAGGCACACTGTATTTAGGGATTTATATAGAATATAGCACAGTTAAGTTTAACAATTAACACCATCCTCAACCAAGTTTTTTAATACAGATAAACATAAGAAAAGTGTGGATACTGCCCTCTTAAAACAGGGTACAACTCAAATTTCACTCTGCATCCCATCCTAGGTCTTCAAGGGTTACAGATGGACCCAATAAGAATTTTAGGATGATATGAGATGAACATATCCTAAAACTACAAAGGTCAGCTTCGATAAATTCAAACTAGATGCTATGTAAAATATGAAGAAAACTCCTGTTGCTAATTGGTTAGGTTATACTCCTTCAAAGCTGCATGAAAACAGAGTACCTAGATCCTAGAGACCACCCTGAAGAAGCTATGTTTGTCCAGTCTGTTTTGTATCATTGCTCGTATGTTGGTCATTCCTGCCAGCCCTGGAATCTTCTTGTCCATGAACTTCCCCGAGCCTCTCCTGTAATAGCAACCGCATTTGTATTAGAAAACCACTTTATACAAGCACAGTTTCTTGTTTCTGAGGTGGCTACTGAATTTGTGCTGTCTCAAAGCCGTTCAAAAATTATCTGCAATTAGCATTAAAGATTTTAATCCCTTCAAGACCTTCATCGGGATCCCCCCTAAGTGTCATTTGTAAAAGGTGCTCATCATCATCAACCAACAGCCTACTTGTACTCAAGTCGAAATGAAAGGTATTTTTGGTCCAACTGAAATTTTTCATGGAAAAGTTCCCATGAAGTCCGGTTAATTTGCCACTTAATTCTGTCCACTCACTCAAACAACTTGTATGATTATTTTCCAATATGTGAAATCAAAGTGCTCAGATCCAATAATTCATGAATCATAGCTATGGTTGTAAAGCCTCTTTCAGGGACCCCACCTTGCAATGCATTAAAGTTCATTATATGTCACGTGCAGGATATTTAGATGATGACTGGTTGAGATAGAAGACACCAGAATTCAACAAATCAAATCAAAGATTAAAACAAATCACCTTGAGAGAGGCGTTCTCTGCAAGAAGCTGCTCATACTCGCTCTTGATCCGATTTACTTCTGATCTAAGATTGGCATTTTCTTCTTTTAAAACTTCAGCACGTTGGGCCAGCTCATCGCATTCAGCCTGACTCAAAAGCATGCATGCAAGCCAATGAATTGATATAGGAGCACGTAGCTTGACATACCCAATGAATTGATATTAAGGAACACTTCGATACCTGTTTACGCAACCTGGACCGGCGAGCAGATTCTCTGTTTGACTGCTTCCTTCTCTGTCTCTTAAGCTCTCTTTCATCCTACACCCAGAAAAACAAGATGAGAGGACTCATTATAGATGTGTAACAGTTGAAAATACAAAAGTATGACAACAACTTCTGGCTCCTAACAAAATAATCCATGTCGTTCCACTTGGGTCTGATTCAGATCTCTAACAAAGATTGGAAAGAATTAGTTTTACACTTAATCCAATAACCATGTATGGCAACTGATAATTCAAACTTCACCTCAAAAGCTGTGAACTTGAAATGAAAGACCAAGGCTCCATTTGGTATGACTTTTGCAGATTGATTCAAGTTACTTTTTAACTTTTGACTCAGAAAAGTCATAAATATATTTGGTTAAAAAATAACTTTTGACTTGGATCAAAATTTTGAGTTAATCAAAAGTTAAATTTTTTAACTTTTAAAACTTATAGATTCTAACTCATACCACATCATTTCTTCAAAAAAGTAGCCTTGAGTCATTTTTACCATACATACTTCTAACTTATAGTCATTTTAACTTATTTTTGTCATAAGTTATTTAACAAAAAACAACTCGTGAATTATGACTCAAAATCCAAAGTCAGTTTCTATAAGTCATGCCTAACAGAATCTAAATTCATTCCATTTGAGATAACTCAATTGGAGAGCATAAAAAATATTTTAAAACACAGACGATAAAAACTGAATTTCTTCATAGAAGAACATCTAGAATATCACTATCAAATATAGCAATAGACCTTGACATTAGATAAGAAAAAAATCCAACGAATCCAATTTTTGCATGGAAACTCCCTTGAAATACTATGATCTTCCATGGTATAAGAGTTAATTTAGAACGCTGAATGAATGAGCATGGAAAAGGCATGATTTCACCAAGGTATGGCCTCAGAAAAGCAGTGGGAGCAGCATTTTTAGATGATTTTATTTCACTGTGTGGCCTGTTCAATTAATCTCAGGTTTTAAGTGTTGAGAATCTGGAGAGCCCTCTATGCCAGTGAATATCGCTTCTCCTATTCTGAGAGTATCTACATTACAGATGTTTCAATATAATTACATTCTCAAACAGCAAGGAGTTAGATGACTCTACAGTAAATAAGTATAAGGCCATGCGAATGCATTGGCAGGTGCATCAAAACAAAACTCATGTAGGTAGGTGCAAACTATAGAAACAAAGTATTTCCATCAATTTGAAACCAAGAATTTAAAGACTAAAATTAACCTGTAACCAATGCTGCGATTGAACAACATCCCGTGATCCAGCAGTAGCAATCCCTCCAGCAACTGGAGTAGAAGGAACCTTCCCACGAATTGCAGGAACACTAGAAGCAACAGGGGCTCCCCAATAGTCCATTCCAATATTTAAGTTGGTTGTGGGACCAGGTATAACTCCCGGGGCACTGGCAGCAGATATTGGCAGGACACCCATTGTTTGATTCATGATTGTAGATGCACCCTGTCCTCCATTCTGAGCAGCATGTGCAGAACCACCATTCTGAGATGTTTCTGTTGTAATAAAGTTCCTTATCAATAAACATGCAACACTCAGTATGATGACTTCACTAAAGATAATATGATCATAATCAAACCTTCCAGAGAATCTTGTCTGCCACCTGACTTCATTTGTGAGTCCTACAAAAGTAAAGGAAAATGAAGCGTGTGAATATGCTATTACAAGATGCATACAGATAAAGAAAAGGTGCCCCCAAAGCCATAAGCAACCAAGAAATTAGATGATGAATGACAAGTATAAAAACCTTTTTAACTTTATTTGGGATAAGCAGCATGCAATGATGACAGGAATAGAAAATTTTATTTAGGATAAATGGATTTGGAACAAGCCTATATTTTAAGAAAACTTTATGAAGCTTTTCTTGATATATTGAGACTAATTCATACTTTGTGCTAAAAAACAATGCCTTCAACTATCCTTGTCACACAACGGTCCTTGTGAGTGACTAAACATTCACAAGTCTAAGGACATAGCATTTTATTTTTTTTCTTTCTTTCTTTCCTTTGGGCATCTTGTAGTTAGCATTTCATATACCTATATTGCAATCAAGTTTCATTGCACAAAACACTAATTGAGAAAGTTCATTTGTTTGTGGAATAACAAGGATGCAAAGCAACCAGAACAAGATTACTCATGTAAGTGATTTTCAACATGTCAATTCAAAGGTCATAAGTGCAGCGTGCGAAAAAAATGTCTAATACTGGCTTCTATACAGATTAACTGTCCCCATAACATTTAACCAGTAATAATTATTCCCAGAGACATGTGATCATGAACCAGATATATGTATTCCTACATGAGTGAAGAAAAGGTAACAGGAAATGGTAATCAACATTCTATCATTGACCCTATTATGATCACAAATTCCATGCTCAAAATAATACCACTGTTATTAGTGGCAATATTGCTCCACACAGACAGCCCAAAGAACTTTCTTGTCCAATCATCCAGGTAATGCTAAAGAATTAAGATGGGGCATAAGTTTGATTAACCACAAATTCTACATTTAAGTGGCTGATGCAAAAAAGAATGGCGCCAAGCATGCCAATTAATCATGTGAGGCATTTAATAAAACTAAGATAAACAAATGATCTTAATGCACTTACACTCTGAGAATCCGCATCACTTCCTTCACTTGTGCCTT
Source organism: Populus nigra (assembly GCF_951802175.1). Lineage (NCBI taxonomy): Eukaryota > Viridiplantae > Streptophyta > Magnoliopsida > Malpighiales > Salicaceae > Populus > Populus nigra. The sequence goes on from NC_084859.1 coordinate 12,529,093, forward strand.
CACTTCCACTCTCAGCACTACATATCAAGATTAATTCCAATGTCAGATTATTAGGAAAATGTCATGGCAGCAATAATAAGTAAATGCAGAGTGACACTCTTTCTACAATTAGTTATGATAAGGTCATGGTGGTCACAAAAAATCTGAGACACATGATCCTACCCTGCTATTTTCCTTCCATCTAACAAAAAAATCATCAATAAATGGTGAACTTGGACCACAAAGCAGAGCTCAATGACATTTGTAGCCCAAAAAACACTAGGTAAAATTCATCTATCAACATACGTCACAGCCATGCATGTTACATACGTCCATCATTACCTTTTCGAATAAGCTCCATTAGCAGATGCTCCTGTTGTTCTCCCATGCTCATTATTCTTCCCAGTAATCATGTTTAAACTGCCCAAGCTTCCTTTGGACCTTTTAATAGGTAATTTTTCCTTGGCATCAGATGGTCTTCCTTCGGCTTCCATGCTGCCAGGAGTGTTTCCCTAAATCAGACATTCAAACATACAAGTTTAATTTATGTTGACATGCAGAAAAAGAGATGCCTTGTCGTTTGCAATTATTCCAGAAGAAACTTAGTAAAGGAAACTCACAGAAACCTCAGCGATACCATTTGGAGAAGGCATTGCAAAAGGACTAAAAGGATAAGAACCCTACATGGATTTAGGATAAGATTAACTTTTGCTGGATTTGATGGTGTCAATTTGAGAGAAAAAATCTTAAGCATAATGAAAACAAATTACCGGGGGAATGGACGGATGAGCATATACACCGTGAGGATACATTGCAACATATGGATGTGGTGGGGTACCATAGGGAGGCATAATGTGCTGCAATTTAAAATTTACATGGGAACTGTGACAATTTCCAACCAAAAGGTGAAATTACAGAAGCTGAAGGAGGATGTTTAAATTTCCTGAGAGATATAAATATACTTGAAAAGATGCAAATGAAACTAACATGCAAACAATCTAAAGCTTCATGTAATTTGATGATTAATATCTTTATGTGACCCAATGACAATCTATAACATCTTTTGGCTACAGGTATAGAAAGCACTGGCTAAATAATGGCATTTCAATGAACTATAAAGCATGCTGCCTATGAGCTGCATCTAATCATTAACACAACTAATTTTGGATTGTTTTAGCCAGGCTAGAAATCAAATTTCAAGCTGGCGTTCAAATCAAAATGGAGCTGCAAGAAGGCCAGCTAAAGGTCCTGGAAGTGAAGCAGCCATGATTCCCAGATGCTTTCATGATTGCCAAAGAAACCCATAAGAAAAGTAGTTTTTTCTGATAGAAGCACAGTTAGTATGACAAAAGAATCATGCAGATCTCTGAAGCAAATTGTCTGACCAATATGTTATATTTCAATTATTAAAAAGCAAAACAAACCACATTGACTATGCTACTTCACAAGACCAGTCAGACGAGCAGTCTCAAGGTTGTCAAAACAGACAAGGACAAAACAGGCATTCATGTGACCTGTAAACTCATTTATCTTTCAAATGGTCAGATGCCTGACACAATTGAGTCCATTTCGAGGCTAAGATAATTAGAAGTTAATTACACTTTTTTCTTGCAACACCCAAATTTAGTGCCTCTATAGTTTTACATTAGGTTTTAATAACAACTAATGCATACTGGATAAGGTAAATACAAAATCATTGGTACCTGAACCCCCCACATATATGGGTGAGCTTGGGGACTTGATGCCAAGAACCCTGGTGGAGGTATATGAGAATAGGCCTGTTTAAGAAACAACCAATCTGTATAATAAGCCTGATAAAGTATGCAACCAGAATTATCTTTGAAAAAGAAACCAAGAAAAGGTCTTCCTTAATAGAACCTGAAACCCAGACCAGTCTGGATTTACAGTGGCAGCACCGGCAGTTGAAGGCTGTTCCTGAGGAGCATAAAAATATCACATTTTTTCAGCAACAGAGTGAAAAACATATGAGAATAGTTTATTCTATGACAAAAAACAAAGTATTCAAACAACACGCAAGTAGACCTGTGTAGAAGCAGCAGATGGTGTCTTGGCCTCCTTCTCCTTTCCTGTTTTATCCATATCACTGCTACCCATTATTATATATAGCCTTTCAACAATTCCTCACACCATCCTACAATATAACAGCCATCATTCTCATCATTACAAACCCATGAATTGACTCCAACTACAATTTACAGTCAAATTACTGAAGGAAGAAAAAGAATAATATATATCATATTTGTGCCTTCATATAAGTTTTAATTTCAAGGGTAATAAAAATTCCCAAAAAACAAAGCCACAGCAGAAGCTGCAGAAGCATATCCAATACAGCAAAGCTTCAAACTTTCAATAGATTCTAACTTCTCCGTAATAGGTATCATCATATCCAAAACTATTTGCGGAGACTATAATTCATTTTGAGAAACCCTAGATTATGAATTAATCATTTATTGAAATAGTAAAAAATGAGACATAAACCGTATGAATTAACCAAATCTCTAAAAATGAAAAGAAATTCAGGTAATGGCAATCTGTAAATAGAAACTGATCAATCAAAACCCTAAAAGAAAAGAAAAGGAAAAGGCAACCTTGTAATTCAGCTTAATCATGCAAATTAACGGCTAAAATTAACAGAGACCATGCAAATACAATCAGGCGATTTAATTACCGCTTGTTGAAATCCTCGAAATCGAGCTAAGAATCGAAACTTGATCCACAGAAACTAATAACCCAAAAATAAAATACACGTGAGCTGGTTTCAGTTAAGGACAGAGATGTTAATTTGAAAATGATTAGGGCAAAGATTGGGAAAGGGAATTATTTGTTCGAATTTTCAATACAAATGAATAAATTCGTGGGACCTTCAGAGAGAGAAGGATCACAAAATTAGGGTTCAATTCTGGGTAATTTTCGGGTGGAGGTGCTGGGAGTTCAGGAACCAGACGCTGGGGGCCGTCGTACTATAGTCGCTGGTTTCAGTAGAAAAAAACACATGGAATTATTTTTTATTATTATTTTTAACTCTATGTAGCAAAAATTCTCTTTTTAGTTTTTAGTAATAATAATAATCAGTGACTAATAAAATGGAGATCATGTGGTGGTGGTTGGTCGGTCCAGCCGATGTATGACTGGGATGGACGGTTATTGATGGGTTTTTGCGTTTAATTGATGAATTTGATTGTTTGTTTTTTTATTTAAAAATATATTAAAATAATATTTTTTATTTTAAAAATTTTATTTTAAACATTAAAATAATTTAAAAACACAAAAAACAATTAATTAAAAAAATTCATATTTTTATAAAAACTTTTTACTATTCAAAAACAAATAAAATCTAAGGATACTTCTCGAAAAACATTTATGATATTTTAAAGAAAAAATAAATATAAATAGTAAAAATAAAATGCATAACTTATCATAAAATTATTTTTATTTATAATTTTTTTTAAATGAACATGGATTATAATTAATAAAATATCATTATCTACTTTTTAAACACTGTTCTTTTCTAACTCTCTTAATTTAAATTCTTTTTTAATAGTACGAAAACTACTTTTTTCACTGTAAAATTCGTCACAATTTTTTTTTTTATATCATTGGCTCGGGTTGGAAAATAATAAGAATTTGTTTTCCAATTAATTTAAATTTGAAAATTGCGTGGATGAATTTAAATAAGCTCAATCACACGTTACTCAAGTGATATTATTAGGTCTTCAATTTTAAAAGAAATCTTGAATTCAAATCTTGTAGGGGAAAAAAATAGTTCAAATGTAAATCGTATACCAAATAATATAGATTAACCTGAGATATACTTTTCCAAAACATGTCTGAACCGCTAAATAAAATTTCAGGTGTTATTTTTATTTTGTCCTTTTCTTGGCAAAATAAAACCAAGGGATGAATTTAATTTACTTGATTTTTTTTTAATAACAGTGGGTATCCAGATCAGTTTACGTGCACATTAATTAATCATTTAAGATCCTAAAGTTAACAACCATGTAAGTCTTTATTGACCTTAAAATTTATGGTATTCGAACTGATAATCTCTAAGGAGTAAACTCGGGACTTTTATAATATGCGTGTGTAGAATCTTTGGATGAATTTTTTAAATTAGTTGTATATATGATTGATTAGAAAAATTATTCTCTTGAGAGTTTCAAGATTTATAATATTTTTACTTGTGTCTTTCAAAAAAAATACTCCATACATATATACATAAAGTGGACAAATCGAATTATAATGAAAATAAATGTTTAGCCTCCTTTGAGCTTTTATACAAACATGTCAACTTTTCATCATATTTTATGAGCTCACAAAACATAAATCATCTATTATGAAAAAATCTAATGAATTATTAGCTCTACAGTTAATAATAAACATCAAATCATCCACTAATGACACGCTAGTTTTCTCTACTCTATTGCTTGGTATAGTCTCTCTTTCACACACATACTCTTTTTTTATTATATTTATTAACTTAAGCATTGAAGGGTTTTTTATTCTAACATAAGATTTGTTTTGCATGAAAGATTATGGACCCAAAACCAAGCTCAATCACCCTATCGGCCCACAACACAACCATAAAAAGCTTAGTTCACGTTTGAAGTTTTCACAACTTCATCAAGGTTTATTTCCTCTATAATTTTATATTTAATTTTTGTTCATCTTTAATAGGCAAATGTTAAACAGATATGGATTATTACAAGTAAACTATAAAATGATAAATGAGTGATAAATAAGTATTAGATGTTTGAAGATCGAATATTAAATAGCCACTTGATTGATTGAGTTTGAGTATTTTGGTGAATAAAGACATTTAAACAAGATTTACATCAAACTTGATTGAATTCGAATCTACTAACATCACATCAATTCAAATACTCATTGAATATCAAAATTGTGTGGAACATAAATTTTTTTTCTTCCTTGTATTTTATGTATATAAACTTTCATTATAGTTTTGACTTTATATTTTATCCAAGATCAAGTAAATGATAAGATTGTGCCTTTAAACTTAAACATTGGCTTTACTAATTTAAGTTTTTAATTGAAACTGAATGTATTTTATAAATAAATAAATAAACTAAAAAAAGTCAAACAAACAAGTTTTTTATTTTAAAAAATGATATCGAATGCACTTTAACTTTTCACTTTGCTAGGTTTCATTGTCTTGAAGTTAAAAGAATAGAGAGGAAGAGAAAGAATTCAAACTAAAATAGATGTTTTACCTTTGCATGATATCATTCGTGGTAATATCTTTATTTAAATATTTTTAAAATGAAATATAAAATTTATTGTGTTAGGTAAGATAAAGATGTTTGTTATTTTATAAACACATAAATCATAACTATATATGTATAAGTATTTTTTTTTTTACCTTGTGCCACTTTAACCAATAATTTAGATGTTTAAAACAAGTACACATTCTTTATATCTTGAGCTTTTTCTGTATATATTTGGACTTTCTAAGATCAAGTTTTAATTATACAAAAATAACTCAATCTTTTTTCCCTTTACATACTCTAATATTTAATATGTGATGGAATTGTTATAAAAAATACCTGAATAGAGAAAGGAACTAAGAGCCCTTCATATGATTTTCTAAGTTACTCAATTTATCATATATATATATATATATGGTCTTTTTATCTTTATATAAGGTAAATTTATCCTCTTTATTTATCTTGAGCATTGGGATATATCAACTTAATGATACATGACTTTAGTCAGTATATCTAATATATTTAGAGGGATCAAATATCAATTTATAAAGATACATGACTTTGGACAATGTATCTTATAAATTTAATTAATGAAGTACATGACTTTTGTTAATGAACATTTAAAACTCATGAACCAAGACCATTAAATTTATTAACTTGTTAACTTACTGTGGTCATGAAGGTCATATTTTACAACATTATCCCACTCAATTGAATGGTCATATTAAGTTCCTTTATGGATTAATTTATAAATGTCGATAAGAAAAAAAAATAAGTAACACTTAACTAAACAAACAATTAAAATGGATTATGATGGTTTTGCATAAATTACATAACATAATTTCTCATATGTATCACAATATTAATACTTATTAAGATAAGTTTTTAATGACAGACTACGAACTATGCATCATGTTCATGTTATAAATAATAACACTAATATTTCAAAGCATTGCATCTTCTTCATCATCAAATATTATGCACTAAGAGATAAGAAAAGGAATTATTAGTCACATTAGTTAAACATAACTAGAAATCATTAGTCAAACCCATAGACTTCACAAGCTTACTATACACTCTAGATATTAGTGCTTTAGTTAATGGCGTTGTAATCATCATCTCAGTAACTCTATCGTATCTTTGAGCAATCAAAGTTGTTTTTAGAATACATATCAATTCTTTATCAAAACCTTGGAATTATTTCCTGATTGATGCCAAGTACTAGGGGTAATCATTTTCACTTCGGTTCGGTTTTTATCAAAAAAATCTAACCAAACTGAAATTTAAAAAAAATTGAAACCAAACCTAAACCGGTTCAAACCGACCGGTTTCGGTTTGATTTGATTTTTTAGAGAAAAAACCGGTTCAAACCGATTTGGCTTGGTTTTTTTGGTTTGACTCGGTTTTTCCAGGTTTTTTTCGGTTTGGGTTCGGTTCGGTTTTTTCGATTTCAGGCTTATAAAACCAAAACCGAACCGAACCGAACTGGTTGGTGTTTTTAAAATTTTAAACGGTTTAATTGGTTTTTTTTTCACGGTTCAGTTTTTGCAGTTATTTTTTTCAGGTTTAATCGGTTTTTCAGTTTTTTTGCTCACCCCTACCAAGTATTCATATGCCTTGTCGTATATAGGAATTGAATTATAAAGATTCTTAACAATTTTGATGTTCATAATCATGAGACTTAATCTATTGAAAAGTTCACAATTCTCATAAGGCTTCTTTTTTTTTGCGGTGAACTTACCTCAATTATTTTTATTAGTTCATTCATACAAAGATATAAGTCTAAATTTAAACACCCTAAAGCAACGAGTATATGTTCATGCCAGTATAAAAAATTAGAACCTTTTAACTCTGAAATATTTGACATGTGATCCAAAAAGAAAGTTAAAGTGGTTGCTTAGTAAAACCTTAAAGTGACACTAACATATATTTTATTAAGCAATTCATTGCATCATCATATCCAATCTTTAGGATATAAAAAGGCATGCCATTAATTCACTCTGTCATACTTTAATGTCATGAACGAGTTGTTAAACACTATTAAGTATTAAACAACTCATTTATTATGTTTATGGGCTTGTAACATTATAAACTTGTTAAAATTGAGATGCTAATATCTTTGGGTATCAACATTTCAATTTTGACTACAATTATAAAAACAAAAGTACCTTTTGGATAATTTATACTTTTACAATCATAACCTCATAAAAAATTATATAATCAATTGTACTTCAATTTCATATGAATAGGTTGTTTTAGTGATTATCAATTTAACCATAAAAAAATCATAATAGTTGATCATGACATGTATGTATAATATACATAATATTATCACGTGTTAGATAATACGAGGATCTTTATTATTTTATGAACACATAAATCATAACTTTATATATATAATTAATTTTCATACTTTGCACCATTTTAACCAATATGCTTATCATAAATACCTATTCCATCTATTTTGATTTCCTTCTTCGTATCTTTTGATTTTCTAATATCAATGTTCAATTATACATAAACAACTTGATCTTCTCATCTTTAGTCACTCGAATATTTGACAAGAATGATGAAATTGTTATAAAAAAAATATGTGATTGGATAAAGGAATAATTATCTAAGTGACTCGATTTATCAAAGAGTCATAAATATATACATAATCATTTATCTCTCTTTAAGATAGATATACGCTCTTTATTTATCTTAAACAATATGATACATTAACTTTATGATATATTAATATTTATGGTACATGATATTGGTAAATGTATCTAATGTATTTAGGAAAATCAAATATCAGCTCGTAAAGATACATGACTTTAACTAATGTATCTTATAAAGATACATGACTTTTGTAACAATTCTAATGTATCAATTCATAAAGATACATGAATTTTGTCAATGAAAATTTAAAGCTCATTAACCAAGACCACTAAATTATTAACTTAATATGGTTATGAATACCATATTTTTATAGCATATTGCTCTACTCGATTCAAAATTCTACCCATATTGAACTTGAGATTTATGTGTAATATATGTATATATTTGTTTCTATAAAGTTGGTAAAAATTATATTTTTGCTATTAACTATATACAATGAATTTAAAGAAAATAGGTTTTTTAGAAAGAAGGAACCCAATATCCCATCTCTCTTTTTTAATCGCACCACAACACACAACATTACTCGACCACAACGCCACTTAGTCCACTCCAGCAGACCAACAACACTAATTAACCATAGCAGTCAACACACCACTCTAACCCTGCACCATCTCTATTTGTTTTTTCCTTTTCCAAAATCCATATTCAATTTGCCATTGACCCATACTTTTTGTAAATATCAAGCACTAACAATATTTCTTTCCTTGAAATCCAACACCATTCCCGATCTCTTAACTATATATAATGAATTTAAAGAAAATAGGTTTTTTTAGAAAGAAGGAGCCTAATATCCCATCTTTTTTTCTTGGTCGCACCACAACACACAGCACTACTCAACTGCAATGCCACTTAGTCCACTCCAATAGACCAACAACACTAATTGACCACAGTAGTCAACACACCACTTTAACCCTACACCATCTCACTTTGTTTTTTCCTTTTTCAAAATCCATATCCAATTTGCCATTAACTCATGTTTTTTGTAAATATCAAATACTAACAATATTTTTTTCCTTGAAATCCAACACCATTCCCGATCTCTTAAACCTGTCAACACCATTATTTCAATAGGTTGGGTTACTTTTTTTGGGCTCAAGTCGTGCCAATGTTTTCTTATTTGATAATGCAAGGCAAAACAAAGCTCTCACCATTGTTACAATGATTTCGTTGTTTAAGGAATATGTTTTTTTACTAAAAATATTTTTTTTTGGATGTTATGCTATCCACTTGTAATCGGTGAGAAAATCACTCCACATTATAAATTATACTAGCCATTTAACTTATGTTTCGTCACGAGTTATAATTTTTTTTTCAAAAAAATTTCAAGTATGTAGGCTGCTTCAAAGTGTTTTTTTACATGAAAAATTCAAAGTGTAAATTGAAAAACCTATGCAATCATCTAACTAAATAAATCAATAATCATTTATGTAAATAAAAAAAATTCGCTAATAATAACCAATAAACAAACTGCAAAAATGAAACATTCAGCCGATTGTGTTTACTAAACTTATTTATTTAAATAAATAAAAGATAAATTCACCTTAAAAAACCCATGACTTAAACAATAAATACAAATAAAACTAATTAAATAAACTCACACCATAAAAAATATCACACAAGGTCGAACATATGAACAAAATATAAGGAATGAACACTTACCGATATGATGAAAATATATAAAAACATATATAAAAAAGCCTCGAGCAAACTTGGTAACCAACCTAGATCAACAAACCAAACATATGATCTATGATATAAAATTGAGATGCCCCTATATATAGGAAACCAAAAAAAAAAAAATACTAGCAAAAAAATATTTGAAAAAAATGCTTTAAAAAAAACTAAAGTTGACTCGGGCTAATCTTTCAGATTTATAACCTGGATCATGAAACCGGGGTGACCCTATTAAAGGCAAACTTGAAAAAAAAAAACCTAAGAAGCAAGATTCTTAATGAAACAAATATTGAATGGTGAAATTGCAAAAAAAAAAATCAATAAAAAAATAACAATGCAAATCAAAACAAATAGCAATTAAAAGAGTTAAGACTAAATTTAACATAAAAATTAAATGAAATAAAATGTTTAGGGGTGGAATTGAAAAAAAAACTAAATAAGAAAATGATTAAAAAATAGTAATTAAAAGAATTAGGACCAAATTTAACATACAAATTAAATGAAATTAATGCTTATTGATGAAATTGAAAAAACAATCAATCAAGAAAATGATTAAAAAAATAGCAATTAAAATAATGAGGACCGAATTTGATAAAACATTAACAAAATCAAACCACCAAGGATGAAATCAAAAATAGAATTCAATTAGAAATAATCAATGTAAATAAAATAATTGCAATTAAGAAAAGAATGACTGAATTAAAAGATAAAAGAAATTAAAGGGTTGGTATATTTTTTCTGCATGGCCAGCACACGTCACCGAGGGAGTAAAAGGATGCTGAGATAAATCCAATGATGTGGCAGAATCAAGATTCAAACCACCGGAGTCAATTGCACGCGTTGCCCGAAGGCGGCGAAGCGGCTAACACGTGCAAGACACGTATCAACAATTTTTTCTCTTTTTTTTTATTTATACAAAAAACAAAAATGCCCGTTGTGCTAAACAATAATAACAAAAAAGCTATTATGAAATTACAATCAAGCCCTTAAAACCACGGTTAAAAAAATTGAATGGCAAGGGTAATGGAGTAATCACATTGTTCATTAATTTGTAAAAAAAAAACAAAAATGCTCCTAGAACTAAACAACAATAATAAAAAAAACCATTATGAAATTATAATCAAGCCCTTAAAGCCAGGGCTAACAAATTTCAATGGTAAGGGTAATGGAATAATTCAACCATTCGTTTAAAAATTAAAATTACTATAAGACCTCTAGATCAAAGGTTCTTATTGTTAACTTTTTAAGAGCAATATGATAATTGTATTGTTATAAAAATTAAAAAGACATTTTTTCCTCCAAAAAAAATAAAGAATGATAAATTAACCGTGTGCAAAGATCATTTTACCTCTCAAGCAAAGCCTTATAAATAAAAAATAAAGGGTAAAATGATAATTTCACTACAACCCAAGACACATTTTACTGTGGATTGGACTACAGCGAAACCCGTATGTGGTTTTGTTTTTTAGTTAATGTATTGACAAATCCATGCCCATTTATAAGCTTCCGTTTGGGAGTGTAGCTTGCTAAAATTTAATTTTTCTATTTAAAATTATATTTTTATATTTTTGAATTGTTTTGATAAGTAGATGTTAAAAATAAATTTTAAAAAATTATAAAATATATTATTTTGATACATTTCTGAATGAAAAATACTTTAAAAAATTAATCGCAATCATATTCTTAAACATCCTCTAAATTATATATATTGACATTGGAGTTTTTTATGTGGTAAATACTGAAAATGTTTAATATACAAATATCATAGTGTAATATTGATAAAACTACAGGGGCTAAATTTATAGTTTATCCTTTCCTTTTTCCCAATTTCCTTACTTTACTAAAATAACCTCTTCGTGTTGGTACTTGGTTCTAAAGGCTGCAGCTCCTGCTCAATTAAAATCCATCCTCTCGGCCCTCACTATAAATTCTGTCATCAATTCCATACCTTTCCACAACCAAGCATTACCATGGGTCACGAAGACGATCCGTACTCTCTCTCTCCCCCCTCCCTCAATTCTTTAAATTCATTTTCTTTTCGATCAATCTATCTAAGAAATTAGTTTTTTTTTTCAATTGCTTTCTTTTGCGTTTCGCTGACCGATTCCCAATCGAGAAAATTACGATTTTTGGTATTCTATTGACCGATGCTTTCTTGTCAGGTATCGTGACGAGGACGGAGAGCTGTTAATGGACTACGACGAAGTGCAATCAGATGGCGGAGGACAATCACCGGAACCACACCAGAATGATATCTTAGACGAATTAGAGGATGATATTGACAATTGGGAGAGAGAGAGGTCACAAACTCCGGTATACGATACAGATAAAGTAGGAAAACCTAGAAAAAGATTGGTTAAAAAAGGCGGCGATTCAGGGAGAGAGAGTGGTAGCAGTAGTTATGTGCCGCCGGCGTTTGTTGATGACGAGGAGGAGGATTACGGGGGGTTTGAGAGGGAAGGATCGGTTGGAGATGGGAACTATACCAAGAAATTTGCGAAGGACAAGGAGAGGAAAAAGTTCAGTAAGGGGGAAAAGAAGTTTGGAGGGAAAGGAGGAAGTGAATCGAAATTGGGGCTGAAAAAAGGAATGCCGACGAAGTTGGTGTCTGGAAAGGATGACGGAGAAGTTAAAGAGATGTGGGATACTATTGCTGGTGGCGATTCCGAGGTTCTTTCTTTTTTTTATCTGAATTGAGTTTCTTTTTTCTAAGATTTTTTTTTCTTTGATGCTTTGATGTGTTTAGTTTTGAATTGATTGTGTTGGATTTTTTATGTTTGTCTATGTGATTGATTGAGATTTCTGATCAATTGACTCGAAGAAGAGATCGAGTGATTTTGGTGACAGTTTGCGGAGCTAAAGTTTTCCGGGTTATATAGTCTTCATGGTGCTGATTTCGTGGTTGCTAATTTTTGTGTTTGTTGTCGGTATGTTAATTGCTTGAATCCGCTCAGCATTCTATAGGACATTGCTATTCTGATTTATAGTACAAATTTTTGTTGGGATGGGATTAGCATTGGGTTTGTCTTTTGAGTTTATATGGGCAAGTAATTGGTTGATATCTGATTACTAGTACTAGGTGGCTAAATCTGTTTAAATGGTCGGCACCAAGGTTGTTAAAATCGCGATTTTAACACGGCACGGAAAGTCGTTTACAAACTCGGATCGTAAAAACGGATCGTAAAATCGTAAAATCGTAAGGAATTTTAAAATACATAAAAAAAATTCATGCTTTAAATAAAATAAAGATTTTGTTTTAAATTCAAGGCATTTGAAATATGTAGATAAAATATATTTCTTTAATCTAAACTTTATTTTCTTATTAATGCATCTCTTAATCATTTTAATGAAAATATTTTTTTTTAAATTGCAAACACGATTTTCTAAACAACAATCTATCATAATATTAAAAGTAATATTAAAACATTGTTGTTTCTCCTCTTAATACCTCCTAGTATACAGTAAAAACACCGTACTTTCTAAAGTTATATGCCTCGAGCAGCAATAAAATCGCTAGATTTTTCTGGGGAAAAAAACCCGTTTGCCTTGAGTTGTTTTTGTATAAAAATGGGATGTTGAGGGGTGTTTCCTCTCGTGCACGCGCTAGTTAAGATAAGTTGCTGTTGATGTACATATTGTAGTTTGAGTTTGACTGGTCTGCAAAGCATTGATAGAAAATGGCATTAAAAAAATATTATGATCCGACGTGGTGCATAGATGCAGGAATCTGCTGTTATTTGAAGCTTTTGCTCTTACCAAAGCATCTGACAGCTGTCCAAGAGGGGAAGATTTTGTTTCAGGGCCTCATTTTGTCAAAATCGTAAAATCGGTCCTGAAATCGCGATTTTGCGCGATTTCATCCGATTTTTACGATTTCACTCGATTTCAACCCGATTTTACTCATTTTCGATTTTTTCAAGCGATTCAACCCGTAATACATGTTTTGACTCGTAAAATCGTACGATTTTACGAGTCAAAACGCGATTTTAACAACCTTGGTCGGCACCTTCCTTTATCAACCTCTAGGGTACAATTTCTATCACAGTTTGATGTTGATGTAGTTGTTTACTTGATTCTACATCGTCTTTTTTCACGACAATATATTAGTAATCTTGCAAGTTTTGCTATAGTTCTTACTAATTTTTGTTATATGCTAGTCTCTCAAGGTTCAATTATGTAGTTAATTAACATTAAAAGTCTGATTCGTTCTGCATGACTATTGTTGAGTCTATGATATAGAATAAATCCTGTTTTATTAACTTGTTTTAAGTGTTGGGTCTTTCCTTAGTAACTACTATGTTTTTTGGTTTGTTATTGAATATCTAAATATATTTCAATTTCCTTTGGAATAGGATGATCAAGAGGGTGCTAGGACTGTAGATGATGACAACTTCATAGATGACAGTGGTGTGGATCCTGCTTATGGGTATGGAATTGACAATGAACCACACTCTCCTACTGATGCTCCTCAGGTTAATAGTCCAGCTCTTTTCCTGACTCTCACTTGTAATTGTAGGCCACCATAGACTGTTTTATTGATGAGGCTCCTGGCTTGTTCAGTATTTTTTTTACGCACTATTGCTTTGAATTGGTGTTTGGAGACTTTGCTTGTCTTGTTGCAGAGTTCCATAATTGATGTTGCACTATTAATCGACTTTCATCTCTATAATAATATTTATGTTTGCCGGTTGACATTCTGTATATGGAGCTTCCTAGCTTTTATGTTATTGGGTTTATTATTCCGTTTCTTTCCAGGCAGAGGAAGGTGAAGAGGATGAGGAAATCAAGGATATGTTCAAGATGGGTAAGAAAAGGAAGAAGAATGAGAAAAGTCCTGCAGAGATTGCACTATTAGTTGAGAATGTCATGGCTGAGCTTGAGGTCACTGCTGAAGAAGATGCAGACCTTAATAGACAGGGGAAGCCTGCTGTTAATAAACTCAAGAAGTTGCCTCTTCTTACCGAGGTTCTCTCAAAGTAAGCTGGCTTTACACAATCTTGTTTTTGTTCCCTTGGAATTTACAGTTAATTTATTGTTGTCTCCTGGTGCAGGAAGCAGCTCCAACAAGAGTTTATAGATCATGGAGTACTAACATTGTTAAAAAATTGGCTAGAACCCCTTCCAGATGGAAGTTTACCCAATATAAATATCCGTGCTGCAATGTTGAAGATTTTGACTGATGTATGCTGGGGTTTTCCACCATCCTCCCCCATTTAGTACTTCTTGTTGCTTCTGAACGAACTTCGTGTCGAGCCTGAAACATTTTCTCTCTCTCATGCAGTTTCCAATTGATCTGGAGCAGTATGATAGAAGAGAACAATTGAAAAAAAGTGGTCTTGGAAAGGTTAGGGATCTCCTTATGTGATGGTAACGAACTTGCTGTTTCTATTGGAACTGAACCAAACTCAGACTGGTTTAATTCTCTGGCAGGTTATTATGTTTTTATCAAAATCTGATGAGGAAACCACATCCAACAGAAAACTTGCTAAGGACTTGGTTGATAAATGGGTAATGCAATCTCTGTTCATCTCATGATTTTTATATGTTTAATAACTGCCACCTCTCCTCAATATTTTTTTAGTGCAAAACCTAGGGCATGCATTTACTAGAAAATCATATTAGACTGGCACTCATGGATAGTTTCACTCCTTTTAGGTTTCATTCATTGGTGATCTCTTTTCCTATTTGTTTGAAATGCCTCTTTTCTTTTATATTTAATTGACTTGTCATGTGTTGATCTCAAGTATATAATAAAGTTAAACCAAACTTGAATATTTTTCCTTATTGGTATTATTTTTCGGTAAAAAATATCTTTTTCATTAATTGGAAAATATTTGCACAAAGAAGATTTGTATCTGAAGTAATGACATTTTCTTGCATTTCTGCAATTAATAAATATAGAGTCGGCCAATATTTAATAAGAGTACAAGGTTTGAGGACATGAGAAATGTTGAAGATGATCGGGCCTTCAGAAGGCCAACGGTGAGAAGGTATTTCTCTTTTCACACACTGCCAACTTTTATTACTGTTGGATGTTTGTATATGTGCATGAGTTTCATGTGTCTATGCCTAAAAAATTTTCTTGTGGTAAATTTGTTTGAATCTCAGGCCATCGAATAATTCTGCTGGAATGGCATCAAGGGATGGAGATCTTGATTTGGATATTTCACGGTAAGATGTGACAGAAGATCACTCCTTACATGTTTGCTGATGATTACTTAAACAACATCTTGTGCCTGTTTGCTTCAATGATTTTTTTCTGCACGCTATTTTTCTCAATTCTAATCTTCAATTTACGTCAATAAAAAATTCAGGGAACGGAAGTCTAGTCAGTCATCAGACAGACAGCATGCATCCAGGCCAGAAGCAACACCATTGGATTTTTTGGTGCGTCCCCAATCTAAGATTGATCCTGAAGAAGTTAGGGCCCGTGCTAAACAAGTAGTTCAAGATCAGCGTCGTCTAAAGGTTGGTTTTTCCATTCCAATATGTGAAAGTGGGCACATAATTGAATCATTTAGAGTTAACAGAAAGTGCTGTGTTGAGTAAAAGGTTAAAATGAGTGGTAGCATGATTACTCATATGGCATGACCTCAATGTTTCATGATCCACCATTGAGTTGGAACTATTCATGGGACAAGATTGTCTCAATTTGAGCTAAGTTTTTGCGTGTTACTTGGATCTTTATCTAACAGGATGCTTTGGAGCCATCCTTTAGAACGTCATTGCCCTCTTATATTGGTGAGGGTTTTCAATTTCAATTGGTCTCCCCTGCAGTATTGTCAGAGACAAATTTGATAGATTCTTATTACTCTCGATTCTTTCCCCTTTCAATAGTTAGCCAAAGGTTATGGTTCTAAATATATATGTTTCAAAAAAACATTGAACACAATCTAGATTAACTAAAATGCTCGCTTCCAATTCATAAGCAACTCGAGGGTTTTTTTTTTGTACTTATTGATGAATGGCTGGTTGAGGTTTGCTTTTGACTCTCCTTTGCATCATGGTTCTCTATAATGTTTACTTCCTTAAAAAGGAGACTCCTTGGAAAGGTCAATCGATGGTTCGATGTTCTTTTGAGTTTGCAGTATGCACCCATGCTTGTGTTTCAAAGATACCGAGATTTCCAAATTAACTGTTTCTAAACTTAAATGTCAATTGTTACTGGCAGATGAATAAAAAGTTGCAGCAGCTAAAGGGACCGAAAAAGAAGCAATTGCAAGCTACGAAGCTTAGCGTGGAAGGTCGCGGTATGCTCAAATATCTGTGATATTGCCGGTTTCTGGAATCCATTGGCAAGAACGAACATTATTATATAAGAAAAATAACGTGTATTGTTATTGCATGGGGCATGGGCTGGTCGTTGGCTGGAAGTAACCGGCCTACAAGTGAAGGGCCATCTGGTTCTTATGCTTCAATCGGTGACATTGTTCGGGAAAATGTAAAGCCCATTTCAACTAGATATTGGAATCCCGATTGGCTTAATATCTGTTAAATTAAGCCTACCCCGAATTGACGTGTTAACATCAGTGCAAGTTGTTAAATGTGAGGAACAAAAATATTCTCATTTGTGAAGGACTTTTCGTTGATGCTGTTGTCCTTTGGTCAATATGTACTTTTGCCTTGTGGATTTGATTTACAAGACAAGCATTTGTCTACTACCATAAGCAACGGATGTGTTACTTTGATCGAGCAAATTTGTCAACAACATTGGTGCGTGCATGCATGCATGCATGCTTGAAGCTCTTGTTGCAAACTCTTTAATGTTGCTTTGTTGCGGGGACTTTACCTTAATCTGAATTTTTTATAATTTATTTCAGAAAACTATTCAAACTTTTCATTTTTCAAAGGGCAAATTACTTTAAGTATTCTATTATAATTTTGATTATTTTTTTACTTTGCAATCAAGTTTTGTAACCTGAAAATTGAAGAAAAATATATATATTTATTTATAAGACTGCTATTATATTTGAAATAATAATTAAAGAGCTTATTCTTTTCAAAACACGATTCCATATAGAAAAATAACAAACAAGGAGAGAAAAAAACCAAACATCCTAGCTTCCATTATTTTTCATCTTGTTCCACTCTCTTTCTTGCATAGCCGTCAAACTCAAATCCTTCACTCAAACATGACAACCACATGTCGATGCCGCTGCTCCTCTTGAGTTGCCACCATCGAGTTGGCTTTCTTTTTGGTCGAGTTACTTCGCTTCTCTACTTTTCCTCATTGTTTTCACTGCAAAGATTTCTCCAAGCTCTTACTAGTAGCTTGGAGTTTCACATCAACTGAGATACGGAGACTTCTGTATTTGCCTAACTATTAAAGTGTGATAATTAATCTGTCAAACTCGAAATACGTGTTATAAAAATCTAATAATTAAATAGAAAAAAATTTAATATTAACAAACTAAACTAAACAAAAAAATTAATTAAAAAAAAATTAGGTTAATTCGTCATATCATGTTAACCTGTCAAATCCGGGATCCATGTCATGAAAGTCTGATAACTAAATAAAAAAAATTAACATTAACAAACTAAATTAAACAAAAAAAATTCATTAAAAGAAAAAAACATAAAGAAAAAAACAAAAAAAAACTTATAAAAACATAAAAAAAAAACAATTCAGTGTTTCACCGTAAACTACAAACACTGATACTTTTTAATATATATTATAATTATAATACAATAATAATAATAATAATAATATAATTATAATAACATAATATATTAAAAATGAAGAAAGTCTAAAAGGCATGCGACTTTCCCGCGTTCTTTTAGAGTATTATTAATATTACATTACAATAGTAAAAGAAAAGAGATTATTAGTGTGTTATATAATGAAAATACATGAATTGAGTTAACCAAAAATAATTTTCTATTTATTAAACCTTCTTGTCTGTCAAGTATGTAGTGAAACATATGAAAAATACCAAGCTAAAAAGGTAAAAAGATAAGGAAAAATCTATCTAAAAACTCAGAACCACAGTTTACTTAGCATATAGTTTAATTGGTCCATCAAAGCAATTTTTATATAGTTTAATTTTTAACTCAGACTATATAAAAAATTAGATTATGAAGTTTCACAAGTTTCAAGATTAACATAATATAACAGATTTAATAATAACATTAAATAATTCTCTATATATATATTTTTTAATCCAATCCACGACACAACACTGTAAAATACTAGTTTCTACATCCATAGCTAGCCACTTCTAAGGTTTTCGGTCTTGGTTGTGTATGGGCCGAGGCCACCAAGCTTTATCTACCTTTTTATGGGTTAGGCTTTGGAGTGGCATAGACTATTACCATCTGCTTCCTTTATACGAATCATCAAAGCCCAGCCCATTTAACCGTCAATAACTTAAAACCCAAAAAAAAAAAAAAAAAAAAAAAACAGCTACTGTATTTACTTATGGCGAGACTGGTGTTTGTTCGACGTTTTCTTTTGTTTCTGTCGTGGCTTTGCTTTCATTGATTAAAGAAAAGGAAAGGAAAGGAAAGGAAAATTACAGAAGCTGAAAACCTCCCAACCCATTTTCTCTCCTCTTTCTCTCAACCTACTTTTTTCTGTGTGTCAAAAATCAATGGGAACAAAGGCAGATCAAGAAGAAGAAGCAAGGCGTCTCAAAACAATAGCAGAGACTAAATTTACCAACTCCAACCTCAAATCAGCCCTCAAGCACGCCAAGAAAGCCCACCGTCTCTCTCCAAAACTCGAAGGTCTCTCTTCAATGCTGACAGCCTTGAAGACTCTCCGTGTCGCCTCCAAGGCCCAAAATTCAGACATCACTGACTGGTACAAGATTCTCCAGGTAGAACCCTTCTCTCATATGAACACTATTAAGAAACAATACAAGAAACTAGCTTTAGTCTTACACCCTGATAAGAATCCATTTTTAGGATGCGAAGAGGCATTTAAGCTTGTTGCTGAGGGATTTAGAGTCTTGTCTGATAAGATTAGGAGGAAAGAGTATGATTTGAGGTTAAGGATACGGCTTCAGGACGAGAGGGTTAGTGATAATTCTGCTGTGGAGACCTTTTGGACTGCCTGTTCGCGGTGTAGGCTTTTGCATCAGTTTGAGAGACAGTATTTGGGGCATAATTTGGTGTGTCCTAGTTGTAAGAAGAGTTTTGAGGCTGTTGAGGTAAAAGGAGGGGATAAAAAGGATGCTGAGGTTGGAGTTTGGAGTGAGAGGCTAAGGAGGAAAGATATTGGTGGTAAGGGAATTGGGGATTTGAGTTCCGGGGAAGGGGTCAGTGTGGGGTCGAGGAGAGAATTGGATGCTGAAAGTGCAGGAGGCGTGAATTTGAAGGGGAATGAAGTAATTTCTGGAGAATGGGGCGGTGGGAAATTGAGGACCGGGGGTTTGAGGAGGAGAACGAGTACTGTTGGTGAGGTTTTGGAGAGATCAAAGAAGAGGGTGAAGTTTTCTGATGAAACGATGACATTAGCAGAAATGAAGTTGGAAGCAAAGAAAAAGGCTAGTCGAAAGAAGGTGGAATTGAAGGAGAAGCAAAAGGATTTTCGAGAAAAGGAGAAGAAGAAGGAGAAGCAGAAGGTGATGGAGAAGGGGAAGGAAACATGTCCAGTCTTGAACAAGAGCACGGATTTGGAGACTGAAAAAGGTGGAGCATCAAAGAAGAGTGGGGATACGGAAATCAAGACAAGGGAAGGTGTAAAGACAGGTAGAAAAATGGAAATCATGAGGCAAGGAGCATCAAGGAAGAGTGCGAGTTTGCAAACGGAGAGGCACAAGAATTCAAGGGGGGATTTGGACAGCATGGCAGTGGAGTATTCAAATTTCTTTGATTTTGATAGTGATAGAGTGGAGAGGAGGTTTAAGAAAGGGCAAGTTTGGGCTATTTATGACGATGATGGAATGCCGAGACATTATGGTTTGATTGATGAAGTTGTTTCAGTGAATCCCTTTAAGGTGAACTTGAGTTGGTTGGATCTTCAAAGGTATGGAGACGAGGTGTTAATTTGGGAGAAAATGGGACTTCATGCATCTTGTGGTAGATTTAAGGTTGCCAGGACGATGCTAATTGACTCAGTTAATATCTTTTCACATGCTGTGGAATGTGAAAGGGAAGCAAGGGAAGTTTATAGGATTTATCCTAAGAAGGGTTCTGTGTGGGCACTTTATAATGAAGCAACTTTAGGTGCTGAAGGAAGAAATCCGTCAGCTAGTGATGAGCGATGCCATGACATTGTTGTGCTGTTAACCACTTACAGTGAGATGCATGGATTGAGCATGGCCTACCTTGAGAAGGTTGATGGGTACAAGACTGTATTTAAGAGACGAGAGATTGGGTGCCATGCTATTAGATTGCTTGAAAAAGATGATATTTGGTTGTTTTCACATCAGATTCCTTCAAGGAAGTTTTCTGGTGACGAGGTTGCTGACAATTTAAAGGACTGTTGGGAACTTGATCCTGCTTCACTTCCTTCAAATTTGCTTACTATTGGTGGGGAAGCTGACATTGAGTAGGGAAAACTGACATGCTTTATGATAGCTCTTCTTTTCTGATTCAGGGGTTGAGGTAGAAAATATATGGATGTAAATTAAATACCCTGCGAGGTAATTATGCAACTGATCACTTTTTGTGTTTTCTGTAATCATGACTGCCTATTCTGGTCTGATCATGTACTTTAGTAATTTTGTTAAAAAAATTAACTTGGTTATATCTCCAAACTCAAGTGAGTGTGGGAGTGCAGCACACAAGTAACTAAGGCACAAGTACCTCATGGTTTAAAGGACTAACTAACCAATGGGTTTAATCTCAAGATTTAGAGGAACTTGTTGAAAACTGAAAGACACACTTCAAATATTTTTTATGATCTATATAGGAAAGTACGATAGCCCTCATGTATGGATTGGTTGCAGTCGAATATGTAGTTTGTGTTTAGATTGGTGGTCTGTCTGTCCATAAATGCAGCCACAAGCATGAGCTGTCCCCTGGTATCTATACTCTTAGGTTTGCTGAATTTCCTAGGTTCAAGAATTTTTCTTAATACGTGGGCATGTTCTGTTTCTTGGTTGGGTCATAAAAAAAAAAAAACCCTAATGAGATGCCATGCTATGAGAGCACACGCATTTTTGTTTACATTTAGGCATGTGTGTATATAACATTTTAAAGCTTCTATGATCTATGGAAAAGGGCTTCCATAATCCTCAAAGGAAATTTGAAAAGTTACCATCGATTTTTCTATTTGCAGGTTGCATTCTGTGGATGGGAATGGGGTTGTAATATTGCCCTTGTCTGGACATAAACTTAAGCACATCACTCACACCTTGACTTTTTCACTATTTAACATGCTCTTGTCAAATCATTTGCTATGTCATTCTCTCTTCAGATTGCAAGCTCCGCATTTACAGTCTGCTTTATGTGCAGTTTCTATTGATGAAGATTTCAGATTTGATGAGTTCAAAATCTCTTTTGTATTCCTTTCTAACAATTGATCCTTGTTTTTCGATTGGTTCTTTAGCCTTTGCTTTCTCTTATTAAGAGGATCCTTCATCCAACAAAAAGAAGCTGGCAGTTGCATTTAGCCATGTTCATTCTACCAGCAATCATATGCGAGGCTTAATTCACTTTGTTCTGTTGCAAACTTTTGGATTTTATGTGGAGGTTTGAGAAACTGATGTCCTCAAGCTTTCTAAGTAACAAAGTTATTTACAGCTTTCAGACATTAGTTTGTTGAACTTGCTAGCCTAATATCAATTCCGGGTTACTGCTGGAGCACTCGATTCCTCTGTTGATTGACCATTCTGCAGATACTGTAGCTGCTTTTGAGAATTTGCAGGTCGCAGGTGATTTGCTAGATGAGAGAATGGCAACTTAAACTAAGCAACTCTGTTGTCATAGTCACTGGTTTTGCTATTTCAGCTAGTTTGCAAACTGTCATAATATTTAACAGCAGGTCAAGATGGACCTCATGCAAAAACTGCTGCAGAATATGCAGACAAGTTATTGACTTTTGACCAGTCACAACTTCACTGCTCCTAAACTCAGATGTCAATTGTTGCCGGGAGATGAATAAAAAAAATTACAGCAGCTAAGGCACCAAAAAAGAAGCCATAGAAAACTACAAAACTCAGTGTGGACTGTCGCTGTCTGCTCAAATAGTTGTGAGGTTACCAGTTGCTTGAATCCCTTGGCAACAAGGAACTGTGTAATCATCATAAATATACTGTTGTTATTGCGCAGGCCATGAGGTCGGTCGTTGGCATGAAGTTGATTGGTGCACAAGCCATGTGGTTGTACTGCTGAATCAGAATGCTATCGTTAGGCAAATGGTTTACGCTAAAACTTCCTTGCAAGCTGATAACATTTTTGAGGAACAAAGTATATTCTTGTTTCTCAAGAACAATTCTTGTCATTCTTGGTGATGCGTTCTTCTGCCTTCTGAATTCTTGGTGAATGGTTAATATCTGTGAATGTCTTGTTTTTCCGGCACTGATGATACAAAAGCAACAGACTGGCTACCTCTAAATACAAGACAGCCTCCTAATCCTAATGCATGAAATGGATTTGCAGAAGAAGCATTATTGTCTACACAACCCAGCAAGTCTCGGGCGCTTCGTTTTGATCCAGCAAACTTCTTGTATCATATTATATGATCCAACACCGTATCGATCCAGCAAACTTCTTGTATTGTACTTTATGATCCAGCACCGTAGTCTATAACTAAACATTTTAATTGCTGTGTTTAACTTCACAAGGACAACGTATTACACAGCACAGTACAACAAGGGCAAATAGGGCTCCAAATACGGATACAACATGAGAGCAGGCTTGGTCGCATGTCCTCTAAGCGAGCTGTCATTCAGGCAACTTATTGAAGCCAAGTGTACGACCCACGCCACCCGTATGTTATAAAGTTGCACGCTACCAATACTTGATGACTAACTCGTGCTATACTGGATTTTTATTTTTATTTTTATATAAAAATATCTAGATTTTATTAATATTTTTTTAGTAATTTTTTTTAATTGTGAGGGATTTATTTTATGTAACCTGGTTAACTTAATGATTAGTAAAAATATAATTTGACTTGAAATAAATATTCAATATAATTTTTTTTAAATAATAAAATAATAATATATTGAATCAATTTGGGTCAACTCATATTAATCTACTAATTTGCATGTCGGGTTATGAGATCATGATAACCCTATATAAAACAAATCACAACAAATTATGAAGTTGAATTTACAACAAAACTAATGTTGAAGAATGAATTTGAAAAAAAAATCAATTAAAAAAAAGGACTCAAAACAATGATTTGTGTCAATCCAAGTTAACTTCTTAAACTTGAAATCCGGATCATGATACTAGGATAACTCAATAGAAAAAAAAATTAAAACAAATTATAAAACTCAATTCTCAATCAACTTAGTGCTGAAAAATAAAATTGTAAAAAGATTCGATTAAAAGATGAATATAAAAAAATACTTAGATAATGTTAGTGTTTTTAAAGAAGCAATAAAAAATCAAAAGTTAGGTTATTGATTTTATTGGATTCAATAACTTCAATTAACTTAATAAGGTGATTATAAAATAGGTAATAACAACAAATAAATAGAAGAAGAAAAATTAGCCAAAGTCAACTCTGGTTGACTAGCAAAATTCATGACCTGACACATGAGATCGAGATAACACCATAAAATGATAAAATACAAAAATAAATTGTAAAAAATGACCTAAAAAAACATAAGCCAACTCGGCTAATATTTCAAACTCGTGATCTGGGTTATAAGGTCTGAAGCATTCCATAAAAGACAAAGTAAAAAAAAATATGAAATCAAATTTCAGATTAACAAAATCTTGATCAATAAATTGCGGAGTGATGAAATTAAAAAAAAAAAAGTCTCAATAAAAAATGATTAAAAACAAAGTAAATAGTAACTAAAGACCAAATCTGATACAAAATAAAATATTAAGGGATGTAATTAAAAAAATAATTCAATTAAGAGAATTATATAAAATATTGAGGAGTGCAATTGAAAAAATAATTTAATTAAAAAAATTATATAAAATATTAAGGATTCCATTAAAAAAATAATTCAATTAAGATGATTATATAAAATATTGTGGGGTGTGATAAGAAAAATAATTTAAGGAAGAGAATTATTAGAAATAAAAAAAATGCAAACAAAAGACCCGGGACAAAATCTAAAAGGTGAAAAAAAATCATAATAGGATTAAATTGAAAGAAAAATCTAATTTTATGGATTACTTAAAATAAAACAAATAGCATGAAAGAAACATAAATCAAATCTTAAAGAAAAACAGATTGAAGAACTGCTTTGAAATATATAGGGGAAGGCTCTAAAAATGAGGAGAAGAGAGGAAAAATAGAAAGAAAAAAAACAATCACCACCACAAAACCCAATATATTCTAGCAACATGTGCCGCTCGGTAATGGAGATGTTGTGAAAATTAAAATGTCGTCGTGAAAGATAAAGTTTAATCATCAAAGAATACAATATGCTTCACCAGAAAGAGCAGGGGCACCTACGCGTGTCCATGTGATGTTCACGTACAACTCATTTTTAAAAATTAAATAATATTTTATATATGTCAAAATATAAAATTGCATTTGACTAGATTCAATAATAATATAAAAACCATGAGAAAAAAACCAAAAAACAACTTGACTCAAATTTAAGGTAATTAGACGTTAATGATATTTTAATTATTTTATTATGTTTTTAAAATGAAAAAAATAAAACATATCCTTATTTTACAGTGCATTATTTTATTTTATTTTGTCTCATCAATCTTTTTACTGTGTTAAAAACAACAAAAAAACCACTATACTCTGTTACCACGGTCAATTGTATTGTGTTAATTAGGAAAAAAAATTATAATTTTGCTATTTAAATTAAATCTATAACTAAATTTGCTACAGTATTTCTTTTAATTTTAATTTAATGCTGCAGAATATTTTGTTCAGTACTAATGTCACTCTGATTGTGTAGAGAGGTAGGTACATTATAGTCTTAAAATTATGCTGTCTGTGTCCCGAACAGAAGGCATGGGCCTCGTGGTGGGTACCTTGTGCGCTGTTTATTTTTGGGTACAAAAATGTTTTTTATAAGTTTTGAATATTTTTTATTTGAAATTAATTTTTATTTTATATTTTTAGATTGTTTTAATATATTAATATTAAAAATAATTTTTTAAATATAATATACTTTAAAAAATAATAATTACCACACTTTATCTCCCAAACTCAGTAAAACAGCGTGGTTCAGCGGTGGTCAGGACGAACAAACGAACTTAACAATTAACCCTGCAGCAGCAGCTGCAGTTTAGCATCCACAAGGCTAACCCCGTTTCAAAGCCTCAACAAGACGACCACCGGTCTCTACCACCTAAAACACTAACCAACACCGGCATGCCTAGGCTTATAGTCTAGAGAGGAGCCATTTGTGTTCCATTTAAGCCATCTCATGAGAAGCGCCAGCATGGTCTTGATTTCTTAATATTTGTTAATCAACAACACGATTCCATGATTTGAAGATTAAGTAAGTTTGTAGGGTTGCATGGTATTGGTGCTCTGGATTAGGACTGCGGCACTTCAATGGAAAACAACAGCCGTTTTAAAGAGCCAAATCTACCAGATTACTGCAAAGAACCACTTGTTTTAAGTTAAGAATTATGGCAATCAGGACAAGTTTTAATTCAAACCAAAGAAAATAAAAGGGCTCACAGAAGATTTTTGATCGACCACAGCAAATGCAAAAGCTTGGAATTTATTTATTCAAGAGTACTTCCAGCCAGGTCCCCTGGCCCCCAACAAAAGTGTATCCTAGCTATGCAGCCCCCTGTTCCATGGAAAAAAGTTTGAAGATCGTAATATTCCAGAATAGCATCATGTTGAAGATACAAGCTGTCCCAGCACAATTGCTATAGGATCGCCATTGAGAGCCAGATAGTTTAATCCATTCTTGAAAAGAGAGCGAACTGTAACGCATGGGAATTGGATGGACCCGAGAACCGGACAGTAACGAAGCTGATAGAAATATTTTCTATATGGGCATGCCTTGGCAATCTGAAACCGATTATGACTTCGATCCCCACCGATCATAACCAGCCATTGTTGCATGGATGCATTAAACTCAACTTTCCAAATGGTCGGCACGTTACAATCACTGTTGTTGAGCTCGACATTGAACTCCAAGTTCAGACTAGTGTCTTCTCGGACCACATTGTCATTGGAATCAACCACCGATGAGAATTTTATCGGAAGCAAAGAGAGATTGTTCCTGTGCACAACAGGAGGTGGGCAGCTGGCTTCCATGGCTAGAGACATCCCGTCAAATGGACTGGTGACTGCGATGTAATAATCTAAACCCAAGAGAACCTCGTTATCATTTGAATCAACCACCGCTTCTTTGGGACCTTGAGCATCAATGGCCCTTTGAAATGATATTGCTGTCAAGGCAAAGAGAAGGAAGGAGAATATCAGCTTAGGGATCTTCATAGCTTACGATACATTGAAGAAATGCTCAGAAAAAGCTGAAATCTCTCCAAAGCAGATATGGGGTTTGGATAAATCTCACTTAAAAGTGGAAATGGTATCCTAGGAGGTAGGTGGGGATTGGCCAAGCAAAGAGCTAGATATATAGTGACGTTGTAGCAGAACATCCAAGTTCCATAAACCCTGAGACCATCTATCCTCGGATTTGAATATGAAACTTCGATTTTAACTACTTTTTGAATGGCAACAACAGTACTGAAGCTAAGATTTCAATTTGATGTCCTAATAAAATAAATAATCATGGGTGATCTTACACAGAAGTAATTAAAATTGGCTGTACTAAATTGTTTGTTTGAGTCAAGTACTTGTGAATCTGTTCATTTCACTAGAAGAATCTATGAACAGTCTCAACTCTCAAGTGTGACCGATGATTTGACAACATAATAGTGTCCATATCCACGAAAAAGAGCACAGGTTTCCTCCATGTTAGGTGGAGAAACTTCCCAGAAGCCTCATTCCTTGCTACAAATTTTCTGTCACATCCTGCTGATCAAGAGGGCTGACTTTGCAAGTGTTAGAAATGGTGGCATTCTCCTCTAATTAAAATTACAAAAGCATACTAATCAAATTAGTTTTCCAAGTTTAATCTATAATTATGGAATATATTATATCATGGAAATCTTACAAACAAAACTAAGCATTTATTCAAATTTAATTAAGAGATTAAAGTATTGTACTAGCGCGTGTGTGTATATATATATTTATAAACAAAACTAGTTTTTGGTTGAAGAACTTAAATCAACTAAAAACTATTGTTTATCTTAGTGAACACAAGGTTTTTAACTGTAATTATTATTTTTATTAAAAAAATATTTTATATTTGTGACAACAAGTTAACAAAAAATAAAAATAGTATGTTAATATTTTATGTGTGATTATAAGCTAAAAAAATCATAAATATAATAAAATCATGTTCAAAATCTATTTTAAAATTTTAAAATAAAAAAATTGAATTCTCATAAACAATTTATTATTAATATTATTATTCTCATATCATATATATAATAATTGAAAATTAAATTATGAAGATTCAAATAAAAATTTATCATAATATTTAAGAATCATGTTAAAATAAAATAGTAAATGAATCTAATAGATTTTTCTTAAAGTGCCAAAAAAAACCAAAGAAAAAAATATATATATTATTTTTTGGTTTTATTAAGGGGGTGGACATCCTTTTTTTTTTTTTTCCAACTAAAATTTGGACTTTGACCATCCCATTGTTTGTCAAGTCTACCCCATAAATGTTAATAGTCTCTTCTTAGCAAATGTGGATAATTTTTTAAGCTCAAGAAATACAGATTTATAACTATTATGTTCATATTTAATTATTGACTTATGGTGATTAATCAAAGGTTAGTAATATGAAAATTAATTATGGTTCTTACCACAATTAATTCTTCAACTTTTTAATTTTCAAAATCAACTATAAAAAGGATGGTGAAGAAAAAGTTTCAAACAATATTCAGTTTCGCTTCCTTTTTTGGTGCCTCTTTTACTAATTAGGGGTTCGCTTTTGCTTGACTTTTTAATTTTTTATGCACCCTTCTTCACCTCATATTTTAATGTTTTATTCTTTTTTTATACTTTGATTTTTCTTCCAAATCTAAGAATTTAGGTTAATCTTGTTAAGAGATATTTAAGTTACATAATTTTTAATTTAAAGACCTTCTAAATCAAAGTGGTGATGTTGAAATCTTGAGAAACATATTACAAACATTCTAGTTGTACAAGTTATTAACAATGAAACTTTTAAAATAAATTATTCATCATTAATAATAATAAAAGATTTATTACTTTAAAATGTTTCAGCAAATTAATATTTTTATTTGTTTTAATTTAAGAATTAACGTTTTATTTTTAGTATCCATGCTTGAACTTTAAAATAATATGAATTATAATTTTGGATATATAATTAGTATGCATGTTATTATTCTATTATTCTATTTGAGTTAAAAGCATAATTTTTTTTTTGCTTATACATTTAAATTTATATAAATTCTGAATTAAAAAAAACATTCTTATGTTTTAGCACTCTTCTCTTAATAAACTAATCATTGTTCATTATTTTGATTTATTTACATTTTTTTTTAAAAATAGTTTTCTCTCTTTTGCTTTTCGTTTTTGAATAACAAAACGAAGTGACTCCATGCAGGAAAAGGAAGAAGTGGCTTTGGGAAATTTAATATATTATTATATATAAGGATGATTTATTTATTTTATGAAAAAATTGATTGACCCAAAATGTAAGTTTAAGGTTTAATTCTTCAAATAAAAAAAAAGGATCGATATAATTATACTTTTTATTTATTTATTTATTCCGCCAAAGCAGAACGTGCTTGAATCCTTCATGAGCCCAAACAAGGGTTTGGCCCAACCCATAACTAGAACAAACAGCGCCGTGAAAGAGTTAAGAAAGCCGTAAAGGTTTCACCGCTCCAGCCTGCAGAGGAGGTCTAGAAAAACTCATCAGCATCCTCTGTCGATTATCTCTCTCTCTCTCTCTGAATTTGTTTGGGTGCTGGTTACTATTTACGTAAAGTATTGTATTATTCTGTTTCTTGTTTTTGGTTTTTTGGTTTAAGAAGGAAAAAAAGAAGAAGAAAAGAAATGGTCTCTGGGCTAATCAACGCCAATCCAGTAATTTATGAGAAGAAGGAGAGACGGGTTCGAAGTGCTCCAAGTGTTGGTGATGATGAGCATGCTGTTGAGCCTATTGATCAACTTGAAGTTTTTGATATCCTTTTCATTATTTTTTCTTAATTCAATTCTAAAGTTTAGTTTTCCCCCTTTTTTTCTGTGCGTTCTTCTTATGTTTGGTTCAAAAGCGATCAAAATATTATTGCTTCTAAAGACAAAATATTTGATGATTTTTTCTGTCTGGGAATGGGGCTAGATAGTGTAAGAATTAACCCCAATTACGCTACATGAAAAATATGTTATTGTCGGTGGTGAGGAGTGGGCGCGCAAGCAATGCTAAGAAATGTAGAAAGGATTGATGTTTTCGGTAGTTTGAAGCAAGATTTGTTAGAGTGTTTATTTTCTTAACATTCTTAAATCATATCAGAGACATAAAGGATCCGGAGCATCCTTACTCTTTGGAAGAGCTTAAAGTGATAACGGAGGATGCGATTGAAGTAGATGACAATCACAGTTATGTCAGGTAACAATGCCTGCCGTCTCAATTCTATTTATTCCTACTTTATTGGCCTTCCTTTTAATATATAACTGAAATTCAAATAAAGCTTTATGAGATTTCTCTTATTCAGGGTGACATTCACTCCAACAGTTGAACATTGTAGCATGGCAACAGTCATTGGTCTTTGCTTGAGAGTGAAACTTATGAGAAGCCTGCCACAACGTTACAAGGTATTTGTTAACTGTGTTTTCAGCTTTGTTATCTATTTCTGTAGCAGAGGCGGACCATAATTTGTGATTGGCAGTATTGTTTAAGTTCCCTTAATGGATGTTGCAAGGTCATACCACTTCCCCCGATAACATGAATAGCCACTCATGAACCTTAATCTGATCATGCATGCTGAGATACGCCTCTTTTTTTATGAAATTAGGTTTAGGATAGATATATTGTTGAAGTCGGTGGAATACACAACTAAGCGCATCTAGAAAAGCTTGGTGGCTTTGTATTGTTGGGAATGTTAGGCACATAATTGCTTAAATTGATTTCCTGTCATTCTTTATATTATGGCATTTTGTGTCTGTTATTTATCTATGAAATTTTGAGCTCGCCCACAATATATCTGGCGTAATTTGCGAATGCCTACTTGAATGGCTTGAAGCAAAACAATATGCGAGCACTGTAGTTGTGTGATTCACCAGCACCAGGAATTGGGGAGCACAATGGACTAAGATAAAGTAGATGACCAAGTTTTCCGGGTTGCACTGTCAACATTATGCTTTATAGTTATATAAAGGAAGTTTTGTTCCACAAACCCTACTCATTACTCCCTTGAAGAAAGATTTCTTACCGCTTGAAAACATGTCCTAAAATGATTTGATAGAGCAATGATTTCTTAGTGACCATTATGTCCTAAAATGGATTGAACATCACAGATTATCTGCATAGATCAGAAAACACTTAACTCATACGTTAACGCTAATTTGTAATTGATGGAGTAAGGGTACATGCTGGTGCTTATTTAATTCCTATATGATTCGGACTCTGGAAACGATATGTGGTTGGAGCATCCCAAGTCAATTTTTGTTGATAACTTTGAATTTTATCTGATACTTTTAATTGTAGTGTTGTAGTGCCGGTCTTAACAGCTACTTTTGGCCCAAGAATTCTTAAAAAATTTTACACTCTTATACTTGTAATTGTAGTGCATCCCCCTCTGCCTTTTCTCCTCTCCTTCTCACCAATATTTCCCAATGTTGTTTAGGTGGATATCAGGGTTGCACCAGGAACTCATGCAACTGAATCTGCAGGTAATCACTCTATCTTGGGGTGGAGGGAATCAGCTGTTGGATGCTTTTAATTTGTGCCTGGGTGGAAGTTCAAATGCCTGCAATAGATTTGCCGCCATTTATTATCTTATTCTCCATGTTGTGCTTCTTTTCGTTAGAATTTCTTTCCCTATCCAAACACTAAAAGCCATATGGTCATATTCTCATCTTACATACCCTGAAGTTAATGTTTTGAAGCCTGAGGATGCTGTATATACTAAAGGCATTGGTTTTGAATCCTTAATCAAATATCTGGCCTCTAGAAATAACGACAACCAATTTTCTTTTTCCTTTTTTTTTTCACCCCCTTATTTCTGTGACCTAACAAGCTCTTGAAACATGAGTTGTGGGAATCTTCACAGAGCACTTCCTGGATTACTGAGTAGCATCATTTTTTTAGAACTCCTGTGATGCGTGCTTTCCTTCTTTTGCCTTGTAGGTGGCATGCAAACTCTATCTTGATAAAAGTGCATATGAATTATAAAACGGCATTTGTTTTCTATCCTGATCTGTTTTTTGTGCAGTTAATAAACAACTAAATGATAAAGAGCGAGTAGCTGCAGCATTGGAAAACCCAAACCTGGTGGATATGGTCGACGAATGTTTGGCTCCATCATATGCGTGAAATATTCCACCTACCACAGCTGAAAGCTTTCTGTACACACCTTCACTCGAGGCAGCTCATGTTATTACGACTACTGTACAATTGCTTGTCATTGTTCTTCACATCTTTTTGTTACCCTGATATATATACATAAATGAGGTTCAAATCCTTAGAATGCAGTTGGAAACTGACCTTTGGTAGAGTTGAACTCTGGCTCTCACGGTGACTATACGATTTCTTCAGGTCTTGTTATCTCACTTTTATGTTTGTATACTATGATTTATATAATAGGTATTGTGAGGTTTAAATGAATAACAAACAGTATTGGACCCATTTTGCATTGTGCTTTGAATTCCCCGTGAATTATACTTGTTTGAATAGTTTGTTGTTTGCATGTTAAGGGTTCTTATAGATATATATTTGAGCGAAATGTTTGAACTGTGTACTTTAATTGCAGAATATAGAAATTGATGATTTCTGCGGATAGTTTCATCTAATTTTTGTCAAGCATCTGTTTTTATTAATGCAACGAGTCTAGCTACGCAAGAGCTGAAATCTGGCATGGTTAGAACTTGTGTAATGCATTTTCGCGTACAGCCTCCTAACACAACCAACCAAAAACTTAGGCTGTAAACAAGCCTTTTAGTTAGGCAACGAGCTCAAAATGCTAGAGTGGTGATATTCTGGGAATAAGCTTTGGCATTTCCCTGCTCGACTCTAGTCATATTCCATGCTATCGGTATCTTTTGACAAATCCATCAAAAGAGAACAAGTAAAAAATTGTTGAATTATTTCACTGATGGAAAAAATAGTCCCTGACAAAGTACACCCGCCGTTGATAAAACTTGGTCCATTTCCAATAAAACCCTAACATGTAAATCATAAACCCAACAAGAAAATTACTTGTATGTCCCCATTTTCTCCCTTGTATCTAATTTATATTTATTCCGGATAAAGTTTTGTGGTATTAAGGTTTTTCTTGTAAGTTCAAAATTCCTTCAACGCTAAAGACATTGCCCAGGCTCAATCAGTAATACGAGGTCAAAAGAAAAGAACAGAAAAACTCCATTGCAAATCAAACTAGAATCACACCTGACATTATACATTGAGTGGTAACACTTCCCAGAAAACAGAGGAAAATGCCATTGATCAAACCCATAAAAATATGGTGACAGCCTGTGTGGTCTGGTAATATTTGTGTAATACATTGAAAGGAACAAGTGACTCTTCAAAGCGACAGTTCAAGCATTACACACAGAATTTCACACCTTCATCATCAGCTGAAATTCCCTTAAAGATTGCAAGCTTCCCTTTATGTTCTAGAAGTTTCAATGCTCGCATCAAAATTATCTATTCCACGAAGCTCTGGTGTTTAGCACAGAAAACTTGATATCAGCATAAATACAACAGGAACTGTGCACAATAAAGAGAGAGTGGATGAGAATTCCTTGACTCGATGATCCTAAAGACAGACAAAACATTAAAAGATGCGAGACATGCAGATAACAGGACAAACACCACTAGAAGCTAATGGACCACAGCGCTCTTAGTTTTCATTGAGAGACAGTACTAATAGGCATACCCAGAAATGCCACCAACTTTGAGCAATTCCAAAAATCATTAAAATCTAACCCACGAACAGTAGCAACAGAACTGATTACACGTCCAGATGTAATAAGTTCTTCTTCTTTACCTGGCAAGTTGAGGGGTTACCACACAAAACCACAATCCAGTTTCATAATAAATAAATAATCATACCCAAAACAATTAAGTTCTTCAGTTATTACTGTACCAAGTAGTCTTGAAATCTCCCAGTGGAACTCCCACATCAATTAGTCTAAGGGGAAAACAAGGTGCATAGGCATAGGCGTATTAGAGTACACCCCTGTAAGGTTAGGTGCAAGCCAAGAGTATATGTGTGACAATAATTCAAGGGTGTCCAGAACACTACCACCAAAACAAAATCTTCTTCAAAATATCACAATATATATAGTAGCAGCATTTAAGATTTTGGAGATCATATTGCTAAAATGAATCTCTAGAAATATTACAAAACACTATCAAAAAATTAACAAATAATAAAAGAAATATCGACAGAAAATATTTTGTCGATACCTTTTAATATAAATAATGATGAAAAAATTTCGTCAATAACTACCGACGTAAATTATGATGGAATATTTTTTGACAAAAATTTCAACAAAATAGAGAAATAATAAAATAATAAAAATTTAGTTGAAAATGTGACATGTCAGTATTTTCTGATAAAATTGCCAACAAACACTTCATCAAAAAAATTAAATGAATAAAAACTCGTGAGTTCTTTCTTACCCCTACTTTCCTTTTCTTCTTTCTACCAAAAAAAACAACAGCCTCTCCTCTCATGTTTAATTTCTTGTGAAACTTCGCTATACCAAGTAAACAAACCAACTTATTTATGTTTTTGGTTAATTTATTGAATTTTTTTTTTATAGTATTTGTAGTTTGCTTGTATATCTAAGTATTATATAACTTTTTCCTAAAAAATTTTGTTGTGCTAATGTATGATTTGTATGTTGGGTTTATTTGAGATCTAAGAGAACTTGATTTTATTTGTTATTTGATGAAATTGAGTTTGAAGCTGTAACTTAGATATGTTGTAATTGATGAAATGATGGATTATTTAATAGGTATCAATTACATTTTGTCAATTTTATTGTCAAGTTGAAAATTTAAGAAAATTTAAGGAAATTAATTTTTTATGGAATTGATAATAATTAAAATTTATTAATATAGATTGAATAAGTTTGAATTAAACAAATGAGAATAATTAGTTGGGTATCGATTATTTATTGTTAATTTTATTGTTTAGATCACATTTTGACGCAAAATTGAATTTGTGTAAAGATGATAATCAATTCAAAATCAGATTTGTATAAAAATGATAATTACTTATTGAATTATAAATTTATTTTTAACAAGAAGTTAGATTTTGAATTGATAGTTATATTGTAATAAATAATATTGTCATCAATATTCTATACATGTTTTATAAGTAATTGTTGTATAGGCATGACTATCTTAAAAGAGTTTAGGGTTTTATTAATTTCATACTTTTTAATTCGAAAATATTAGTAAAGGTAAAATTAAATATAAGTGTTTAAAGTGCAAGAATAAAAAGTTTCATGATGAAAATATGATGATATATCTACTTAAAAAAAAGAATTAGGGTTTTATTCTGTCAATAATGTATTTGGGAATTTTTGATGGAATCACTAGAGGATACATTTTTTATGGAATAGGACATAATAGTCCACCGGAAATAAAAATGTTTTTTTTCTTGATGGAATCAACAATAGAATAGTTTGTTGGGAATTAAGGTTGTCGATTGAAGATGAATTATAAAATCTGATTTTTTAGTGTGAATATTCTACCGTTCATTCCATCATAAAAGGATATTACTGAAAGAAAAGCCGACATAACACAAATCCCTGATGAGTGATTTCTTGATAATATGTTTTTGTCATTAATTTTATCGATATAAAAATTACCGATGAAAGTTTTTTTCTAAATGTCAAGAAAATATTCCATTGAAATTTTTTTATTTCAAGATGATAGTGATTTTGATAGTCTTAGCCAAAAAAAAAAAAAAAAAAAGTAAAATGCTAACTAACCTTTTTTTCTCTTCCCCCGTCTTCTTTTTAAAACAAAACAATTAATTAGCTAATTCTTCTTCCATTTTTCAAGCATTTGGTTTTATATAGAAAACACGAGCTCAATCTTTGTTTTGAGACATCAGTGTGAAGAACTCCCTTAATAAAAATAATCTTCTCAAGAAAAACCATGCATATACTAGTTATACTCTTCTTCTTTTTTTTTTTAATTCTCTATTACCCCCCATATGCCACCTTTTCTTATTATTTATTCTACCAAGCTTTTTAGCCATAGTTTTAAAACCCGGTCCGGCTCGGCGAGTCGATCCGGGACTGGAACCCGGCCGGGTTGAAAAAAAACAGGGAAAGAAAAAACCCAGTGTAACCCGGCGATCCGGTCAAAAATCCGGTTGCAACCCGTTGACTTTTGTTTTACTAAAACGACGTCGTTTTGATTTTTTTTAAAGAATTGATCTAGATGACCCGGTGACCCGGTCAAGACCCGGAACCCGGGTCTTGGACCGAACTAGGTCTAAAACTATGTTATTAGCTACATATTGCTAAAAAAAGGGGGAGTATCCATGGCATCCATTGTGAGGTGATCTTGTTTTTTTCCTCTTCTTTCACTCAAATGAACATAATCAAATTTTTCTTCTTTTTTTTTTAACAAAAATTTAAAATTGAATTGAGGAATTATGAAAAGATCAGGACCCAAATGGTAAAAAAACATGGGTGGAGATGCAAATTGAGAAACAAATTACAGGCTGGGGAATAATTTAAGATTATTCCAAAAATAAACTATATTGTAAGTGCACTAATGGTATAAAGTATTTTAATAAAAAAAAAAAGAGGATAGTTTAAATTTGAAGGTCAACAATCCACGTTCCACAGAGAACAACTTCCTCCAACAATAAAAGTCAACATTTTAAATTTAAAATGCAACCTAAGAACTCCAAACCGAAGGGTTGAAGAAGTCAAGAAACTACAGCACAAAAACATGAGAGTGCAGAAGTACACCGTCAACCATGGCTGAATTCAATGTGAGAGGCGGCCCATTAAATTTGTTCAGAAAAGAAGGGAGAAAAAACAAAATAAATGCTCATTTTGAACATGAAATAAGCAAAATCTGTATGCCCTTCTGTTTCCCACGACAATCCCACGTGTCAAAAAAAAAAATAACAGGCAAGGGCGGATGCTTGAGGTTTTAGTTCATTGCAAGAGCAGTATCTGACCAAGGCTTCGATCATGCCTTTGACCAAAGAAAATTATGTTTTAAAAATAATAAAAAAATATTAAAAAAAAACAAATTATTTTTTTGGCAAACGGTATTTCGGACACAATACCAAATATCTTATAAGTATTTAATATTATGGTATTAATTGCTTTTTATTAGAAAATAAATTAAAATAATATTCACATATTAAAAACAATTTAAAAATATAAAAAAATCATCAAAATTTCTTCGAATCACGGCATCTCCGTGATACCAAACAGAACTTAATAAGGACTGTTTGGACAAGACATTTACGGCAATGTCTGCGCGCTTACAATTTTTTTTTTCAATCTTTTTCTAAATTCAAACTTAAGATAATAATATGAAAACAAATTCATTTATCAACAAGTCAAACCTATCTAATGCAGTATCTATTTTAATGTATAAAATTGGAGTAAATACTAAGAACATAATAATTCTCAAAGGAACTAATTTTTATAAAAATTTAATTTTTATTATATTTTTAAATTATTTTAATATATTTATGTCAAAAATAATTTTTTAAAAATAAAAAATTATTATTTTAATATATTTTCAAACAAAAAAATATTTTAAAAAACAACCCTATTATAATTTTAAATATCATTTAACTATAAAAAGGTAAGTTATAAAAAGGTAAGTTAAAGTTTTTCAACTATAATTTAATATTATCAATTACCTGCACTCAAGAACAAATTATGAGCCAGAAAAGAAAATCTCTTGTTGGAGGACTTAATCGATAATGAGGTGAACACCAGGGGAAAGGGGTAAATTTCCTTTCTAATATTGAAAAAAAAAAAAAAAAAAACCAAACTGGAAGAAATAATACAGTTTATTAAATATCATGATTAGAAATAATGATATTTTTAAAAGTTATTGTTCGTAAATAGCACAGTTTTGATGAAAAAATATTGACGTTAAAAATAACGAACGAGCCAAAGTGGTTGAGTGCGTGCGGGTTGTCGTCCTTTGAATCTCCACATCTCTTTCCCTCCTTCCTCGCATTTGCCTTACGAAATTCGAAAGATTTAACTCTTGACTGTACCTGTCTCAGATTGCAAATCTCAAAGAAGCTAGCTTAGCTATGGCTGTGTAAGTTCAATTCTCCTCACTTCAAATTTTATTTTCTTTTGCAAAACCAAAAAACCCATGCTTTGAATCTCCTTCTTTTACCGCTGAAAGAGTTCTAATCTACACTACTGCTATGATAGTAGAAAACACAAAGTGAAGAAATCTGAATTTCATTCTTTTTGTTTCTGGGTCAACCGACTTTGTATAATTTTTCAACGTTTGCTGTTTCTTCGTTAATTATTGATCTGGGTTTTTTTGTTAGTGTTTGATGAGACTGGTGTTGTTGATGTTAATTTAACAGAGTTGCTTCTGCTCCTGGTAAGGTTTTGATGACTGGGGGTTACCTCATATTGGAGAGACCTAATGCTGGAGTTGTTTTAAGCACAAATGCTCGTTTCTATGCCATTGTTAAACCTCTTTATGAAGAAATGAAGCCTGATAGCTGGGCCTGGGTGAGGGATTCTTTTAATTTTTGTCATCTTTTAGCGTTATTTTGGTTTTTTCTGAGATTATACTATTAAAGTCTCAAACTTTTAAAATCAATGCATAGTATTTAATTTGTTTATCTCTGCTTTTTTTAAAAAACGTAATGTGACCAAAGCGTTGGAATGTTTTTTGAATATTTTTGTTTGATGCATGTCAGGCTTGGACTGATGTTAGATTAACATCTCCCCAACTCTCCAGAGAAAGCATGTATAAATTGTCACTGAAGAATTTAATGCTTCAGTGTGTCTCTTCAAGGCAAGTTCTTTTGAGGATTGTATTAAGTGCTTGTGTTTTACTGTCATTCGGGATCCCTGATAGTCCTTGTATTCCTGATCGATTCATTTCAACAGTGCCTACATATATCTGATTATGCACGCCCAGCACTAAACATGTTGAAGGTTATCTAGAAAGATATCCCTAGGCCAGAAAAGTGCAATTGTTAAGGAAAATGTATGGTTAAATGAATTTTGTGTTTCAGTGAATCAAGGAACCCTTTTGTGGAGCAAGCGGTACCATATGCCATAGCAGCTGCACATGCATTATTTGACAAAGATAAGAAGGATGCCTTACACAAGCTACTCTTGCAAGGTAATGTTGATGCTTATGTTTTCTTTATCCTTTATGCAATATTCACCTATTAGGACTTAAAGAATCTAATGTTTCTACTGGTTATTGAGGCAGGCCTTGATATCACAATTTTAGGTTGCAATGACTTCTATTCATACAGAAATCAGGTATTTACCTTCCTTTGCTTTTGCCAGCTATTGTGTTATTTACACAGATAAAATTCTGTCAGAGCATATTTCTAACTTGCTCATCTCCCTCATAACTTTCGGTGCCCTTTTGTTTCATCTTCTCTCCCCAACAGTTGTTCTTCGACCATGATATGCATAACTGTCAGTTAGATTGCTCTTTAACGCATTTAATTTGATTTTGCATCATAAAATATAACAGCACACATTCCTTTACAGCAGCCAACAATTTTATCTCATAAATAAATTGCAAAAAAAAGAGGTACATGAGAACATTTAATTATTTGATTCTTGTGAATGAGATGCTCGTATAAGAGTAGAATGTTTTCTATTATAATATTTTGTTAACGTGGTCACCCTTTTTCAAAGATTGAAGCACGTGGACTCCCTTTGACACCAGAATCATTGGCAGCTCTTCCTCCTTTCACATCAATTACCTTCAATGCAGAAGAAGAAAATGGACAGAATTGCAAGCCTGAAGTTGCAAAAACTGGATTGGGTTCATCTGCAGCAATGACCACTGCTGTGGTTGCTGCTCTGCTTCATTACCTTGGAGTGGTTGATCTTTCACCCCTGTCTAAAAATGAGGGATCTGCTGATCTTGATGTGGTGCATATTATTGCTCAAACTGCTCACTGTATTGCACAAGGGAAAATTGGAAGTGGTTTTGATGTCAGTTCTGCAGTTTATGGAAGTCACCGTTATGTCCGCTTTTCACCAGATGTGCTTTCTTCTGCTCAGGTCCCTCCCTCCATCCCTCTCTCGCCTCCTCTCCCTCTCTGTGCATCTAATGATTGGGTTCATGATGTCAATTGAGAGGTTACACCATGACTGCATGATCATTCCCCCATTGAATTTGATTCAGAAGTAAAGAGATTAAAATTACATTTGCAAGTTAAATGGCCATTGGTAAGGTAAATACTGTTTGATTTGTTGTTTACTTTCTTTGATATGCACTCACTGTGAATCCCATCCTGGGTTTGAGG
Organism: Populus nigra; assembly: GCF_951802175.1. Classification (NCBI taxonomy): domain Eukaryota; kingdom Viridiplantae; phylum Streptophyta; class Magnoliopsida; order Malpighiales; family Salicaceae; genus Populus; species Populus nigra. The sequence continues at coordinate 12,569,460 of NC_084859.1, forward strand.
GTTGTATGGCTTCTTGAGGAATTGATGTCTAATGTTATCACCTAAAGTTGAGCAAAGGCCTGTATTCTTGCTCCCTCCCCCTCCCTCTTTCTTTATCTATGCATATCCATCTTCACCATTAAGTTGTGAAGAGTTTTTATGATATGTATTTATATCAAAAACTGGTAAGTACTCTAGTATTTTGGATGCCATGCAGACTTGACTTTGTAAAAAACTTTTTCAGTAATTAAGCATAGTTGATTTCTGCATAATTTTACTATCCATTGTCTTCCTAAATTTTATTCAATTTGTGTCTGTGATCTCTATTTGTGAAAACAATAATAAAACCTTTAATAAATAAATAAAATCCTACATCGTTTACTAGATTTTAGCACAAATAATTTCCTGTGCATTTCTGGAGGCAAGGTTAAAGGTTTTTGAATAAATGACAAAGTTTACAGTTCTCTAAGGGTGATGTGTAAGAAGACGACTTATTCAGGTTGCATTAATTGAACCGTGTCAACTGCCTCACTATTGTGTAGATCGTTGCCAATTTTGGAATAAATAAAATTAACAATCATGCGTGTCTATTTATGTGGATAAAGATGTTATCTGTTCCTGAAAACTGTATCCTTGCAACTTTCAGAACAATTATATGCAAAGTTGAGAGTATGTTTTATGCAACTTTCACTAGAGTTCATTTTCCTTAAAAACTCCATGGAAAGCGTTGCAGGATGCATTGAATGGAACACCATTACAGGAAGTCATGGCTGCCATCCTAGAAGGAAAGTGGGACCATGAGAGGACCAAGTTTTCTTTGCCCCCATCGATGAACCTTGTGAGCATCTTGACATATACTGTTGATGTTTCCTTATGTGTATGAATTTATGGTTATGCTTTTTGTTGGAAAATATGTAGCTTTCCTACCATACAGTTATATAGATACGATGGTGAAAGCCCTATTCCAACTTTAGTTTTAAGAGACTAAAAGAAAAAAAAGGAAAGAAAGAAAATCTCTCATTTAATCTCATTTTCCAGAAACATGGCTCCCTTCTGTCTGATTTTGAACATTTTTTATGCACTCTCACATGGTTTCTAGGTATAATGAATTTGTCCTCTTGTCATCCTGTGATCCTGTGTTATTGATACTGATGAGAAGCTCGTGCTTGTTGGTTGACTACACAATAGATGTGAAGATTCTATGAGAACAGTAATGATTAAAGGCATGCATTAACAAACTGAGGGAGGCAATCAAAAGAAAACTTTTTTTTTTCTTTTAACAAATTCAGGGTAGAAAAGGGACAATTTTAGCTGCAATTTCCTTTTCTTTTTCAAACAACAATTTTTGGTTTGTTTGAGATATCCACTTTTTGCAAAGACCTTAATAACTGTTTGCTGACAATAATTATGATGCTTTCCAAAGTTATTAGGAGAACCAGGGACTGGAGGATCATCCACGCCATCAATGGTAGGTGCTGTGAAAAGGTGGCAGAAATCTGACCCTGCAAAGGCCCAAGAAACATGGAGAAAGTTGTCAGAGGCAAATTTAAAACTTGAAATCCAATTCAATATTTTAAGCAAGCTTGCAGAAGAGAATTGGAATGCTTACAAATGTGTAATAGACATTTGCAGCAAGCAAAGGTCAGAGAAGGTATTTGTTGGACTTGTTTCCGTTATATCTAAAAAGAGAGCACTAATAAAACCCTGACAACTTTCTATTGATTGTCAAACAGGTTATATGCATTTATGAACATTGATTTTGTCTGGAATTGTGAGTCGTAGATTGTGTTGTTTGTGAAACAGTAGTGAGTTAAATTTCTTGATTTTCTATTTTTATTTGATTTTTACCATTCATGTAGAGTTTCCTTTCCTCATGAAAGGTCACCTACTGCTGTTATCCTCCAGTCATGTAGTAGGAATTCTGTGAAAGACAGGTACTGGAAATCTGTGGTTTTCTTATGTACTGAGACATGCCTTTGTTAATTTTATCCTGAAAAATATTCATTTCAAATTGAATAAAGCCTTAAATAAGTCACTGTCACATTGCCAGCACCTCAATCATGAATTGCCAGAACTGGAAATCTGGTTTCCAAGCTTTGGCTTTGGTGGTAGAGGGGTGTTTGCTGTGGGGCAATGATTTATCATATATTTGAATTTTACTTGTCAATAAACAAATAGATAAATATAGAGCAGGAGTCTGAATTTTTTTGGGGTCTTCTATAAAGGTCCTTGCCTTCTCTACTCTTCTCTTCTTCCTCATTCATGGTTGTTGAAGTCTAGGTAAAGTGAGTTTTGCTGGACAATAATGTAATACCTGGTTATCAGTACGTGCTGTTCTTTCTTATTATCATAGCTGACATGTCATTATATACTTCCCTTGCTCTGTACTTTCCTATTGATCTTAGCTTATTCCAAATTCTCCCTTGAAGACCATTAGCATCTCTGACTAAATAGTACAAGGAGACTAACTAACAATGCACTATTGTGGGGTTCATTCAGCCTCATACACGAGTTTAACTATTCTCCACAGAAAAGTGCTGTACCTGAAACATGACTGTTCTAATAACAGAAAACTGTGTTTGACAAATGTAGACATGAATGAACAAACCAATTAGATGCTTGTTTTGAATCATGTCTAGCTACACTAGTTTCATATTGTTTGTGGATAACGATGTGCAAGCTGCCAATTACTTTGTCTATGCTGTCAAAGTATTTTTTTATCCTGTTTTTTTCAATCTTTTATGTTTGGTGCTCCTTCCTTACCTTGTGACTTTTTTGCCTAGTGTTGATTTTGATATAATTTCATGAATTGCTTGAACAGTGGATAGAACAATCCACCGAACCTAGCCAAGAAGCAGTTGTTAAAGCATTATTAGGAGCAAGAAGTGCCATGGTTGAGATCAGAAATCTGATGCGCCAGATGGGCGAGGCTGCAGGTGTCCCGGTAGGTTTCTTTCTCTTTCTTTGTTCCCAAGATGCAACTTTTCATATCTGAGTGAAATGTTTATGGATATGATAAAAAGAGGACTAGGACAATAATTTTTGTTATTATATAAACATCAATGTTTCTGAGTAGCATGTTCGCCACTTTTAGTACTGGCTAGCTATAGTGACTTCACCAATGTACTATGTTACAACAGCACTGCCAATGTAGTCTTCTCCTTTGGCTACTCTCCTGAAAGGTATATTGACCTTCCTGCTATGCCATGTAATGGTTTGACTTTATATGGCTTCGGCAAGTGTCATGCTGAATGTTTGATGTAAGGGTTCTCAACCCTTCTCGGTTCTCACAGTTGGGCAAGATAGGAATAGCATAATCATTCTGCTGTCTTATCAATATCATACTCAAATATGCGTTCCAGCTTTCTAGTTCTTTCCTTAGATAGGATCTCTTGGGTTAGCTATGTACTAACTGCAGTTGTAGTTTATTACCCAGTCCCTGCTCTGGATGCCTTGTGCCAGTGTCCTTTTGTTTTTGGTATGGTTTTTTTAGGTGGTGCATACGTTTGCAATTCTTTAATTGAAAAGGAGGAGCGGGGGCACATTTTCAGGCCCTGAAAAGTGAGAACATTTTGCAGCTGCAGAATATTTGTTGGAGAAAGCTATTTATAAACGTTAAATAGAATAAGATGAAAGAAACTTTGTTCTCGTAAGATCCCATGCGGTACAAGAGAGTAAGATTTTAATATCAAGTGCATAGACAACTGCCTTTGTCACAATTTAAATCTATGCACAAAGTTTGCATGCAACTTCTGGCTGGGAGATTTTCATTCGTGTTTTCTTTTTTTCCTTGCAACATAAGCAAACATTAATTAACAGCAACTTCATAAATCTGTTGTGAAATGCAAGTTGAAGATGTTGTGCTGGGTTCTCATCCTGCTTCTCGAATGGAACAAATATTAATTTAATTAGGTTTTTAGCTTTTTGATGTTTAATAATCTTTTTGAACTTTGCAGATAGAGCCTGAATCACAGACTCGACTTTTGGATGCTACTATGGACATGGAAGGAGTTTTGCTGGCAGGAGTTCCTGGAGCAGGTGGATTCGATGCTGTCTTTGCTGTGACCTTAGGGGACTCTGGCAGCAACGTCGCCAAAGCTTGGAGTTCTCTAAATGTTCTGGCCTTGTTAGTCAGAGAAGACCCACATGGTGTTTCTTTAGAAACTGGTGATCCAATAACCAAGGAAATCACAGCAGCTGTGTCTGCAGTTCATATTGAGTGAGCTAGGTCTATAATCTTAATAATAGAAAATTTGATTCAGAAAGATTTGTATTAGATTTTGTGGACTGGTTCAGTTTGAAAAGGGTTGAAAATGAAAGAAAATCCTGGTGAACAGTATCAAAGTTTGCTCATAAAGAAGAGGAACAGTATCAAAGTCTGTACCTGCCATGCCTGCCTTAAGTGATATCAAATAAAGCTGCATGTGTTTCTTCCACATTTATTTGTTAGCTTACTGATATAGAAAGATTTTATTTGGTTATTGAACTTCAGAAAACGATGAATCTGAGATACTCTTTTTTGAGGTTTCAGATTATCAAAAACCTAAGACTGACAGACCCTAAATTTTCCTGGGTTTGCTTTGACTGTAATATTATGTACGCTTTATCATATAAACAGCAGTGCTTAGCCATTTCCAAATTCATAATCCTGTGATTAACCATTTATAAATTCATATAAACTGAAGAATTCCTGATGTGTATCTATGATTTATGACCTTCCAATAATTATTGGCGGTGCCTAATCTCAACTAACAATTTCCGTTTTAGACATTTTTTTTTATGTTTTCTTAAAGCTTAGGGTGTTCTGGTTCAAATTAAGGGCATGTTTGGTGAGAGGATAATAATTTTTAACCTCTTTACATCTGTTCAGTACAACTTCGGAGGAAGGGGAAATGTTCAAAGAGGTTAACATTTAACCCCAAAAAATTGAAGGGTGGAATTTTATTTTATTTTTAATTTAACAATATTCTATTCTTTCTTCTTTTCCTTTCATTTTAGGCCACAACTAGTTACTTGTTTTGTCATGGGTTGAATAAAAAATAACAACGTAAAACCTATATTTATTTTCTAGTGAGTTATTTTGATTTTATAATCTGAATTACAAGTTTGACGAGTTGATTTGGATTGACTCGCCCCTTATTACTAAGTTTATATATTTGTCATGTTAACTTAAGTTGACTCGGACTAGTTTTTTTATTTTTTTTTATCCAATTTTATCATTCTATGTTTACTTGGTTGAAAGTTGAACTATATTGTTTTTTCCTATCAGAAAAAGGTTTTTTCACAAGTTATCGTGATTGTTTTATTTTTTTTTTAATTTTGATCTGTTTATTATCATTATCTTTTTTTATCATCTAATTAAAGTAAAACCAACTTATTTAACCTAGTCGGGTCTATAACATGAGTCATAGATTTTTCTTGTTTCTTTAAAATATGCTTGTGGCGCCTAAACATTATTCTTTATGGAAAAAAATAATACAACCTTGCAATGTAGTACGGGTCCACATGTAGTAACAAACATTAATTGAGAAGGGGAATTTATTGTCTCTCTCCTCACATATCATTGTTCGTTGGAAAAATGATATGTTTTTTTTCTTTTCTTATTTTTAAATTTTAGTTTTTTTTTTAATTTCATCATTTGACTTTGAACTTATATAGGAAATTGCACTTCATAAATTGTATTAAAGATGTCCTTTTTATGAGATTAGATCAATATTTAACCCATATCACGGATTTTGCAGGTTAACTTATAGTTTTTTGTCTTTTTTTAAATTGAATTTTTTCTAATTTCATCCTTTAACGTTTGATTGAATGGAAATAAGGTTTTGTAATTTATTTTAAGTTGCTTTATATAAGGTTATCCCGATCTCATGACTTAGAGTATGGATTTGGTGGGTTGACTTAGCTAACTCAGGTCATTTTTTTATCCTCTTTTTAATTATTATTTTTTATTTAATCTTTCAACATTGGATTTATTAAGAATTAGGCTTTATAATTTATTTCAACCTGCTTTCTATAAGATTATACTAGTCAAATTATGTTTTTATCGATTGTTCTTTAGAGTCGCCAAATCAATCGGATTATAACGAGTCAACTTTTACATGATTTTTTTTTACAATAAAACATATTAACAATGCGTGAATATTTTATTTCATTCAAATAGTTATGGATTACCATTGTTCTTAAGCATTGAGAACATGATTAATTAACTATTTAATCTTGCAAAAAGCAGTCCTATACAGCCGGGCTTGATAAAAATAAGGCAACTATGTGCTCAATATATGCCGCACTTGCAGTTTTTAGGTCGTAGATTTAATTTTACTGCTTAAAGAAATGATTCTGAGCCAAGTCTCGAAGATCATTTGCCATATTTTTAGGCCTAAGCTAAGACTATAGCTTTGTTTAATGATCAGGACTGTCTGCCATCTTTGGACAAGAAGGAGCAATATCAAGGTTTGATGTTAGGTTGGTTCGTTGAACAACTTTCTGATGCATGTGCCCTATAGCCTATAGGGCATTGTATCTATCTTCACGGTGAGATATACAAATTTATTAGTTTTTATATTTTAAAAATATTTTTTTATATATTTATATTTTTACTTTAAATTAATTTTTTATATTTTTAAATAGTTTTGATGTGTTGATGTGAAAAATAAATTTTAAAAAATATATAAAAAATATTATTTCAATGCATTAATAAATCAAGTTAGATTAACCTGTCAAACTTATAATTTAAGTTATTGACTTCACTAGATTTAATAAAAAAAATATTTAATTTAGTTATATGATAAAATAAAAAATAAATGTCAATTTAAAATCAATATTAAAGACTTAAATTGAAGGGAGGAAAAAAGAAAGGCTAGGCGCAACATGCAGAAAGAAAATTATATTAATTATTTGTTGAGTAATATGGATGTAAGAGTTATTTGTAATTTAATTTTTATTGAAATTATTTAATTAGCATTGTATTATCAAATTTTTAAACCAAAATAAAAATCGGCAAGAATTTGAGATTATGTATATTTTATCTTCATGTTTTACATGTCATTCCTTTTTTTTTTTAATTTGATATGTTTATCCTGATTTAAAGACCTACTTTATCTAATTTGATAATATAATGATTCAATTGAGTGAAAGAAAAAAATCAAAAACTTTTTTTTTTGAAAAAAGATTGAGCTCTAGGGACCCCAAATCTTTTAGTATATGATATATCAGATAGCGGTTCACGTGAATCACATAACATGATGGACCAACCCCAACTGCACCCATTTCTCGTACCATGAGGTCGATCATGATGTGCTGGATTCCCACATCGATTAAATAGTCCAAGCAAGAAACCATCCAAAAAAATATAAAAATATTTCCAAGAAGAAGGGACGAATGCAAGAAGAGCCGAGCCGAGCCGTGCCGAATCTCATACCAAACCAACCCAAATCTTTTGTGCCAGGTGACTTGCGATTTCAATGGAATAATAAATAGATTTTGAAAGTTTGATTGTAATTGTTTTTTTAAGTGTTTTTTTATTTAAAAATATATAAAAATAGAATTTTGTTTAGTTTTTAAAAATTATTTTTAATATTAGTATATCAAAATAATATAAAAACACTATAAAATATTAATTTAAAATAAATAAAAAAATTAATTTTTTTAAATATTTTTAAAACACGAAAATAAACCAGACAACTGTTATATGCAGTCAGGCAAGCGATTACCCACGGTTTCAAAACGGAGCTTCTCCAGTTTTGTTTTTTCAAGGATAATAGGTTACGTCGTGGTGGTTTTTGACCTTTTGATTAGAATAAAAGCTCGAATTGCCAACCCTTTTACTCCAAAACAATTAATTAAAAAAAAAGAGATAATAAAGTTATCGTGGAGCAAGACATCATCAATTGTAGATTATAATGCTACTCTATCATGTTTCTTCTTCTTCTTCTTTATGTTTTTGCATCTTTTATTTTTTTTTAATCACGCTGTTTTTTTTTATCTTTCCGTATTTAATTAATTTAGATTTGGTTTTAATGATTTCTTTCTCTTGGTTTGGTATAAGATTCTCGAGGTGTTAAAAAAATAAATTAGACACTGGATTAATGCTTCATTCATGCGATAAGATAAAATTTATTTTTATTAATTTAAAACAATTAAATATTTATGGATCAAATTTAAAAATAAAATAAATATTCAATTTTTTTTTTTGGTTGAAGTTGGAGACTGAATTGAATGAACAAAGGAAAAATAGCTGGTGCCTGTTATACGTACGCCAACATGTGAGAGACGTTGCTGCAACATGTCTGGCTCGAGAGGCACCTTTCCCTGGTATAGTTATAAAAGTCTGTTCCTCGATGAATCATTTTTCTTTCTTTTCCTCACCTTTTTTTTTTTTTTGGGTTTACATGTCTGGCTCGCTCCCTCCAAATTAGAAAAGTGGGCTATATTTTTTAATGTCAAATTTAATCTTTATTTTTTATTAAAATTTTCAGCAATAATTATAGCTCGTTTTGCAAAATTGATGTTCGATTAACAATAAAATAATGTTTGTAATATTAACGTGCGAGAAAATATAAAATGTGAGACATATTTTTTTTTTTAAAATAATGATGATGCAATAAAAAAAGGAGACATAATCCATAGTGGGTTGCAAGGGACACCCACAGTTTTTTTATCCTTTAATCTTTTAGTCACCTTATTTTTTTATCAATTTGATCTTTCCATACTCAATTAATTTTTTTAATTGAATTTAATAATTTGTTTTGATTGTTATAATATAAGATTCTCGAGTAAAAATAAATTTTAAAATTTAATTAGCGCTAAATTTATCTCTTTTTTTTTTAATTCATCCTCATAAAAGACAACCTTTTTTTATTTTATTTTTAGCCATGTTAAGTTTACAAGTCCTGAGCAATGTAAGAAAAGGAAAGCTGAAAAGCTCTCGGGTGATTTGTTTTATGTTTTTTCAGCGATTCAAATATGCCTCCGGATGCTGGGACCCGAAGACCCAATAATGTAATAAGGGCGCCACTTCACGGGTGGGTCCGAACTTGCATTAATTACTGTCTCCTCCGTATTCCCTCCAGATGCAGATTGGACAGCACAACATAAATGAGATTGGAGTTTTATTTTTACTCCCCCATTTTCACTCGCTGTAAATCTTAATTACCAGTAAAAATTCGGGTACGCATAGTAGGATTATTTTTTAAAATATTTTTTATATTGAAATATATTAAAATAATTTTTTTATTTTTTAAAAATTATTTTTAAAATCAATACATTAAAACAATTCAAAATATAAAAAATTTTATTTTTTAACAAAAAAAACATTAAATTCTTTTAAAAACATGATTACAACTACTTTTTCAAACGCTTACAATAATCTAACATTATGATGTTTCCAGGTGTCATCAACAAGGTAACAAGTGGTGCACGAAGAAAATCAATCTATGATGATATTTTCATTTTCTCTATACTTTCATGATATTGGATTTTATAAATAAATCACCAACAGTTGATTTCAATATAAATATCAAACAATAAAACTTTTATTTTTCTAGTTTTTGATTTTTTTTATAATCATGAGTGTCGGGTTAGTTTATGTATATTTCAATTAATTCTTCGAGATCTTAAAGTTAATGATCAATCTTTAATGACATTAAAATCTGTGATGCTCATACTGATAAATTATAAAAACAAATCAAAAAATGAGATTGAGTTATAAATCTCAAAGTTAAAATAACACATTTTTTTTGTTGTGTAGTAACTTTTTTTTTCTCTTTTTCAGTGCTACCTGATAAATGCATTTCAAATGGGGCTATACAATTTAAGTAGGTAGTTATTTAGAATGGAATTTATTAAGTAATTTTATGTTATTTTAAAAGTAATTAGATAGAACCTATCAATTATTTTCTGGGATTTACTTTAAAAAAAAACTAAAAAAATATAACCAGAAAAACAGGAATTTTAGATTAAAATATTATTATTATTTTTGTTATTCATAAATTTTATATTCTTTTCTTTTTATTTATATATTTTTATTTAAAATAAACCAAAAAAACTAGTATATAACACTAACCAGTTACTCATCGATTATTATAAATTTTTTCGCATTTACTGAGAAATAGAAAGAGGTAGTTATTGATATCCTGGAAGCGTTGTTTATTTGTTACGTGAAAGACGGGCATGGCGACTAGACAAGCAATAATTATTATAGCAGAGTTCATAATGATCCCAAATCTGGCCACATAACGTTCCCCTAACGCGCGCGCGGAATTAACAGTCAAACGCAGACGGAAAACAAAACAATAATATCTTGGTCGTGTGTGCGTTTCCTTTCCGTCCGCTCCACGCTGACAATGACATGTCTATCCACACGCCCACGAGCTCCCCACTGCCCGCCCTCATTAGCTTCCTGCTTTGCGTCTGATTACTGTGACAGAGAAGAAATTAAAATCCTAAAAACTGTCTGGGAGGGCAATTTAATTGTATTTAAATTAAAATTATTATTTTTTGTTATATATTAGGTAGAAGAGGTTCGAACAGCGGTTAAATGATATACTTAATGTTATAATAGCTGATTTTATTAATATATAGAATTAATTGAGTTTATTTAATTAAGTTAAAATGAAATTGAATTGCGGGTGGACTGTGTGAATTAGTTATGGGAAAGATGAATTATATTTAATAAGACTCGTTGAGTTTATTGTTTATTTTTTAAAAAGTCAAAGAGGCCGAAAACAGGCCTCTAAATTTTAAGATCACGCGCGTGAGAACTGCACAGCTGACCGCGCATATAATACCTGCATTTATAAATCAATAATTAAGTGGGTGTGAGGTAGTGAAGTTAAAATATTGTTTTTAAAAATTTAATATTATTTTATTTAATATTTTTGAATTATTTTGAAATATTTATATTAAAAATAAAATTTAAAAAATAAAAAAATATTTTTAAATAAAAAATATTTTAAAACAAAATACTTACCATAGTCTCAAAAAGTTTTATATATTACTTTTAAAAAAACTCCGTGGTATTATCCTTAAGAAAATACAAGGCACAAAACCAAAATGAAGTATGGCCCCACTTTCCCTTCTACGGGACCCACAATTCCCTTCTTCTCTATCTATCTGTAGTTTTCACCCTATCATCACCTGTATATCACACTCCCTCTGCATAAAAATGGAGCGCTAAAAAGCTTAATGCTTTTCCTTCTCTCTCCTTTTGGTTTCTTCAAAGCATACTAGTTAGCAGTAGAAGCAGAAGTAGAAATAGTGGTTCGAAAAACTCAGTACCTTCTTCTTCTTCATAGATTTTTCTCAAGCTCTCTCTCATTCCGTCCCTTTGTTCAGGTACCTTACTCTCTCTCTCTCTCTCTCTCTCTCTCTTAAGTCTCTATACCTCTCTCTGTGCGCTCTATCACTTTAGAAAACCTGAAAGTTTATGCTCAAGGGCATTTATCAGATTCCCTTTTCTGGATTCCTTTCTTGGTTGGTTTTTCTTTTCTTTTGTATTGGATTAGTCATTGGTTCTTAAAGTTCTTGGGGAAATAGTGATTAGTTCTTACTGTACGAACTTTGATTTTCTAACTTTGGACTTAGTAAAAATGGTTTATTTTCTGTTAATTTAAAGCTTGAAGACAGACGGGAAATTCCAGTTTTGCTATTTGATTTTGACTGTATCTTGATTTGATTTAATTTGGGATTTTGCTGTTTTTGTTGAAAGCTCATGCATTGACTCTAAAAAGTACCGAGTTTGGATACATTTCAGTTTGAATTTTTCTTTTTTGACTTTGACATGATTTAAGCTCAGATGGTATTTTGTATAACTGGTTCTTCTTTCCTATGGTTGAATTTGGTTCATGTTAATTTGAATTTGGATCAAATTATTGATCAGTTTGTGATTTATTCGTTCAAATATGAAGGCTTCAAAGGCTGACCCAGGTGGGGGTATACGACTATTGATTGAGGCTGCTTGATTATTTCTGGTTTTGATTCCAAGTCCTCATCAAGATTATCGCCTACAATCTGCCGTTCAACTTTTTTTAGTGGTTTTTTTGTGTGGATCTTTTGTTTGCTGCAACATTAATGGTTTGCTTGTTGGTAGCAGTTCCACGAAGTTGCATTTTCTTAATTTGGATATGAGTGATTCTTGTGAAGTTATTAGTTGTTATTGAAAGTAAAGGCTATAGTTAACTGGTGTTATAGTTGAAGAAATGGAGAGCAGAGAGGGAGAGAGCTGGCGGGAATTGGTGAGAAAGATGCTTCCTCCAGGAGTTCCTCTCCCTGAAGATGAGACTGAGCTTGATTATTCTATAGCGATGGTGTATGATGGCCCACCAGTCTCTTATGATGTCCCGAAAGTTGAACCTCTTGATGTAATTTCTCATGTGATCCTGACTGCAGAACCGCTTTCAGAATCACAAAGATTGGTTTCAAATCCAGGTCCTCCAGTAATTGAACCAATACCTTTACCCGTGTCTCGAATAGCTGGTGTCACTGGTTCACCTAATCAAAGTCCTAGAATATCAGCAAGCTCAGAGTCAGTAGTCTCTGTCTTGCAAAACCCTGAATTTTCTTCTGCTTCAGCTTCAGCTTCTCCAGGGTCAGTCCAAAATTCTCTTAGTCATCCTCCCAAACAAATGGCTAATGAAGTAAAGAGAGTGCCAGTTGTTACATTTAACACTGTTGATCGATCTGAGAGGAAAGATGTAAAGAAGCTAGATTATCCAGGGTACGTTGGAGTTTCAAAGGAAAAGAAGAAGAAAAAAAGTAGGGTTTGTTACAGGTGTGGAAAGGGGAGGTGGGAAACCAAGGAATCATGCTTGGTTTGTGATGCTAAATATTGCAGCAATTGTGTGCTTCGAGCCATGGGATCTATGCCTGAAGGGCGCAAGTGTGTGACATGCATTGGTCAGCCAATTGATGAATCAAAGAGGTCAAAGTTGGGCAAACATTCAAGGGTTTTATCACGATTACTCAGTCCTTTGGAAGTCAAGCAAATTATGAAAGCAGAGAAAGAATGTTCGGCTAATCAGCTTCGGCCAGAGCAGTTGATTGTGAATGGATTTCCTCTGAAACCAGAAGAGATGTCTGAATTACTTGGATGCCCATTACCTCCGCGGAAATTGAAACCTGGTAGATATTGGTATGACAAGGAATCTGGTCTTTGGGGAAAGGTGAGTTGAATTTTAAAATTCAAATTGAGAAAATATCAATCAGGTCTCTTTCTACCTGACCTTGTGGGAAAAAAAAATTAAGTTCCTTCAGGCTAGCATGAATTAAATGTTTTTCCTTGCTATTTTGCAGGAGGGAGAAAAACCAGATAGAATCATTAGTTCAAACTTAAATTTCACAGGGAAACTCAGCCCTGATGCAAGCAATGGTCGCTCGGAGGTTTACATTAATGGTCGGGAAATAACCAAACTTGAACTGAGGGTTCTAAAAGTAAGTTCTTCATCCAGTTATTCTTGTACTGGTGTGTGATGCAAACAGCAACATTTAGATTCTTGCTAGATAAATGAAAATAGCTGCTAGGTAGTTTGGGATTTGATTTTTATCCTTTGCTTTTATGAACTTCAGTGCACATTCCTTATGTGTGTCTACATTTTGATAATCATTTTGGGGTTGTCGGTATTCAACCTCATTTAGGCTTGCTGTTCTTATCCCAAGTTCTCTCGCTTAGTTAACAAAATATTGGATTTGTCAAGTTTTCTTGTGTAGTTAATAAAGTAATAGGATTTGTTAGGCACTTCCATTTACAGAAAAATTATTTCAAGCACGTTTTCCTATTTTAATTGCTGACTACAAATGCTTGGGAGGGAACTTTCTGATTTCAATTTTGCTTTAAATCTCCAATTTTTCCTGGAGGAAATTGGACAATGCCTTGTTTTTTTTATATATTTATTGCTGACATTTTCATTTGCACTCAGCATTGACAAAAGATGAGCACGGTGGTAGGTTGAAATCTTAAGTTGATACTGTTAATAAATTGTGTTCCATTTTGTGTTACAGGAAAAACTAGATATGTTAAAATGACGATGTCTTATGAATTCCCACAACTATTGTATATCCCCTTCCAAAGTTGTCTAAAGCTCTGTTCCCATAAATGAAGAATGCAATGCTAGTACAAGTATAAGCAGTCATGAAGCTGCAACATGTAGTTCATGCATGTTTAAACATAGACTGTAGGCCTTGAATATATTGTCACCATTAGGGATGCTAATGAGTGTAAAGATAGAGAATCTCTAAACAGAGGTTAGGGATGCATGTAGATTGGTGAAGGCTAGAAAGATAGTAGCTGTGGATGCAGAACAGCCTAATAATGCTTCATGCTAGTTGAATTCAGCATGGTCACTGCTTGGTTATGATGCCCATCATAGCTGGAGAACAGCTTAACCTTATACTTGAGCCCAGCTTGTGAATGTTTAGTAGTGTATTATTGATGTTGCACAACAATACTTTATTTCATATTAGTGTTCTTGTGGCATAATTGGTTGCTACCATAGCTAGACTGAGTTTTTGGATTGGTCTTCCTTACTGAGTAGATGTATTATTGTGTATTGTCTGTGCTTTTGGTCACTTTGGTTCATGTCCAGCGCAATAGCTAACCTGGTTTCCTAATGTTTTAGCTGGCGAAGGTGCAGTGTCCTCGAGACACTCATTTTTGGGTCTATGATGATGGTCGTTATGAAGAGGAAGGTCAGAATAATATCAGGGGAAATATTTGGGAGAAGGTACGTGCTGGAAACTCCTTATTAGAAGTTTGTGGTCAGTATAAAATCACAGGTCCTGTATTGATCATTTGGATTTGCTCTTTGCTAGACAGGCATCAACTAGGATTGTTAGTACACTTTTCTCTTTGCCTGTGCCCCATGGTCAACCTCATGGACAGAGAGATGAGGCCAGCAATTACACCACCGTTCCAAATTATCTAGAGCAGAAAAAAGTACAGAAACTTCTTCTACTTGGGATTCAAGGCTCTGGAACTAGCACTATCTTCAAGCAGGTATGGCCTTTCCGTTGGTGCTTTGATTGGCTATGGTCTAGAGAGTAGTCAACTGTAAACTTCTTCTAATTTGTTAGGGGATTGACATTCGGTAAATATGACCTTTTATGAGTTGGTTAAGGTTTCTGAAACACAAATTTTCCTGTATTTGTGTTCAAATTTCCATCTTGAATGTGGTTATTTTGAGGTTTTTGTTCATGTCATATGGGATGGTTATCCAAATGATTAGTTATCATTTTTGTTTGTAAGAGTTGTCATGTCCAATTAGCAACTTCATTTTGATAATTTGTTTCTTACTCGAAGTCAAACTTAATTGGAGCAACAAGTTCATTGATTGCACTGGGTGTTGTATTACCTTGTTCAAGTTTTGAGCCATTTACTGAATTCTATTTAAACTATGCATTACTAGTCAACTTCAAGTGATGCAAACAAAACTTTTTACCAATCATATTTTGCTAAGATAGAGTGAAGAACTTGAGATATCATGGGCTTGATGCATGTAGGATAAAGATCAGACTCTCTCTTGCATTTTTCAATAGAATTACAACTCAACCTGAGTTCGATAAGATGCAAAATTTCTAGTCATTTTTACTAAAGCCCCGTGCTAGAACTTGAAATGTCTTTTTATGATCGTTGATATCTTTCTTGATGTGCATTATGCATCACTTAAACAGGCCAAATTTTTGTACGGGAGCAAGTTTACTGCAGAAGATTTGCAAGATATCAAGTTGATGATCCAGAGCAATATGTACAAATATCTTAGCATTTTGCTTGATGGGCGGGAGCGCTTTGAGGAGGAGGAAGCCTCTTGGATGAAGTCGCTTGGTGACGAAGACCAAAACTCAGAAGCAGGTAATATCTTAATTTCTAGTTTTTCTTTTCATGCATTAAAATTCTTGGGTATATTCTGTACTTGTATGTTATCAAATATTTATTCAATAAAAGCCTATAACAATCACTTTTTAATCTTAAATTTTTTGGGGAGTTCATAAACTGAAATTATACAACCCAAGATTTAGATGCTAACTAAATTAATTTTTTACATATATAGAAAAATTAACAAGTTTCATTCAACATTCTTTTTTATAAAGTCCCTTAAAAATTAAAATTATAATATTATTTATGCTTAAAAATTGTTGAATTCACAACATAAAATAGGAGTAATGTATTCATCTTATTAGAAAAGAAACTTCCATTATAATTTACTTATAACATTAATGTAGAGAACATTCAAATGAGATATTTTTAACATGAGAGAGGGAGATTGGTGCTGATTAGCTCTACAAAATGCTCAATATAGAAAAAAACATGCTAAAGAAGGAAACGGCACAGTTATTGCATGCCATAAGATCTAGTGGCAACTAGGCATGGGCTTGTGCTATGCTGCGGGTTTGTATTTTTTCTGAAAAACGATATTAAGCGATGCAAACGGTCTGTATTTTATTCATGAAAAACGATGTCTAGGTGATGCTAACAGTTCTAAAGAAATAAGAGAAATTAACTATTTGATGTATAACACAAATTGAGATTAATGAGTTGATTTTATTTTAATTAGATGATAAAAGAAAAGACAATGATATTAATCAGAATTTTTTTTTCAAAAAATATTACGATACCTTGGAAAAAAACGGTGGAAGCATGAAATTGGATAAAAAAAGATGAAAAAATTAGACTGGGTCAACAAACACAGAAGAACTTAACCGGGGGAAAAATTAACTGCACAAAAAGATCTAAAATAAAAAATAGTAATTAAAAGAACAAGGGTGAAAATCTAAATAAAAAATAAATTAGAGGGCAACTAAATTTTTTCAATTAAAGGGTTTAATTGAAAAGAAAAATAACTCAAGCAAAAAGAAAAAAAATAAAAGAGTGAGGAAAAAATTGAGAAAAAATAACACACCTTAAATCTGGATTGAAGAGTGAGATAAAAAACCAATAAAACTTTTATAAAAGGGTTAAAGAAAAAAAAAAGAAATCCAAATAATAAGGACCAAATAAAAAAAAGAAATACATGAAAAATTGAAATTGAAGAACTAAATCAAAAAGGAATAACACTTATTAAAAAGAACAATAGATAAAAAAAATTTAATAAAAAAAGGACAAATTTTCATCGAGAGGATTAAATTGAAGAAAAAATAAACTAATATACCAAAACACATTATTCCAAAGTCATTTTGTTTATTATCATTACCATCACCACCACCATAAAATTACTACCACTACTAACCATAAAATTACTATTATTGTTATTATTATTATTATCACTATTACTATTAGTAGTATTATTACTACGGTCATTATTATCATTGTTGTTGTTGTTGTTGTTATTTTAATTATGATCACAATTATTAATATTATCATCACAATCATTACTATCATTAACACCATTACAATTATAATAAACTATCATCATTACCATTATTAATATTATTATTATTAGTATTATTGCCGTTACTATTATTATTACTGTTATTATCATTATTATTATTGTTGAAAAAATAAAAACCATAAATTTGATTTGAAGGATAAAATTGAAAACCATAAAAACTTTGACAAAAGAATCAAGAAAAAAAACCAAGAAATCAAAAGAAGAAGGACCAAATTGATTATTTTTTTATTATTGAAAAAAAAAATTTAAATTGACTTGAAGGATAAAATTGAAAGCATAAAAACTTTGACAAAAGAAAAAAAGGAACAAAATAAGAAATCAATAGTAGATGGACTGAACCGAAAAATATTATATATAAAAATTAGAGTTGAAGGATTAAATTGAAAATCATAAAAATTTAACAAAAGGGAAAATGACAAAAATAAACAGTCAAAACTAAAAGGACTGAAACTGGAAAGGCAATAAACACAGGGACTAGAGTGCATCTCTCTATGTAAGGGAGAGAAATGAAGGGGAAAAAAAGAAATGGCTACCTTTAGATGACATGCGCTGGCCATAAAGGAAGAGTACATGGCAGAGCACAAAATGAGACAGCAAAAGACGATTTTTCAGTACATCACATGCCAATAGTGTTAAATTACTCCATCACTCTTGACCAACCCCATTAATCATAAAAAAACCTTCAGGAAAAGATGTCAATACCCTTGTTTACATGGTCTATTTTTTTTACCCCTAAGGACAATACAATTAAAAAGTAAAAATACCAAAACAACCTTGTTCAACAATACTAGTTTTTTTTTTCTAGAGGTATTTTAGTTATTTTACTGAGCATTAAAAGACGAATTGACGAAAACACCCCCTAATAATAAATTGGTAATGGCAAATGAATCATGTAAAAAGACCAAAACACCCCTAAATCAAAAGCAATCAATTTTTCTTGCCAAGGCCATAAACATCACTCCACTATTGTAGTGCATTGTGAAGTGTGTCTATGGCTACAGGAAATCTCCTTTGAGTGTATTTGTTATGTACCATATCATGCTTACATCATGGGATGGATAATGGCATCAATAATGTATGTACAAAGCAAGGAAAAAGAACAATAAAACAAAGATTTAAATGAAAAACTTTCTTAAAAGAGTAGAGAGTTAAGGTATGGGAGAAAGGTGTTTCATTGATGAAAAGAAGAAATTTCACTTCATTAACTGCTTGATTGATGCTTGAATGAACGAATGCTTGATTCTTTATTGGACCATATCCGATTGGGCTTTCATTCTCGATTGAGGGCATATAGTTTTAGTATATATGCACCCCTGCTTCGTGTTTGAAATGCACACTCTCTTCATAGCCCGAGTCTTCTCTACTAATGTAAACTTCCTCTAAAAATTTTCTGCCAGCAACCACCACCTTTATCCCAAATGCTTTACATTGTTAAGGGTGCTTTCGCAGGATGGAGAAACCATCTGATATATAGCATCAAGAATGAGGAATATTATCCTATACCAGAGTTTATATTTATATGTCCTCTTTTAATTTTGTACATGAACTCTTTTTGTGTTGTTTCTTTTGCCTCTCTTACTGAAGAAACAATTGTGTGCAAACATGATTTACCAATGAGTTCAACATGTCATGGTTCAAAAAATGTGACCATATGTTTCATGATGTATATAGTACCTGGAAAGTTTATAGAAGGGGGAAATCTAATGCTACAAGCATGTCTATCTGGCTTGATCCTAATTGGAGCTAACCTAGAAGAAGTTCTGCAATTTTTGTTGTAACCAGTCAATTTATTTAGCATCAAGGAAGTGACTTGCCAACTAGTATAAACCGTAGTGAACCTCCCTGGGCACCTCCTTATTAGCCTATATATGTTAGTTGTAACCCTCACTTTTGGAGGATGGATTTTTAGTGAATGAAATTGAAACTTTCAGCATACAAAGATGTGTGATGCATCTTATTTTAGGAGTGATGCCTTCCTAGGAATGATTTCTGGGAGCCCTAGTGTGAAGCTAGGTTTGTTTTCTTTCTTTTAATCTATTTGATCCTTAGTTCCTTGTTTGTTTACTTTTCTAAGCACAACCTTAAGCTAAGCACACCCCAATCCCCATCTACACCCTAGTTTCCATACCCTTACCTATCAAATCTGTTATAATTTGCAAACCATAGTTTAGGTGCTGTAATCGAAGATCCTGCACCATTTAATGTCACATAGGTTTACTATGCCGAATATGCAAAGCACTTTCCTGTTTTCATGAATTCTAAGTGCTGCACGGTTGTCTAAGGATGTGCATGTAATTTTATTTATTTATTTTTTTATTTGAGCACAAACAATTGGATAGCCCTCTTTTAAGGAAAAATTAAAATATACCAATTTTCATCAAAAGAAACGTTAGGTACTACAATGCAATGTTATGCGACTGTTGGGGCTACAATGCAATGTATGCAACATAAAGCAAGTATACAATAAAAATTCAGATGAAAGTTCCATTAAACCAATAACTCAATCAAATTATATTCTTCATAAATAATGTGCTCTGAAAGGTGAGAGTCAAATAATCTGCCTTTTTCTTAAAGAGCACAACTAAGTAATATAGAGGGATTAAAATTTGATATCCCAAATCTTGTGACGGGGTAGCGTTTCATTTCTCCTCTTCATTTCATTTCTTGACTGGTAAGCATTTGGAGGTTTTGATTTTCGGTGCGTGTGAGTTAACTTCTTCGGCAAGTTAGGGCAATTTCCAGTAATCTCGACATTATTTTTAGGAATTTATCATGAAATGGTTCTAAATGTGGTTATGGTTTTTTTATTATTATTATTATCTTTTTCTTCGGTGGGTGGAGGGAAAATAATTCAGTGCATTTTCTTTTCAATCAGAGCTAAACTCTAAACCTTTGAGTAATCTGATGGAGGCTATCATTTGTTTGCTCTTTCTAGGTGGAGATGTTGACCATAGTGAAACTAATCACTGTATCTATTCGATCAACCCAAGGTTGAAGCATTTCTCTGACTGGCTACTGGATATTATAGCCACTGGAGATTTGGATGCTTTCTTCCCTGCAGCAACACGGGAATACGCTCCATTAGTTGAGGAGGTGTGGAGAGATCCTGCTACACAGGAAACATATAGAAGAAAAGATGAGCTTCACTTCCTTCCAGATGTTGCCGAGTACTTCTTGAGTCGGGTAGAATTCTGCATTTTACATCAGTTGGTTGTACAAGATTTAGCTGTTGCAATATGCCATTTGTTTATTTCTGAATTCTTCTTAATCACCAAGTTGTTAATTCTAACATTGTTGGTGTCTCGCATTTAATGGATGTCTATTACATATTTTGATCCTAGATAAACTCTAATTACCATTATGGTCTTGAATGGCAATATCATGTGGCCTTCTTTCTTTCAGGCTGTTGAGATCTCAAGCAATGAATACGAACCTTCTGAACGTGATATTCTCTATGCAGAAGGGGTCACCCAAGGAAATGGTCTTGCTTTCATCGAATTTTCCCTTGATGATCGGAGTCCAATGTCTGAAACATACACAACTAATCTGGATGCTCCACCCCCACCTCTGACCAGGTAAGTTTTCTATACTGTTCTGCGTAATCCACAAAATATGCCAACTGTAGCACAAAACAGAAAAATAAAATAAAATTAACAGATTTCTTCAACTTTACTAGAGGCATTCACATTGTGAGCACCCTAGCTCAGACCTTTTTTTTTAATGGAAAGACAGCATGCCTTAATGAAAACTAACACATTTTCATGATAACTGACCTTGTGTGGAAGTGCACAGATCTGAGGTCAGAATCTCTCTCCCTCTCTCTCTACAAGACATCAAATTCAGAAACACACTTCATATATATTGGGACCTTGAATTTTTGCACACACAAACACACTTCAAGTTCATGGCATTTAAACTTGAAAATCAATACTCTTTTTTCTTTCATTATGTTGGCTGAATTCGAGTATTCATGCCTGCAATTTTCTTTTTTCAGATATCAACTGATTAGAGTAAATGCGAAGGGAATGAATGAGGGATGTAAATGGGTGGAAATGTTTGAAGACGTTCAAGCAGTGGTATTCTGTGTAGCCCTTAGTGACTACGATCAAATGTGGCTTGTGCCAGAGAGTAGTGGCACTGGATCTCTACTTCGGAACAAGATGATAGAAAGCAAGGAGCTATTTGAGACAATGATTAGGCACCCATGCTTTAAGGATACACCTTTTGTGCTGATACTTAACAAGTACGATGTCTTTGAAGAGAAGGTTAATCGGGTGCACTTAAGTGCTTGTGAGTGGTTTAATGACTTCAGTCCGGTGCAACCTCACCACAACAACCAATCACTTGCTCACCAGGCCTACTACTATGTTGCAATGAAGTTTAAAGATCTATATGCTTCCATCACAGGCCGTAAACTTTTTGTATGGCAAGCTAGGGCAAGGGACCGAGTGACAATTGATGAGGCATTTAAGTACACAAGGGAGGTTCTGAAGTGGGATGAGGAGAAAGAGGATAATTACTATGGTGGAGCTGAGGATTCATTCTACAGTACTGACATGAGCTCCTCACCATTTGTTAGGCAAGAGTGATGCTCTTGAATTCCTTACATTTCCTTTATAACATGTATAAAGGAAATTAACTTCATCACCAGTATCCTAAACCTTCTAAATAAGTCACTTGTTTGTGATCTTTCATTGTGAGGTCAATTTTTATTGATGACATTGGTGAGGGAATCAGGTGGAATCAATCTACTTTCTCCTTGATGGAGCGTGCTGGTGGGTAAACTTTGCTTTCACAGTCCTGCACGTATTACCAATTTTTATAAATAGGTGGGGGATGAAATCATTTGGTGAAATGTTGAACTGTCTTTAAATTGGTGTCATAAATGGTGCGCAACTTATGAAGTATTTACAATAGATTAAAGTCAATAATAGCTGTATTGTCTAAAATAGACTTGATAACAAAAATAGATTTAATAACATCCAAATTGATGCTCAGAGATCAATCAGCAGCCATTTGCTGCCAATTAAGATTTGATGTCGAGTCAACTTCTGTAAGAGGAGGATTAGTCCGAGCAAAACCTTGATCTCAACAAGAGCAGGATTGGTTTGAGCAAAACCTTGATCTCAACAAGCAGACCTCAAAGCCAAATGATCGTAGCACATGTAGTGGACATAGCACAACATTCAACCTTGGTAGAAAACTAGGAGGCCATTGCCTGTATCTTGTCCTTCCAAGAAACAAGAGCATCACCAAGAAATATGCACAAGCCAGTGGTAGAACAATGGCTGTCTAGACAGCCAACCAATCAGTATTGTAGTAAGTTGTCAAAGTCAATGGAGAATCAAATGGAAAGAGCAACTCATAAGTGGTATCATGCAATGAACTACAACCGGAAAAGCTAGGAATTGGCTCACTTGTTGAACAAACAAAGCAATGTATGGACGAGTACTAGTCATGTAAACCAAGCTCCCAACAAACTTGCGGTAGAGAGTACAATTTACACAAAAGATCCCCTTCTTCCTTTCTCAACTTAAGATTGATCTCCATTGGTGTATCAACAGAAGTAGCATCAACAAAACCTGCAAAGAAAATATGATTGGTGGTATACTTACGTTGATTCAAGAAGATTTCCTTGGAAGTCGCATGAACCTCCAAACCCAAAAAATTATGGAGAAGACCTAAGTAATTCATATGGAAGGATGAACTCAAGGATTGTTGAAGTTATGAACAAAGTTAGTGCTTATAAGAAGAATGTCATCCATAACATCTAATGTTTGATGAATAAATAAGTTGCACAAAAGAAAGCTTCCTCAAAGTGAACATAATTTCTTAAACCATGCATGAGGAGCTTCTTTCAAACTATGAACGTTTCAACTTGCAAACATTCTCAGAAAAAGAATTGGGCAGACCCAATAAGAGTCACGTAAAGATGT
Source organism: Populus nigra (assembly GCF_951802175.1). Classification (NCBI taxonomy): domain Eukaryota; kingdom Viridiplantae; phylum Streptophyta; class Magnoliopsida; order Malpighiales; family Salicaceae; genus Populus; species Populus nigra. The sequence goes on from NC_084859.1 coordinate 12,592,753, forward strand.
CCTTTTTGAGATCACCATGAAGAAACATATTTTTTACATTTATCTGGTAAAAGAGGCCAAGACCAGGAAGCAACAATGGTCAAAACTGTCTGAATTGTTGTCACGACATGATATCTCATGTTTGATTTTATTGGTTAGAAATATACCATTGGTATAGATTAAGATATATATCGTAGCCTTCATGATATAGAGAATGAGGAGTGAAGGATCAGCCTGAGAGCTATGAAAACCCAAGGAAATTAAGTAGCTATGGAGACGATTGAACCAAATCCAGGACGCCTGTTTTGATGCATACAAAGACCGATGAAGTTTGTAAATATGATATGACGAAGTAAGATCAACAAAACCTGGGTGTTGCTACATATACACATCAGTGTTAAGATGCCTATTGAGAAAGGCATTATGCACATCCAACTAACGAACCGGTCGGCCATGAGAGGGACTGATGCTCAAGACTATTTGAATTGTGTACGGTTTGAAAACCAGGCTGATCATCTCCTCAAAATCAACCCCTCCTGATACCATTTGGCCACAAGGCACACCTTATAGCATTTAACATAATCATTTAAACCCATTTACAACTTATAATATTCATGAAAACAGAGTAGGAACCAGCAACCATGTGTTATTACAAATAAGGGCTGAACTCAGGATTAGTAACGGTGACAAGAACTAGTTGAGAAGTATATTGACAACGATATAAGGTCATAGGATGATGCAGATACGATGGCATAGAGGAGAAAACGGTAAAGAAAGAGGAGAGGAGGGACTAAGATCGACCAAGACGTTAAGACCAAGTAAGGAAAACAGAGATAAAAATGAAAAAAAAAAAGAATGAAAGACAATACGAGATGGTGATAAGGTCGAGGGTAAGGAAAAAAAGGGGAGGGAGATCGAAGGAAGGAAGAAGATTGAGTTGTTGATAGGGATGGAAAGGAAGGAAGGCTTAGAAAAGTTTGGCCAGGATATCAGACCCCAAGTGTCTAATGAGAAAGAGGAAAGGAGTCCGAAGGAAGTGCAATGCCGTCTAATATTAAAAAATACAATCCATTCAGGTTTGAGCCTTGTGGTTGCTCATATGATGGCCACTGGAGGCTTACATGGTCATTAACTTCAGGGCCCGTGGGATTAGTCGAGGTACACGCAAGCTGGCTCGAACACCTACGTTAAACTAAAAAAAATACAAATCAATACAATGATAATCAATATGAAAAAAAGGCTATAGCCAAGAAAAACACATGGAGAATAGCGACAGTTCATTTTATGATGATAGCACGAGCAAAGAAAGTAGAAAACTCGAGCAATGAACAATGGCGACATCACAGAGATGGATTCATAGCCACAATCTATCTAGAGCAGTTTAATGCTAGTGTTGAATTGCTTTTCAACCATGGTATAAAATTGAATAAAAACACTAAAGCATATGATTTAGCACGCATGGAAAAATACTTTGTAAATTTGGAAAAATGGCTTGTAAAAACAATAAAGTTAAGGAGGTACCCTTCAAATGAGAACGTGGAAGAGGGACCCAAACACCACTAAACAATAACCCCAACAAAGCAGAGTTCATATGTTTTGAACGACTTAATGACAATCTATTAAATCTGTACAGAGGACAAGCAGTATACTGAAAAGATGAGCTAGAAAAAAATAATCAAAATTATGTTTATTCAAAAACAAGTGATGAAAGACGTCAGTGTGAGGATAACCAAGACATCTATACCGAATGTCAGAAGTGGAACAAACAATAGACAATGCACGATGGATCAATTTAGAGGAGGCCATCTTTAACGCTGAAGGATAGCCTTGGACACTTGCTCCTCAAGGAAACATGAATCACCATGAAATTTAAAAAGGCTTTATTTTCATGAGAAAATGGACTCGCAAGGTGTTGGTGGATGTTGAAATGAAGGAATCACTAAGATAAGAGATAGAAAGTCCCTTACCATTACCAAATCTCGAGATGATTTAAACCAGTATAAAGTTCGATGTGGGTTATAACGTGATAGTGTTCATGTCTAGACATCAAGTAGAAGTACTATGTAAAGTCGGTCTATTGTCAACTCCATTATCATAATTCATCATGACCATTGAAGGACATTATAAGATCAGTGGCACTAGTTTGGGCCTTGCAACGACGGTGGTAACAAGATCCTTAAACTCCAAACACAGTCACTTAAATAATTAAAAGTTGGTCAGCTCTTGGATTTACTCTTTAATAATCATGAGTTCGAGTTCCCTTAGAATTATTGAAAGCTTATATAATCATTAACTTCAGGGCTAGTAAAATGAATCGAGATACATTTATAAAAAAAATTAAAATCAGTCAAGTCAAGTTCCTTATGTCCATCATGGTATGGTTTTCCTCGCTACGGATATGCTGTGACAGTCTCATCCAGAGATTGCTCCAGTCCCAGTAAAGCTGAATGCAAGGACGTTATACGAGTAATGGAAGGTGAGGCCAAAATAAAAGATAATGTGTCCCAAACAGCTTTCAAAGCAGTGCAACCAAGAATTAGAGACTTGGTGTTGATGTGGTGTTGAAGAAATTCAAGTGGACAGATATCGTTGCCATCAACAAACCCGTATAGACCTTGTCCAACCAGAAACAACTCAACTTCAGCCTCCCAAAATAAGTAATTTTCGTGAATAAGTTTTAAGAAATATAATGGCGAGAATTATATGATGTAGAAATGAGGTCGGCTGTGTTGAGATTGATGGTCGACGATTGCGAGTTAAGAGCATAAGAATAGATATATATATATATATATATATATATGTTTTTACAATTAATGGATAGGCTCTTCTACTATATATATATTAAACTAAAGAATAATCAGAGATAAAAGAATAGATAGCAGGTTTGGCAACGCTTGTATTGTATTGGCTTAGAGTATAAATACAAGTATATGGCCTAGCCTACTGCTGTCCTGTCGGCCCATCTTTCCTCAAAATGGAGAACTCGGGCTTTTACTGCAATCCAGCGCCTTTGAACGCACTGCAGGGGCATTGGGTGCCCAACCTCCACTGCTCCATCTTCCACGGCAGTCTGTAGCTCAGTCAGCAACTGCTTGCTGAGCCTTGGCTTCACAAAACTTGGCTTTGTTCATTATAAACGAAGACCTTGCGATGTCAGCAAACTTATGTTATTCTTTTTGAGATAAATATTGGTTGGCAGTTGATGGAAAACCTTGAAAGTCTTTGTGTGTTATGAGATGCATCTCTCTCCACTATTCAGTCCCAGACCCAAGTAAAACTTAGAGAGATTCGGTAAGCCCTGTACAAAACAGGCATCGCATTTGCTTCCGCAACGAAAACTTAAGGAATACCTTCTGGAAACCTAGATTACCCCCATCAATCCAAGACTTTCCAGGGATCACAGTTTCGGTTGAGACTAGAGAAATCTATTTATAGGCATCCAAAGAACCAGATGACATCCACAAATCCCTCTAAATATGGGATTGATTGGGGTTAGATTTATTGCCATATAAGGTAATAACGACGTACATGCACAGAAACAGCACACAACATGAAACAACTTAGCAGCAGTGCTTATGCATTTAAAGAACCAACAACTGAATGTCTACCAGAAATTAAATGCAGTTGCTGCTCCCACAAACAAGTGGATCACATCTTGAACGCCTTAGGCGAGAAATACCAATACATGGTCTGACAAGTAATAACCATGCTAAATGTAGAAAAGCTTTCTTTGCATTCAAATTCACCTTACCTCCAGGCAGACCACATTATATAGCCAACAAATCCCAAGTGAAAAAAGTACACATGCAGCTCCTTTAAGAAAAAATTGATGATTCAGGAAAAAGGATTCTGCAATGTGAAAGGAAGCATGCAAATTTGACTCAACTGCCCATGCGACTTACAGCTTGTCTCTCCATTTTGCTACCCATCAATATCCGCCTTTTGTATTAAGAAAGTGTTACAGTAGGCTGAAAGGAAATCAAGAGGAAGAAATGAGGGGGGGGGGGGGGGGGGGGGGAATTATGATGCAACTAGATCAGGTGTTTCTGCCTCCACTGATAACAAAGCAGCGTGTACTTTATCCAACCAATTGTCCAGTCGATCTCGCAAGGATTTGATCTGTGGAATCCCCAGAACTCTTGGCTGTACCCAGGAAACGTGCACTGTTCCTTCAACTTGATCAATTATACCCTCAATAAGGTGGACCTGTTGCCAAAATCATAGCATTAGCTTTGCACTGTGTAAAAACTTCAAACAATAAAAGGTGCACAGAGAAGCAAATGAAATTTTCAAATTTGAGTTAATGCAGTTCTAGATTTTGTCAATGTCATGATAAAGAGAATGCTGAAGCAATTTTATGCCTTCAAATGTTTTTGCCATTGGTTGGAAATTTGATTATTTTGCAAAGCAGCACAAAGCATCAATAGCAATTGAAAATCGATACAAATTCAGGACAACAATTTAGCGAAGCAGTTCCATGCACACTAGATCTTTTGGCTTCTTTTGGGCACACATTACACAACTCAAGTGTTTTCAAGCTTTTCACTTTGAACCCAAGTCTTTTGGGTTCAAAGTGAAAAGCTTGAAAACAAAACAAGTTGTACTCATTTTAGCCAAATTGCAGCTAGTTATACACAAATAATGCAGAAAAGCTCTTTTTGCCAACAAGTGAGGTGCATGCAGTAGGACTCTTCGTGGAGCACAAAGCACCTATAAAACATGCACTAATTGCCCTCTTCTTCACTATTTCCATCTTCCCAATTCTTTTTTTTTCCCCTTTTATGTTTATATGCAACTTATTTCCTGACAGGATGTGAAACAAAACATAGTCCATGTTCTACGTTTCTATGCATCAAGAATTCCTCAGACCAAAAACTACCAATCAATTCAAATCCTTTGCTTTCTTTGGTGCTTGTTGATTCAGTTTTTTCCCCTTTGGTAGTTCTTTTGAACTAGGGGGAGAGGATGATGTTTTGGAACCATGTGCTTCACCTCAATTAGGTGAGTGCTTGCTTTGTTCAAGCCTCCAAAAAGGTTAGAAGAGTTTTAAGTTTGCCTAGCATGTTTGTAGCAATGTTAGCAGTCAGGCATGTACCCAATGAACATATATGAAAATGGGATGAGCAATTCGCCTTTTGGGCTTCCAGATATATATATCATCTGAAAAGGTTTCTTTATGGAAACTACATAGTTTGCCACTGAAAAGAATGCTGATGGATCTTATTAAGTGAACAAAATTTATGCACCTCATCCAAGTTCCCAACATCAATATTGGGAGAGAAAGTTGGACTTACAGAGAGACTCTTTATGAGAAGATGCTCCACATCCTCAATGGAAAGCTTTGTGCGCTCAGCAATAACATTTAATGGAATAGTTCTATTTTCAGAAGGACGGCTGCAAGGAAGCAAATTTAAGTTCAGCCAGCAATAATCTTATACAAGTGGCACATGATCTGCTATACTTTGGCCATCAAACCACAAGTAAAATGATATTACTAATACACATACCTAAAGATAATTTCCATTAGGCAGAGAATGTTAATCTTTTCTAATAGCTTCTGCTCATTCTGAACTAATGCTGGCTGGGCCCTCAGGGCAGTGTTGTGCACACGGCACAATTCTTGATAGCGAACTAAGTCACCAGAGTTAAATGCCTGGAGAATGTAGTAGAGCCACTCAACCTGAGTGCCCAGTAGGCTCTTTATCTGTGAAGTAAATTAAATGTTCATCATCCCAAACCCACAATGTAGTTAGAAAGATCTACAGATTTATAAAGAGAAAAGGAACAGAGATGAAGATATTCCTACTATAGGATGAGCCAGCAACTCTCCAAAGTTGTAGATGTTATCCCCCAAAAGCGCAGAAAGAGAAAGATCAAATGCCAAATCCTAAAAAGAAAAGATAAGAAATTGAATCAAATTGTGAACATGAACACCATATCATAATTGATAATGCAAAGCACACAAGACATATGCAAAGTAGAAGCATATAAACCATTTAACCAATGAATTTATTCTGTTTGTTTTAACTCTTTCCTTCATAAAAATCTGTTGCCAGTGCCAGTAACGGTAAGAAACAATCCATACAACCTATATTTCATCAGACCTAATGCTCATAAATTCCAATTCCAGCAAAAACATCATCGCTAAAATAAATTCTCATTCCAAACAGAGAAATAATAACTTTAAGCAAATCAATTAAAACTAGAGATTCAGAAATCAAGACTCCTAGAGATTAATTGATGTTTAGACATCTTTATTATATACTAAAACTTCAAAATTTGATGCTTTAGGAGAATAATTACCATCCATCTTAAAGCTTGTAGTGTAAAAAACTACAAACCACTATTAAGAATTCACGTTAACCCAGGAGTCATTGACAATCGTCACAATGCCTAAGACATTGTCAAAAATAATTTAATTCATTTATACTAGATGGCAAGTTCATTTTCTCTGTTTTGAACTTATAGCAATTCAAAATAATTAAATTGTCATTACTTATAACATATCCAAGTTAGCAGGAGATAGGAAAAACAAAATAAAAACACAAACTGCTCAGTTGAGCACCTGGACCCACAAAAGCACAACCAAACTTCACTGCTTGAACTTTCTTCAGATCATCATACTTCCCCATGAAGAATGCCAAAATAATACTGGTCTGAAAGAAATGAGAGATTGATCCCCGACTTAAATTGGCGAGAAAATATTTTAAAGTTTCCATGGGCATGGAATAATCAAAATAAACAATTGCTACAGAGAACCAAGATCTAGATATCTGGCATTAGAAGTTCCATGCATATTACCAAAGCTAGCATGCCAAAAGAAACCGAGAAAATATAGAGCTCAAATATAATGGCAGAAAGCCACACCACCATCAGTCTTTTGTATCAGATATTTGGACATCTATAATCATACCAGCTTAAATGAGTCTGAGAGGGACTCCACTGCTGTATATGCCAGATAAAGAAGAGCGCTTTTATAGAACTCAGCAAATTCCTGACGATGTTTATAGTTCTGAGACGAAACCCAATAATAACTGGCATACACGGACGGATCTATATCAGTCATACTGTCAAGGGTACTCTTTCCATCTTCTAAAAGCTTCTTGCACTCTTTCTGATCCCCCTGCTCAAGCTTGAATATGGCTATTTGCATCTTAATGTAAAGGACTGGTTCTTCTATACGCTGTTCTCTAGTTGCTCGAAGCTTTTCAATCACCCCCTCAAGATAGCTAATGGCAGCTTCTTTCTCTGCATAACGCCGAGAAACTATAACGGCAAAGTGTGCAAGCTTGAGAAGGTTGATCTTTGTCTCAAAGTCGGTGATAAAATTATGATAAAACTGTATTAGAGCATCACCAGCCTGGAATTTAACAAACAAAAAATAAAAAATAAGTATCTGAGTCATATAGGCTAACAAACCTAAGGAAAGTTACTTTAATACAAGTGAGCAAGTGAATAAATACAGGAAACAGCAGTACTCTTGTATATTGGGAAGGGGTAAAGGGATGAGAATCAGAGAGTAAAATAAGTGTAAGTGTGCGAGTGTGTGCGTGCCTGTGTAACTAAGTACATAAGCTTTCAAGGTATTTGACAGGTTGCTAATTGTACCAAAAGTCCTCATTGAAGAGCAGCCATAAGCACTTCAAACTCTACTAGAAGCTAACAAAAATTAGCAAATACAACAGATTAAAAACCAGAATCATTGTATGCTTTTGACATATTGATTCCAAACCTACAAAGACAATACTATTTGGTAGCAGATCTTCCTGCTAACATGTTGCAATGTGCATGTCAACTTCGTGAAATAAATCAGATTGTCTGCATGTAATACCAAGCCACAGTTCTTGATTATCATATACATCTTAAACCACAATAAACAGTTACCAAATTTCGGTCCGCAGCATGTAAAAATGAAAACCAAAAAGAAAATGCAAAAGCCATAAACAACAGTCCACCAACGCAACTAACTTCAACTAGTTAAATTATGCAAGAATTGAACAAGAAAACCAAAAAAGAAAAACACTCAGATTCAAATCTCGCTTCATTTTCCCAGTTTATTAAAAAGCATAATAATATCAAAACTCAAGCGCACACACAGACACACGTAGAAACCCTAATTACAAAGTCAAGACCACAAATCTCCTCATTACAAAATCCAACGACTTACTGCACCTCTAAAAACCCTAATCATACCACAAAACCCTAAATCCCCAAAATTCTCGAAACCTAAGACACAATTTCCAAAGACAATATCCCAACAGATCCACAAAGAGAAAAAAATACTAACATCCACAAGCAAACAATGACACATGCAGAAAAGAGAATCAAACAAGAGTGGAGCAGAAAGAAAGAAAGCGTAGAGAAATAGACCTGAAAGACGGCGAGAGCGACAAACTGTTCAAGTTTGAGAGTGAGTTGGTGCCAAAGCTTCTTCTGGTACAGATCTGCAAGTGATTTGTACCACTCGTCCAGTTCCGGATGCGCGTTGCGCTGTGTCTCCAGGTACTGTAGAGCAGCCATGGCGCCGATTGAGAGATTTTTTTTCTGTGTTTTGAGCTTTGGAGGGTTAATAATATTTGTTTGTGATGCGTCTCTCTAATTTCTTTGTTCGTTGTGGGTTTAGTTTGTTTGGCTTGAGCTCAAAGAAAACAAAAGGAAAAGGAAAAGGAAAAGGGGCAAAACAGAAAATAGTGGAGTGTAGTATAATGTCTGGGTCGGGTTACGCAGTAGAGGATTGGATTTGTGGGCTTTCATAATTCAGCCCAATCCAACAAAACAAAATCAGTAAACAGTGGTAGGGCTATCCTCCTCCTCCTACTGTCTCCTACAGGTAGGCCGAAGTCGCGTGCCAAGATAAGATTGATTTGGACTACTTATTATTATTATTATTATTATTATCAAAGAAACTAAAAGGATAGATATTTTACCGTTGCTCTCTTGTCGTTGATAATATGAATTGGGATAATAAAATTATAATTTTGAACTCATAAAGATAAAATTTTGGCATTGGCAGGTATAATGGTTTTTTATTATTTTTTCATAATAAAATAATTAATATATTCTACAAAACAAAAACAAAAAATAAACATCAAGCAGGGGTGATTTTTTATTTTTAAAATAAAATAAAATTATAATTTTGAACTCATAAAGATAAAACTTTGGCCTAGGCTGATATAATGATTTTATATTATTTTTTTTACAATAAAATAATTAATATATTCTACAAAACAAAAATAATAATAAACTATAAGGAGGGTGATTTTTTTATTTTTAAAATAAAATAAAATGATTATATTGTCTTTCAATTAAAATTATTTTTAATTTGGATTGAAGGGTTTTTTTTATCTTCTTATTATATATATTTTTTGTTATTATTACATTTCATCAAGGGGTTTTTTTGTTTTATATAAGGTTATTTTAGTCAAATGACTTCCAGTAAGTTAACTTATGTTGACTCAAATTATTTTTTTGATATTTTTTAAATTAAAATTTTTTAATTTTATTCTTTAAGATTAAGTTGATTGAAAATTTGGTTTTATAATTTGGTTTTATAGGGTTATCCCAGTCTTATAACTTGAATCATAGATTTGATAAGTTAATCTAAATTGGTCTAAATCGATCCAATATGTTTTTATTTTAATATTTTAAAAAAATATTATGAAATTTATTTTTAGTCAAAAAAAATTTTACGATCATTTAAATTGTTTTTATATCCATTAAATTGATTAAATCATATTAAATTAATCCTTCCTTAATTTTTTTTTTCATACTAATAAACATGTTAATAACATCTCAACATCTTAATATTTTTTTACATTAACAAAATTATTGTGGTCCATGCCATGTGTTATTCATTTCAAAATGAAACACGTCCACTTCCTTTATAATAATAAACAATAATATAACTAATCCAATACAGAAAACACAATCTACACTATTATTATTCACAATAAATAAAAAGTTTCACTAAATAATCTAATTTACGTGCAATAATATATGTATTTAAGTTGGAAGCTAGCTTAAACGAACGAGAATACTTGGTGCATTTATCCAAGTAATTTTAATTCAAATGACGCATTTACCCCCCTCCTTCAAAAGGTTTCACATTAGTTTTTTCTTCGCACATCAAATAAAACAAGGGGTTGTGATTTCTAAGGTAAAAAAATTAAGTACAAAAATTAAATTGAAGAGCATGAACGTGCCCCATGGTTTAGGGTGAGACCAGTTATTGGCTCTGTGCTGCAGATTTTTAAAAAAACATTAATGTAAAAAGATATTCAAGCATTATTAACTTGTTTTTTAACAAAAAAAAATTCTTAAATTCACAATATAATATATATTGGATAATATTTTTTTAAAAAAATATTTACACGATGACATATTAGATTATATTTTTTTTCAAATATTGAGAAAAAAACATAATGGAACAATTCAAATTAACAAGTCAAATTTATAACTCAGGTCATTAGATTGTGATTATTTTATAGTAAGAAAATCAAAAAATAATTATAAAAGTCAATTTCTAATCAACTCAATGTTGAAAGAAAAAATTGAAAAATAATTAACTTAAAAAAAGGATTAAAAAAATACCTGAATCACCATGGGTTAATCTACCTAACTTGTGATTTAGGTCATGAGATTAGAATAATCCCATAGAAATAAAATTGAAAAAAAAATACAAAACTCAATTTCCAATCATGTTGAAGGATAAAATCAAAGAAAAATCAATTAAAAAAAGACCAAAAAAATAACTCAAGTCGACCTGAGCTAACCTATTAACTTGCAACTTGGTTCATGAGATCAAAATAACTTCATAAAAAACAAATAAATAAATTATAAAGTTTTAATTTAACCAAATTCAATGTTGAAGTTTGAAATTGAAAAGAAAAGAAAAGAAAAATTAAATATATGAGATCTAGATAACTCCAAAAAAAGCAAATTAAAAAAAAACATGAAATTCAATTCTTAAACAACATAATATTAAGAGATGAATTTGAAAAAAAAATCTAAATAAAAAAAAGATTGGGTTGATGAATGGTGGAATTAGGGAAAAAATCAATTAAAAAAGAACCTAAAAATATAAACCAAGTTGACTTATGTCTATCTGCCAAACATTCACGATCAAGGTAATGAAATCAAGATAACTCTATAAAAAAAATAAAACCCAAAAAATATGAATAAAGTCAACTTATATCAATTTGTCAAACCTGGAGTCTAGATTATAAGATTGAAACAATGCAACAGAAAACAAATAAAAACAAACTATTGAGCTAAATTTCCAAGCAACTCAATGTTAAAGAATGGAGTTGAAAAAATAACCTAAAAAAAAAAACCAATCGAGTTAATCTGTTAAATTCATGATCAAGGTTACGAGACTAAAATAACTTCATAAAAAACAAATAGAAATATGACGAAACTCCATTTTCAACAGATCCAATGTTTAAGGTTGAAATCAAAAGGAAAAAAAATAAATCTATAAGATCAAGATAATTCAATAGAAAAAAATTGAAAAAAATTACAAAATTCAATTCTCAATCAACCTAATACTGAAAGGTAAAATCAAAAAACAAAAAAAAAACTAGAAAAGACAGTAAAAAAAAACTTAAAATCTACTTAGATTAATATATTAAACTCGCCACCTAAATCCTGAAATCAAGTTAAACTTATAGAAAATAAATTAAAACAAATAATAAAGTTTAATTTCAAACATATCCAATGTTAAAGATTGAAATGGAAAAAAATAATAAATTAAATCTATGGGACCAGGACATAACTTATTAGGAAAAATTAAAAAAAAAATACAAATTCTAATTTTCAAAACAACTTGTTATTAAAAAAATCAAATAAAAAAAACACAAAACACTATTATAATAAACAATGTTACATGGATTTGATATATATATATATATATTAGCCAATATTGAAGAATCAGTAGCATTTACCAAAAAATGGAAGAAGGGTTGAGTTGTGGATGCTCTGCATCTTACCCATGCACCTGGGAGGCCTAAGCATGATTTCTTAGAGGACCTTTCCGAATGCTAAAATCATTTGATTTCTTATTCTGGTGAAGAGTCTTCGAGCAGAATGATAGCAGCAACGCGGACAAACCAGCCCCACTAACAAAAACCAACTAAAACCATGATAAGTCCCCCAAGCAATCAATATCTATATCAAGGTTAAATATTTTCCATGTGACTTCCAAGCAACGCAAAGTTAACGATCCCTTTTGAGTTTCTTTATTAACCCCACCCTCCTTCCCAAGGCAGAAAAGGATGAGCCAAGAAACACAATGATGCTGTTCAAGGCCATACTCGCATCCCTTGTTCTTTTGTTCCTCCTTGTTTTCACCTCAATTCATTCTGTTGCCGGTGATGCTGCCGGGAAAAACAGTGTTCCAAATTCATATCGGTCGTGGCGGAGAATAAATCACGGAAGCGCTCGTGGCCCTAGGAAGCACCTTGTCGACCCAACAGTGGAGCATCCGTTTGAAGTTTCCAAGCTGCCTGCATAGCCTTCCCTGTTCTTTTTACTCTTCTTCTAGTTCGTCTTGACATCTCTTCTTCTTCTTCTTCTCTCCTTCCTCCTCTTTTGTTGTTTATTTATGTGTGCTTCTGTATCTCTGGTATCATCCTGGGCTATTTATCTAATTTTGCAGGCCTTTAGGGGGTACTTGTAATGTATCAGCTATTGTGATTAGTTTTCTGAATTCGCTCATACCAGTTACTGGGATTGGCTGAGTCCCATGTGCAAGTTTTATTAAATGAAAAAAAAGAGCTTCAGGCCTTCAACACCTCCCTGTTGTCTGTTCTTCACCGAACTCTTCCGGATAGCAGATCAGTATAGCTGAATGACAGCATTCTAAAAGATGAAATCAAACATTGATTTTGATCCTCTAGCACCATCATAACCTTGTTTTTTAATGGGATTTTCATCTCATTTTCTCCAAGGAACATTTCTCAAACCAGTTCATTTGATTACTACCTCGGTTTAATGCAATGTTTCAATTTGTCACAGAAATCATCTCCATTTCTTCTAAGAACCATATAACTAATCAAACCGAGTGCTTGATCAATCCATAACTTTTTTCCTCTTGAATGTTGTTAACAGGCAACAGCCAACAGAATGTGTTGACCACGAAAACATCAAATAAGGAAGATTCGCTTAACAAACGTCTTGTTGGGAAGTATTTAATAAAAAATCATATGCTGAATAGCATGAAAATTTGAATCACGCTGAGTGCACAAAAAAATCACCAACTGGTGATAAATCACATGGTATTTCATGCTATGAGAATTTACTCTGTTTTTGATAAATCACAGGTCACAGCTGGATTAGGATCCATCCTACAAAGGTATTCTACAAACACTAAAGAGAGTGCAGTAGATACAAGGATACAGCCATCCTAACAAACCAGCACAATCACAGTTGAATCCAAGTCATTCGGCATGATCACACTTGTATGCAAGGGCTGTTTACATGTAACAAGCAATCACTGTAACATGGAAAGTGCTACCCTGACTCCAACTACTTATGGATACTGAAAACTCATAGTTCGCTTGGTCCGTAACTATATTCATTAATCCTGGCCCCTCAGGATGTATCCTTAGGTTGTCATCGACATACAAGGAAACGAGTGGATTGATCCACAAATGTTATGCTGAGGACGACAAATAAACACGTTCAGGCACAGGCTGACAGTTTGACGCAAGATAGGAGGCACATTCTGGATTGCATCCAAATGTAAATTCCCTGATCCAGCAGCTGTAATGCAAACCAACATGCACAACGTGCTTCAATAATGACCTTGACAAGGGTGGAAATGATGACACCAACAACTGGTTGGACCTGGAAACTCCATTGTCAAGTAGAGTATATAAACAATGACTATTTCCATAAGCTGTAATAAATGACCACATCTATCAAATTTTGAGAATGTTTCTGCGTCCAAAATTGACTCGTTGCATATACATAGAACAGGTGTAACGTTGTTATGGTTCATGGGTAATTACATGTTCTCCAGTGAACTTATGCAGAAGCAGATAAAGCACAGAAAAAGGAAAAGAAAGGAAAAGAATAAGACTAAATTTTGTATGGAACTATGCAGAGCTGCATTCCGATCAGAAATTGATACCAGGTTTTGGATCCCGGATGTATCGCATTCTTCAAGTAGCTTTAGTAAATTATGCTCGAGGGCACTGATAGAAGGCAGTATCAATCGATTGGACTGGTTTGGCCGTGGCCTAGATTCAACAGATTCAGATTCAAGAGCCCCGCCTTCCTTCACGACAGGCAAGTCACCTCTTCTATGCACAGTTGCAGATACTCACTCCTTCCATAATCTTCCATCCTATATAGAGAAACTTGAAATTAGAGTCTCAAACCCTTAGCGTGGCCAAAAATAAAATAAATTTGTGAAATAAAACAGTGGAGAACTTCTAAAGCTGCCGCAAATTCATCCACAAAAATCTGAATCCCAAAAGAAAGAAAGAAAAAGCATGCAGAGCCCACTTCCATAGCTCGAAACCAGGCCATATTCACCTTTGACATGTAATTTCCTAATAGCCGTTAATTCTCATACAAGCCATGTGTTTTTCGTTACAATGATTTAATCTTCTTCAGATATTAGTGCTCAAAAACATTGCGACCGAACCACAATGGATGGCCTACATACATTAGGAACTTGCAGTATGACCTAACAAAACTCAGTAACAAAACCTTTCCCCGACTCAGAAAGCAAACTTAATTCCTTAGTCCTAATCCAACTCGATCAAATCCCAGTTGTTGGTAAAGGCATTCGGGATTGAATCCGAATTCGGGCCTGATTTGGCACCACACTTCGCACCTAAAGCAATTCAAACAAGAGGAAAAAGACTAACAAAGTTGGAAATACAACACAAAATTGAGAAACAAAACAATAATCATGCTTACATTAAGAATTCAAGGTTCAGGAAGCGGGCACTGAATTGGTTGATCATTGTTGAGAGGCTCAATTGGATGCTCAACTGGCTTAAACTACACTGTTACTTCAATTCCATGAGGAGCAGCAGCAGCAGTGCCAGCAGCTGTCCCAGTAACATCTGCATTTGGGGGCAATACTTCTCTCTCGTCCCGCAGCCCATCAAGCCACTCATCACATCGAACACTTATACAATTTGACAATTTAGGATAATTTCGTGGAAATCAAACAGAAAGAAATCAAGAATTATAATTCCTAATAAATTTAATGTTATAAAAAAATTAAAAAAAAGATAAAAAAAATCTTTATTTGATTTAATTTGTTAAAGAACAGTTCAGGGTCATGAGATTAGATAATTTTATAAAATATACACTGAAAAAAATTATAAAGTTTAATCACTAATAAATCTAATATTAAAAATATAATTAAAAAATAATTAAAAAATCAACTCGGACCAACCCAAGTTAACCGCCAAACTTGTAATCCAAGTCTTGAAATAGGGATAAACTCATGTAAAACAAATCAAAATAAATCACAAAGTTTAATTCTCAATTAACTCAATGTTGAATAATAAAATTGAAGAAAAAAATCAATTATGAAAAGGAAAGAAACTCGAGTTAATTTGTCAAACTTGCGGTTTGAATCATGAATTTAAAATAACCTCATAAAAAATAAATTCAAATAAATTATAAATTCAAATCCTCGATAAATATAATATTAAAAGATAAAATTAAAATTAAAAAAAAAACTATAAAAAAAATCTAAAAAAATTATAATATCATTCCAATAAATAATATTTTATAACGAGGGATACAATAAAATCCATTCCTCTCTTCATTTTTTTTTGTTTTTAAAGTTGAAATTAATAATTTTAGTAATTATCATAATTAATTATCATTATTTATTAACCCTTAATTACCCATTATAAAACATGGAAATTTTTACCATAAAATCAGAAGTTTTTTTTTTTTAAGAAAATTGTTCAAGTCGTAGAAGATAACTTATTTACCCATCATAGTCATTCTTTGTCTCCAAGAAAGTCCAAATGATACGCCTACAATACTTGATGTTGTCTCCGTGATTGTAAATGAACATGCACCTCTCCTAGTGCCTAAGAGCACAAAGTCTGCTAAATGAAAAGCTAAAAATTTTAAAAAAATATTATTTTAATTATTTTATATTTATTTTATGTGCTTAAAGGAAGGGCTAAAGTTTTTCTCTTCCAGCAAATGTTATTCCTATGTAATTTTTTAAAAAGTCAAAACCAATAAAGTAGGATGATAAAAAAACAAACTAATTAAAACTGTAGCCATGTGAGAAAAAAACATCAAACTTATTAAAAAAAAATTAAACACTTTTATCTCCCACTTCAATATAATTGACTTTTGAAATGGTTTTTTTTCATTGGAATATACATGGTAAAAAGAAGAAGTTATATTCATACCATTCAAAATGCTATTTTATCAATTTAACTCTTCAAAATAGAGTATTCCTTGAAAATGCTCTAACATAAAATGCTTATGCTATTAGCAGAAACATGGGAGACACAAGTTCATACATGAGTTTTGCATGAATTCCTTCCGTTAATAAAGTAACCGTTAAAATGATATATGCTAGATAATTTTTCTACATACTAAGATATTGTTGGTTTTACCATCCATAGATAAAAATGTTTTTTTAAGGAAAAATATGATTCATTTTAACTTTTATAGTGTTGGTTTCTCCTATCATGACATAAGAAAATGATTGACAAAGAATCTATTTCGATGTGCATGAGCTGTTTTTCACTTATTTAAAAAATCAACTCCCCTCTTTACTGCACTTGATATCGTCACCATTTTGTTATGTCATAGCTTCTCATCACATTGATTCCATAAGAACCAAATAATTGTAACAATCTATTTCATCTTTTTCTCATCCAATATAGCAAACAAACTAAAGAACCACTGCTGAAAATTGACCATGCATATCATATTAAAAACAATATACATCTCTTGCCAACATGTAACTGCGAATAGGTATTGAAAAAAGACATGTTCTTTAGATTCCCCTATCTCTTCACAAACAACTAGATATCAAGAACTTCCATTCTTTTTTCAATTAATCTGCTGTGAGTTGGAATACAATGTTGACACATTCACCAAAGAAAATGTTTAATCCTTAGAGGGATCTTTAAATTCAATAATTTACGCTAATCTGCATCTATGTGATCTCCTATATTAGGTCTATTGATGTCAATGGCAACGTGATAGGTAAATTTACATGAGTAAACATATGTTTTGGTATGGTGCTAGATCACATTGTCCTTTATTTGTCTTGATGATAATTGAACACTCAAGATGACAATGGCATCTGCTGGAGAAAATAATGTCTTTACCAAAATTTCATCATAACAAGCTACCCCTTCGGTTATCAAATCATATACTCGTAACGATTCCAACCCTTTAATCATAAGTGTTCCCAATAATTTATCAAGACTCTTAGACAACCATGGATCCATACACGCATTCACCTTCATACCCTCATCAATACGCCATCTACAACCTCTCTTTATAACCTCTTGAGAACTAAGAATGCTACGCCAAACAAAGCTCGGTTCATGCCCTAGACTAGCATTTAAAAATCCTCTCAGTATTTAGCTTTGATGATCTGACTCACCAATAAGTGTGGTTTTACTACTAACTTCTATCTCAATTTGTTAAGTAAAGCCAAGTTAAAGTTCTGTAGATGCCGAAAATCCATGCACCCATCATCTTTTCTTTTGCAAGATCTTTCTCACCTTTGCCATATCATGTCTTATTCATTCTCCTGAATACCCCTGTTAAAAACCATTTATTATTCGTTGCAACTTCTCGTATAATGTTGATGGGATAAGAAAGACTCTCATATTATAAGTTGAAAGTGCTTCGGCAATTGAAGTTATTATAATTGTCTTGCCTGCATTAGATAACATGTGATTTTTTCACCCACGAATTCATTTTCATATTCCGTCCCTAATAAAAAAAAAATACAACCCTCTTATTCTTTCTGATAAGTGATGGCAAACCCAAGTACCTCCCATGATTTAATGGAGTGCAGACACCCAAAATACCAGATATGTATTATTTGTATTCATTTCTGACATTTCTACTAAATAAAAAATATAATTTCAACCATGTTTCCAAACACAGTCTAAACCTTAAGCCTATTTACTAAATGAAATTTGAGATTTTTTTTTTGGAAGGGAGTCATTTCCAAGAAAAATTAAGAGTAAATTATAAAATAGAATCTATAATTTTGAAAAATAAATTAAACAATTCTTTTAATTTTAAAAATAATTAATTAATCCTGATATTTTTTTTAATATAGTTGTAACTTAATTCTTTTTATACATTTTATGTTTTCTTAAATTTATTTTGTTTATTTGTTTTAAAAAATAAAATAAAAAAGTAAAAAGGAAATAAATAATATGGAAAGACGGATGAGAAAAAAAATATTATTAGAATAAAGCTTTATGTACGGTCACCGCCAATCAAGAGATTAATTAATTATTTTAAAATTAAAAGGATTGTTTAATTTGTTTTAAAAAATTCAGAGGAACTAATGTGCATGTACTCAAAAAGTAAATAGTTTTTTTTTTACTCTGCCACTGCACGCTTTTTGCATATAGAGGAACGGCGCACAATCCCAACTCCCAACAGCTCTGTCTTAATTCAAAAACTGGCAAGGGAAAAATGAAAGAAGAAGAAGAGGAGGAGGAGGAGGAAGGGTTTGAAGAATGGGGCGCTGATTTCTTAGAACAATTGATCCAAGTCGAAGAACACGCTCTTTCTTCTCAACTCCCCTCCTCCATATCCCTACCTCCCACCACCACCACCAAACTCTCCTACCTCCCACCACCACTACAACCATCGCAACAACAACAACACCAAGATTATCAAAATAATTCCATCAGTTACTCTCCTCCTCGAGAACTCTCTCAAAGACCAATCGAGTTCGGTATCAACTACAATAACAGCATGACGTTTGATGGTTTTTCTAACGAATTCTCGCATTCCGCTCCTTCTACTTCCATCTCCAACGATAATGCAAGAGACCTGGAAATTGATCGCTTAAAGGTTTCATTTTTATTTTTTCGAAATTTCTTATTTATTCGTTCCCTTCTTTGGATTCATATTTGCTTCCTTTATCAAACACTGATATTTGACGTTGTTAAACGTTACTTTACATTTTGATATCTCAGTGTTTTTTTTCCTTCCCAATTCCACTTTCGGTGAAAGATGAATGTGATGCCATGTTTTTCTCAAGGGGAAAAGGATTGAAATTTCTGATTCAGTTTTAATTGATTTTACAAATTGCAGAGAGAATTGGGCCGCGTATCAAAGCACCTTACAAATTTGGTAAAAAGAAATTCCTGCTCTTTCTCTATGCTATAAGTATTTATCTGTGCATTACCCATTTATTCATTTTCTTCATTATCTAATTTTTCAAGCTACATCTCATTGATTTTGGCACTTTGTTACGTTTTTTAATTGGTTTATTTATTTGAAAGTTATGTCCATCTTAATGGGGTTCTGTTTTGATGAATTGCTAAATCATTTCAGGAAAAAGAATGCTTTGAACTTAAGAAGGAGAGAAGAAAAAAAGATGACCAAATTAAATCTGCATATGCAAATATTGAAGAAAAAGATATGGATGTTCACAGCCGAAAAAAGACGAATTTGTGAGCCTTTTTCTTTCCTCTCGGTATCTTTTAAATTTTCTTTGAACTATCCTGGTTATATATCCAAGCAGCTGTTTATGTGATATTGCATGTGTGGCATATTATCTCTACTCAAACACCAGCTGAGGTCTTGATCAATCTTATTTTGCACTGCAAAATCCAGTTCACAGTTTGACAGCCTCAGAGTGGTTATCTAGATAAAAAAATATTCTTGGTGGCTTTTTTATTCTTAGTCAGTTGATGCAGGCAGCGTAGGGGCTGTTCAGAATCTGACTTTTAGAGGCTGTTTTATGGCTGTTAGAACTGTGTTAGTGTCGATTTGTGGTGGAATATGAGGAAGGATGTAGATAGATTCTAAGAGTCACACCTAAGGTTCTTAAGATTCATACCTAAGAAGAGATCGAGTTACACAATCAAAGCAAAGTTACTGGAAATTATTTCATATTATTAAATTGAAAAATATTGAAAGCCTACATATTTTATAGAGTTTTAATTGTCCAAATCCACTAAGGACATGGATTCCTAAACCTCCAACATGATTATTCCTATTTAGAATAGGAAAAGCCTAACAAAGCTAATTCTTTTAGAACTAGTAGAATGATATATATAAAATAAAACCTAGATCTAGACAGTTTTTTCATAATTTCCAGCAAATCTGAAAATTGCAGAAATACCCTTGTCTATAAAAAACAATCAATATTGCTTCTTTTGTTGTCAACATCATCAGTTAGTTTATTTGAAAACTTTCTCTAGCTATGGCTTTGGTTATTCCTTTTTCCTTTTTTTTTCTTAACATTTCTTGCATTTTTTCCGTTGACTATTTAGCTTGTCAGTTATAAAATCACAATTGGGCAGTGGGCACTTTTTTATTGCTATGATTTACATTTTACAATTCTTTTGAATGGCGCTGGTTATAGTGGCAGGGAGCATGGGTTTCACAGCAAGGATGTTCATGGAATTTCCCAGCACCCTAAAAATGCAAAACCTTTGGAGGACCAGATTGATAAAGGTAAGATGCATGAGTTGGATAAACGTCTATTGTCATAGCATTTTCTTTTGTCATATAGGTAAGATGCATGAGTTGGATAAATGTGTATTGTCATAGTATTTTCTTGTCTTTTTATTTATTTATTTTGACATGAAGTCTCCATGCTTTGTTCTTTTGTTTGTTAACAGCTTCTACGTCCAAGGCCATAGGAGTTCAGACAGAGAGAAGCATTGATTTTACCAAAATAGACTTGAACAATGATTTATCTTCTCACCTTGAACTTTCCAAAACATTGCTGGGCATCTGGGGTTCCACAAGTGAACAACAATTAGGAAGAAATATGATCTCCAAGTTGTTCATGGCCTGCCTGACAGATTTTCAGGTTCTTTTTGGGTGCATGAGCATGAATATGTCCTCTAGAGTACAAATGGACTATATGCCAGGTGAAAGCTCTTCTCATGCAGCTTTGCAGTATCATTTGCGTTCTTTTCCGACATCTGAAGCTGCAAAAGTTTCTCATCTGTATTCTGTACTGACAAAGGTATCGTAATGTAAAAACTTCATGTACATTTAATTAGAGATAAAGATAGATTTTAGGCATTTATGATTGAGACACATCCCATAGTTTACAATTTAGGGATTTCATTTTTAGGAAGAGGTGTAAGGAGCCATGCATTATGTCCTGTTTAAGTGAGACCAACCCTAGAAGTGCAACCGTGTGAAATGTGTGGCTCATTGTTTTAGCCTTTTCTTTTCGATTGTATCTAATAAAATGGGAATTAAAATGACTGGAAATGCTTAAAAAAAATATCATCTAAGAAATAAAATCTAAATAACACCTTATAAAGAGAAGAAAGAGTCAAGATGACTATATATTAATAATTTGAAATGTTTCGAATGACATGTATGGATAACCAGCCTAGCTTGAGATATCCTTGTCTAGTTTCTCTAGCTCAAGCATTTGAAGGTTCAGGACTTCATATTTATGAAGCTCTGGTTAGTGTCTTGTGGGATCCCTTATACTTGTGGATTTGTCTCCCTTTCCCTTAATTTCATTTTGATAATCTTGAATAGTTTAAATTTTAGGTGTTGGTTTCCTTTTCATCCTTACCTTTCATTGCCATGCTCTGAAGTTGCTTGTTTGGATACAAATATAAGGGATCATCTGACTTTCTCCGATCACTTCCTTCCAAGGCCCCTCTCTATGACAGCTTGGGACCGTAACTGAGCAATGACCATATCATTGATATTAAGGATGTGGGTCATAGAAACATGAAACTTACAAAATTAGGTGGGTTTACCTTAATAAAAGAAGAAAAATGATTGGCAATCTTAGTCAGAAAAGACCTTTATGTTTGCTTGTGACAGCAATATTGACTGCGCATGGTAATTGATTGGGAAGCCATGCATGGTAATGACAAGAACTTCAAGGATATTGAGATAGTTTTATAACCCTGCAGAACACATGGGGGCTAACTTTCTTTTGTGTTATGTGCCAAACCATTTCATGCTTAAGGCATTCTTAAATTATCCTTGGATGTTTTCCCCATTATTTTGAGCATCCGATAAGTTTGTTTTCTGTTTGTTTCTTCTATTTTGCAGATCAATAATGGAGTGCTACAGTTGGAAGCTTTGTTTAGATCTTTACTTGATCTTTGTGATGTTCCAAATGTGAGCTCAGACTCTGTTTTTCCATGCTTCATGATCAAAATTCATTTTGGGTCATTCATAGTCAAATTCATTTGTTTTCTTCTCATCTAGTTCAAAGGAATCACCTATCTTTCTTTGTTTTTTTCCTTGTTACAGGTTTCCATTCTTTCTAGTTCTTTACATATACTGCTCATCTTTTTAAAGTACCTATTGAGTTTGGGAACAAAATTTGGAGGGTAAGTTTACTATGGCTCATATATTCATTTTTCTTTCTTGAAGTTTGTTTATGCCTTTAAAATGAATTGCTGAGATTTTATATGCTGAACAATGTCATGCTTTGTGATGTGGATTAGAACCCTTTCCTTTGATTGTCATGATGTTTTGATTTAGTTTTCTTGTTCCGATCAAAATCTGGATTCTATGCAATGATAACTTCCTAATTTGTTTTTTGTTCCTTATTCAAAATTTTAGATTGTCAAAATGCCATTTAGATTCTAGAAGTATATGGCCATTGCTCATATTGTATTTTTCAAGTTGCTTTTAATAAATATAGAAAACTTTAAATGCCTCTAAAAAGCAATTTGACCACTAGAACTTCCTAAATACATAGCAGAGGATCCCAACTCAGGTCAATTTGTTTGATACACCAAATAAAAAGGATTGTTTTTCTTACATGTTAGAACAGAGGAGCTAAAGAACATCTTGAATTATGACTGACGATCTATTGAGCAGAAAACGAAGAGGAAATAATAGGAAATGGTCTAGAATCAGTATAGTTTTGCTCGCTGGGAAGAGAACAGGAAATCAAGCCAGAAACTTCTTTTTCTTAGTTTTGTGTGCATTCATAAGCATCAAATATTCACCAGCATATTCAAGTTATTACGTAATCTTCTTTTGGAAAAGGGAGGACTTGGTACTTTGTTTTCTGCATATCTGGTGCTTGCAAAGTGATGGTCTTAAAATTTTCTAATTGTGTTTGTGTTCTTATGAACTTTGATTTGATCTTTCCAGTGCACTATACTCAGGGACAATATCAAGATTGAGGGACTTTGCTCTGGGGGCAGCCTTGGAGGCCAAGATCTGTTTGGTGTGGTCAGCCATGAGACATCTCATGTTGGCTGTAGTTCGCATGGGATCAGATCTTTTGATTTAAAACATCTGTGCAAGAAGCGATGCTGGAATGCTGACACATCATTGCTTATTACTTCTGTAAACTGGGTTTCTATGTTTGAACTGATGCTTCGGGTTGCTGTGAGCAATACAGAAGAATGTGTGAGACTGGAGGCAGTCTCTATCATGAATGTGATTCTGATGGGTACTAATGCGTATACACCGAGGGAAAAGTGAGTTCTCCTACCCCTTTGGTTGCATATTCTGTTAAAAAGCAATACTTTTTTCTGAATCCAATGTTGCTTAAAAAGGTTTGGCCAATTACCAATTTTTGAAAGCATAGCACAATTGTTAAAAAGGGAAGCTGGCTCACGTGTCCAAAAGGAAGCTCTCCATCTTCTATTCTTGTTGCTAAATTGTAAGTCGGAGCCAATTTTGTCTCTTGTTCCTGTTTAATTTGACTAGCTTTCCTTGTCTTTCTTTCTGGTTAGAATCTTTGCTTTGACTTCAAACTTGGCTGTCAAACTTCTTTTACAATCTGTTAGATACCATCTGAGTTGATCTGCTCTCCCCCATTTGGTTATGATGTCTATCTTAGCTCCATTAGTTTGTTAACTAGCTTGCTCTCTATTTAGAGTCAGTATTAAACATTTTGGAAACAAACCTGTTCTGTTGATTGTTGATCCAAATGAATAAGCAGCGGTGTAGTGTCTAGTACAAAACTGAAGGATCAAGTTTTGATGCTTGCAAATATCGATTCATGTGATTTGCTGGTGACTGTGTGCATCTTCTAGTTTGGTTAAAAGAAAGAAGCAAATCTATACCCTAAAAGCTGTAAAACACCTGATTAGTAGAAAAAGATTTCTTTTCTATCCTAATGCTCAGAATAAACTCGTATGCACTAAATTGGATTAGTTAATCTCAAATGCTCCTTTGAATTGAAATAAGTAACAAACATATGATAAGAAAGAAAATCACACCATCTGGCCATTCATAAAGATTTGCTAGCATCTGATGGTTTACTGCAAGAACTAATTGAATCCAAGATCTTTTGTCTTACAGCATTCTGAATATATAAACACGTGTGTGTTATCAAAAGAGAAGATAAACCATAGCGACTGACAAGGGGTTCCTTGAGTCCTCAAGGAGACCTATAATACAATTGGTGAAAAAGAATAGTCAAGATTTCAATAATCCATCATTCCCGTACACCAAATATAATCAAATAAAACATGGGTGGTTATATCAGCAATGCCCAACAAAAATAGCACCATTTTACAAAAACTACTCAGAAAGCCCTAGTATTTAGAAAATAAAGGTCCTAATTTCTATAGAACTGGTCCCCCATTGATGTCCTTATAAATACACCTTTGAGGATATTGCAACCCTGCCCCCCATTCTTTTGACACTTATTTGGAGACCTTTCATTTACTTGAAAAGTTTGAACAATCAGAAGCAGCAGTGGATTATGGTTAGCACATACTCATATCCATGTCTACCCACTAAACCATATGAAGTTTATTTATTTGAGCTGAATAAATTAAGAATACCACCTTATTTTGCTTAGTACTCTATTGTACCTCCCACTTTTAGGAGTCAAAGATTTGAACTACTCGACATGTTACTTCCATGGTGTACCTAGAAAAACCCTTCCTAGCTTACGGTTCTTTGTTGAATTGAAGGTTCCAAGCTGTTGAGCATATTTTTCTCTGGTTGTAAAGAGGCAGAGATTTCTGATTCCCCAAATGACAAGAAAATTACTTTAACACCCAAAGGATTCAGTAGCACCCTTGAGGGCTTGGCAGAATGTATTGCTTGCTCTGGATATAGCCTACAGGTAGGTGTGATAATTTAGCTCTCAGTTTAACGACTCAATTTGATGTGGCACAATTTTTTCATATATTTTTAATGTGCAGTTTATTTCTCCCATTGCATTTGCCTGTTTTTTGGTTCTGGTTTTGAACTTATGTTCTTTGTTTATGATACAATGTTATCAAGAGAAAACCTGTGTTAATATATCCTAGGTAACATCTTATCTCATGACTTTCTTTATATTAATATGGCATGTCTAGAGGCTGTGCAGCAACAGTGCGACGCCACTAGGCTGTGCAGCAACAGTGCGACGCCACTTTTTTTCCCCTTATTTTTTAATGGAAGTCTACACCTTTTTAATTAAGGGACATGAAATTGCATTTCATTTTGTCATTTATTATTGGAAATCTATCTCTACATAAAATGACTCTGATCATTATGCAATCTGGTTTATCTTTCATTTTATTCTTTTATTCTGTTAAAGCATACAAACATGGTACTTGCTTCAAAATGCAATCTGTTTCATTTTGTAGTAAATGGCTTTCAGGATATTGAACTTCGCAAGCGGGCTATCATCATGCTGGCCTTTTTAGCCTCATCTGGAAAATCTGGGTTTGAAATTATGGTGACTTGCAAATTACCTGGAGAGACAAACTTTCTTATGTTGATTTTGCAAGTGTTGGTGTCTGAAATGGATGTAGAAGCTTCTGCTGAGCCAGAAAGAAGCATCAAAGCAAGGTCAGTGGATCACTTAAATAGTTTGTCTATGCTTGCATTTTTATGGCCCATTTTCCTTGATTGCTTCTCTTGTCGTCAATACCTCTGTATATGTAGGACATTGCTGATTCGGGAGGCACTGATATTACTTAATAGACTTGTGTCCAATCCTGGCTACTCGGCTATAGCATTGCGTTTATTAACAGCAAGAAGAGATATGGCTATTTTGACCATCGATATTGCAAACAGGTTGTCCCAAGAAGACCAGAGACACAGGCAATCTGATGTCAAAGGACATGTGAAAGAATCAGAAATTGTTGAGTTAGGTCAGGTATTTAAGAAAAGGGTTTTTGCTTATCTAGGGGATAAAATGTCATAAGAAAAAACTGGATATCATGGTTCAAATGAACTTAGATTTTGTATCTGTATGGCATTAATTGGCCCAAAATAGCTACCGTTTCCGTAAGGTTCGAGTAAATAGATTTTTTGCTGGGTCAGCCATTTCCATCAAAATTCCTTTTGGAAATTGACCTCCCCCCAAAGATTGCTTCACCTAGAAATTTTTTATACGTCTTGGAGGATCGGATTGCCCACGTTGAGCATATGCTGTATGTCGATTTTTTTTTTAATTAATGCAAAATACTATAATTTTGTTATTGGTACTCTGATTTTTGTCTGGCTTTATTTATTATTAATTTCTTGTTTCTTCAGTGATTTAATTTAGTGAAATATTTGTAGTCGTGTACTAAGGAAGTTTGCAGTGAATATTTTGTGTTCATCGATCAATGTAGTTCCAAGCAATTATAATTTGGATGGCTGGAGGGAGATTACGTGCTTGGACTTTCTTCACAAACCAAGTTATTTTGCTTGTTTAAACAGTGGGATCTGCATTATTTTCATTGGTGTTATAGCCTTAGGCACATTAACATAAACAAGGCATGAGAGTTTCATTGTAGCTATAGATGAATTACATTGTGGATTTAGCTATAGATACAGAATATTGTGGGTTATTACAATAAAATTACTACGCTTTTGGGTTTAAAAAATAAGAGGCTTTGATATGAGGGTAGTTTACTTTTTTTCAGAGGTTCATTGCAAATTAGAAAGATTGTTTGATGATATGTTGGTCTTTTTTCAATCTTTTTGCACAATAAAAAAATATTTATACTGATGTTAAGTTTTTCAAAAACTTTAAAAATGTCAAAATAATAATAAAAAAAAGTTGTTAACCAAGAGTTTTTTAATTTTTCACTTAGCAAGTAAAAATATGTTTTCACCCTTGGAAAAGACAAAACTCTGGGGCCTTTGTATCCTTTCACTATTTTTTCCTTGTAATTCTCATGTTTATAGAGGATATTTTAGTATTTTTCATTTGCAAAATTGTTTTTATTTGAAAAAAATATTAGTGCATTATAAAGACGTGTCAATGAGTGGATGATATCACCGCTTTTTGGGTGGCGCATGCAATGTCATACGGTGACCAAACTTGTTTTTTCATCGTGTTCTTAGAAGCTCCATCGTGTTCTATTTCTTATGAGGTAGCGTGTGGCAATGAATTATGGGTGGTTTGTTGACGACAATTATTTTTTTTTCTTTTTTTTCTCTTTGTCCTCTTTTTTTTGGATTTTTCAATTGCAGTCCCTATATTTTTTATTGTTTATTTTCATCCTTGGTCATTTTATAAATTTTTTTTAATGTTTTCAATTTAGTCTTTGAATTATAATTTTTCATTTATAATTTTTTTCAATTCGGTCTTTATTCTTTTGAATTTCTAATTCTTTTCCTTGGTTCTTTTGTTAAAATTTTGTTGGTTTTCAATTTTATCCTTCAATCAAAGTTTATATTGTTTTATTGTTTTTAATTTAGCTCTCATTCTTTTGATTTCATTTTTCTTTTGTTAAAGTTTTTTTCTTTTCAATTTAACCCTCTAATTGAAATTTTTTTGATACCCTCTATTTTTTTTTTACTTCCACCCTCATTCTTGTAATCACAATTTTTTGTTTGATTAATTTTTTTCAAAGTTTTATCTTTTGGCATTTGATTTGTTGGAAAATAAGCTTTGTAGTTTTTTTTTTATTTGTCATGCTTCTATCTAATAACATGGGTAACGAGTCTGA
Organism: Populus nigra; assembly: GCF_951802175.1. Lineage (NCBI taxonomy): Eukaryota > Viridiplantae > Streptophyta > Magnoliopsida > Malpighiales > Salicaceae > Populus > Populus nigra. The sequence continues at coordinate 12,620,784 of NC_084859.1, forward strand.
AAAGTCCATATAGTTCAAGATTTTTTTTCTCATTTTCTCATTTTCTTTTATGATTTATTATTTTATATTATTTGTTTTTTTTAAAAAAAAATTTGGTAATCTTTAATTTATTTTCTATCGATTTATTATCATCTCATTGCTTAGATTATGGGTTTTACAAGCTTTTTTTTAATAGAATTTTTTTTCAAAATATTTTATTTTATTTTAATTTTTGAAGAATTGTTTTTTTATTTTACATAAATGAGCTTTATTTTATTTTATTTAATCAATTTCGCATGTGTTTTTAGTTATATTATCTTTTATTGATTTTAATAAACAAATTCAGTTGACAAAAACAAGTAAATAAATCATTTTACAAGATTAAATATATTGAACTATATCTATTTCTCAATTTTTTCAGTTTCTCATTTATTTATTATTAACAACTTTTTTTTATTTATATAAATAATAATTAACTTATTTGATTATATGGTTTCATTAACTTTTTAATTTATACTCTGAAATTTTCACTTGTCGTGAAAAAGCTTAGTATTCAGCGCTGAAAATTGCTGCAGAAGGCACCATTAGGCATTGAGCATCTGACAAAGCTGAAAGTGCTAGGATTTTTCGATGTGTCTCGAGAACTAATCAAGACACTTCTTTCAGATGAACAAGGGCGAGACTGTTGGAGGGTCGCGCACATCCCAGAAGTGTTCTCAACCTACTGGAGAGAAGGGGGATGGGAAGTCCATTCTTTGGAGTCTGAATGACTCTTCCCGGCCGAGTCCCGTAATACGGAGCCAGGAGCTTCATACTCGCTGGAAATGATTCTTCTGCTACAAATTGATTTTACTATCTATAGATGAAAGCTGCAAGGATTTGTATTGTATCTAGTTGTCCGTAGATTATTTACCATACTCGCCGGAAATAACATTTCTGTCATAGGTTGGTTTTACTACCTGTAGTTGAAAACTGCAAGGATTTGTATCCAGTTGTCTGGAGATTATTTTATAGCTTCATTGTAGATCATCAAAAACTACCCAGGTGCTATCAGAAGCCCGCGTCTCTGAAATATTCATAAAAGAAAGGCTCTGATAAACAGTTTAAGATCCGTACTTAATTTGTTCAATATCAATTCTGTTTGTCTCACTTCCTTGTTGCTTGCTTTGTATCGTATACATGCCCATAGTATCGCCCACCTTTCTGAAACTCATTTTCAAGTATCTAATGCGGAGGAGAAAGCTACTTATTTTAATCCCAAGACTGTTGGATACCTTTTCTAACCCTGTTGTCTGGCCAGTCACATGAGGCTAGACTGGTTAGCCAAGTTGTCTGGTCATGCGGTTAGGCCTCAACCTAACCACGAGATCAGCTACCAGTCACCCTAATATTGGTAGGTTCGAGCTTCAAACAACCTTGAGAGGTACTATTTGAGCTAGACCCATTACCACACATATTCTTAGGAATCCAATGATTAGCACGTACCTCAAGGAAAAATTATGATCTCTAATAAATTTAGCATCTTACTATACTCTGATCCATACTTACATATGACTTGTCAATACAACATCGTATTTTTTAGTCAATGGCTATTTTCTACATGCATGTGACCTTTAAAGGGCATTAAGATTTAGTGGACAAAATGTCAAGACCTTTATACCCATGTTAGGTCTTGATTTAAAAATAATAGTTTTGTATTAGATGCTCCACCTCATAAACCTAATTCTAGTAGTGCCCAACTTTCAAAAAAAAAAAAAAAACAAATGAATCTTCAATAAAGTATCTAAAATGAGTTCAAGAGTTTAGTGTGTTAAATGTCAAGGTTTAGTCATGCTACAATCAACTATATCACTAAGCTCCAATTCATCAAAGAACACAAGGATAAGAGTGAAGAGAAAGACTATAATGATTAAGTGTATAAGCTCAATCCCAAGAACTTTAACGACCTAGATGAAAAGGATGTATAAAAAGAAAAGTTTCAAGATAGTTGTCATTCTAAACTTCTTAATTCCTTATACCCTATGCTATACGATATAAAATTTAAGGAGTATGTTGAGCTCTATAATTCCTTAAGTCTTATATATGATAAGGAAAATGATTATAATTTACTAGGTTGTTATCGATCCATATCCACTCAAATGTTGAATAATGTTTGTTCTATTCCCCACACCTTTAGTTATTTAATGTTCATGTTTACAAATCTAAGAAGCTTGTATGTCTTATTCTCAGGTATCTTTAATGATATTTTTTAAATCAATATTTCATTACCATTATCATTAGCACTAGAGAAACATATTAATTTTATTTTAAATTTACTTGTTTTTACTAGGATATGAAATTCAACAATTCTTAGTTCATGGAACAAGCAACCAGCTTTATATTGTACTTGAATCACAATAGCAACATTGTAGTAAAGTCTGTTATCTTGTTTATTTTTGCGTTTCAAAAGTAATTTTAAAAAAATTTAAATTTTATTTTATTTTTTTTCTTTACTTCAAATTAATATGTTTTGGGTATTTTTAGATCATTTTGATGTGCTAATATCAAAAATAATGTTTAAAAAAATCAAAAAATATTATTTTAATATATATCTGAGTGAAAAACACTTTGAAAAACAATCGCAGCAACACTCTTTGAAGCTATATTTAGACAGTCTTTGTTTTTATGGTCCAACTGCACTTTTTTTTTTGTTTTAAATTAATTTTTTTATATAATGATATAAAAAAATATATATTATTTTAATATATTTCCAAACAAAAATACTTTAAAAAATAATCTCAACTATAGACAATATTAATGAAATTGAGTTATTAAGTTGTTTCAACTCCAGGAGGATAATTAACGAGGACTCCAAAACCAAAACAATTCACACGTGTATAATTGTAACTCAATTCTTCACTTAAGAGATCCTATGAGATTGGATTTCATTTGATTTTATTATTGATCTTTATTTATGTTATTGTTGAACATTTATCACGTTCAGTGCAACCAAAGAAATTGATTTAGGACTCTTCACATGAAGGTTGAAAAACACGATAAAAAAAGGTTGAAAAACACATGAATAAATGAGAGATACATAAAGACAATCGGAGCGGATTAAATCCAATAACGACCGACATTAATTTTACTGAAAATTTGCCAAAGAATCAAATGTTGCTGATATCTCACCTATGTAAATGAGCAAAAAGAAGAGACAGGAAGCGATCTTACAAAATCTTATACCACTTTAAATAACAGATAACCGAACTGTATATTTGTTTCATTGCTGATCTTACAAAATCTTGAGACCATATGCTTTAATCTTCGTCATCCGAGTTGAAAGTTATTTTCTTGGCCTTTGGAGCATCTGCAGAGATTTCTTTGAAATGAGCCCCATATAGCTTGGACTCCTGCAACGAGAAAAGGCACTGTGAATGATGAATACAACCACGGAGGTTCATAATGCGCTAAGTACCCAAATTACCGAGACCAGCCCATACTTCAGGCTAATTATGTTTCTGCCATCTCATTAGACATTAGTTCAGTGTGCATGCACATGACATAAGTTGCAGTTCATATATTGAACAATCATGTAAGAACATTAGTGGATAATGTAGGACAGAAATGCGCACCTTTTTCTTCACATGAGTGCCAAATTTCAAAAGGGCAGGTGGCACGATTTGCCCAGCTTCTCTAAGAATGTTGACCAACTCTCCAGCGAGCCCCTGAAATAATCATCGGATGAGAAAAAAATGGCCAAAATATTGCATAATCAATGACTTGATAGTTTGATAGAAGAATTTAAAGCGGCAGTACCAAAAAGGTTTTAAATATTACCCTATTATGATGCGTGAAAAATGTGTGAGCAACACCCTTCTTGCCAGCCCGTCCAGTCCTGCCAATTCTGTGGACATAATCCTCTGCTGTGAGTGGGAAGGTATAGTTGATTACTACTTCTACATCTGGAACATCCAATCCTCGAGCAGCCACATCAGTAGCAACCTATAGATATAGGGATGTGAGAGAGCACCCAAAATTCTAATCAATTGCCAGCAAAACCAAACATGAACTTAAAGAAAACTATTACAATAACAAGGTTCATATACAATGAGTGGCTCCTAAGAGACAACTGATCCCGAAGATAAATTTTACACGTCATTTTCAGCATAAAAACTGTATTTAAAACAAGAAAAACATAGTTTGAGGATTTGTTACTTTTGGAAGTCCCACTCATTAACATTACATCATTGAAAATGGAAAAGCACATTGAAGACAAATTAATTGTTCCATAAGTGAAGTACTAAATGTCCAAGCGCGCACACCTTAAAATGAAAAACTGTCTTATGATACTTGAAAAACTGTAATTGTTCAACGTACCATCAAAGGGCAGCTGCCCTTCTTGAATAATGACAATGCTTTTGTTCGTTGTTCTTGTGCTTTGTTGCCATGAATAGAAACAACATTCCAACCACTAGAAAACAAGTTAAAAAAAGGTTAAATTACCCAAAACTATCCTAAAAATTGGGTCAAATTGAACTTAAGCGCTGAACTTTAATTTTTTTATTTGATTACCATGAACTATTTTTTGGGGGTAAAAGGTAGGGCCCTCCATTAACTTTTTCTTCTCAAATCACGTGTTTTTTTGACACTTAATTTTTTTAAAGTATCATCTATGATCAAAATTAACGAAAAGACATATATTTAATCAAAAAAATAGTTTGAGATACTCGGATAAAAAAAATTAAAGTTCAGCAGCTAAGTTCAAAAAAGAAAGAAAGTGAAAACAAGCTCATTGAAATCAGCATCGATTTCCAATTGTACTTTCAGCAGCTGGCCAGAAAATGTTGACTTAGCAAATAGAGAACAATAACCAAAATAATGTTTGTGTACCTTTTTCTTAGCATTCCATCAAGACGTTCCGCTTCCTTTTGGTACAAGGCAAAAACCAACACTCTATTCCTGATTAGAGGCCCAACCCATGAATAAGCACCATGAATGAATAATCAAGGCATATCAAGGAAAATATGGAAATTCAAGGTTTTCCATAATCTAGCATGGAGATATAGAGGCCATTTCAGATAACCAAGGAAGGATAGCATTGACTTGTAAAATAAAAGCGTCACAGATGCAAATAGAGGAAAGAAGGCATTGGTTCATGTATAATATCGAGAATTTTCCAATTTTCTAAAAAAAAACAGAAAATGGAAAACATATTTGCTGATTAAAAATTTAAAACAAGATTCTTTAAAAAGGAACTTAGTTCTTTTCCAAATTCTCCACTTTAGAGAAAAAACAAGGGCCTGTTTAGTCAACATGCTATTTGATCTCTTCATCATTCGTCATTTTAAAAATAATCCAAACATGGTCCTAGCTTTCTATCTTAGAAAATTATTAGTGAGAACAAACGTTTTCTTAGTTTTCGATGGTGAAGCAATTTAGAATAGAGATGAAAATTAAAATGAACTTGGGAAAACTGTTTTCTGAAAGTAAACACTCATTAAGCATCAGCTTCTGAAAACCAATAAAATCCCTTTTTGGTCATTCATCGAAACAAAAGAAGATGGTAATGAAATAGCAAACGTACTGTTTAAAAAACCTATTGCTCTAAATTCTCCATGCTCAAATAGCTCAGGCATTAACCCAAGATATGTCTGTAGAACAAATTTTACAAAATCCAGTAAAAAATTAGCAAACGTACTGTTGAGATTTGTGATATTTTTCTAGCAAAGCAAGTAGACGTTGATCACGCAAATGGTCCTCCAATACCTGCATTTATGGAAGTGATAATGTAAATATAAGGACAAACATCTCTCTTTATTAATTGAAACATTGAATAGTGAAAAAGGGCCTGCTGGGCATTAAAAAACTAGACCTCAACAATCTGCATGACATCATGGTTGGCAGCTGTATCTTCAGAACCTACAACCACCTGAGATGGAGCTCATATTTTAGAGCATAGGGAAAAGCAAATATGTAATGGAATGATATGCAAAGAGCCACACCTTAACAGGATTTGGGTCCATATATTCTTCTGCCAAATTATGAACGTCTAGAGGCCATGTAGCGCTAAACATTATCATTTGGCGAGCTGCACAGGTTTTGAGATTTGTACCAACAGTCAAATACATGTGCATTACAAATGTAGTTTATTTGAGCTTGTAATAATTAAAATGATTTCAAGTAACTTTAGTATAACACTTTAAGTAAGAAGATAAATAACATCGACTAAACAACTTTCTCTTATTTTTCATGCAATAAGGTTCTAACAAGTGGAATTTATTACTTCTTTTTCTATACTCTTAAACTAAGTTTGCCTTAAGTGCTATTACAAGTTCCACAGGAGTCAAACAAACAAACATGGGAGTCAAACAAACAAACACCTTGACGAAATGCAACAAGCTTACTCAAAATAAACCTCTTCGGGCTACGACTTTGTCGTGGAAAGTTCTTTATTCATTTCTTGAAGGAGGGAGCAAGTGCTAGATTCTTTCCATACCTTTAAAAGAACTCAGGGTGGGGAGTCTAGAGTTTAAGCTTTTTGATTTTGAGGTTTTACTTTGTACCTTTTAAGTATAGGTTTCCCTGCTCGGGGGCTTTCAATGCACATTTCTGCACTAAAAACTTACCAGAAAAGAGATATATTGGTGTAGGATATTTCTCCTAAGGAGATATATTGGTGTCTTATACATGTCAGCAACTGATCACTGGTTATGGAGGAAAAACTGTAACCAGGGGTAGGTTGGTACTGAGCCTAGAGTTTCTAGGAATTTCAAGGCTGGATTGTTGTCTTGAAGTGATTGTGCAGTTCCATATATAACTGTATCTTATAATAATACCACATACCAGAACATGTGTTGCTCAATATTGAACGAACTTCCTGTCTAAATCCCATGTCCAGCATTCTATCTGCTTCATCAAGAACCTACAGAAAGCAATTTTAATTCTTTCAAGTTAGAATGCTACAAATATAATCATGTACTACAGAAATCAATTTTACTTAAGCAATATGACTATATTCATGTACAAATATATTCATCTACTACAGAATATATTCAAATATATTCATTTACTACAGAAATCAATTTTAATTCTTTCAAGTTAGAATGCTACAAAAATATATTCATTTACTAAAGCAATATGAAATACACAAAAGACAATATAACGATGCTTGCAACTGCAACAAAGACACTAGAGTACATTACCATCATCCTTCTTGACAAGGGAGAAAAATGAACACCAATATCCTTTTCAATCAATTGGCTTATAAAACAACTCAACAACTCAGAGTCATGGTCTTACCACAGCATTAAATAAAACTTTTATCATAAACCAAGAGACGAGTTTGCTTTAAATAACGATGATGCAGTTCAGGAACAAAACATTAAAATTAACCTCTTGGAATATTGGAAAACTGGAAACCTCAGAGTAAACAATTTAACTATCACAGGCAAAGGGCTCTTTACGCAATACCACAAACTCTCCAGCAACTAGACAGAAACCTCCAGCATGCATGATGTATCAACAATAGTTTAAACTGCAATGTTGGATATGATAGATATCCTATATGTCGAGCATCCACGACAACACCTTGTAAACTTTATCTGAGCCACTTGGGGTAATCCTGAATTTATGTTGTATTCTCATATATAATTTGGTTAGAGGAGTCACTCAGTTTAAAGCTCGATACAATAAGATAACATGCTAAGCAACCAACATAAGGCTATGGAATACGAATAAAAAGGATCCAATAAACAGCAATTTGGGGAAGCAGTTATTGATTAACTTACCACAAAAGATACCTCTGCAAGGTGCAATACATTCATTTCTATCAAATCCTTCAAACGGCCAGGGGTTCCAATGACAATATCCTGAGCATATAAGAGAAAAGAATACTATAAACAAATAATGATAACAGGAAATGTCACTCTGCAAATAAATAAGTTTCGAAAATATGGCGTGGACACTAGACAAGAGACAAAGTTCACACACATGTATGGTTGTTGATGACAGAGGATAGCTCAATTACATCACTTTTTGGTTGGGAGATTGGGCTTATGTCTATGTGATTGAATTTCATTTGGTTTAATTATTGGGCTTGATTTTTGTTATTGTTGAACATTTTATTTTAGTGGGCTATAAGCCCAATTGCTGGTTGTGTGGGATTTTACTATTTATATGTGCTCTTTTTACATTGTAGACAGTTTATGATGAATTAAGAAAAATCTTTGGATTGCTCCTCCTCCTCCCTCTTTCTCTTCTCTTCTCTTCTCTTCTCTTCTCCAGCTCCGTTTCTTTTTCTTCTCAAGCTTCTTTTTTCCCTTTCTCTCCTTTTCTTTCTTCAAATCTTCTTGTCGCGCATCAAAATAATATACATGTGGATTTAGACAAAGCATGCTGACAAGTTCGTACCTATGCGGTCTCTCTGTGTGTATGGGAAAGAAAGAGAACATGCATGCCTTTGTGTTTAGTTTGAGAGAGATAATAGAATAACGTACAACGCCAGCCTTCAGAGACTTGATTTGAGGTCCTTTGGAAGTTCCTCCATATATACAAACTGATCTCACACCGCAAGGTTCCCCAGCATCACGTAAAACAACTGAAATCTGTCACAGAAAATAAAGAATCATCCCATTTTCTACCAATGAGTTTCAACAATCAAATTAAAACAAAAGTTTTAACTTTAAAAGATCATTTGTATAGTGTATAGTGAAGTTGGCAAAACAAAAAAAGAGGGAAACAAATTCGACTACAATGAGAAAATCAATACAAATGCTTTCTACCCAAACCAACATATTTGTTTCCATGTTGTCAATGACAAACGAGTTGATCTTCTTTTCAAGGTAAAGCACTGGCTTTATATTTTTGTCCCACATGCCATCGTCCTCTTTCAACAATCAAATGAGGTGTGATTGCCTGCTGGCACCCACAAAGGGTCTCAATTCGTAAGCAGACAGTCGGTTTTCTTTTGATAGAAAAATAAAAGCATTTGTCGAAGTTTTAAAACCTCTGCTGTAGCTTCTGCGAAAAATGAGCCCAGAAAAATTGTAGCAACGCCCATGTTGCTGAAATCATTCAACTGCAGATTCTCAAATGATCTTCACTTGCATAGTAGAAGATTGTGTACCTCTTACAATTCATGCTCAAAGGAAGAAACTTCAGCATGCATATGCCAGCTTTTTATGGGATACAAATTTAAAATTACAGCTTATGGAAATAAAATACATACTTGATCAGCTAATTCTCTTGTAGGAGCAAGCACAAGGCAAAGTGGATTTGCCCCCCTTGTCGATTTCCCCTTTCGCTTGCTCAGAATATGCATTATTGCAGGTATCCCAAATGCCAAAGTCTTACCTAAATCACATATTTGTATCAAATTTTATTTCTAGTTTCAAATTATTCAAAAAACATAAACATATAAAAATTAAATTCACCACACTCAACACGTAAAATAAATAATTAACGGATGGACAACAAAATCACATTTCAGCACACACAAAATAAAACCACAAAATCTACCTGATCCAGTTTTTGCAATCCCAATAAAATCACGCCCATCAAACAAAAAGGGCCAAGCATGAGCCTGGATAGGAGATGGATTCTTGAAATTCTTGCAACATTCCAACACATTATCAGGCAGTTTCGCCTCAGCAAAAGACTTTAAAGACGCATACTTTGTCTCTTGTGTATCCTTTCCGGACACCACTACTATGTCTTGCGGCTGTACTTCCTCCTTCACTTCATGAATTACATTTTCTTTCCCATTTTCCTCCTGTTTCTTGCTTTCTTTCTTCTTGTTTTTATCTTTCTTGGTACTTTCTGGAAAACTTTCACTTTCTTTGTCTTTCCCTTCATGGATTTCACCTTCTTTCTCTTCTTCATGCTTCTTCTTCTTCTTTTCTTTCTTGACGGTTTCCTGGTCTTGGGTTTCCTCAAGCCTTCTCTTTAGAGTTGGTTCCTTTTGTGTCTCTTGGAATTCAGGTTCTTGATTCTTGTTTTTATCCTTCCTTTTCTTTTTATCTGATTTGTGACCATTTGCGGCTTCTTGTTGGGCAATCGGTTCGCCGTTAAGATTGGCTTCTCGAATCTTTTTACCCATGGCTGTTGTTGGAGGTTAGAGGCTGCAAAGTGAAAGCAGAGCTAACCGAAGCCAAGAGAGTTTTCGAGGAGAAGGAGGTGGTTTATTCTAGGGTTTAAGATGTTGAGAGTTTGGGTCTTGATTTTGTCGGGTTTCCTCAAGCCTTCTCTTTAAAGTGATTTTGTCGGTACATGGGCTGAAACTTATGAGCCCAACTTCTTGGAAAAAAAAACAATAAACAATTATTATTACCCCCACGTCCTTGATAGATAATGTTAGAGTTTAGAAAAAAAAACCGAAAAATCAATTAAAATTTTAAAAAATTAACTAGTTTAGTTTAATTTCTGTTTTATAAACTTGAAATCAAAAAAATTGAACCGAACCAAACTCAAACTGGAAAACTGAGACAAAACCGAGTCAAACCAGAAAAAACCGAATCAACCGGGTTTGAACTAGTTTTTTTAAAAAAATTAAACAGAAACCAGTCGGTTCAAACTAGTTTTGGTTTGGTTTTTTTAAAAAATCAATTTAATTACTTTTTTTTATAAAAATTAAATCAAACAAAAAATAATCACCCCTAAATAATATGACTCACATAAGTTAATTATAATCTCGAGGGATTCGCCTATAGTAAAAAAAAGGTGATTTCAAATTAAATTATTGATTTGTTTAAACTCGTAGCATTTTCAATATTTTTTATTGATTTGTTTAAAAAGTTCTTCAAAAAAGTATTTTATCATGATTTTAACAATTAGATGCTTAACTTTGAAGAGTGAAAATTATTATTATTATAAAATAGGTTAAATCTATAATAATTTTCACTTAAAAAATATGAAAAGTCTTTTTTTTTAGATAAAAGAAAGCTTATTTTATTTAAAAATAAAAACTATCTTAGATATTTTAAATTTAACTAACTTCATTTTGTTGTTTTATACATAATAATTACCCAATATTTAGTTACATAGTTAATAACCTTACAAAGTTTTAAAATTAACCAACCTTGATTATTTTATTTCAAGTATATTAGATCTACCTTGTCTATATTTTAATTAAATTATTTAGCAGTTCTATTTACTAAAAATAATTTATATCATGTTTGATATTATTTTTTATTTACATTTTGTTATAATACTTGTGTGATTTTCTTAAAAAAATATTTTTTAAGCAATTTATTTAGTTTCTTAATTTTTTTTTTAAAGAAATTGTTTGATTTAAATTATAAGTTTAATAACAATTTCACTATCATGGTAATTAATTATCAAATAGTTTGATGTATATAATTTCATAGTATAGCACCACATGACATGGTACAATAGATATGATTGGAGGCAAAAAGACTCTTGGACTCTTAAGCAATTTAAAACTTTAAATGCACTAAGTTGATGTGGAAGGTGCATTCTCAAAATCAACCAAGAAAAATTCTTAGTTTCCAATTAACAAAAAAAAAAATGTCATGTCATGATAATACTATTACGAAAATATTTTATAGAACACATATATAATTAAGATTTAGAAAAAAAAGGAGTGAAAAAAAAATATTATTCAATCTTATTCATTACACTATCAATTACAATTCATGATGTTTTTTTTTTTTTTGCATTTGATCTTTTTTTTTATTTAGTTATTGAATTTTATTTATTTTCAATTAAATCTTTAGATTGTGTGAATGTGTTTTTTGATGGGAGTTGATTTTGTGATCATATATTTTTTTTCATCATATAGCTAAAAAAAATTGTTTTGGAAAAAAATATTATTAAATTTTATGGAGTCTATTAACCGATTCATGAATTTGACGAGTTAATGCATGTTGACTCGGTTCATGGGTTTGGCTGGTTAATTTTTTTTTTCAATTTCATCATTTAAAATTGGGTTGATTGAGACTTATGCTTCATGATTTTTTTTATTCAGTTTCTATAAGGTCATCGCGGTCTTAGACAAACATTCCAGTATTGGATTGCCGCTTGATTTTGTGATTATATATTTTTGTTATCATGTAGTTAAATAAAGAATATTTTTGGGGGAAAATCAAGTTATCAATCCTAATAAAGTCTATGACCCAGTTCGTAGGTTTGACAGGTTAAACTGTATGACCTAGTTCACGGGTTTGATGAGTTTGCCCACCAAACATGATATGCTTTTTTTTTAATTTTTTTCTTCAATATCGGGTTCATTAAAAATAAATTTCATAATTTATTTTGGTTTGCTTTTATAGACACAAATTTGAATACCTAAGAATTAAGCAAGTACACGTGTGAAATTATTTGATTTTATTAAAATGTATAACATTATACAATGTCTATTTAAAATATTCATACAAAAGAATAAATTAATCTTCTGATTTTTCATTTGAATTTGATATATGGCGGCTTGATTTATTTATAAAATCAAACCAATATTTAATTATACATGGTAAAAATTACATTTTGTATAAATATTTATTATTTTGATGTATTAATAAATGTGTAAAAATATATTATTTTAATGTAGTTCTTCAAACTATATATTAGTTTTCAGGTACCTCAAATACTTGTTGAAGTAGTAGTCTAATGTAGTTGTAGTCCAATGATATTTCTAGTTCTACTTTATATTAGTTATATATGTATGCATGCTCATAAAAAAGTTAAATATATCCTTTAGTGATGTGTTAGTATCAGATAACTAAGAAACATGTTTTTTTGAAATTTTAAACTTGATTTTTTTAATAATTATGTTCAATGGTATTTTTACTTTGGAATGTAAATTAATTATGTTGTTGTATGATTTTAGTTGTTTAGCATCATTGTTGTATGAATATGACTCATCAAAATTATATATTATGCTTGATGGAGCATGGAAATGATGGGTGGGCCTAACACTACCAATGGTATTGAAAAATTGGTTGTGGTCATAGACTTCAAATATAAATAAAAAATGTTTGAAAGTTTTTAAAGAAGCTTCCCTAACTGAAATACTTGTATTAACAAAAACTTTGTATTTTCAAGAAGAATTGTTTTTATCCTTTATGTATCTATGTATCGGGTGAAACCCTTTATTTATAGAGATTTATAGAGGCACTCAAGTTTTTTACCAATACCATATGATACTATTTTATTGGTTGATTTTTATTTATGAGATATTGTATTTATAATAAATTATTTTAAATATCTCATTTCATGTGTCAACTTTTCGACAAAAAGATATATGAATGTCTATTTATTTTTTATTTTATTTATTTCAATTTTTTTATTTTTTATGTAAACATAAAATAAAAATGACATATGAAAAGTTTTGATTTTTTTATTCTTTCTATAGCTTTATATATGGTTATTACAGTCTTAACAAAAACATCTTTAAATTGAGTTAGTGTTTGATTTTACAAGTATTTAATTTTTTATCATGTAATTATATAAAAATAATTAAAAAATAAAGTTATTAAATCTAATAAAGTTTATAACTGGTTTATAAAAAAATTGAATTCAATTTAAAATATCATTGTATAAAGTACCTTGAGCAATATATGCATACTGATAGAAGCAAAGGAGACATGAAAGTCCAAGGACAATAATCCTAGGTAGCAGCAAAAATCTCTCTTTTTTTCTTAACAAGGAAGCAGCTAAACATGGGTCTAGCCAAATTGATGCCTGGTCATGACCGGGCCTAGCAGGGAAGCAAAAGAGAGAGCTGCCATCTGCAAAAATGTAAAGATTATAAGATAAGTTTCTTTGGTGTCTGGTATGTTTGAAAACGCGGTATAAATTATATTTTTAATTAGACAGGAGATTTTGCTAAATATATATGATAATTAATTTAACAAATATGCATGCATGCATGTATATTAAATATATAAGATTGTTAAAATCCAATAAAGATAATAATCGGAGAAATTACAAAGGTAGCACTGCATTCACTTTGTTTTTGAACAAATCTTCCTCGCAAGGCAAGATTACAACTCACCTCCTTATCATCAAAATGTTGGTAAACTAGTTAGACAAGTGACCAGGATCAATAAAGTAAAGAATATTAAAGAACAAGCAAAACTATAAAAGTTATAAATCAAGATTTTATCAATTAATGGTTGGCCTTGAGGGCTGCCAAGCTAATGAGGTGGGCTTCTTGCTCGTTACCCAAGGATGTCAAGCCCGAGAATTTTTATCATCACACTTGGAGTATAGCTGGGTTCGCTATATTTATAAATTCAAACATAATACTTGAATCTAATATTATTAATTCTATAAATTTTTATAATTTTAGAGATTTTTATATAAAATTATAATAGAATACAACTCACAGTTCAAAATATCATAAAGGTGAAGTTATACTTCAGCTTCTCTTATCCACAGAAAACAAAGCTCGTAAGTTATAAATACATTATGAATCATTCTAAATAAAAGTTTACAATCTTTATTCTTTACTGCATATATATTTAAGAGCATCTATTTCTAAAATATGAATATTATTGTATTTTCTCTATCTAAAAAGATACTTACTTAAGCATCTGAGAGTTCTCATATCCATCAAATGAGATATTTTAGAAGTACCAGCTACAAACCATCTTGGCTAAGAAAAATATATGAAATTATTAACCAATTATCTAATACAAGAGCCATGTTTTTGTGCTAGTTAAACTTTTGGTACTTCATAAAAAAAAAAAAGGAGCTTTGGAAGAACAAGGTAAAACTAACTCAAAGGATATCTAGACAACAAACACTTGATGCGAGGTCATTTTATACCCAAGTTTCTCATCCTTGTAAACTTGCAGACTTCTCTTCATCTATTTATGATAATCAGGTTAATCACACATGACCGATTATTGTTGTTTCTCTTTAGGTAAATTGAAACCTAGCGTATACAAAATGAAAAATTTACCTATAAAGACTGTTGTAACCCATTTTTGGGTCCCCCATAAAATATATAAAAATATATATATAGCCAAAGGAGGTTAAAAATACAAAGATTGGATTTTTGACAGTATATTATTGAAGGAGGAGAGCCCTGTTGAGAAGGAAAATTTGGATTGGAGGAGAAAAGCCCAAATTTGGATGTTTTTGGATTTAATTGGATTTTTAAATGAATTTATAGGGGATTTGATTGCAAGAAAAATTGATTTTTAAGTCAATTTGGGCTTTAATTGGAAGAAATTTAAGTTATGGGGCCAAAATATTTTTTTTAGGAATTTATTAAGTCAAATCAGGGGCTTAATTGCATAAATATTGAAGTTTAAGGGCCAATTAGGGACTTAATTGAAGAAATCCGAAACCAGGGACCAAATTGAAGAAGGCGCGTAAGTATAGGGGCTGTAATTAATTGATTCAGGGGCCTAATTGAAGAAATTGGAAGTTATTTGATCAATTGAGGGCTCAATTGCATAATTCAGAGACCAAGGACCAAAGTGAAAAACGCGGCCAACTATGGGGGCGAAGACCGAAATTCGGCAGGGATGCAATTGAAGGGACAAAAGATGATTGAGGGCTGATTTGGACTTTGGCGCGTTTTGGCGTTTTGCAGGTTTTAAATGAAACGGCGCGTTTTATCCAAAACGACGCCGTTTCATCCATTCAAAAAAAAAAAAAAAAAAAAGAAAGGGGCAGAACGGTGTCGTTTTGAACGACACTGTTCATCTTCCTTCTTTCCCCCCCGAACATGCAGCGGGGAAGAAAAGGAAAAAGGGATGCCTTTTGTTTGAATTTTGCCGGCCACTCTCTCGCCTGGAGCCCACCGACCGGGCACAATGGCCGACCACCCACCGCGCACCACCCGCCGAACCTCGGCAGCCGCGCCCATGGCCGACCAGCCGGCTGCCCCCCCCCCCCATGTGAGCTGTAAAAAAGGCCATGGCTTTGGCTCTATAAAAAGGACCCGAAAAGGGAAGAAACGGGAGGAGGAAAATAGGGAAAAAAACCAAAAGAGGGAGAAGAGACCCGAAAGAAGGAGAAAGAAAAAAAAAACAGAGGGGAAGAACGGAAAAAAAACAGAGGAAAGAAAAAACAGAGGAGAAGAAAAAAGGCAGAAAAAAAAAAAGCAGGAGAAGGAGAGACCGAAGAAAAAAAAAAACCAGAAGAGGGAGAGGAGAAAACGAAAAAAAACAGAGGACGAAGGGAGAGGGAAGTGACCCGAAAGAAGAAAGAGGAGAGAAAACGGGAGGAAAAGGAAACGGAACAACCTCACTCTCTGCCACTGGAAACAGCCGCAGCACCACCGCCCGTGAGCCACCGGCCTCCGCCACAGCCTCGCCAAGACGCCGCCACCAGCCTCCGCGCCAGGTAACCCTCCTTCTCCCTCATCCTTGCGTTTTATTTTCTTTCTTTCTCTGCATGCAGAACGAATAGCGTTCTGCATGCAGGGGTGGGGGGGAAAATAATTCCCCCCGCCCGTTTTGGTCTGGGCCAGGTGGATCCTGGCCCAGTTTAGTCTTCTGGGCCTGGCCTGGCCCAGAATAAATAATAGTTTTGGGCCGAGATCGGCCCAAACCATTTTGGGCCGAAATCGGCCCAGCAACAATTGGGGCTGGGACCGGCCCAGCCCAGTTGGTTGGGCCGGACCAGCCCAGCCCATTTAATATTATATATTATATATTATATATTATTTTGTTTTAGATTATTTATATATAGATATATATATATATATAAAAATTTACCAAAATTCTTCAAAAATTATTTCAGAAAATATGTGCTTTTTATGTAATTTTATTGTATTTTTGATCAATTTTGGTTTGTATTTTTATGTTATAGAAATACAAATTCGGTTTTAAAATACCCGGTCTTCGTCAAAACATCAAAGATTTTCAAAATAAAAATGTCTTTTGCTTTCAAAAATTTCCTAAATATTTTTAAAAAATATTGTTGATTTTTCTGCATTTTTTATCAAAGTGGATTAATATTTGGTTATATTTTTATACCGTAAGAATA
Organism: Populus nigra; assembly: GCF_951802175.1. Taxonomy (NCBI): domain Eukaryota; kingdom Viridiplantae; phylum Streptophyta; class Magnoliopsida; order Malpighiales; family Salicaceae; genus Populus; species Populus nigra. The sequence goes on from NC_084859.1 coordinate 12,637,701, forward strand.
TCAACCCAGTATTAAAATATCCGATTTACGTCAAAACATCAAAAAAAAATGTTTTGTTTTAAAATACGGCCTAGTCTCTCCAATATATATATATAAATATTACAACATCATATTTTTCATACAACAAAGAAAATTTCAAAACGATATATGTATTAGCATGCATTTTGGCTTTAATAACCAGTTTATTCAAGCCATGAGAACTAGGCCAATATTTCAAAAATTCTAAAAAAATCTTTTTGTTTTCTTTTAGTATTCGGGATTACGAATTTATATATAAAATGTTTTTCCTGATATTAAAAATATGGTTTTTTACATAGTTTTTTTTAGAACGGTTAGGTTTTACCCGATAAGATAAGGACCTCCTTATTGAGGAGGACTTTTCTTGAACCATAGACGGACCAACAACTAGGAAACACAACGAGACCTTAATTTTATCAGACAAACAAACAAAGCAGCTTACCTTAGGTAGGGCGTACTTGGGGTGCTAATACCTTCCCTTTACGCAACCAGTCCCCGTGCCCGATCTCTGAGACCAGCTAGGGTTCCTAGTAACCAAAATACTAGGTGGCGACTCCCACACCATTTTTTATTGCTAAGAGACAAAGAACTCCTTGTCTCTCCATATTTACCAGATATATCCCCCCATACACACCTGAGGGTGGACGATCGCCGCGACGTCGCGCACCCCGCGACAGAATGGCGACTCCACTGGGGACCTTGTGGACTAAGTTTTGTTTTTTGTCTGATTTATTTGTGTTTTCATGCGTTATTGTTAATTTACCTTTCCTTTGGTTATTTGCTTATATGCTTTAAATATTTTTACGCAATATTGTTCATACATTTGTATAGAACTGTTTCATGCATTTGTATAGAACTGTTTCATGCATTTGTATAGAACTGTCACATGCATCACATATTTTGATTATTGAGAGCACACACAAACTTTAAGTTAAGTGGGGAACTAGCAGCTTACCTTACGACTTTTAGTCAAGGTTTAAGTTTGTGTAAACCCCAACTCTTCGCTGAGTGCTTAGACTGGTAATGGTTGGTACATGTGCCATCTCATTGCCTACAAGCCCCCATATTGCCTCCACGAGGGCAATCACTGGGACAGCAAGAGACCCTTTTTAGAGACTGAATAGCCAACCTACCCTCGTCAAAGCACAAAAAAATTTAGAACTGACTATAGGGTGTATGCTCCACAAAATGCATTTTGCATAAAACCATCTAAACCATAAAGCATTTGGTTTTCAGGTCTTTTGAAACGAAAAGATGGCCATCATTACCAAATTTTCTACTGTGGAATATGGACAGAATTCTGAATTGTCACAACTATCAGAAGGAAACTGCTCTAGATATGATGCAAGGAAGCTTCCAGTAGTCAAAGATCTGAATTGCATAGCATATGAGATGAAGAAAATATTAGGCCATAGTCAGAACATTGATGAGGCAGCATTTTTTGGGAAGTATGGGCGATTGTTAGAAATTGCAAGGATAGAAGTATTGAACCCAGCAATCAAAGCCTTGATTAATTTTTGGGATCCCGATTACAGATGTTTTTCCTTTGGAAATGTGGATTTATGTCCCACTATAGAGGAGTATGGAATGTTGATGGAGTTTCCCAAACACCTACACCGGATTTACTTTCCTTTGAGAAATGACAAGGTGATTCCTGAATTGTCGAAATTATTGAAGATTCCACATCTGAGCAGATTTTTAGAGAAGAATGGCAGCGGTTTAAAGTGGAAATTTTTGGAAGTTGAATTAGAAAGGAAAAAAGAACAATACGACTCTGTGCTGGAAAGAGACAGGTTAATCGCTCTGGGGATCTATGGTCTTGTGTTGTTTCCAAGCTTAAAAGGGGTTATAAGTCTAGAAGCTGCTGCTGCATTCGTGGAATATGAAAATACTCATGTCAACCCTACAACTGCCATATTAGCTGAGACTTTGCTGACCCTCAACCATTTTAGAAAGACAGGGAAAGGCGCAGTAAGATGTTGTACTCAGTTATTATACATCTGGATGGTGAGCCATGTTGAAACCAAGAAGCCGATCTTTAATAATTTTTGGTGGTTTAACCAAAAACCCTTGAAGATAGTGGAGGAAGAAGAATGGGGAATCCTGGGTGATCAGGGTTGGATGAAAAAACTGCAAGAGTTACCCAGTAGCAGCTTCAGTTGGAAGGCCCCTTGGGTTAAATCAGTTGATGTCATAGTAAGTTGTGGACAAAAATGCTGGGTACCTTTAATTGGGATCACAGGTTATGTCAGCTATGCTCCGGCTCTGGTGATAAGACAATTAGGTGGCATACAACACATCCCAAGAACTGTGGGACTTGCTGAATTTTTTGGGTTTTTCAAGGATCAATCCGCGAGAGAAGTTCTTGAAACCATCAAACAAGATTGGTGCCATTTGACTATGATTCAAAAGGAGTCAGAAAGTTTGAGAGACCCGAGCTCAAGTGAAGGATATGAAAGGTGGAGGAATTTGACCCCGATTGCCGCTCCGAAAAAGCCATGTCCAGAAGATGGGTCTTCACGAATTGAAGAAGGGACATTGAAAAGAAAAAAAGGTCAGTAATGAGGAAGACCTTATGGAGCAATTAGAAAGGCTCCAAATAGAATTGGGAAAGAGCAAGGGAGATAAAGCAGCATTAGAAAGGATGATGATGGAAGGAGATAAAAGCAGAGTGTTTCTAAACGAACAAATCGAATCGAGAGATGCGAAAATAGGGGTGTTGGAGCTGCATTTGAGCAAAGGAAAGGCCGTAATAGAAGAATCTGAGAAAGAAAGAGGAAGACTGATTTTGGATTTGATGCAAAGCAGCTCTGAATTGGAAGCATTGAAAGATGACTTCAACGACTATCAAGAGAATATCGAGGACAAGTTCTTGCATGTTCAAGCAGAATTGTTGGACCGAATTGAGAAGTATGATGAGTTAAACAAGAAATACATGATGAGAGAAAGTCACCTAGCTGAATTACAAGAGTTCGAAAGAAAGGGGAATGAAGAGGAGGTTTTGAAGGTAGATTTGGCAGCCAAGAAAATGGAAATTAGAACGCTGAAGGTGAAGTTTGACAAAGAACGAGAAAAGGTGAAACAGTTGACCAAAAAGTTGGAAGTTTCAGAAAAACATAAAGAACAGATCGACACCAACAACCATACCTTGAATCGTAACAACATGTTGCTTATAGAGAAGATGGCCAAAGTAGATGAGCAAATGGATGAAGCTGCCATTCACGCACGAATTATTAGAGCCAATGCTCGAAGGGTAGGAAGGGACATTTTTCGTTATCGACGAAGCTTGGCTGAGACGGACGCCTTCTTAGAGAAAATTGAGAATCGAGGTCTCGCTTTTCTACCAGTGGCTAGAGATATGAATGAAGAGGAAGATTGATGTATTTTTATTTTTTATTTTGTACCATCTTTTTAAGAGATGTATTAGCCAATATTAATGAAAAGGGGCTTTGACCCATCTTTTGTAAAAAATATATAAGCCTACCAAAGCAGCAGCTTGAGCAGAAACTACTCCTGATAAGGAATGCGACAAAAAGAGTCCATGCCCATTACACAAGAGGAATGTTGGCCATCGATCGTTTTTTTTTTTGAAAAAAACTCATATGCATTCATACATTGTTTCTTTATCATACATTCATTTACATTTCTTCATGCATCCCAGACCGTGAAACATAGGTCCCACATCCAAAATCCACAACACTCGGTCTCGAGCAAGAATGGAGAACGAAGAGAGAGCTCACTTAGAGTCACATTATCAGACCGAGTTGGAGTCCGTAAAGAATGAAGTTTCTCGGCTAACCGACTTACTGGAGCAACTTCTAAGAGCTAAGAATGGGGAGGGAACATCAGCACAACAGCTTGAAGGAGTACCAGCAGTTCACATTCCTCAAACATCTCAAAATCAGGGGGCAAACTCGGCCAATGGGCAGCAGTTTGTACCTGTTACTCCTATTCTACCAACTCATGCTCCAGTCACTGTTGACTTAACAGCGGAAGGAACCCCAGATAATAGGTCTCCCAGTCTGATGGACCAGAACAAGTTATTTGCTTTGGAAGAAAGATTAAGGGCAGTTGAGGGTAATGATTGGTTTGACCCTATGCGAGCAGCTGAAGTGTGTCTGGTACCAAACATCGTGGTACCAAAAGATTTCAGGATACCAGAGTTCATTAAGTACACTGGTTTGGAATGTCCAAACACCCACCTTCGTTCCTACTGCAATAAAATGGCAGAAGTGATCCGCGATGATAAGCTGCTAATCTATTTCTTTCAGGATAGTCTCTCAGGGTCCGCTTTGAGTTGGTACATGAGGTTAGATAGTGTCAAGATCAGAAGCTGGAGAGACTTGGTGGAGGCTTTCCTCAAACAGTACAAGTTCAACATGGAAATCGCTCCTGATCGAACAAGTCTAATGGCAATGGAGAAAAGGAGCCAGGAGTCGGTAAGGGCTTATGCGCAAAGATGGAGGGATGAGGCCATGCATGTCCAACCCCCTTTGATAGAAACAGAAATGGTGAGCTTGTTTGCCAATACCTTCAAGGCACCTTATTATGAGCACCTAATGGGTAGCTCCTCTCAACATTTTTATGATGCGGTACGCATAGCTGAGAGGATAGAACAAGGGATTAAAGCTGGGCGAATAGCAATGCCAGTAGAAAAGAAGGGTTTTATTGGAAGAAAGAGGGAAGGTGATATTAACCACTTGGAAGGCGGGTATAGGGGCAAGAAAGTAGATTCCCACAATCCACAAGTACCTACCTCTCAATTCTCACACATGAACTTTAACCAACCTTTTTCCCCTAATCGAACAAATAACCAGTCAAACCACCAAAATCACTACCAAAGACCCTATATAAGATACCCTTCAGAACAACTACCGCCACTACCCATGCCTTTGAAGGACATGTACGCCAAACTATTGAGCATTGGGCACATCGCTCCTATCCCTACACTACCATTACAACCACCATTCCCAATTTGGTACAAGCCCGAGTTGACTTGTGAGTATCATGCGGGTAATCCCGGGCATGGGATTGAAACCTGTTACGTTTTCAAGAAAAGGTTGTTGGAGCTTATTAAGATAGGATGGGTATCCTTTGAAGACAAGCCCAACATTAATTCAAACCCATTGCCTAAACATGCCTCAAGCAGTAGTGGAGTAGGCATGATAGAGGTGGGAAATCAATGCAAGATGTTGAAGGTGTCTATGGAAAAGATGTACGACATGTTAGTACGATCAGGATTTCTAGAGGCAAATGTGGGAAGCCATCCGGCGGGAGGTGATTATTGTGAGTTCCATGGAAGAGATGGACACCATATTGAAGATTGCATCGAGTTTCGTGAAAAGATTGCCAAAATGTTAAAAATAGGGCAATTGAGAATTGAACCCATGGAGAGCAGGGGTGAGGTAAGCATGATGGAAGGTCAAGATGAGATGACAGGAGTATGCAGGATCCAACAAACGGCTAGTGGGCCCCCAAGGCTAATCTTGGTTAAACCATCCTACACCAAAGGGAATCACAATGCCATGCCTTATAATTATGGTTATACCTCCAACGTTCGAGCCCCTCTTCCTTTGTTCCAGACTGAGATAAGTGGTTTGACCAGGAGTGGTCGTTGCTTTACGCCCGAAGATTTGAGGAAGGCAAAGGGCAAAGAAGTGGTAGATCTGGACAAGACACTAGAAGTTAATAAGCCGGTAACGGAAGAGGAGTCGAATGAATTCCTGAAGTTGATCAAGCACAGCGAATATTGCATCGTAGATCAACTAAAGAAGACTCCAGCTAGGATCTCCCTGATGTCCTTAATACTCAGCTCTGAGCCGCATCGAAACGCCTTGCAAAAGGTATTGAATGAGGCATATGTACCCCAAGACATTGAGCATAAAACCATGGAACATCTAGTAGGGAGGATCCATGCAACTAACTACCTCTACTTCACGGCTGATGAACTTGATGCTGAAGGTACCGGACATAACAAGCCCTTATACATTACGGTTAGGTGCAAGGACTGCCTCATAGGAAAAGTACTCATTGATAATGGCTCGGCCCTTAATGTATTGCCAAAGCATATTCTGGAAGAAATGCCGATCGATGAATCCCATATAAAGCCAAGTACTATGATGGCTAGAGCGTATGATGGCTCGCCTAGGCCAATAATTGGGATTTTAGAAGTGGAGCTATATGTGGGACCACAATTGTTCCTAGTAACACTTCAGGTTATGGATATCCACCCTTCCTATAGTATGTTGTTAGGAAGACCTTGGATTCACGCAGCAGGGGCAGTAGCTTCGTCATTGCACCAATGCCTGAAGTATATCATGAACGGGATGTTGGTAATTGTCAAGGCCGAGGAGACAGTATCCATGATAAAGAATGTGGCTGTGCCTTTTATCGAAGCAGATGATTGCAAGGATAACAATATCCATGCTTTTGAGATTGTGAACACTGACTGGGTGCCGGAGAACACAGTGCTAAGAAGGCCAAGGATCTCAGAAGCAGCAAGGATGGCAAGTCTATGCTTTTTGGACCGCGGGATCCCATTTCAGTATAACCTCATTATCGGGATACCAGAAGGGGTTAGTCCGACAATGATGAAAAATACTGCTCAAAGATTTGGGTTAGGGTATCAACCCAGCCAAGAGGATTATCGGTGGGCTGCTGGTCGAAGAAGGGCAAGAAGGATGGCTAGAATTAAAGGAAGAGAGCCTGAGGAAGAAAAGCTAGAAATCCCTCCTCTTAGCGTGTCATTCCCAAAAGCTGCATACATAATGCAAAATGATAGAGAAGTTGAAAGCCTTGATCAAGAGTTGTCAAACATGAGCATAAATACCTTGGGAGAAAACAAGGTGGAAGGAGATAACAAGAAGGCAGTAGCAAGAAAGGGAGATGAAGCACTCCCACAACTAACGGTCTACACCATAGAAGACGTCTCCGCCAAGACCTTTGTGCACAAGTTGGCTCCGGACGAGAAGTTTCAGAACTGGGTGATCCAAGAAGCTCCAGTAGTTTTTAAAATGTAAACCCACTTTGGTTGTCTTAACATGCTTTTGTCATTGCTTTGTTTGGTTTTTTTTTTTTTTTTCTAGTCGACAATCAAGGCTCGATTGTCAGCTAGATTTCGTGTTTGTCATGGAGCCTACCTTTTCTTCAAATAAATTATGAGATCATGCACTTTTCGCAAATTGCCTTCTTTTCTTATGCATTTACACCAAACACTTCCCGCTTTCAGGAATCCTGAAAGCGGATCTCCTACAACATCACATACATTTAGCATCAAGAATAAATGGCCAAACTTGAACGAACATGTGATAGCTATGGAAGAAGAAGAGTGGGATAAAAGCAATATCAGTGAATTCACCAGGCTAGTAGAACAACAGGAACAGACTTGGAAACCTGCTGCAGAGGAACTCGAAACCATCAATGTAGGCAGTGATCAGGTCAAGAAGGAGTTGAAAATAGGTACCCTAATTACTTCTGAACAAAGGATAAAAATGATCGCCCTATTACAAGAATATTCAGATGTCTTTGCTTGGTCCTATGAAGATATGCCTGGTTTGGATACAAATATTGTAGTACACAAGATACCGTTGGAGGAAGGTTGTAGGCCAGTCAAGCAGAAGCTGAGGAGGGCCCACCCAGATGTTTGGATGAAGGTCAAGACAGAACTCGAGAAGCAATGGGATGCTGGCTTTCTAGAAGTAGTTAGGTATCCACAATGGGTATCTAACATTGTTGTGGTGCCTAAGAAAGAGGGGAAGATTAGAGTGTGCGTGGATTTTCGAAATTTGAATAAAGCCAGCCCCAAGGATGATTTTCCGCTACCACACATAGATGTTCTAGTGGACAACGCTGCCCGAAGTTCCACGTATTCCTTTATGGATGGTTTTTCAGGATACAACCAGATAAAAATGGCTCCAGAGGATAAGGTGAAAACAACTTTCGTCACACCTTGGGGTACATTCTGCTACAAGGTCATGCCATTTGGATTGAAGAATGCAGGAGCAACCTATCAAAGAGCAATGGTGACTTTGTTCCACGACATGATGCACAAGGAAATTGAGGTGTATGTAGACGACATGATTGCCAAGTCTAAAAGGGGAGAAGATCATGTTGAAGTTTTGAGGAAGTTGTTTGAGAGGTTGAGGAAATATGAACTAAGGCTTAATCCTGCAAAATGTTCATTCGGAGTTAAATCGGGCAAGCTGTTAGGATTTATGGTAAGTGATAGAGGTATAGAGGTGGATCCAGATAAAGTAAGGGCCATCCAAGCCATGTCATCCCCCAAGACAGAGAAAGAAGTAAGAGGATTCTTGGGAAGGTTAAACTACATTGCTCGGTTTATAGCTCAGCTAACAACAACGTGTGAACCTATATTCCGACTACTAAGGAAAAAGAATCCTGGAACCTGGAATGAGGAGTGTGAGGAGGCATTCAATAAAATCAAGCATTATTTACAAAATCCACCTTTACTAGTTCCTCCGGTATCAGGAAAGCCTTTAGTATTATATCTCACAGTAACTGAAGCAGCCATGGGATGTGTATTAGGACAACATGACGAAACCGGAAGGAAGGAAAGAGCCATTTATTACTTAAGCAAGAAATTCACTGAATGTGAGTCTAGATACACGGAGATAGAAAGACTTTGTTGTGCATTGGTGTGGGCGGCAAAGAGGTTGCGACATTATATGTTATACTATACCACTTGGTTAATTTCAAAAGTGGATCCTCTGAGGTATATTTGTAACAAGCCCTTTCTCTCAAGTCAAATTGCAAGGTGGCAAGTTTTATTGGCAGAATATGACATAGTATATATGACAAGGAAAGCCGTGAAAGGAAGTGCAATCGCGGACCATCTGGCCGATAATGCTGTTGAAGACTACGAACCTTTGGATTTTGACTTCCCTGATGAAGATATATTGTCAATAGAGAAAGAAGAAGAGAAGACAGATTGGTGGACGATGTTTTTTGACGGTGCAGTAAATGTATATGGTAATGGGGCCGGTGCAGTAATAATCTCTCCCGATAAGAAACAGTATCCAGTTTCGGTTAAACTGCATTTCGAGTGCACCAACAATACAGCTGAGTATGAAGCTTGTATCCTCGGTTTAGAAGCAGCATTAGAGTTGAAGATAAAGAAGATAGATGTATATGGAGATTCAATGTTGATTATTTGTCAGGTTAAAGGGGAATGGCAAACCAAGGAGGAAAAGTTGAGGCCGTACCAGGAATACCTATCCATGTTAGCAAAGGAATTTGAAGAAATTAGATTCACCCATCTGGGAAGGGAAGGGAACCATTTTGCGGATGCTTTGGCCACGTTAGCTGCTATGACTACCATTGATCCCAAGTGCAAGGTACAACCGGTACACATTGACATTAGAAACGACCCAGCTCACTGTTGCTTAGTTGAAGGAGAGATGGACGGACAACCTTGGTATTATGATATCAAGAACCTTGTGCAAAATCATGAATATCCGGTGGGAGCTTCCAAAACAGATAAGAAAACCTTGAGAAGGTTGGCTATGGATTTCTATTTAGATGGAGAGATTTTGTACAAAAGATCATTTGATGGAACCCTGCTAAGGTGTTTAAATGAGGCAGATGCTAGAAAGGCATTACGGGAAGTCCATGAGGGGATTTGCTCAACCCATGCTAGCGGGCATATGATAGCGAGGAAAATCCAAAGGGCTGGCTATTTTTGGATGACACTAGAGAAAGACTGTATCGACTATGTCAGGAAATGTCATAAATGTCAAGTTTACAGTGACAAGGTCAACATGCCGCCAGCTCCGCTATTTAATCTGATATCTCCTTGGCCGTTTGCAATGTGGGGAATCGACGTGATCGGTCCTGTTAACCCAAAAGCTAGCAATGGTCATAGATTCATCCTTGTAGCTATTGACTACTTCACAAAGTGGGTGGAAGCCAGTTCATATGCCCACGTAACACAGAACGTAGTGAAGAGGTTTATAGAGAAGGACTTGATTTGTCGATACGGTCCTCCGGAAAAGATAGTGACAGACAATGCACAGAATTTCAATGGCAAAATGATAGCAGAGTTGTGTACTAAATGGAAAATCAAGCATTCGAATTCTTCACCATACCGACCTAAGATGAATGGTGCAGTAGAAGCTGCCAACAAGAACATCAAGAAGATTATTCAGAAAATGGTAGTCACATATAGAGATTGGCATGAGATGTTGTCATTTGCTCTTCATGCATACCGCACTACGGTCAGGACCTCGACCGGGACTACCCCATATTCTCTGGTGTACGGTATGGAGGCAGTGATGCCTTTGGAAGTGGAGATCCCGTCGTTAAGAGTGTTGATAGATTCAGAATTAGAGGAGGCCGAGTGGGCCAAAGTGAGATATGAGCAACTGAACTTGATCAGCGAAAAGAGGATAGCTGCAATATGTCATCACCAACTTTACCAGAAACGAATGGCCAAGGCATATGATAAAAAGGTTAGACCGCGGTTGTTTCAAGAAGGGGATCTAGTATTGAAGAAAATATTGTCGTTACCTGGAGACGATCAAAGCAAATGGGCACAGAATTACGAGGGTCCTTACGTAGTAAAGAAGGCATTCTCAGGAGGAGCGTTGAAGTTGGCTAGAATGGATGGAGAAGACCTAGCTCGACCTGTGAATTCTGACTCTGTAAAAAGATATTATGCTTGATGTAGGCACCTAAATCAATAAAGCAAAGTTTGGCCATTGACTTCTTTCTCTTTTGCATTGATCTCACAACAATCATTTTTACATTAATCCCAATAGTGCATGTCTTGTTGTTATCACACCTAAAAAGTTTAGCATCGGCTGAACGAATTTCTTCTCCATACAAAAGCCTAGGCTATAATCACACCCCTACACTGGGGGCAATAAGAGATGTTTTCATGAAATTTTTTTTCGTGTAAAATGTACGGAAGCCTATAGATTGGAAAACCAAGCTAAAGCATTTGACAAAAGCATGACAAAGAGGCAATGACAAGTCATACATTTTAAGAAAAGGACTACTTGAAGAAAGTCAGAGACAACACTAGAGATGAATCCAGCATACACGTCAAAAGCAAGCGGCCAAGGAGAACAAGAAGAAGAGGATGGGGCCTATGTTTCAAAATCAGGTACGAATGCATGCATGGCATCTAATCATGAATCATTGCATATATACTGTCTGAATCATTGTAGGAGGAGTTCTTAATACATTCCAGCAAGATTGGAGACGAAGAAAGAATCATAGTGGGCGATAGCAAAGAATCACGGTTTCGAACCATAGTGGATTCTGGGACAACAAAAAGAACAAGACAAAGAGAGAAAATGAAAAGTTTTGAACCCTGCCATCAGGAAGAACGACATCGGCATCAGCTTTGGTAATAAGGAATCGCCAGACGGGATTCCAAGTTGTTTGAGATCGCCAAAAGGGATCTCGTATTTCGATATTTGTCAAAGGAGGTCGCTAGAAGGGACCTCGTATGTCAGCTTTGAATAAAAGGAATCGCCAGATGGGATTCCAAGATTAAAGGAGATCGCCAGAAGGGATCTTGTGTTTTGCTATTTGGAGGTCGCCAGATGGGACCTCGTTTTTCGTTTGAATAAAAAGGAATCGCCAGATGGGATTCCAAGTTGAAGGAGATCGCCAGATGGGATTCCAAGTTGAAGGAGATCGCCAGAAGGGATCTCGTGTTTCACTATTTGGAGGTCGCCAGATGGGACCTCGAAAAAAAAAAAAAGAAAGAAAAAAGGGGAATCGCCAGATGGGATTCCAAGTTAAGGGAGATCGCCAGAAGGGATCTCGTGTTTCGCTGTTTGGAGGTCGCCAGATGGGACCTCGTACTTCGTTTAAATAAAAGGAATCGCCAGATGGGATTCCAAGTTAAAAGAGATCGCCAGAAGGGATCTCGTGTTTCACTATTTTGAAGGTCGCCAGATGGGACCTCGTTTTTGAATAAAAGGAATCGCCAAATGGGATTCCAAGTTAAAGGAGATCGCCAGAAGGGATCTCGTGTTTCGCCATTTGAGGTCGCCAGATGGGACCTCGTATTACATGTTGGTTAAAAGGAATCGCCAGATGGGATTCCAAGTTGAATAAAGGAGATCGCCAGAAGGGATCTCGCATTTCACTATTTGGAGGTCGCCAGATGGGACCTTGTAAAAAGAAAAAAAGAAAAAAAAAAAAGAAAAAAGGGAATCGCCAGATGGGATTCCAAGTTGATTAAAAGAGATCGCCAGAAGGGATCTCGTATTTCGATATTCATCATAGGAGGTCGCCAGATGGGACCTCATATTTCATGTTGGTTACAAGGAATCGCCAGATGGGATTCCAAGTTGATTAAAGGAGATCGCCAGAAGGGATCTCGTGTTTCGTTACTTGAGGTCGCCAGATGGGACCTCATATTACATGTTGAATAAAAGGAATCGCCAGATGGGATTCCAAATTGATTAAAGAAGATCGCCAGAAGGGATCTCATGCTTCACTATTTGGAGGTCGCCAGATGAGACCTCATATTTTCATATTAGTAAAAAAAGAGAAGATAAATAATGGAATCGTCAGATGGGATTCCAAGTTGAGATTGCTAAAAAAAAAAAAAAAAAAAAAAAACAAGTATCAGATCATTCAAGCTTCGACCAGATCAGTTCCGGGAGTTTTGTTTTGGGGTTTTTTTTCTTTATAAAACTTACTGCGCAAAATCTCTGCTCCGTAAGCATTATAAAGAGGGGGCATCTGTTGTAACCCATTTTTGGGTCCCCCACAAAATATATAAAAATATATATATAGCCAAAGGAGGTTAAAAATACAAAGATTGGATTTTTGACAGTATATTATTGAAGGAGGAGAGCCCTGTTGAGAAGGAAAATTTGGATTGGAGGAGAAAAGCCCAAATTTGGATGTTTTTGGATTTAATTGGATTTTTAAATGAATTTATAGGGGATTTGATTGCAAGAAAAATTGATTTTTAAGTCAATTTGGGCTTTAATTGGAAGAAATTTAAGTTATGGGGCCAAAATATTTTTTTTAGGAATTTATTAAGTCAAATCAGGGGCTTAATTGCATAAATATTGAAGTTTAAGGGCCAATTAGGGACTTAATTGAAGAAATCCGAAACCAGGGACCAAATTGAAGAAGGCGCGTAAGTATAGGGGCTGTAATTAATTGATTCAGGGGCCTAATTGAAGAAATTGGAAGTTATTTGATCAATTGAGGGCTCAATTGCATAATTCAGAGACCAAGGACCAAAGTGAAAAACGCGGCCAACTATGGGGGCGAAGACCGAAATTCGGCAGGGATGCAATTGAAGGGACAAAAGATGATTGAGGGCTGATTTGGACTTTGGCGCGTTTTGGCGTTTTGCAGGTTTTAAATGAAACGGCGCGTTTTATCCAAAACGACGCCGTTTCATCCATTCAAAAAAAAAAAAAAAAAAAAAGAAAGGGGCAGAACGGTGTCGTTTTGAACGACACTGTTCATCTTCCTTCTTTCCCCCCCGAACATGCAGCGGGGAAGAAAAGGAAAAAGGGATGCCTTTTGTTTGAATTTTGCCGGCCACTCTCTCGCCTGGAGCCCACCGACCGGGCACAATGGCCGACCACCCACCGCGCACCACCCGCCGAACCTCGGCAGCCGCGCCCATGGCCGACCAGCCGGCTGCCCCCCCCCATGTGAGCTGTAAAAAAGGCCATGGCTTTGGCTCTATAAAAAGGACCCGAAAAGGGAAGAAACGGGAGGAGGAAAATAGGGAAAAAAACCAAAAGAGGGAGAAGAGACCCGAAAGAAGGAGAAAGAAAAAAAAAACAGAGGGGAAGAACGGAAAAAAAACAGAGGAAAGAAAAAACAGAGGAGAAGAAAAAAGGCAGAAAAAAAAAGCAGGAGAAGGAGAGACCGAAGAAAAAAAAAACCAGAAGAGGGAGAGGAGAAAACGAAAAAAAACAGAGGACGAAGGGAGAGGGAAGTGACCCGAAAGAAGAAAGAGGAGAGAAAACGGGAGGAAAAGGAAACGGAACAACCTCACTCTCTGCCACTGGAAACAGCCGCAGCACCACCGCCCGTGAGCCACCGGCCTCCGCCACAGCCTCGCCAAGACGCCGCCACCAGCCTCCGCGCCAGGTAACCCTCCTTCTCCCTCATCCTTGCGTTTTATTTTCTTTCTTTCTCTGCATGCAGAACGAATAGCGTTCTGCATGCAGGGGTGGGGGGGAAAATAATTCCCCCCGCCCGTTTTGGTCTGGGCCAGGTGGATCCTGGCCCAGTTTAGTCTTCTGGGCCGGGCCTGGCCCAGAATAAATAATAGTTTTGGGCCGAGATCGGCCCAAACCATTTTGGGCCGAAATCGGCCCAGCAACAATTGGGGCTGGGACCGGCCCAGCCCAGTTGGTTGGGCCGGACCAGCCCAGCCCATTTAATATTATATATTATATATTATATATTATTTTGTTTTAGATTATTTATATATAGATATATATATATATATAAAAATTTACCAAAATTCTTCAAAAATTATTTCAGAAAATATGTGCTTTTTATGTAATTTTATTGTATTTTTGATCAATTTTGGTTTGTATTTTTATGTTATAGAAATACAAATTCGGTTTTAAAATACCCGGTCTTCGTCAAAACATCAAAGATTTTCAAAATAAAAATGTCTTTTGCTTTCAAAAATTTCCTAAATATTTTTAAAAAATATTGTTGATTTTTCTGCATTTTTTATCAAAGTGGATTAATATTTGGTTATATTTTTATACCGTAAGAATATCAACCCAGTATTAAAATATCCGATTTACGTCAAAACATCAAAAAAAAATGTTTTGTTTTAAAATACGGCCTAGTCTCTCCAATATATATATATAAATATTACAACATCATATTTTTCATACAACAAAGAAAATTTCAAAACGATATATGTATTAGCATGCATTTTGGCTTTAATAACCAGTTTATTCAAGCCATGAGAACTAGGCCAATATTTCAAAAATTCTAAAAAAATCTTTTTGTTTTCTTTTAGTATTCGGGATTACGAATTTATATATAAAATGTTTTTCCTGATATTAAAAATATGGTTTTTTACATAGTTTTTTTTAGAACGGTTAGGTTTTACCCGATAAGATAAGGACCTCCTTATTGAGGAGGACTTTTCTTGAACCATAGACGGACCAACAACTAGGAAACACAACGAGACCTTAATTTTATCAGACAAACAAACAAAGCAGCTTACCTTAGGTAGGGCGTACTTGGGGTGCTAATACCTTCCCTTTACGCAACCAGTCCCCGTGCCCGATCTCTGAGACCAGCTAGGGTTCCTAGTAACCAAAATACTAGGTGGCGACTCCCACACCATTTTTTATTGCTAAGAGACAAAGAACTCCTTGTCTCTCCATATTTACCAGATATATCCCCCCATACACACCTGAGGGTGGACGATCGCCGCGACGTCGCGCACCCCGCGACAAAGACCGCCATCTTAAAGAGAAATTATTTATCCCAATTAATATATCTATAACCTGAAAAGTTGGTCTAGGGGATATCAGCTTGGGCTTTCTCTAGGTCTCAAGTTTGAATCCTCATGTAAACAAAAATAAACGCTCTTTGGGACATGGGCTCCATAAATTTAGAGTATATTTTGAAATTATGATTTAAAGTATTTTTTATTTAAAAATATATTAAAATAATATTTATTTTATTTTTAAAATCAACACATCAAAACGATCTGAAAATATAAAAACAAAAAAAAATTAAATTTTTAAGGAATGCAACTGCGTTCCCAAATACGGTCTTGATATGATACGCGAAAGTTGACCGATACCCTGCGTCTCCAAAAAAAAAATAAAAAATTTAAGGTATCTATACACATACAAGTTGTTGGAAAAATCAACAATAATACGGGTTATGTACTTGATGATTAATACGTATTACTACTACACGCCATGAAAACTCAAAATGACCTTTTATGACTAATATCCCCTTGGAAAATTAGAGCTGCAAAGATAATTATTTCATCGTAATTAAGGAGACATTGGTTCTTAATAACTTGTAAAATTAACCGTGAATCTGAAAGGTGGCATCCGCCGGTAAGATCAAACTGTTATCATCATCAAATGGTAACAAACTGCTGGGCAATTCAATTCCAACAATTGAGATTAGTCAATCTTTATTTCCAGATAAAGCATGAACGGATTTGTTATCTCATAACCTAAACCTAAACTGCTTGGTAAGTTTGGCAATATTCAAGTTAAAGAAAGGGAAATAGAATGAAACTTCTTGACGATGTCAAATGGCGCCGTTCTTGCATGAATATTTGTCCTGTAATTTCGCAATAAGTGGAACTTGGTAATAGCAGAGTTCATAATTTGTTGTTAATACTTGTTAATGCTCGGCATTGTCTTGGTGGTGATGAGGGATGACGAGGACGTTTCCATGGTCAAAATGTACATTGAATATGGGGTAACTTCTGGTTGTTGATTAGTGAACAGAGTGTCATATCAATGACGAGGTAGCCATCAGCTTACAGGTTGTTTTTTTTTTTTAAAAGAATATTGCTATTTGTAGCTTTCGAGAGTTTCAATTTATATTTAAAAATCTTACTTGCTGATAAGGAGAAAAAGGACGTTGTAGCTTGTTGGAGTGGATGTGTTTTCATATCTGCAATTTCCTAGAAGAAATACTGAACTTCTCAACCTCACGAACGGAGCTATTCATGTGGCATTTCCTGAAATTAAGTACTCGGAAAAGTTTATGGGTTATCTCGGGTTTACCGAACTAGTTTTGCAGGTGAAGTAAGTCACTGAAAACGTACGTGGCTTGGTTAACCAGGTTTTATCACCTGAACGTCTTGTTTGGCTCGGCTCGACTAGAAATCTGGTTTGAGTCGGGTTTGAGTCCCAGGTTTCTCGGTTTAGATTCTAGATCATGACTTTCCCGAGTCATCTCTTAGGTATGGTTGAGTTTAAGATACATGGTTTTTTCATCCCTTTCTATTAAAAAAAAAAAGAAAACAAATTAGGCTTCCTAGGTGCCTCATCATTCATGAAAATGATCCTTGGAATTTCAATTGTGACAGCAGCCGATGAAGTTTTCCACGAAAGAGAAAGTAGCTGCTTGGAACTTTCAGCGAGTGAGAGATCATCAATCATTTAACTCCCCTGCGCAAGTAATTTAAGCTCTCTGGACTCTAATTGGTAGAAATGGCCATATACTTTTGAGGCTGGCGTAACTAAAGCCAAATTGGAGAATTTCATGGAATTTACAATTTTTGGAAGAGACAATAAAAAACTACAGATCTATATTCCTGCTTACGAAAATTCTGAGTAAACTATGCTCTCAAGCAAATAAGTGAGTGGATGGTGTGTAGATAACTGATCACCAGGGATCTTGAATATTTCCTATGACAACCATGGCTAGTTGACCTAATGCGAGAAAAAACTATATAAGCCCAAAGTTGGAGTCTCAGAGTCACAGTTCAAACAACCTTCTCTTCAAGTTCCATTCCTTGAGGGGAAAAAAAAAACACAACCAAGCCTGACATTTAACCTGAACCCTGAACAAAACCAGCTGCTTCTAAATTCTCAGTTTCCTGACACATACAACAAAAATCCCATCTCCAGCCTTCTTTAAAGAAATACCCTGACATACCCATTCCTGTCACAAATCTAATGCATATATTAGAATAGCACTTCGGATACAGTTAATTTTCTGAAAAACAGAACCAACTCTATCTTGTAACCAAGCAGATCCCGAACTTCTAGCTATTTAAGCAAGGGATAAAATGGCTGAAGGTTCAGTGAACTTTCTCCTCTCGAAGCTTGCTCAAATTCTCGAAGAACAGGGCCAGCTTTTGACAGGGGTTCGGACAGAAGCTGAGTATATCAGTGATGAACTGGAGTTCATGAAAGCCTTTTTAAGAGTTGCTGATGCCATGGAAGAGAGGGACCCGAGCCTTGAAGTGCTGGTCAAGAAAGTGAGAGATATTGCTTACGAGATGGAAGATGCTCTTGATGATTTCAAGCTGCGTCTTACACATGATCGTGGACAAAGATTCTTTGCTCCTCTCCTAAGAAGTTTCGACTACTCTGTGAATTTAAGAGCTCGCCATCAAATAGCTTCAAGAATCCGAGCCATCAAATCCAGAGTAATAGGCATCTCAGAAGCACACCGGAGATACCTGATCAGAAATAATATAATGGGGCAAGGCTCAAACTTCAGCAGCATTTCAAGGCTGGAATCTCAAGGGGATGGCCTTCTGCTCGAAGAAGCTGATTTGGTGGGCATTGAAAAACCCAAAAGGCAGTTGATCGAGTGGCTTTTGGAAAGAAAATCAGGACGCGAGGTGGTTTCTGTGGTTGGGATGGGAGGGCTGGGGAAATCAACCTTGGTGAAAAAGGTCTACGATGATCCAGATGTGAAGAAACAATTCAAGTTCCGAGCTTGGATCACCGTTTCTCAATCTTTCAAGAAAGAGGAACTCCTAAAAGACATTATTCAACAACTCTTTCGTGTTCACAGAAAACCAGGTCCTAAAGATGTGGATAGCATGGACTATGATAAGCTAAGGACAGTGATCAATAAATTTCTGCAACAGAAGAAGTACCTGATTGTCTTGGATGATGTGTGGCACACAAGTGCCTGGGGTGCTTTCCAACATGCCTTGCCAAACAACAGCTGTGGCAGCCGAATTATGGTCACAACTCGTAATACTGAAGTTGCCTCTACCGCATGTATGGACTTCCCTGACAGAGTATTTCCTTTGGACCCATTATCTCAAGAAGAATCTTGGATTTTGTTCTGCAAAAAGATATTTCAGAACAATACTTGCCCTCCACATTTGAAGAATATTTCAGAAACAATTCTTGGTAGATGTGAGGGATTGCCACTTGCAATTGTCTCAATCAGTGGTGTCTTGGCAGCAAAAGACAAGAATAAAATAGACGAATGGGAAATGGTCCATCGTAGCCTTGGTGCTGGATTTGAAAACAACGACACACTGATGAGTACGAGAAAAATACTGTCACTGAGTTACAATGATTTGCCTTACTATCTCAAATCTTGCCTGTTGTATTTCAGCATCTTCCCTGCAGGTAATCCAATTAAGCGGATGAAACTTATTCGGCTATGGATAGCTGAAGGATTTGTGGAAGGAAAAGAAGGAATGACATTAGAGGAAGTTGCAGAAGACTACCTGAATGAGCTCATAAAAAGAAGCTTGGTTCGTGTAGTAAAGGCAGCCAGTGATGGACGCGTCAAAACATGCCGCATCCATGATCTTCTGCGCGAGATTATGATTACAAAGGCAAAAGACCAAGACTTTGTAGCAATAGCCAAGGAAGAAGGCATGGTGTGGTCTGAAAAAGTCCGTCGGGTGTCATTACATAAAGCCGTGCCAAGTATACAACGAAGACATGTTGCCTCTCGACTTCGTTCGGTGCTCATATTTTGGGGGGCAGATTCTTGTCCTGATTCTCCTGCGCCTAACTTGTCGTTCGGTCACCTGAGGTTGCTTAATGTGTTAGATCTGGAAGGAGCACCTCTGAAGGAATTCCCCAGCAAAGTTTCCAGCCTCTTCCTCTTAAAGTATCTAAGTTTGAGGAACACCAATGTCAATTCCATTCCAAGCTCCATTAGCAAGCTTCTGAATCTGGAAACGTTGGATCTAAAACATACTCAAATCTCTGAATTGCCTGTTGGGATTCTGAAGCTCAGGAAACTTCGCCACCTTTTGGTGTACCGTTATGAAATTGATTGTGATGACAGGATTCACATCAAATATGGTTTCCAACCACCACCTCAAATCGGAAGCCTACAATCCTTACAAAAACTCTGCTTTGTAGAGGCAAATCAAGGCGGTGATCTTCTGCTTGAACTGGGAAGGTTGAATCAGTTGAGACGGTTAGGCATTGTAAAGATCAGGAAGGAACATGGGAAGGCTCTATGTTCTTCTGTTACAAAGCTGACAGACCTTCGTGCCTTATCCATCACTTCAATCACAGACAGTGAATTTATTGATTTGGAAAACTTATCATCTCCTCCTCGATTTCTTCAGCGAGTGTACCTGACAGGACGGTTACAGAGTTTACCAGAGTGGTTGCATTCTTCGGATAGCTTGGTCAAGTTGGTTTTAAAATGGAGTCGGTTAAGTGATGATCCACTGCTATCTCTTCAGCATCTGCCCAATCTACTACACCTCAAGCTTGTACAGGCTTACGATGGGGAGATGCTGTGTTTCCAAGCTAAGGGATTTCAACGGCTCAGGTTCCTGAGCATAAATAAATTAGAGAGTCTCAGAGTGATAACTGTTCAACAAGGAGCAATGCCTTGTCTTGAAAAGCTGATCGTCCAAAGGTGCAAGGAATTGAAAAGGGTGCCATCAGGTATTGAACACCTGACCACGCTGAAGGTATTGGAATTTTTCAATATGCCAAAAGAACTCATCATGACGTTGCAAACCAGTGAAGAGAATGGAGATGATTTGAAGGTTGCACATGTTCCTGATGTTTACTCACCTACTGGAACAACGGTATATTGGATAACTTCACTTTATTCACCAAAGAGGATGGAAGTTCTTCCCTGCCTAGCCCTAGCCGTAGCAGGCGACTATATTTGGAAATAACATGTTTTGATTTGTTATAAAATATTTTTAATTTATCTCTGTGATTGTAAATTAACCATGAATAAGCTTGTCTCTGATTTTGTCTCCCTTCCCTTCGTTCTCTGTTGTGTTCTCTTAGTTTGGTGTACGGTGTGCTGTGTAAACTGTGAATATTTCTCGTTAATATTCAAATAATCTGTGTCGATGGAGGAGGGTGGAGCTAGGGTTGATTTTTCTACAAGGCTGCTATATATCATATAAAAAGCTTTCTGACTTCAGCTTTTGAATTAGTCGTCTTTGCCAAGCTTTTTATAGCATACGCATCTCGCAGCAGAAATGCTATTTAGAAGTGTTAAATTGGTAATATAAATTTTTAAATGGTTTAAATATAATTTTTTAGTTTATGTATACTCTATGGTAAAAAAAACTCATTTAAAAAAGTTAATACTATTTATTCATTGTAAAGAACTAATACAACTTCAATCAAAAACCCTTTTTTTACTAAAAATATATTAAAGAAATTTAGTTTTAATATTTTTAATTGATATATAAAAATAGTTCTTTCACGTGAAAATAATATTTTTTTAACTCTTCAATAAAGTTTTTTCATTGGAGCTGTAAAAATAAGATATGAAAGTAAAAATAAAATTATCCTTTTCTTTTACCTTTCCATTTAATATATCCATTGGAACCAATGCCCTATTGAGGAGGCCCATAGGCCGATGAGAATCACTGGCTTTAAGCCTTTAAGATACAAAACAGTCAGCATGGTACAAATCAATGAGGGTTGCAACCAAGTGTCCCCTTTCCTCTGAAGGGAGTACTAATGTTTCTTGTTTCAATTTGTATACAACACTTATAGCTTGTCATTAAGATTTATACAAATAAAATCAACATGTAAAATTGACCCATAATCAATAAAAGCATAATAAAAAGAATTCTCTAAGCCATTTGATGCTAACGGAAGCTAGGTAGGTCAACAATAACATAAAAATCATATAAAAAAACACAGAAGGCTTAATGATAAAAAAAGATTACAAACATGAACTCTGAATTCACAATTTTATTTCCTGAAAAATAAAGTATATGGTGACTGTTTTTTTAAGAGGTTTACAAGAGTTCTTAAAAAACTTTACCTCTTTAGAAATAACTAGGAATATAAAAATATAAAAGGAATAAATAAAAGCAAGAAATATGAATTAAAATATGGAATCTGAAAAACTATAGAAAAAATAATAAAATCAGAACATCAAGGCTCAAAATTTAAATGACTTATATATAAGATCGATACTTAACCCCACAGTTTTTTTTTTTTTTTGTTATTTTGGATTAGGACTTTTAATTATCATATATGTAAGTTATCATGTAAAGAAGGTTATGCATGATCCAATTAAGGTGAATTATCAGTTGCATATCTCTCCAACTTGATAAAAATGTTATTGTGTAATCTCATAGATGTCCCCCGTCTCAAGATTTATTAGGGTTGATTGTAAATTTCTCAGTTTCTTAACAAGAAGTGTTAGGGAAAACATTGATTTGTTTAAAAAATTCTTCAAAAAAGTATTTTATCATGATTTTAACAATTAGATGCTTAACTTTGAAGAGTGAAAATTATTATTATAAAATAGTTTAAATCTATAATAATTTTCACTTAAAAAAATATGAAAAGTGCTTTTTTTCTTTTAGATAAAAGAAAGCTTATTTTATTTAAAAATAAAAACTATCTTAGATATTTTAAATTTAACTAACTTCATTTTGTTGTTTTATACATAATAATTACCCAATATTTAGTTACATAGTTAATAACCTTACATGTTTTAAAATTAACCAACCTTGATTATTTTATTTCAAGTATATTAGATTTTACCTTGTCTAGATTTTAATTAAATTATTTAGTAGTTCTATTTACTAAAATAATTTATATAATGTTTGATATTATTTTTTATTTACTTCTTGTTATGATACTTGTGTGGTTTTTATAAAAAAATATTTCTTAAGCAATTTATTTAGTTTCTTATTTTTTTTAAAAAAAGAAATTGTTTGATTTAAATTATAAGTTTAATAACAATTTTACTAGCATGGTAATTAATTATCAAATAGTTTGATGTATATAATTTCATAGTAATAGCACCACATAACATGGTATAATAGATATGATTGGAGGCAAAAAGACTCTTGAACCTTAAAAGAGGTTGTAACTAGAGCAATATTTTTTAAAAAAATCCTTTAAATACACTAGGTTGACGTGGAAGGTGCATCCTCAAAATCAAGCAAGAAAAATACTTAGTTTTCTATTGATAAAAAAAAATTGTCATTATGAAAATATTTTATAGAACACATATATAATTAAGATTTAGAAAAAAAAAGGGAGTGGAAAAAAAATATTATTCAATCTTATTCATTTAACTATGAATTACAATAATAATTTATGATAATTTTTTTTCTTTTTTATATTTGGTCCTTTAATTCTTTGTTTGGTTATTGATTTTTATTTTTTTTAATTAAGTTTTTGGATTGTGTATGTTTTTTTTTTTGGGGATTGAAGTTGATTTTGTGATCATATATTGTTTTTCATCATATAGCTAAAAAAATTATTTTGGAAAAAAAATTTATTATTAAACTTTATGGAGTCCATTAACTAGTTTATGAGTTTGACAAGTTAACCTGAGTTGATCCGATTTATAGGTTTAGCTGGTTAAATATCATTCAAAATTAGGTTGATTGAAAATTGTGTTTCATGATTTTTTGTTCAGTTTCTATAAGATCATCGCGCTCTTAGACAAACATCCCAGTATTGGGTTGGGGCTTGATTTTATGATTATCTATTTTTGTTATCAAATAGTTAAATAAAGAATATTTTTGGGGAAAAAATCAAGTTATTAGTCCTAGTAAAGTCTATAGTCCAATTCACAGGTTTGACGGGTTGAACCATGTGACCTAATTCACAGGTTTGATGAATTTGCCACCAAACTCTTGTGATTTTTTCTCCTTTTTTTTTTTTAATTTTTTTAATGTACTAACAAATATGTAAAGATACGTTATTTGTTATTTGAATGTAGCTCCTCAAACTGTATGTTGTTTTCAGGTACCTCACATACTTGGCCGGAGTTGTAGCCTATTGTTGTTTCTAGCTCTACTTTAGACTAGTTATATATGTATGCATGCTCATGTCTATTGTTGTTTAGCGTTATTGTTGTATGAATATGACTCATCAAAATTATATATTATGCTTGATGGAACATGGAAATGATGGGTGGGCCTCAGACTACGTACCGATGGGTTTATTTAACATGAAATGAATAATACATGACGTGATTCTATGATTGAAATTTCAATGCATATTTGTTTTTTGGACCGTTACAACTTTATTTTTTATAGATTTCAAATATAAATAAAAGATGCTCGCATAGTTTTTAAAGGAGCTTCTTTGTCTAAAAAGCTTGTATTTAAGAAAACTTCGTATTTTCAAAAAGAATTTATTTTTGTCCCTTATGGATGGGGAGAAGTTCTTTATTTATAGATATTTGTAGTGGCGTTCAAGTTTTTTACCAATGTCATATAATATTATTTTAACGATTAATTTTTATTTATAAGATATTGTATTTATGATAAATTATTTTAAATATCCCATCTCATGTGTCCACTTTCCATTGGCAAATAAATATATATATGATTATTTTTTTTTCATTTTTTTAATTTTTTATGTAAACATAAAATAAAAATGACATATGACAAATTTTAATTTTTGATTTTTTTTATTCTTTCTATAGCTTTATATATTGGTTATTACAATCTTAACGAAAACATCCCTAAATTGAGTTGGTGCTTGATTTTACAAGTATTTATTTTTTTATTATATAATTAAATAAAATTATTATATTCAATATAATTTATAACCTGAGTTAGAGGAAATTGAAATCAATTTAAAATGATGTCGTTGTCTAAATAACCTTGAACAATATAAGCAAAGTAGCCACGAAAGCTCGAGGACAATAATCCTATAGTTAGCAGCAAAAATCTCTCTGTTTTTCTTAACAAAGAAGCAACTAAACATGGGTCTGGCCAAATTGATAAGTAGGTAACAGGATGCCTGGTCATGACCGGGGCTTGTAGGAAAGCAACAGAGAGAGCTGCCGTCTGCAAAAATGCGATTTTTTAGGGGAGGGCTCTTGAGTTTCATGCTTTATGCTTGTTGGGCGACGATTATAAGATAAGTCTCAAGTTTTAATCTTCATGGGAGAGCTTGCGTACATCTTAACTAATTTTACGGATCCTAAAGTTAATGACCATGTAAACCTCCAATGACCCTAAGATTTATAAGACTTGAACTAATGACTTTTAAGAAACAAATTTAGAGTTCGAGTAGTTGAGTTACATCCCTCAGAATTAATAAAAAAAAACTCTTGAGGCCATGGGTTGCAGTGGCCTATTTGAAATTGTAGTAGTGATCGCGATTCAAAGTAATTTTTGCATAGAAATGCATCAAAATAATATATATTTTTTATTTTTAAAAAATTATTTTTAAAATTAGCATATCAAAACAATCTAAAAACATAAATAATAATAAATTTTAGCAATTTTTTTTAAAAAAATTAAGGAAATGCTATTTTAACAGCGTTTTCATACCTTGTGTTTTCAAAAAAAATAAAATAAAAATTAATATATGTACATGATGATTAATACGCATTACTTCTACATGCCATGAAAGTTTAAAATTACTTTTTATGACTAAAATCCCCTTGAAAATTGGAGTTGCATAGATAATTATTTCATCGTAATTAAGGAGACATTGGTTATTAATAGCTTGTCAAATTAACCGTGAATCTGAAAGGTGTCATCCGCCGGTAAGATCAAACTATTATCATCAAATGGTAACATTCTGCTGGGCAATTCCAACAATTGAGATTAGTCAATCTTTATTTATTTCCAGGGAAAGCATGAACGGATTTGTTATCTCATAACCTAAACCTAAACTGCTTGGTAAGTTTGGCAATATTCAAGTTAAAGAAAGGGAAATAGAATGAAACTTCTTGACGATGTCAAATGGCGCCGTTCTCGCATGAATATTTGTCCTGTAATTTCGCAATAAGTGGAACTTGGTAATAGCAGAGTTCATAATTTGTTGTTAATACTTGTTAATGCTCGGCATTGTCTTGGTGGTGATGAGGGATGACGAGGACGTTTCCATGGTCAAAATGTACTTTGAATATGGGGTAACTTCTGGTTATTGATTAGTGAACAGAGTGTCATATCAATGACGAGGTAGCCATCAGCTTACAGGTTTTTTTTTTTTTTTAAGAATATTATTATTTGTAGCTTTCGAGAGTTTCAATTTATATTTAAAAATCTTACTTGCTGATAAGGAGAAAAAGGACGTTGTAGCTTGTTCGAGTGGATGTGTTTTCATATCTGCAATTTCCTAGAAGAAACACTGAACTTTTCAACCTCGCGAACGGAACTATTCAGGTGGTATTTCCTCGAAGTAAGTACTTGGAATAGGTAATGGGTTATCTCGGATTGACCAACTAGTTTTGCAGGTCAAGTAAGTCACTGAAAACATGGCTTGGTTAAGCAGGTTTTACCACCTCAACGTCTTGTTTGGCTCAGCTCGACTAGAAATCTGGTTTGAGTCGGGCTTTGAGTTTCAGTTTTTCGGTTCAGGCTCCAGGTGATGAGTTTTTCGAGTCTCTCTGTTAGATCGGGTTAAGTTTACGAACATAGTTTTTTCATCCCTTTCTAATAAAAAGGAAAAGAAAACAAATTAGGCTTCGTAGGTGCCTCATCATTCATGAAAATGATCCTTGGAATTACAATTTTGACAGCAGCCCATGAAGCTTTCCACGAAAGAGAAAAGCAGCTGCTTGGAACTTTCAGCGAGTGAGAGATCATCAATCATTTAACTCTCCTGCGCAAGTAATTTAAGCTTTCTGGACTCTAATTGGTAGAAATGGCCACATACATTTGAGGCTGGCATAACTTTAAGCCAGATTGGAGAATTTCATGGACTTTACAATTTTTGGAAGAGACAATAAAAAACTACAGATCTATATTCCTGCTTACGAAAATTCTGAGTAAACTATGCTCTCAAGCAAATAAGTGACTGGATGGTGTGTAGATAACTGATCACCAGGGATCTTGAATATTTCCTATGACAACCATGGCTAGTTGACCTCATGCGAGAAAAAACTATATAAGCCCAAAGTTGGAGTCTCAGAATCACAGTTCAAACAACCTTCTCTTCAAGTTCCATTCCTTGAGGGGAAAAAAAAAACACAACCAAGCCTGACATTTAACCTGAACCCTGAACAAAACCAGCTCCTTCTAAATTCTTAGTGTCCTGACACATACAACAAAAATCCCATCTCCAGCCTTCTTTTAAGAAATACCCTGCAATACCCATTCCTGTCACAAATCTAATGCATATATTAGAATAGCACTTCGGATACAGTTAATTTTCTGACAAACAGAACCAACTCTATCTTGTAACCAAGCAGATCCCGAACTTCTAGCTATTTAAGCAAGGGATAAAATGGCTGAAGGTTCAGTGAACTTTCTCCTCTCGAAGCTTGCTCAAATTCTCGAAGAAGAGGGCCAGCTTTTGACAGGGGTTCGGACAGAAGCTGAGTATATCAGTGATGAACTGGAGTTCATGAAAGCCTTTTTAAGAGTTGCTGATGCCATGGAAGAGAGGGACCCGAGCCTTGAAGTGTTGGTCAAGAAAGTGAGAGATATTGCTTACGAGATGGAAGATGCTCTTGATGATTTCAAGCTGCGTCTTACACATGATCGCGGACAAAGATTCTTTGCTCCTCTCCTAAGAAGTTTCGACTACTCTGTGAATTTAAGAGCTCGCCATCAAATAGCTTCAAGAATCCGAGCCATCAAATCCAGAGTAATAGGCATCTCAGAAGCACACCGGAGATACCTGATCAGAAATAATATAATGGGGCAAGGCTCAAACTTCAGCAGCATTTCAAGGCTGGAATCTCAAGGGGATGGCCTTCTGCTCGAAGAAGCTGATTTGGTGGGCATTGAAAAACCTAAAAGGCAGTTGATCGAGTGGCTTTTGGAAAGAAAATCAGGACGCGAGGTGGTTTCTGTGGTTGGGATGGGAGGGTTGGGGAAGTCAACCTTGGTGAAAAAGGTCTACGATGATCCAGATGTGAAGAAACAATTCAAGTTCCGAGCTTGGATCACCGTTTCTCAATCTTTCAAGAAAGAGGAACTCCTAAAAGACATTATTCAACAACTCTTTCGTGTTCACAGAAAACCAGGTCCTAAAGGTGTGGATAGCATGGACTATGATAAGCTAAGGACAGTGATCAATAAATTTCTGCAACAGAAGAAGTACCTGATTGTCTTGGATGATGTGTGGCACACATGTACCTGGGGTGCTTTCCAACATGCCTTGCCAAACAACAACTGTGGCAGCCGAATTATGGTCACAACTCGTAATACTGAAGTTGCCTCTACCGCATGTATGGATTTCCCTGACAGAGTATTTCCTTTGGACCCATTATCTCAAGAAGAATCTTGGATTTTGTTCTGCAAAAAGATATTTCAGAACAATACCTGCCCTCCACATTTGAAGAATGTTTCAGAAACAATTCTTGGTAGATGTGAGGGATTGCCACTTGCAATTGTCTCAATCAGTGGTGTCTTGGCAGCAAAAGACAAGAATAAAATAGACGAATGGGAAATGGTCCATCGTAGCCTTGGTGCTGGATTTGAAAACAACGACACACTGATGAGTACGAGAAAAATACTGTCACTGAGTTACAATGACTTGCCTTACTATCTCAAATCTTGCTTGTTGTATTTCAGCATCTTCCCTGCAGGTAATCCAATTGAGCGGATGAAACTTATTCGGCTATGGATAGCTGAAGGATTTGTGGAAGGAAAGGAAGGAATGACATTAGAGGAAGTTGCAGAAGACTACCTGAATGAGCTCATAAAAAGAAGCTTGGTTCGTGTAGCAGAGGCAACCAGTGATGGACGCGTCAAAACATGCCGCATCCATGACCTTCTGCGCGAGATTATGATTACAAAGGCAAAAGACCAAGACTTTGTAGCAATAGCCAAGGAAGAAGGCATGATGTGGTCTGAAAAAGTCCGTCGGGTGTCAATACATAAAGCCGTGCCAAGTATACAACGAAGACATGTTGCCTCTCGACTTCGTTCGGTGCTCATATTTTGGGGGGCAGATTCTTGTCCTGATTCTCCTGCGCCTAATTTGTCGTTCGGTCACCTGAGGTTGCTTAATGTGTTAGATCTGGAAGGAGCACCTCTGAAGGAATTCCCCAGCAAAGTTTCCAGCCTCTTCCTCTTAAAGTATCTAAGTTTGAGGAACACCAATGTCAATTCCATTCCAAGCTCCATTAGCAAGCTTCTGAATCTGGAAACGTTGGATCTAAAACATACTCAAATCTCTGTATTGCCTGTTGAGATTCTGAAGCTCAGAAAACTTCGCCACCTTTTGGTGTATCGTTATGAAATTGATTCTGATGACAGGATTCACATCAAATATGGTTTCCAACCACCGCCTCAAATCGGAGGTCTACAATCCTTACAAAAACTCTGCTTTGTAGAGGCAAATCAAGGCGGTGATCTTCTGCTTGAACTGGGAAGGTTGAATCAGTTGAGACGGTTAGGCATTGTAAAGTTCAGGAAGGAACATGGGAAGGCTCTATGTTCTTCTGTTACAAAGCTGACAGACCTTCGTGCCTTATCCATTACTTCAATCACAGACAGTGAATTCATTGATTTGGAGTACTTATCAAATCCTCCTCGATTTCTTCAGCGATTGTACCTGACAGGACGGTTACAGAGTTTACCAGAGTGGTTGCATTCTTCGGATAGCTTGGTCAAGTTGGTTTTAAAATGGAGTCGGTTAAGTGATGATCCACTGCTATCTCTTCAGCATCTGCCCAATCTACTACACCTCGAGCTTGTACAGGTTTACGATGGGGAGATGCTGTGTTTCCAAGCTAAGGGATTTCAACGGCTCAGGTTCCTGGGCATAAATAAATTAGAGAGTCTCAGAGTGATAACTGTTCAACAAGGAGCAATGCCTTGTCTTGAAAAGCTGATCGTCCAAAGCTGCAAGGAATTGAAAAGGGTGCCATCAGGTATTGAACACCTGACCACGCTGAAGGTATTGGAATTTTTCAATATGCCAAAAGAACTCATCATGACGTTGCAACCCAGTGAAGAGAATGGAGATTATTTGAAGGTTGCACATGTTCCTGATGTTTACTCTACCTACTGGAACAACGGTATATTGGATAACTTCGCTTTATTAACCAAAGAGGATGGAAGTTCTTCCCTGCATAGCCCTAGCGGTAGCAGGCGCGACTATATTTGGAAATAACATGTTTTGATCTGTTATAAGTATTTTTAATTTATCTCTGTGATTGTAAATTAATCATGAATAAGCTTATCTCTTAGTTTGTCTTCCTTCCCTTCGTTCTCTGTTGTTTTCTCTTAATTTGCTGTACGGTTTGCTGTGTAAAATGTGAATATTTCTCGTTAATATTCAAATAATCTGTGTCGATGGAGGAGTGTGGAGCCAGGGTTGATTTTTCTACAACGCTCCTGTATATCATATAAAAAGCTTTCTGACTGCAGCTTTTGAAATAGTCTTTGCCAAGCTTTTATAGCATACTCTGATGGAAATGTTATTTATAAGAGTTAAATTGGTAATATGATTTTTTAAATAGTTTAAAAATAATTCTTTTATTTTTTTATGTGCATTTTAATAATAAAAAAAACTCTTTTAGAAGATCCATTTATATTTAAATATATTTGATATTAATAAAACTATTTGTTGATTGTAACGAAGTAATATAACTCCAATCAAAACCTTTCTTTTACTTAAAAATATATTAAATAAAATTTCAACATTTTTTACCAATATATAAAAATAGTTCTTCAACATAAAAACATTATTTTGCCTCTTCAATATAGCTTTTTCATTAGAGCTGTAAAAATAAAAAATAAAAGCCAAATAATTGTCTCTTTCTTTTGACTTTTTATTGAGCACATCCTTTTGAGATGCCCTAATAAAGAAGCTCAGGGGCCTAATGAGGATCCCTGGCTTCAAGATACAAAACAGTCAGCATGGCACAAATCAATAAGGGTTGCATCCAATTGCCTGTTGAAGTTCGGCAGGACAATAATAACATAAAAATCATTAAAAAAAATAAAAAAAGGTTTAATGAGTAAAGAGAATTGCAAACATAAATTCTGAATTTACAATTTTATTTTTTTAGAAATAAAATATATAGTGACTATCTTTTTAAAAGGTTTGCACGATTTTTTAATATATCAAAAATCTCTATCTTTTTAAAAACAACTAGGAATCTAAAAATATAAAAAAATAAAAAAAAATATGAATTAAAATATAGAATCTAAAAAAATATAGAAAAAATTTAAGTGACTTTAACCCAACATTTTAATTTTTTTTTTTTGGATTAGGACTTAATTGTC
Organism: Populus nigra; assembly: GCF_951802175.1. NCBI lineage: Eukaryota > Viridiplantae > Streptophyta > Magnoliopsida > Malpighiales > Salicaceae > Populus > Populus nigra. The sequence goes on from NC_084859.1 coordinate 12,668,776, forward strand.
ATATATGTAAGTTATCATGCAAGGAAGCTTGTGCATGAGCCAAGGTGAATCATCAGCTGCATATCTCTCCAACTCGGTAAAAATATTATTGTGTAATCTCATAGATTTCCCCCATATGATCACGTCTCAAGATTTATTGGGGATGATTGTAAATTTCTCAGTTTCTTAACAAGAAGTGTTCGGGAAAACATAGCTTCGAAGACTGCAGAAACTTCACTATAATTCTTTAGTGGTTTGCCTTCTCCTTCAAAGTTAAAAGGTCAGTGCTGCTGTCTAATTTCCTAGCGTTCTTTAACTAGTAGTCTGCCTTCTCCTTAAAAGGTTAGTGCTGCTGTCTAATTTCCTGGCGTTATTTAACTAGTAGTTTGCCTTCTCCTTCAGAGAAAAGGTTAATGCTGACTAGCCGCTGCGCATGGTTATCCAAAATGATGTTTTAGAAGTCAAATTCACAGGGTTTACTATGTGTTTTTATTCTTTTATTTCCCCCTTTCTTTTCTAAAGAAAGTTAGTATAACCTGATGACTCAAATGCCGAAGGTGGATCCAAAGCTTGCCACGGAGAGAGACAGAGACCCAGAATTAACAAAATCTTGATCTTATCCTTGTTCTGTATTTTTTATTTTTTTTACTCTCGAAAGGATTTGAATCTGACGTGAGTGCTTGCCTAAACAAGAAAAGAAAAGGTATTTTAATATTTACTTGAAGATTCCTTTTACACGTGATTCTGTGTAGTGTAAGAATAGGACACTTGTAAAGCATCTGGTAATGTGAGATAGCATTGAGTCACTGCCTGAAAGCAAGCTCTTTACAAGTGTCCTATTCTTATACTACACAGAATCAGCTATCTAGCAATGGTGTCTCAGCTAGAATGACCCTTTCTGATGTAGTCGGGCGGAGATTGTTTTTTAGGTTAACGTGTGAGTATCTGGATCAGTTTATGAATATTTTGATTAATTTTATGGGTTTTAAAATTAATGATCATATAAGCCTCTAATGGTCATCATATGAGCAACCACAAGGCTCGAACCTGAGATCACAAAGAAAATAAACTTTTTAGTCCCAAATTCTTACCACTGGACTACCACTTAAATGGTTAGTCGAGCGAGAATTTTGAGTTGCGAGATATGAGTATGTAGTAATCAAAATAAATATACGCTGAAGAAAAATTATCTGGATTATTTAGCATATGTAAAGATTCGATAATTTGCATAACAATTCAATAAAAAAATAACCTCTAAAACTAATTTTGATAGTTTTTATGTTTTTCTTTTTTGTTTTTAGATTTTTTTGTAATTTTAAATTTTTGTTTTTGTTTTTGTTTTCTAATTAAGATAGGGTTTTTGACTTATTGAAGGTTTTGTAAATCTTTTCATTAGACAAATTTCATCGTTGTTATTTGTTGTTATTTTTAGAGAGTATAAACTTGTAAATTTGGAATTCACACTTGCGATTCCTTTCATCCTTTTAAAATATTTTTTGTTCTTTGTTGAATTGCTGTCTTTAACTTCTACATTCATCACCTTTATTTCTTGTCCTGAAGTCCTAAACTTATCTTTCGTCTCTTCCTCAATGCATATTCAATAATCACATATTGCCAGTCGTTCTCCACCGAATATTTCTAATAAATATACGCTAAAGCCGATTATAAAATCTTCATGTTGGGCGTCAGATTGTTTGTCTTGGTCAAGTTTTACATTATTAATTTTAAAGCTGCCGAAGTGGCAACCATCCAGAAGGGTAAACATTACCGTGTAGAATTGGACAAGGCCACCTCAGTTCATCACATTCAGGATTCAGCAAAATGGACTTAAGAACCCAGGCGCATCTGATAACAGCAGGGCCTTAAATTTCTGAGAAGAAAATAGCAAATTGTTCATTTCTTTGCTGAAACTAAATGGGAAAAAAGAAAACTAATTTCACGAACCTTTTGAGCTATTGAAATATAGGTATGACTGAAGAGAAGTTACATAGAGCTTGCAAATAGTGAACTTTAGACAACAAGTACAGAAAGAACCCTGCTGATGGTTATTTGGAGTGTCCTACACTTTATAGAAAAGATCTCATTGGTTACTAACAAATTATATTCATAAAGGAAGTGCTCATCCAGATTTAATATATATATATAAACACTATGTAAATAGAGAGTGAACTCTCAGAAACACAAACCAACTCCAACTCTGAACACCAATATTAAACTCCCTAAAGTTTCAGAATCACTTGCTGGAAAACTAAAAAGTAAAACCACCCATGTCTGAAGGCGTGGTAACCTTTTTACTCACGAAGCTTGCAGACTTCCTCGTAGAAAGGGGAAAGAACCTGGCAGGAGTCGAGTGTGAAGTTGAGTATATCAGTGATGAACTAGAGTTCATGACAGCCTTCCTAAGACTTGGAGATACGATGGAAGACAGTGATCCCGTGTTAAAATGTTTGGTCAAGAAAGTGAGAGATGCAGCTTATGACACGGAGGATGCTCTTGATAATTTCAGCCTATCCTATGCTAGTGATCGTGGGCACGGTATTTTTTCCTGTTTCAGGAAAATTGCTTGCTCTATTAAGGATAAAAGAGCTCGGCGGCGAATTGCTTCAAAAATCCAAAGCATCAAATCTCGAGTCATCAGTATCTCAGAGTCACATCGGAGATACTGCAACAAGAATAATATAATGATTCAAGGATCAAGCTCCAACAGCATCCCCAGGTTGGAATGTCAAAGGGATGCCCTTTTAATAGAAGAAGCTGATCTGGTGGGCATTGAAAAACCCAAAAAGCAATTGATTGAGTGGCTTCTTGGAAGCAAAACAGGACGTGAAGTGATTTCTGTGGTCGGAATGGGAGGCTTGGGAAAATCAACCTTGGTGAAAAGGGTCTATGATGATTCAAACGTGAAGAAACACTTCAAGTTCCGTGCTTGGGTAACTGTGTCTCAATCTTTTAAGAGAGAAGACCTCTTAAAAGACATGATTCAACAGCTCTTCCGTGTCCATAGAAAACCAGATCCAAAAGGTGTGAACAGCATGGACTACAATAAGCTAAGAAGTGTCATCCATGAATTCCTTCAACAGAAGAAATACCTGATAGTCTTGGATGATGTATGGCACCCAAGTGCTTGGCATGCTTTCCAGCATGCGTTGCCAAACAACATCTGTGGCAGCCGAATATTGGTCACCACAAGAAATACTGAAGTTGCCTCTACCTCATGCATGGATTCCCCTGACAAAGTCTACCCTTAAATCCGTTGTCTCAAGAAGAATCATGGACTTTGTTCTGTAAAAAGATATTTCAGAATAATATTTGCCCTCCGCATTTGAAGAGTGTTTCAGAAACAATTCTGGATAGATGTGAGGGCTTGCCGCTTGCAATTGTGGCAATTAGTGGTGTTCTGGCAACAAAGGACAAGAGCAGAATAGACGAGTGGGAAATGGTACATCGTAGCCTTGGTGCTGGATTAGAAGAAAATGACATGCTGATGAGTGCAAGAAAAATACTGTCACTCAGTTACAACGATTTGCCTTACTATCTTAAATCTTGCTTGTTGTATTTCAGCATCTTCCCTGTGGGTAACCGAATCAAGCGTATGACGCTTATTCGATTGTGGATAGCTGAAGGATTTGTCAAAGGCAAAGAAGGAATGACAGTAGAGGAAGTAGCACAAGACTACCTGAATGAGCTCATGAAGAGAAGCTTGGTTCAAGTGGTGAAGACAACCACTGATGGACGGGTCAAAACATGCCGCATCCATGACCTCCTGCGCGAGATTATGATTGCAATGGCAAAAGACCAGGACTTTGTAGCAATCGCCAGGGAAGAAGGCATTACATGGCCAGAAAAGGTACGCCGTGTGTCAATCCATAATGCCATGCCAAATAAACAACGAAGACAAGTTGCCTCTCGACTTCGTTCTTTGCTTACATTCTGGGTGGCAGATTGTAATTATGAGTCTCCTGTACGCAAATTGTTTTCTGGTCGTCTCAGGCTGCTTCATGTGTTGGATCTGGAAGGCGCACCTCTAAAGGAATTTCCCAAAGAAATTGTCAGTCTCTTCCTCTTAAAATACTTAAGTTTGAGGAATACCAAAGTGAATTTTATTCCGAGTACTATTAGCCAGCTTAAGAATCTTGAGACGTTAGATATGAAACGTGCTCTAGTCTCTGAATTGCCTGCTGAGATTCGGAAGCTCCAGAAACTTTGTTACCTCTTGGTGTATCGTTTTGAAATTGATTCTGATGACCGGATCCCCACCAAATACGGTTTCAAGGCCCCGGGTCAAATTGGACGTCTACAATCCTTACAAAAGCTTTGCTTCGTAGAGGCAAATCAAGGCAGGAATCTTATGTTCGAACTGGGAAGACTGAAACAGTTGAGAAAGTTAGGAATTGTAAAGTTGAAGAAAAAACATGGGAAGGCTCTCTGTTCTTCTGTTGAAAGGCTGACGAATCTCCGTGCCTTGTCTGCTACTTCTATCACAGAAAATGAGATTATTGATCTGGCCTACGTAGCATCGCCTCCTCAATATCTTCAACGATTGTACTTGGGAGGACGTATGGAGAAACTACCAGACTGGATATCTTCACTGGACAGCTTGGTCAGGTTGGTTTTAAAATGGAGTCAGTTGAATGACGACCCCCTTCTATCTCTTCAACATTTACCCAACCTAGTACATCTTGAATTAGTACAGGTGTACAATGGAGAGCTCTTGTGTTTTCAAGCCAAGGGATTTCAGCGACTCAAGTTCTTGGGGTTAAATAAACTAGAAAGGCTCCGGATGATAACTGTAGAGCGGGGAGCAATGCCCTGTCTAGAAAAGCTGATAGTCCAGAGCTGCAAATCACTGCGGAGGGTGCCATCAGGCATTGAGAACTTGAGTACGCTGAAAGTACTGGAATTCTTCGACATGCCAAAAGAACTAGTCATGACTCTGCATCCTAATGGAGAAGATGGAGATTACTTGAAGGTTGCACATGTGCCTGATGTCTACTCTACGTACTGGAATAATGGTAATTGGGATATCTTCTCTTCACTGGGTGCCAAATTAGAAGACAAACACTCTGCCCAGCTTACTCCTAGAATGATCAAACGCAATTATACTTGGAAATAATGTGTGATTACTATTTACTCATCAAATACTGTCTGGTCTATATGGATCAATGTATATATATATAAATCATGAACAAGCTTATGTTTATGTTCCATCTCTCTTGCTCTCCAGTATCTTCTTTGGTGCGCAGTGTAATCAGTTGTCTTAACGCTTAACTAATTATGCTCCCTCGGAAAGGGGATCGAGCATCGATAGTGTAAATAATTGCATATCGCAGATTCAATTCCTACCTGGTGTGGATCAAGATTCAAGTGGAATTTTCTTCAACGACGACTGGGCAAACTACCAGGAAGGACCATCAATGGTCCTTCATTGATAATAATAGTAATGATTAAAAAGAAAACTAAAACCTCTTTGAAAAGTGCTTTAGATCTGTACTCTTTTCACTGTTCACTGGAATATGTTTTCGTTTCTCTACCCAGAAAATTTTAACACGGGCTTACAAGGGCATTAAAATTTACGTTATTCATTTGTTATTATCAAACTAAATGGAAATAAACAAATATTTTCTCATCTTAATTACATAATAAAAAGAATTAGAAAGGAAAAAAAAACCCTGTTCCTTTATCCATAGCTATTGAGTAGACACAATTAGTGACATTTGTCTAAAAATCTCAAAAACAAAACAAAAAAAAAAGGTGAAAAGTAATGTCTTTGTGTCCAAAAACGAGAACAAAAAACGTTGTAGTACCACGTATATTCAATTTGAGAGTCAATTAACAGAGACTTAAACCCCATGGGAAAAGTACAGAAATTTAACAAAAACCTAAAGTTCATGGGAAATGTACAGTAAAAATATCTTGATTCAATGTGGATTAGAATACTAAAATTGATGTTTTGCCCAACTAAAAAACTAAGTTATCAATCAATTAGATATTTTCACACGGACCACTAATCATTTTAGAATTAATTAGAGATAACTCGATTTTTTTAAAATATATATATATATATAATTATTTACTTCTCTTTTTTTAAAAATTATTTAACTTGGGTCTAGAAGCTTTTTCTATATTTATTTTTTATAACATGGTGAAATGATTTAATTATCTTTATAATCAAAATTTCCATGACTTGCTATTAATGGCTTATTTGTACTTTTATTTAGGTTTTTTTTTATTATTATTTGATTCTCAAGACAATTTGATATTTTGATATATATACAAAAAGCAATATTTATCCACTAGTTTTTAAGTGTAATTACGCACACAATATAGTGCAAAAGGCAATATTTAACTAATTAAACAAAGCTTTATTTGTGGTTTGAATAAAAAAATAACCCTGAAAGTAATACTAAATCATTTCTTAAAAACCATGTTTGATTTTACATTTTAAAAATATTTAAAAAAAATTAATTTTTTTTATTTTTTTCTTATACTTTAAAAAATAACATACGAGAAGATAAATAAGAAATTATAGATATTGCATTAAAGATTCATAGTAAGTGCGCATGATGTGGATTTTCGTCGGTAGGATCGACTGTAGAGCAAGTTACTCGCTGAAAGCAAGCAGCGTCAGCATAAATTAGGCTCACTTGGAGAAGGCTATTTTGTTAGGTAGGTTTTAGCTACGTATCCATGGTATCTCAGCTTGAAAGCATATTCAAGTATAAAAGGGCTAAACGACAAGCTGCCTTGAACCCTTTTGATTTCCTGTCCTGAAGTTCCCATCTTATCTCTAAGCTTTCCTTGAATAATCATATACTGCTCATCGTTTTCCACCCATTTTTCTAACATATTAGATTCTAGAATCTTAACGTTGGTGTCAAACCATTTGGCCTGGTCAAGTTTTAGATTAATTTAAAGATGGCTGGTTATATATTGACAAAGCAAAACTTTAAATTGAATGATGCTCTTCCACCGGTATTTAAGAAGATTTTTGAAGATTTTTTTAAAAATTTAATCCGAGGAACTAATCCAGTTTGTTCGTACGAGTACCTTCAAGTTAAAATAATAATAATCCAACCTAACTAGCTTCTTGTACAGAGATGATGATTGTTTCTGGTTTCAACATCTGCAAGGTGATATCAGCAAAGGAGTAGATAAATGCCCACAGGGACCTCTCCTAGATTGCCTGGATGAGGTCATCTTGTGGGGTCCGCTTTATCTCCCTCCCTTGTGCCTCGGTACAGTCTGACTAGCAGGTGATATATTCTTCGAACAAGATGGTAAATTTTCATTTTCTTAACAGGAATTGCAGGGGAAGAAAGAAAAATTAGTTTCATGAACTTCTTGGAACCATTAAATAATTAGTCTACAATGCGTACCTGAGCAGTGAGCCTTTCATACCTGAAAAGTAAGAGGATTTGCCTTTTCAGATAAGAACTAATGTGCTACGTACTTGGCAGATTGACGACGGGATCGATAGAATTTCACAGAGCTTGCAAATAATAGAACTACGTAGACAACAACTACAGAATATCTTTGCTGATGGTGATTTGGATTGGCGTGCACTCTCAAGCAAAGAACTCGTTGGCTAGTAAAATATTATATTCATAAAGGAAGAGCTCCTACTCGTATCTATGCGGTGGCATTATACAAGTAGAGAGCGAACTCTCAAGAATCACAGAACAGCCACAACTTCAAACACCAATGTTACGCTCCCTGAAGTTACTGAAACACTTCCTGGAACAATGAAAGAGCCATGTCTGAAGGGATAGTGACCTTCTTGCTCACGAAGCTTGGAAACTTCCTCCTAGAGAGGGGGAAACAATTGGAAACAATGAAGAATGAAGCTGAGCATGTTAGTGATGAACTTGCGTTCAATATGAAAGCCTTCCTGAGACTTGCAGATGCAATGGAGGAAAGTGATTCTGCACTCAAATTGCTGGTCAAGAAAGTAAAAGATGTAGCTTATGACACAGAGGACGCACTTGATGAACTGATCAGGCTATGCCTTGCCAATGATAATGAGCATGGAGTTATTTCCTGCTTCAGGAAAATTTGTCTCTCTGTTAAGGTCCTTAAGGATGCTAGAGCTCGGCGTCGAGTTGCTTCAAAAATTCAAGGCATCATCAGTATATCAGAGTCACATCGGAGATACTGCAATAAAAATAACATAATGGTTCATGGTTCAAGTTCCAACAGCATCAACTTCGATGGAATGTCATAGGGATGCCCTTCTACTTGAAGAAGCTGTTCAAAAAGCAAAAAGCAGAGCGATTGAGCGGCTTCTTGGGACCAAATCTGGACGTGAAGTGGTTTCAGTGGTGGGCATGGGAGGATCGGGGAACACGACCTTGGTTAAAAGGGTCTACGAGGATAAAAGTTAATTTTCAGGAAAATTTGAAAACAGCCACATAGTTTCATCGTTATTTTCACTCTGGTCCATTAACTTTTTAATCATGTCCTTCATCAATAAATTAAAAGTAATTAACCTTCAGTTTTATCATTTAAAAAATATTATTTTAATATATTTTTGAATAAAAAACATTTTAAAAAACAACTATCAGATCACAAAACCAAATACTACCTTAATGTTTTGTTAATATCCTCATGTAAAATTGCATTAAAAATACTGATCTTTTTACCACGATTTAGACACCATTTGAATCGTTTTAATACGTTGATTTTAAAAATAATTTTTAAAAAATAAAAAGATATTATTTTAATATATTTTAACATGAAAAATACTTTGAAAAGCAATTACAACCATATTATCAAACAAGCTTTTAGTTACAAGAAAAAAAATATTAAAAGTTTTTGAAAATTATAGTTATGATATTAATTTGTGAAATTCCGGTAGGTTTGAACCCGTGAGTGCAGGTAAAACTTGGGCAAAGATTTAGCGCATGATGAGTCATTATTTACAATTTAGTCTTTTTACATCCAACATTTCAATTGAGTCCACGTTTCTACATTAAGCAATCCTGCTCTAGCCTATCAATTATTAATTAATGTTTACTCATATCAATTGCTTTGCTTGTGTATTATTTAATTAAATTATAATATTTTAAGATTTCTCAATATATTTTTTATGAACAAGTTTAAATGTTTATTAAATAAATAAGTTTGGATTTAAAATAATTTTATATAAATTTTGATAGTCATAAATAATTTATTTATTTAATTTTTAAACCAAGCTGATAACTCAAGAAAAAATCAAGGACATAAATTGAATTATTTTTCAATAATAATCATTGAAATATTTTTCACCTAAAATTATAATAATTATGAACCATTTTTAATTTGGCTTGTTTATTTTAATTATATATATGGTATTAGTATTCATTAAATCAAAATTATGTAAATTTTTTAGAAAAAAACATTTTTAAAAAACCAAATGACTTAAAAAATGTTCATGTTTGTTATCAGCATGAGGTGATCATTTTCAGTTTGATTCAGTTTTTATAAAAAAATAACCAAAATTAGTTTTTTCAAAAATCGAAACCGGTTCAAATCAACCAGTTTTGGTTATTTTGGGAAAAAATCGGTTCAAATTAATTTTTTTCTCAGTTTTTTTCGGGCTGACTCTGTTTTTTCTGGTTTTTTTATTTAGATTCGGTTCAATTTTTTCAGTTTTAGACTTATAAAACCAAAATCGAACCAATCGGTTTTTTTAAAATTCTAATTAGTTTAATCGGTTTTTTGAATTTTTTACTTACCTTTAGTTATCATAGCTGAAATGATTTTTAATTTTTTTAAAAAATTAATTTATTTTTAGTATTATAAATTTTTTTTAATGTATTGATATTAAAAATAATTTTTTTAAAATAAAAAAATTAATTATTATATATTTTAAATAAAAATACTTTAAAAAATATCTTATATTATTTTAAAAAGAAAACGAAAAGAAAAAAGAAAAGAAAAATAACGAAAGTGTGTTTATCACTTTTTAAGAAGCATCTGAACACCACTATACTTCAGAACAGCGAGTGTGTTTTTCTCTCAGAAAAAACACACGCAAACCCACTTTCTCTCTCCAAATTCAAACGTCCTGTTTGGCAAATTAGGGATCTGAAAGAGGTCAAGAAATATGAGCCGATACAACAGCGACCCTAACCCATTCGATGAAGAAGAAGAAGTGAATCCCTTCTCGGTAATTTTCCTTCCTTTCCTTGTTTTCTCGTTTCGGCCCCTTTCCAGATCTACTTCCTCCTCGTTTTTAAGTGGTTTAGTTTTGCTATATTTCGTTTTATGCGAGGGTAGTTTGAGCAATTCTTGTTTATTTGTCTGGATCTGATATGGAAACTTTTCTTTGTTTAAATGATGGAAGGGAGCAAGTACACATTTTGTTCGATTTATTTATTTATTTATTTATTTATTTTTCAATTTTAAATTATGTTATACACTGAACTGAGTAATCGAACATGTAATGTTTTTTGCTTAATTGAAAAAGAAAGCCTTAGTGTGATTGCTGGTCGGTTGTGAATGTTAAATTGTTATCAGAGTGGACTAATTGTTGACTAAATTGCGAGTAGAGTAAAACTTATTTGATGAGAATAATAGGTTAGGAAGTAGGCAAGTTATGGGGTCCAATTGTTGCAACATGGGTGAAGTCAGGCTTAGTCAAAGACTGGTCATCCCTGGTTTGACCATCAATTGTTAACTGGGTTCTGTTAAAGTAGTCAAATATGCACTCGCAAGCTTTCAGATTTTGAAATTAGCTGAAGTTCAACCCTGGTTAAATTTTGGATCATGGAACTGGTTCTGAAAAAAAATTAGTTTATGATGCCATTATCTTTCTTTTAATTTATATTTTTTTCCTGCCAATTTGGTTTATTGTGGTTCATTGTGTTACTTGCTTGGGGTTTTAACAGAAGGGCGCGGTTGCTCCGGCATCAAAGGCACGCATTCCTCCTTTGGGACATGAAGCTATGGGATTTGGGCACAATGATGCAACAGTTGACATTCCACTTGATACAATGAATGTAATGAAATTTGTGGTTTCCCTGCTTACAAGTACACTTGAGTTGGCTGATTTTTGAACTGTATGATTTCTGTATTGAATGTGCAGGATTCAAAGAAAAAGGGGAAAGACCTCGCATCTTGGGAAGCAGATCTTAAAAGGAGGGAAAAGGTTATCTTTTTCATCCCATGGTTAAATACTTCTATATGCAAGTGCAGTACTTGGTTTATGTTATTCTAAAACATGGCTTCCTATCGTGTATAATTGAGCATGGATATTAACTGATTTTGAGTTGCTTATTTTTCTAAACCTGCTTTTATTCGTGTCTCATGTAGTAAGAAATAGTATACATTGATTTTAAGCTCGGTCAGAGGTTTTACTCATGACTTTTTCATCATCAGGAAATCAAAAGGAGGGAAGATGCTGTTGCTAAAAGCAAGGACTACAACCTACAGAATTTTTTGCTTCTAGAATCATATATTTATGGATTTGTAGAACGCTTATTGCTAACTCAATTTTTCTTTTCCATTTTACATGGTATTTCAGCTGGCATTACCCCGAATGATAAAAATTGGCCACCTTTTTTCCCTATCATCCATCATGATATAGCAAATGAAATACCCATCCATGCCCAAAGGATACAGTATTTGGCTTTTGCCAGTTGGTTAGGTAGGAGATCGTTTTGTGTTATCAATTTTTTTTAAAATTTCCTATGTTGCAAATTTGATCGCATGCTTTCTTCTTTGAGTCCAAGTAACTTTTGATGCTATTCAAACCAACAGAGATATTGTTTTCAGTTGACCGCTAGGGTAGGTCAGCATTTGGTTCTTCAGCCAAGTTACACCACAGATTTTCTATTCTAATGTAATGGAATGGCAAGCAAATTCATAATAGTAGGGACTGTATTCTGTAGAAGCATTGGTGCAATTCTCATATAGCATTTGATTAACACCAACTGCCTTTCTCCGTCTCTCTTTTTGTCCTTTGTGCAGAGTCCTTGATTTCCTGCTTTACTTTCCCTACCTTGTAGTTCTTTACCTTCCATTTCAGTTTTAAAGACTTGCTTTGCCTCGGGGGTTTGTGGATGAGGAAACCTAGTCTCTACCATTATGCATGAGAACATGTCCTTACCCTGTTGCTTTGCCCTTCAAACAGTGCTATTGTTTACTGAAATAACTTTAATGTTTATAGATAGAAAGATGATCTGGGGATTTCAATTTCATGGATGAGATTGGGAGGAGCACCTTTTGAAGTTTTAGTGCTGGGTTTGTTTTTAAATATTATAATGTGGAGTTATGCACCTAAAATCATTCTTAAATATAGTTGCTGCGCTCATTAGAACATTTTGTATATAGAATCACAAGATATTTTATGAGTAGCTGCTAAATCTGAAGACGAGAAACTAAATATGATTACGAAAATCAAATGAAGCAGTTTAGCTTAAGAAGTTTTTGTGATTGGATTTTGGGTCTTAGTTTAGATCAATTGATTTCTTCACTTGAATTAGTCTCCTGTAGTCCCTTACTGTTTCAATGTGTTCTAACCTAACACTAAAATCATGCAAGTCACTTTATCACCTGGAGCTTTATTGTCAACCTGCACCATTGATATTAGAGGATTCATAGTATCTTTCTAGATCTCCCATTTATCTTTGTGCTTTCATATCTTGTTTTCCTACTTGTCTTTGCTCCATTATAGACTTACTCGGTACAATGCTTCTGCAGCACCTTTGTCAAAATTTTCTTTACTGTGTTTTCATGCAGAATATTGTTAGCACAATCCTGTATTAGATTTTTTTTCTCTGGGAAACCATAAATTGGGGATAAATTGTTATAGATGTCAATTAGAAAGGTGTGGGAGTACTCTGTGAAATGTTTTGGTGAAGGTTTAATGTTTAAATTCAGATTCTTGGTTGATCTCCTTCCTTTGCAATAAATATTTCGGTAATGGTTCACTAACTTATTCTATCTATGATCCTGGATTTAACCAGTTTTTCATGTGAACATATAATTCAGTCTTTACCTTAAGTTAAATTTAATAATGAAAATTACTCATGTCATTTCTTTTTCTATGCAAATATGGGCTGCTTTTCCTGTTTCTGTATCTTCTGCACTTCTTATCTTCAAATCTATTTATTAAGATTTGTCATTTTATATCAAGGAAATGGATACAACTCTAGTGAAAATTACTTGTACCATTTCTTTTTCTTTGCTCACTTACTGCTAAATTCTTGTTATTCTTTTATGAGTTTCTCACTTACTATTAAGCAGCAAATCTTAATCTTCTTTTGGTGCCCTGATTTCAGGTATTGTCCTTTGTCTTGTCTTCAATGTAATTGCTGTGACAGTATGTTGGATTAGAGGCGGAGGTAAGCTCTTCTCCTAATCACATTAGCAACAATTTGTCTAAGAGATGTAAAGCAATTTGAGTTATCTCACACGATTCATGGTATGCAGGTGTCAAAATCTTTTTCCTTGCCATAATCTATGCGCTGATGGGATGTCCACTTTCATATGTCTTGTGGTACAGACCTCTCTATCGAGCAATGAGGCAAGTATTTGTTAATGCCTTCATATTTATTTGATTTGAAGCTTTCCAGAATTTGGATGAGGTGCTCATGGCTGCCAAACCAACTTTTTAAATCTGTTTTTGTATATGAGGAGAAAACAGAAGATTGCGAACTTACTATATGCTGAAAACTTGAGTAATTATCCACTTAATTCTTAAAGTGAACTCTAGAGTTTAACTGAGTCAAAACATCAAAATTTTCTACATTGATTACTACAGTGTACTGGTGGTAAGTAAACACATGGTTGCTTCATGTATAATTGAACTAAAGATTAAGGGATTGGTGCTCTCATGGTTGTTAAAATGTTCCTTTGTTTTTAAACTTGCAGGACGGATAGCGCATTGAAGTTTAGCTGGTTTTTCGTGTTCTACCTGGTTAGTTTCAACTACCAACCATGACTATATAATTCATCATTGTAATTACTGTATTTTTTTAAACCAACTGATATATGAATTTGGTGCCCAGATTCATATTGGTTTCTGTATATTTGCTGCTATTGCTCCTCCAATTGTCTTCCATGGGAAGTCTTTGACGTAAGTTCTTGTAGTTCTCAAATTTGATTTCATGCCATGCTATCACACTTAGTTTAGAATATAAAATTTAAATTGACGAGCTTTCTTACAATATTGATTTTGATATCACAACTTTTGTTCTGAATGCTAAGCTTTGAACGTTGTTATCAATTGCAGGGGCATCCTTCCAGCAGTTGATGTCTTCTCTGACCATGTGTTGGTTGGGGTAAGTTCAACAGTCTTGGCATCTCTCATTTATTTTATTTGTTTTACAAACAACTCGCCATGAACATTTCAGAGTATTGGGAGGCACTTTGTCTTCTGGAATGTCAAATTTTGCTCGTACATAATCTCTTTAGTCCACAACACGACAAGTGTGTGATAGAATTTCTCTTTCCACTATTATGATTCCTGACCCTCAAAATATGTATGACACTTTTAATTTATCATTTCAGTAAATTTACCATCCTTCTCCATATATTTGACAGAGTGCTGTGTTTATGTCTTGAAGAAGCTAAAGCATCTTGATAGAATTTTTTTTGTCTAATTTTTACAAGAATGCCAATCAGGTGTTGAAGAAGGGATGCTTCAATAGTTAAAAATTACCCGTTTGTGCACCAAGTCCCATGGGGCCTCCTTATGGATTGGAGAAATTGCAAATTGGCTTAGTTCTCTTATTTCTCCATTCTTGGTTGTCAGTATTTATAGTAATTTTTGCTTGAGAGCTAGCTGATCTGGTTCAACTTCTCTCATGGGTAATTTTCTAGAAGTTCTAGGCCCTTTTGGTTTTTACCTATCAACCTTAAATGACTGAAGTAGAAGAGAAGGATGGATGGATGGATGGATGATGCATTGATACTCCCCCTTGAGTATGTGATGTTAAATGGGCATATATCTATGGTAAAATGAATTATGAGAGAAGCAATTGAAGGTGTTTTCCTTCCTAAAGTGCCAGAGAACTAAGGATGTGTTACTGCGCTGTGATAAATGCTTAAAAGCATCAACTCTTATGTGGAATTAATTCCAGGAAGCAGTGTAAAAAGTTATGATCTTGTATTGGTGTAATCAATTACCAGTGGTATAGGTATGGGAGGCAAATGATGGATTATACCTAATTAACTGTTGTGTTTTTCTTCTTCTTCTTAATATATTTTGCATCCTATGATCTTTCCTTAAAGATTATCAAGACATGATATGCATGGAGATGATCCAGTCATGGTGTATGATATATTTTGTTTCTGATATGATATCAGATTGTTTTCATTCTTCCATTCACAAGTGTCAAAACACTGTCTTGAAATAATGCTCTTCTGTGCAGATTTTCTACTTAGTAGGGTTTGGCCTGTTTTGCTTAGAGTCACTTCTCAGCTTGTGGGTCCTTCAGGTAAGATTCTTCATCTTTACTAAAGTCAGCATTTGTTTACTGTTATCCCCCCAGCCCCAGTAGAATATTTGTCCCGCATGTGCTGAGAGTTGGATTTAAAGCAACCATACCCCTTTTTTATATCGTTTACTTTTTTTTGTGACCTTGGATTCCTGCTCTCCTTTTCTCCCTCTGCAGAAAATCTATATGTACTTCAGGGGGAACAAGTGAGAGATAATGTAGGGTTGGAACTCGGATACAGTTTTTCAAGTGTTGCTGCTTCTCACTTCTCTGGGTGGTTTGGTAGATTCCTCTTTCTATTATTATATATATGTTCATTTCTTCTTCCTTTTTTTTTTTTTTTTGTGAGTAACATATTCCAAACCCAGGGAGCATTATATTCCAAAAATTACTGATATATATTGTGTTCAGCGTCAATATGGAAAGAAGAAATGTCTCTTGTTTTGATAAATAAGCCAATAGCACTAGTTGAAACAGGGTTCCATTTTAGTTAGTTGTTTTGATAATGGTATGCTAGCTGCGGGAAGGCTGGATTGCTGGAATGGCAAAGTGGGAATAGCAGCCCATGGTGTTGTGAGTTGCGTTGAAGCCCAGTGAGCAAGTTGTCAGAAGAGACGTGGATATTGCCAGTGCATTCCTGTTGGGGAAATCAGCAGTTAAAATAATCCCATCCAATGGGCTTAGCACACGCCTGCAGTGTGTCTCTAGACATTTATTTTAGTTGGGTCTGTCTTGAACCAGCCTCCAACAAAAGTATTAGTAGTCGCAACACGGATCCGCCGACAGGGATGAGAACTTCGTTTTTGCTTCTGATTGAGTGGGATCGTTAATTGTTTATGAAAAAGTGCGTTGCTTTGTGTTTTAAAATAATGTTTTTTTTATTTTTCAAGATTTGTAAAAAAAAAATAGTTTAAA
Source organism: Populus nigra (assembly GCF_951802175.1). Taxonomy (NCBI): domain Eukaryota; kingdom Viridiplantae; phylum Streptophyta; class Magnoliopsida; order Malpighiales; family Salicaceae; genus Populus; species Populus nigra. Next base: position 12,685,092 of record NC_084859.1, read on the forward strand.
AACGAGGAAGCAGCCTCTCCAAGGCTGTTCAAGAATCTACATGTGATTTCAGTATCTCATGGAAGAAGCAACATGGTAATAGCTAACCACAAAAGCATTTACACAGTAATCTTTCATGAATTAATTCAGAAAAAAAATAATCTCTCAAGCTTTACTAGCACTCGGGACTCGGCTAAAGTTTCTATTTTCCTCGGGGGTTCAAAGGAAATTCGTTTGAAATAGTGAACTCGAGACTGTTAAAGTTTCAAGTTTTTTCTTATTTTCTTGTCTTTTTCAAGGGAGTGTTTTGAAGAATGGGGTCCGAAGCATTGCTAGCAATAACAATAGAGCTATATTTCGTCTTTTATTGTTATTTCCGTCGGCCTCCCGCTTCCAGGCATAAAAGTACATTCCGAGACTAAATTCCGTGCTATGTATTGGCTTCCATATCTCCTCCAGTCCACACCCCCAAAACCCTCATCTTCAACCATCCACCATCCTGATGCCACGTGGCATGGCAAATATCCAAACCGCAAGAAATGACCACCAAGCTTCTCCATGCCTTTGTTTATCGCAAATGCCATCCCCTCATCAACATGTTCAGTAGACTACAAATATCTGGTATAGTTTTCGGAACTATAAACAATTCCAAATGACAATCTTACTCATGGACATTAAATTATTCCCGTCCATGTCCCCCTCCATCCCTGCCTTAGTATTACCTCCAGCTTTGTCAAAAACAAGGGGTAGTCACAGAAAAACATAAACAAGACACGTCAGCATCCCATCACCAGCCAAAACAGTTTTTTTCTTTCCCATACAAACTGCTATCTGTTTTTCTTTTCTTCAACCTTTTCCTCCACTCATTTGTTTTCCCAACTTTTCCTTTGATATAATCAAAGGAAAAGCGTCCACAAACCCATTACATGCCACCCTTTCAAAACTAGCTGAAAATATCAGAACTCAGCTCACCACCATCTCTTCCGCTCTCAAGCTAAGGAAATGGCAGTTTGCACGGTATACACTACGCAGTCCCTCAATTCAACTTGCTCAATCTCCACCCCAACAAAAACCCACTTGGGGTTTAACCAAAGACATGTAGTGTTCTATAGCACTAACAAGAAAACAACCAAGAGGGCTAGCAGTGCTGTGATAACCTGCTCAGCTGACACACAAACTGTTGTGATTGGCCTAGCAGCAGACTCTGGGTGTGGTAAGAGTACCTTCATGAGGAGGTTAACAAGTGTTTTTGGAGGTGCAGCAGAGCCACCAAGAGGTGGCAATCCTGACTCGAACACACTCATAAGCGACACTACAACTGTAATATGTTTAGACGATTATCACTCACTTGATAGGACTGGAAGGAAAGAGAAGGGTGTCACTGCGCTTGATCCAAGAGCCAACAACTTTGATCTCATGTACGAGCAAGTAAAGGCTATCAAAGATGGGACTGCTGTTGAGAAACCAATTTACAATCATGTTACAGGTCTCTTGGATCCTCCTGAGCTTATTAAGCCTCCTAAGATTCTTGTCATTGAAGGTTTGCATCCAATGTAAGTAAGACTACAGCTTCGAATTTCCTTTCTTTACTTGTATTTTTTATGATAATGCATATGCTTAACTGTCTTTCTTTCTGTCTGCCTATCTGTCTCTGTCTTTCTTTCTTTCCCTCACTCCCTCTTTACCGCACACGTGTTGGTGAAATCTCGGAATCATCTTTCACTCCCCCCCCCCCAATCCAATTTTTAATGAAGCCGAGGATTCCATCAACTGAATTTGTTATTTTCTGCATCTGTAATTAATTAATCATTTTTTTCCAGAAAACTTAATGTATCGTATAATATTTATACATGAAGGCATAAAGACACAATGTATATCACATATTAAATACAGATCAATTTTTCAAGCAAAAAAGCATACCTGGAGAAAATAAGAATACCACATGTTTTGAGGATATTTTTGTTTTTTCAACAATCTATTGAGTAAGATCTGTATGCAAGAGCTTGGACTGATTGTCACCATCTATACAAACATGTAGGTATGACCAACGTGTGAGGGACCTCTTGGACTTCAGTATCTACTTGGACATTAGCAACGAGGTTAAATTTGCATGGAAAATTCAGGTAACTACCTCTATAAATCCATCTTTCCAACTTCTTTATATCAGTGGCCACCATTTATCCATTTCTTGTGAGCTAAAGATGTCGTACTGATTGTAGAGGGACATGGCTGAGCGAGGACACAGTCTTGAAAGCATTAAAGCTAGTATTGAAGCACGCAAGCCGGATTTTGATGCTTATATTGGTAGTTCCTTCAAACTCGTAAAAGATTATATTACCAATTGTTAATATACATCTGCTTGTTTATCAGCCTAAAACGTCTATCCAAATGCATGATTATTTCAATTTTTTTTCTCACTTTGCAGATCCACAAAAGCAATATGCCGATGCTGTCATTGAAGTGCTGCCAACCCAACTCATTCCGGACGACAACGAGGGGAAGGTTTTAAGAGTTAAGCTGATCATGAAAGAAGGGGTGGAATTTTTCAGCCCTGTCTACTTGTTTGATGAAGGCTCTTCTATTTCATGGATCCCGTGTGGTAGGAAGCTCACCTGCTCTTACCCTGGCATCAAATTCTCCTATGGGCCCGACGCTTACTACGGCCATGAGGTATCTGGTCTAAAGTTCTAAATATGCTTTAGATTTGACCTGTTTAAGAATATGCTGGAGAAGTAAGAATCTTTCGGAATTGATTTTTTAGTTATAATGATGCAGGAAGGGATCCATAGATTCTTTCTTTGGTCTGAGAAAACAATGAGCTCAATTTCTACAGTTTAATATTTTTGTTACTTATACTCTGTTTTGTTTTGTTCGTTCTCAGGTGTCTGTACTGGAAATGGATGGGCAATTTGACAGATTAGATGAGCTCATCTATGTCGAAAGCCATCTAAGTAACATCTCTACCAAGTTCTATGGGGAAGTCACCCAGCAGATGTTGAAGCATGCTGATTTCCCCGGCAGCAACAACGGAACAGGTCTCTTCCAGACAATCGTCGGATTGAAAATAAGAGACCTCTTCGAGCAAATTGTTGCCAGCAGGGCCAAAACCCCAGTTGAAGCCACAAAAGCCTAATTTACATATTGAACAAGGCACTCATTCTCAAAACCCTCTTTGAGTTTATCTTTTTCAACGTCCTCTTGTGCTTCAGTTCAGTGATAGGTTGGTCCTCATAAGAATGAGATGTTGAGAACACTCTGTATCTATTTGGTGTTATATTTCTATGGAGATCTGTATAATATAGAGAATCAAAAACAGATGAAATTCATTTCAGAAACTTCATAGAAGATCAGAACCTTTTGGCATTATTTTCTCTCAAGTTCCTGCACTGCTTTTTCCTTCTTGCATCACCTATTTAGCCACTAATATTGGTGATTTGCTTGTGCTCTATTTTCTTCTTGGAACATGAATGGCCTAATTAAAATGCATGATTTTTATCTTTCCCTTCAATGTGCAAAGGAAATGCAAGAGAACAGGAAGTCAAGTGACATGGCGTAAAGTTTGCAAGTAACATTGGCCTTCTCTTTTTGAGCATGTATACTGATTTAGTTTGATTTCCCAAAGACAGTAAAAAAAAGTCGTCTTGGTTGAGATTCGACAATCGAATCTCTGTAGGGCATGATTGCCTTTTCGGAGACAGCATTTATACATTGTTGTTGCGTTTCTGTAGGGAAGCAATCGAATGCAGAGCCACCTTTAACACGATTGCCTATTCAGGGAGATTAAGTGAAAGAGCAAATCATCAAATCCTTTCTTGTAACTATGAAGCATTTTAAGCTGGAAAGAAAGCTTAATGAAATAAGTTATGGCGAGAAGCATGTTCTACTTTGAAGCTCTGAAAGGACAGCATTAATGTTCTTATGTAAGGGTTGCAAAAGAGAAACTAACAAATTCGATCCCTCAAGCAAAGAGAAGCAAAAGGCCTTATCCAAACCGGTTTTCCCTTGTGTCAGATTCAATTTAGCAGATTTTGGAGTGAAGGACACTGCCAAAATCTCTTTGGGAAACCGAGGGTGTAGGATGGGCTTCAATTATCATGTAAAGTTACGAGTTGTTGGAAATAAAACGAAAATGACATCATTAGGCAGAGAAATGACATTCACTTCCATCGCCATCTTGCGTTTAGCTTATTATAACAGATCGAAAGGAAAGAGGTTGAGGAAATCAAGATCTCTTTTTAATATAACAACACTCCACAACTTACCTGTGGAAGGTTGGGAATTAGGTATGCTGGCAATTTAGCTTCCAACATTCCAGATCTCTTTTCGATTGTAACAAACTTGTTAGTGCCATGTCTAGCCCAGTGGTCCTTCGAGTCAAGATGATGAGAAAGATTGTAACCTTCGGCTGACAGTTTCAGTATAAGTTTCACATATACTCCATTGCTCATTTTCCTCGTAGCCATGCGAACACCAGGCCTAATGAACTCTATGGGAAGAGGGTGCTCAGATAAGCTATTCGTGCAGCACAAGGATTGCCATCCACCAGCACCTCATTTGTAACAAACTCTTGGCATACCTGTACAAGACCAAAATGGAGAAACCCCAGATAAATCGAACTTTGTTTTGCCAACATCGGTATCAAGATTCTTTTTCTCACGTTTCGATTCAGGCCTGACTTGTCCATTCGTCTTCTTGGAAGATTTCTTCTCGGGTTGCTTTGGCCCCAAGACCTTGGGTGGAATTTGATTATATTTGTGAAATATTTGATTTGTCCATTCGTCTCGTTATTTTTTGGCGCTCGGTTCTCATGAAAAAGAATCCATTTTTATTATCTAAAAAGGATTAAAAATGAGAGGACTAACATAACATTATATTTGTGAAATATTTGAAGATCTTTTTAAAACATAAATGTTTAGGTCCTTTAGTTTTCAGATTATTTGATTAGGTCTAAAATTTTATTTTTTTTATTTAGTTCTTGAATTTAATAAAAAAAAAAAGAGAATCACTAAATTAAAAAAAAAATTAATAAACACCTATTTTTCAATCTCACAAGGAATTCGATCTTTCTACCATAAAACAAAGGCTAATTTTATCCAAATAAATACATAAATAAAATAAAGTTCTTTGACATATATACACCCCTGCAGGCTGCAGTCACAGTATGACTCACAGCTATAATGATAGCTAGCAGTGCAAATAAAGTTCTTTGACATATATACACTCCTGTTTGCTTCTCACCATGTTTCATTAGGTCAGGGCAGAATGAAATACTCAAATATTTCAGGTTGGTGAGATTCCTGATGCTTTTTGGAAGAGATGTCAGCTTTTGGGCAACCCCAGATTTTTGGAAGAGATGTCAGGTTTCCTAATGACTTTTGGCAATGATGCCAAGCTGGGACAGCCAACTATTTTTTGATACTGCAGTGCACTGAAGTGAACCATGCCGACATCAGGCAAGATTTTTAACTTATCAAGCCCATCTAAGCACAAATCCCTGAGGGAGATAAGGTGTTCAACAGTATCTGGCAAAGCAGCCAGCTCAAGGAATTGACGAATCATCAGCCGCTGGAGGGAAGTGAGGTGTTGAATCCCTTCTGGCAATGATTTCAATTTCTTGGAGTTTTGAATCTTTAAACTCTTAAGAGAGATGGGGTGTTGCGGGTCTTGCTCTGGTAAGGACTCGATCTCATCACAACGTTCAATAGACAACTCCAAGGAACTGGGGCCAACAAAGAAGTCCTCATTGAACATTTCAAGCTTGGTCAGATATGGCATTTCCAGTTTACAGAGAGTTTTGAGATTTCGCAGGCATTGCTCTGGTAATTTCTTAAGCTCCTTACAATAATAAAAAAGTAATTTCTCCGAGAAATTGAGGCCAAAAATTAAGTTCTCGGCCAAACTTCAAGCTTCCAAAAATGTAGAATTTGTGATTTTTGAAGAGCTGTCAGGTTTTGCAGCATCCCATGCGGAAAGGATGTCACCTCATCTAAGTATCCTAGCACAGGGGAAGTGAGAGTGCTAAGATATGAAACTGAATCCAATTAATCCTCATTGCAATGCCATGTATCTAGCGTTCTAAGTGAAACAAGTGAATGGCAGCGATGCAATTTGTAGCAATCAGAGACTGTCAACTTAGTGAGATTTGGGAGCAATTCTCTTTCGTTATCTCTTGAAAACCTTTCCAACCTTGGAAAATATTCAATTTTGAGTGTTTGCAGGGATGGAAATCTTCTCATTGCCCCTCCACAATGAGATTCTTTCTCTAGGTACTTCACATTGTGAATTCTAGACAATGTTAGATTCCTTGAGGAATGTAACATCCCTAGTGGTGGAAGATCTAACACAATTATCCCAATCAGATAGCTCAACAGAAACCAAATTATCAAGTAGGATTGGCTCAATGATCCAATGCGGAAAATGAGTACTTTTAAATCCTTCTATCTTAGGATTTGGATGAGGTTCAAGAGATTCAAGTACCCGTTCAGCATGTTCTTGTGATTCAGATTCACCATATTTTCTCCAATTCAAGGTCAAATGATGGAGATTTTCTTTCTGAGCAATAGTGGCTTCTTTGGTATCCACTGGATTTTCCACCCTCTCAAGGTGTAGAATAGATTAATTTACCTATGACATTTTTCTTTTGCTTTTCAGCCAGCTGACCACCTCCTAACAAGAAGACCAGTTCACTATTCATAATTTAAAGGAATTTAAAGGAGGTGAGGAGTTTTTGCAGAAGGATGATGCCAACTTCTATACATAATTGACTGTAATCAATAATACAAGGTTGGCTATTAGCACTGTGTACATGCTAAAAATAATGCTGTGGGAGGACAAGGATAATCAATCAAAAGTGTGTATGGCCACCAATAACCAAAAGCTGCCCAAACTTTCAGCCAATTATTGCAAGTAAGCTTTGCCTAACTGCAGGAACTGAACAAAACAATGAACCAAATATACCAGTGAGAGCATAAGCGATGGCACAAAATGGAAGTGCCTCAGGTTCCTTGGCTGACAATGCTGCAGTTCCCAGTCCATGAGCACTGAAACAATTAAGAAGGATAAGCATAAATGCAGTAATGGGACACAGTTCCTACAAAACTTTGCAAAATCTTCACACAGGAAAACTAAAGTAGGATATGAATATAATACTCAGGACTGAGCATGTCAGGTTGTAGACTCTTGAACAGAACAGGTAAACTGAGCTTATCTGAGCATCACAAGCTGCGACTATACCCGAAGTCACAAACAAACTTGGGTAAGGTTCTTAAAGCATAACTCAAGATTGTGCATCAAGTCCAGTTCAGTGAGCAAAGTTTGAGCATCCTATCTTTCTTCTTATTTTCAATCCACGGTTTTGTTTTTATATGCTATAACCAAAATGACTAAAATATTCAACCAAAACAGAAAAACACAGATCTCCTTTCATTGACTAGTCCAATTCTAAAATGATTTTGACTTTTATAAGATTCAGCAATAAGAATCTCAGTGACATTCAGAATTTTCTACATATTAAATAGCTTAATTATTAACCAGTTTTAAGTTCCCCAGGAGATTCAGTTTCCAGTTTCTTGCCAACAGCAAGCATTTTGTTAGCACAAATTATTGGTCCCAGATGCATTTTTGTTGCAGTCCCCTGAAAGAAAACTATACAGGTGAGCTATGAAAAAGATAGTTGCCTATAGCTGATATGACACATCATTATATTTACTAAAGAAAGGGAAGGGTCTATGCTTGCAAAGATTGTTTAGTGCTTGAGTTCGTACTGATTTGTCTTTGGAAAACCACAAACCTGGAAGCAGTTGCTATTCCTCGAGCAATGGGATCACGAAAATTTAATTTATCGAGCACTGCTTGTACAAAATTTGCTCCAATGAGACCAGTTACAACAACTACAGCAGCTGTGAGAGATGAATTGGCACCTACAACCAATATATAAAATTAATTCAATTAAAAATGGTAATGAGTCACAACAATCATCTGCAGTACATTGTGTTCTAACTGACCAAAAGTCGTTAAGTAAATTGGAAATGAATTCATCTCAGAATAATGGTGTTTGATATGTCAAAATTTAATTTTAGCATCACTAGTGGATGTCCATTTATGGAATTCCCAGCTTCCAGCTGTAGCGTTCTGAACATTACTATACCTTCAAAGAATGACACAATGCTGAGGGCTAATGCCACGGTTATACATCTGGGAATAATGGACACAGTCAACGTTGGTTCTAACCCAACTAGACGTCCCACGAGAGCCGTTGAATACAATGAAAATAGTGTTGAAACAATGACGGACGTGAAAATCTCAGCTGCATGTCTCTTAACAAGCTGCAGAAACACCAGAGTATATAAATTCACATTGCCATGACAAAAGGACCAGTAAGTTAAGAGCATCATCTGATGACAAATTTTTATTATTCTGAATCGAGGACAACAAACCATGTAATGACAAAGCATACATAGAATACGACTGAGGATAAATTCATATAAAGGTAGATGCAATAATCTAGATTTCTAGATTCTTGCAAGGTCTAAATATTTTGAGGTTTTTCATTTCTTATTCTCTACTCTGAATTTCAAACGCATTGTCTTCCATTACCAAATGAAAAAAAAAAATGTATAGCAGATAGTTTGGTTGGCAACACCAAATAGTTACAATTAAATAAAAGGAACCGCTAGTCCTTCCTGAGTAACAGCACAGATGAAACATATCCACTTTATACAAAATGAACCCGACCTGTTGGCATGGATTGTGAGAAAAGAAGTTACCTTTCGCTGCTTGAACATTGAGAAGGCAAAAGAAAGAATGACAGGTCCCAAGAATCCCATTAACACATCACCAGCTCCAGGATTAGATGAAACTTTTGTAAGGTAATATCCTGTGTGCATTGGAAGAAAATTACCATAACTACAATGAGGAAGTACAGAAACTAAGCTTAAAAATAGATATGGAAAAACTTAATGAAAAAAATGTGACCATAGAGAAGGACGGAGGAAAAAAGGAGTTCACACGGTATGTGATTTGAATTCCAACAGAAACTAGATCAAAACGGCTTTTGAACTTTAAGATTTCCATCCCTGAAATTTAAAAAATCTTGTCCAAAATATTTGTAAAACTATATCTCAGTTAACTTCAGTTTTGAATTATAGAAGTGTTCATCATTAGATCATAAACAACCATCTTTTATCATTGACAAAACAGTATTAGCACAAGTGATGCAATAAATAAAAAGTTCGAGGTCCCTCAACATTTTGCATAAAGGCTATCAGCGGTTTGGTAGTGATTGGTATGGTAGATAATATTGATTGGATTGTATTCGATAAATAATTATTTTATTTTATATATGCTGAACAATATTGATTGAACTGGACTCGACAAATCATTATTTTATTTTATGTTTGGTGTGCTTTGAACTGCTTAGATAATATTGATTGGATTGGATTCGACAAATAATTATTTTATTTTATGTATGCTAGACAATATTAATCAAACTGGACTCGACAAATCATTATTTTATTTTGTGTTTGATGTGTTTTGAACTGGACTAAATAATTTATTTTATTTCGTATTTGGTAGATATCTGATGAGACTCGGCTGACAAGGGGATTGGAACAATCTGAGTTTGAGAAAAAATAGAGAAATGATTGATCCAACTCGACTTACTCAAAAAACCAAGTCGACTTGCGACTCGGTGACCCGATATAAAACACAAGTAAGAAATCCTTTTGACTTTTTTTTTAATTTCTTTTTTATAAAACAAGGTTGATTTGATTTTCTTTTTTTAAAAAAATATTGGGTCAACTTAAGTTGACCCTCCCACCCTATGACTCAAGTCTTACCCCGAGTCAACTCCTAAGTCAGGTTTTAAAATTATAATAATAACTATTTTTATCCATATGTTGACTTGAGTCAACCCGAGTTGACCCTCCCGACTCATAAATCATGCCTTGCCCTGGATTGACCTTCAAATTGAGTTTTAAAATTACGATAATAATCACTTTTATTGTATGTTGACTCAGATCAACCCGGGTTGACCCTTTCAACACGTGATCCAAGTTGATCCTTGAGTCGGATTTTAAAAATTTGATAATAATCATTTTTATTTTTACATTGTCTTGGGTCAAAATGAGTTGTCCATCTCGACCCGTGACATGGATCTTACATTAAGTCGATCTCCTAATCAGGTTTTAAAATTATAATAATTATTATTTTTATCCTTACATTAACCCAAATCAATGGTCAACCCGACCTGTGACTCGAGCTACTTTTATCTTAATGTTGACCTGGATCAATGGTCAACCGAACCCAAGACAGAGACTTTACTCGGGTCGACCTCCTAATTGGGTTTTAAAATTATGATAATAAACACTTTTATTTTTATGTTGACCTGGTTCAAAGTCAACTCAACCCATGACTTAAGTCTTGCCCCAAGTCGACCCCGAATCAGGTTTTAAAACTATGATAATAACCATTTTTATCTTTACATTAACTCAGCTCAATGGTCAACCCAAGCCGTGACCCAGGTCTTGCTCCAAGTCGACCCCCCAGTCTGGTTTTAAAGCTATAATAATAATCACTTTTATCCTTACATTGACCTAGATCAATAGTCAACCCGACCAGTGACCGAGGCCTTGCCCTAAGTCGACCCGGAGTTAAATTTTAAAACTATGATAATAAGTATTTTTATCTTTTTGATCAATGATCAACCTAATTTGTGACCCAAACTTTACCCTGGATCGACTCTCCAATCAAGTTTAAAACTATAATAATAACCATTTTTATTTTATACTGATTCGAATCAACCTGAATTAACTTTTCTACAAGAAACTAGACAAGTTTGTCCTACCCCTTCTAAAGGGACAAAAGTTTCTCTGCTAGAGTAGTTTTGAACAAAATAAAAATTGATTTTTATACTATTCAAAATACACCAAACAACTTCACAAAAAATAATTATCATATCCGGTCCATCTATGTTCGGAATACCAAATACTACCTAAGTTTGTCAATGGAAACTGCCTGAAATGGGCCCTCCAGGTTTTGTTCTCTACTAGCACTATATGTAACAGCAGGAAACATAATACATAATGGAAACTAACACATATGATAGAAAGGAAAAGCAAGAGATGGCTTGTGGAACAAAATAACACAGGCATTTTGTAGTAACAATTGTTGTCATTTGTTGTTGCTCCGCGTCAGAAAATGAGTGAACTAAATGAAGACAGCAAACACTTTGAAAAGTGGTACCTAGAACGGGATCAAGTCCAGATTGGGAAAGGAACCCAAAGGCCAACGCTGCCAAATCTGCAGATAGTGCACAGCAAATAATGGGATGGAAAACCTTCTTAACACCAGATGGTAACCTGAAAACCAGAAGAGTAAAGCCATGATTTTTTAACTGGGCTACAATTATAATGAATGTGTGCAACAATTCCATTCCTCGTCAATTTGGTCTGAAAAACAATTGTCAACACAAAGGTTGCTAATCTGAGGAAACTGAGATTTTACCCAGAACCAACCATATAGCCTAGCACGGTGGACGCTAGTAGGAAAGGAAGGCATGTTCTGGCTGCAGTCCCCAATGCCGTTCTATATAATAAGGCGACAACAAATGATACAAGGAAGACCCCACTCCAAGCCCACATTTCCAATGGAGAAAAAGGAGAGGGTTTCGCCATAGGCTCAGCATCAGTCATTTCTGTCTTCACCATTTTTCTCACAGCAATAGCTGTAAAACCCGCCACACAAAGTGACGCCAACCACCCTCCAGCTGCAGTTATTAGAAAGCATTTGTATCATTATTATTATTATTTATTATTATTGCAAAACACAACTTGAAAAATAGTCCCACCAAAATGGAAGTAAACATGGGAATGCTGACTGGATGGTATATGAATACTGACCAAAGTGAGAAAAAAAATGGTGGCCATTGGAATCGAAGATATGAATAATGAAATGGTCAACAAAAAACTTGAAACATAAGGAGAATGAAGGGGATGCTATGTTATCTTGGCTTTTGAGCTTGCAATAATTTCTGTGATTTCAATAGATAACATTAATTATGTGTGATTCTCACAAATTCATAGTGACATTTTATTCATTAAGCCAACTATATTAAAGATTTAGAGAGTGAATAGCAATGAATCAACAAAAAGCTTCATTTTACCTGTGATGAAGCAAATCTTGACACCTGATGCAGCAGGGATATCTTTAACAGAGAGAGGCAAAACAACCAATGATGGAACGTAGAACAACGGAAGCCATCTCTGAATGAATAACAGTGCTGGCTGGAAGAAGTTCATTAAGCTTGTTGCAGCAGCCGGAATAGTTATATCAAGAATGACTAAAACTGAGAATATGCAGAACATGCCAAACAGAGCACTTGGAAACTTGATAGCAGCAGCCACAAATGCCTTTTTCAACAACTTATCCATTGCAAGGATAATCCCAAGTGAAACAAGCAAATGCAAGATCCCAATCACCTTATGCAATCAATATAAAAAGGAGGTAAATCAAATAGTTGAATCAGCTTAATTAAATGCAACAACTCAATACCAATTGGTAGAAATCATACAAAACAGGAAAGCATAAAAAAAAATAAAAGGAGTGCAAAAAAGAAAAACAGTAAAACCTTTATACTAACCTGTTGAGAAATAGATGAAGAGCTAGTACTGGTACTGCCTTCTGAGCTCATAGATTTCTTGGAAATTCCTCGACTAGAGCAGGTTTCTTGAGGACCCATTTGCAAGAACCTTGAATTAGGCTCAGGAACTCTAATGGGTGCCCAAGTCTTATGAAAATAAGATTGGTTATATACATTTTGGAATCCATTGTAAACACCAAGTAGTGTTTTTGTACGGATATCCCTATTGACAGGTGATTGTGATTTGAAAGAATATTGTTTTGAGTGGTGATGACAGAGTTGAACGGAATGAGCGACTAAAGGAGTAGCCATGGGAAGAGTTAGAAGGAGAGCTCTTATTTTTCCTTTTCTTTTTCCTTTTCTCCGTGGAGGGGTCCAAAGGGTGGTCTTTTTTTTCTTTCTTTTTTTTTTTTTTTTTTGTATGGACATAAAACAAGGTTGGTTTCTAAGAAGATGAGATTGGCTCCCTCTTTTCCTGTAACGAATACTACCGGTTTTTCCCGGGAATTTTTCATAGGCTTGTAGCGTCTCTGGGAGGATTGCTTAGACTGTGTTTCGAAATACAGTAAAAATTAAGATGACGTACAAATCGCATAAATAAAAACTTTTTTTTTTCATGTATTTTTTTTTTAATAGATTCTAAGCATAAACTTCAACCTCTACTACGTTTTCATTCCCAGACAATCAAGATGCATCCATAATTATAATTCATTATCAGGGATAGAGACAGGGGTTTTCAACAATTAAGTTTGTTGTATTAAAAAAAAACCCTGAAATGAGTGGGTGAATAATTAGGGAAGGAAATTATTATACCTCCTGGCTGAGATGCCAGGGGAAGGTGTGTGAGCAATAAGCTACAAATCTACCATCTCCAAACGAGCACGGTTTGAAGGAACCTTCCATGCAGTTTCCTTCTCTTGATCAACTCCTCGGCCCCCTTTTTTTTTTTTACTTGCAAAATCAATATGACCGGAAGCTTTTATTAATTTTCAAAATACATATAAATAATCTAAAATTGCACGTTTTCCATTTTCTCTTCCACATATTTATGGACTCAAATAAACGACAACAACCACCACTGTCACCACTATATTGCAGGTGGTTCATGGTTGGATTGAGAAAAGGAGATAAGAATTGTTTGATGAAAAAAGATCGTCAGAGTACTGCCCTTTTTTCCCTTGGATTTTTCCTCTTCCCTGCTTGATACTTCTTTTATTTTTACAATTTATTTTTGTTAACATCATCACAGCTAAATGATTTAAAAATAATAATAAAAAATTTAATTCAAAGTTTTAAAAAAACGTAATTTAAGTTTGAAGTTTGAAGTTCTCTTGACAAAAATAGACAGAAAACATTTTTTCTCTCCTTGAAGGATACAGATGGTGCGAGTTAGGATCAATAAGCTAAAAGTTTAAATAAAAAAAAATCTGACTTGGATTTAAAAATAACTTTCTGGTTCAAGTCATTGACTATTTCAAACCGAACACAGGAATGGTTTTTCCTAGTCGAGAGCTTGAAAAACAACTCAATGAAATTTGTAAAAAGCCATGCCAAATGGACTCTTTCTTTCTAATTACTATGATCAAAATTTGAGACCCCGGTGTTATACTGAATTTGAGTGCTGTAGCTAATCTGGTCTTTGCGTAAAGAGGACACATTACAGTTTAGAAGTCAAGGAGCGCTTGAGCTCCCTCCGGAGTATCTTTCCAGCTGCAGACTTTGGGATTGATTGTGTAAAGATCACCTTCCTAACCTTCTTATAAGGTGCGACCTGACAAGAAAATATATTTAACCTTCAGTGTTGGCCATCAAGGACAGAGCCAAAATTCCAGCATGCACAGCTGCCGTTTCGTTATCTCTCGTATGTTCATCTTTGTGAGCCATGATTATGAGAATCTGGGTAAATGTATGTGCATGAGTTCAAAGAAGTCCATTAGGTCAGAATAAACTACCTGCTCGGCCACATAGTTGATAATAGCTTCCTGTGTTAGCATGCTTCCCTGCCTCTTGACTACAAACGCTACTGGTATCTCTCCACATTCTTTATCGACGACACTGAAAAATCATGATGATGTGTTCATATGTATATTTATAGTTGATGAAATTCAGGCGAAGCAATCAGGGGACATGTAGAGACTGAGATAATGACTAATATGAGTACAATTAGCAGTAACATATGCTATAACAGTTCTCTTTGGATATCAACAATCTGAAGCTGTAACTATGTTTCAAGACTGTCCATGACTGATTTATATGGATGTTTAAATGCTAAACATGTCAGCCATTTCACCTAGAAATTTTTGGATAACACTAATCTCTACAACTGTTACTGCAGTAAACATTGCTGTGAGCTTTCAACTCATCATACTTACGGTATTACAGCAGCATCAAGTATCTCACAATGCGAAATCAATACAGCCTCTAAATCTGCAGGAGCAATCTGCAGAAGAGACAAAATTGTCACATACAAATCAACAAACTGCAATCATATCAAATTATGTCTATCAACATTTATTTAGTTCCAAACTTTAGGAAGTTGTATGATATGGAATGGTAATCTGTACCTGAAAGCCCTTGTACTTGATAATCTCTTTCAAGCGGTCAACTACATATAAGTACCCATCATGATCAGCATAAACAACATCCCCGGTATGTAGCCAACCATCTTTGTCAATGGTCAATGCAGTTGCCTCTCCATCGTTTAAATACTCTGAAAATTTGCAGGGATGTAAACCAAATTTACTTGGAACATTTTCAGAAAAAATGCAAAGAGAAACGCCACGCTTTGTTTTGCAACAAAATGGGGAGGAGCGGCTAGGTGATCACAGCAAGAGGTTCCTTTTCTTTTCTCTTTTTCTTTTTTTTTCTTTTTTTTTTTTTTTGGGGGGGGGGGGGGGGGCTGAGGTTGCTGAACTGATTAAGATGATTGCCAAGGCCGCAAATGAAAATTTACAGGTTTTTTTAATCATAAAAGGAGAACAGTGCATGAATAAACTGTTGTAGCATGGGCTGCTTTTAATTGAAAGTCGATGGGGCACGGTTTTTGAAGAACTGTTTTCCGTTCTAAGCAAAAATAAAAGGCTAAGAACTTGGGTGCAAATACAGAAAAGGGTGCAAATAAAAGGCTAAGCCCACTGTGATAGATGACATCATCAAATATCCTAAGAAGAAAAACGATATAATGTCCATTGAGGAGTTAAACTTGAAATTTTCTAGCACTAGCAATGAAGACAGATACTTCTTGGGGTTTGACATGAAAATAATGAACCAAAATGAGCAACAGAAACCAAACTAGCAGAGTTCTGGTAATGAGAATAAAGAGTAGCGTTTAATTTGTTTTCCAGTCGTAGGATAATTATATGCATTTCTGGCATCGCAAGAACTTGAAGCGATTAAAAAGGGTGTAAAATTTATCACCTTTCATAACTCCAGGTCCCCGAATCCAAAGCTCACCACTCCCCCCAGGAGGCAATAAAGCTCCAGTAATCCAATCCACTACTTTAGCTTCAATATTTGGAGCCAAAAGTCCGATGGAAGAATATTTTTGGAATTTTTCAGTGTTGAGGCCACGGGTTCCTACAGCCGTTGACTCAGTCAGGCCATATCCCTGTAAATAAACCAATTTCATAGCTCGAAAATTCTGAAAATCAAAGAAGCTAGCATGACTATAAAAACAAAGCCAGTCAAAATGCAACCCTTATTATAAATACTAATGCCTCAATTATTGAAGAACTCAACCAAAAAATTATAAAGAACTTAATTTCTAACTACGGAAAAAAACTCCAAAATTTCCAAGGGCAGCTCATATGCAAGCTAACAAAGCCTTCTGTTCCAGACAGAACAATTACTCAATCTGCAGCCTAGAAAAAGGAAAATCAGGAAAACGTACTTGGGGACTACAATGGAATAACTAAGTCAAGCTTCTAGTCTAAGGAGTCTTTCGAATTTGGATCCATATACCTGAATGAAATCAACATGCGGAAGAACCTCCACAAAATCCTGTATGGTTTTGCCAAACAAAGGAGCCGCTCCACATGAAACCAGCTTCAAACACTTCAAGCTATTTCCACAAACACCTTTTGCAGTCCTTGTCAACGCAGTCAGTATTGGCGGAACAACTGGAAAATGAGTTACTCCATACCTATCAATCACCTTCACCATCTCACTGACATCAAATTTCCTCATTACAACAATGCTAGACCCCAGTGACAGTAATCCCACAACAAAAAGCGACAGCCCATATATATGAAACATTGGCAAAACAGCTAAATACACATTATCCGTACTCGAATACTCGTACTGTGAAGCCTCAAATTTAACAAAAAGCTCAACCATGGATATAAAATTCCTATGTGTTAGAACAACCCCTTTACTAGCAGCAGTAGTACCTGAAGAATACATTATTGCTGCTGTATCTTGCTGCCTAATCACTGGCTTTACACCCACATCACCCTTACTATAAACTAGCGTATAGAAAGCTTCAAAGTCATTACTTTTCTCATCAAAATTTACATTTTCTGGTACACCAATCACAGGAATCCCCAGTGGCTGAAATTTACCAACTTTTTCTAGTTCAACAAAAGCAATACATGCATTACAATCAACAATTCTCTGCTTGACTTCTAGTTCACTACTAAGTGGATTCATGGTACTGACAATGCCACCAAGATACAACACGCCGAGGAAAACAATGGGAAAGTGAATGGAATTCGGCAACAAAAGCAAAACAACGTCACCTTGTTTAATGCCCATGTTACTAAGACCAGAGGCAACGGATTTCACCAATGGTAGAATCTTTGAGTAAGAGATTGAAAACCCAGAAGAGGAATCAATAAGAGCTGTAAGGCCATTGTGGTTATGGTGTGAAAAAATGAAAGAAACAACATCAAGAAATGGGTCTGCAGGTAAAGGTATAGGAGGGTGTTTGCTGCTATAAATTCCTGTTTCCGGTGAGTACCACTCTGGGAGTGTTGTTTTTGAGGCGGTGGCAGTGAGTTTCTCCATCCGGGGTCCTGTCGAGTGATTACTGAAATGGGTGTTAGTAATTTGCTGGCGCTATTTATAAGTACAGAGGTCAGGGAGATCAAACAAGGGACAAGACAGGTCACCAGAGGGTTAACACAAAAAAGGTACTATGTTTTGGATAACCGGTCACTTGTCACCCAAAATATAATTAAATACGAAAAGTTTAGATTAAATAGCATAGTTTCAAGATTTCATAATTCTATAAAATCATATTTTTCAATCATGATATTTTAAAAAAAAAATAATATTTTGGCTATTTTAAGATTTTAGATTATTTTTATGTTTTAAGCTCCAAAAAATTATAAAATAAGTGTTTTTATTAATTTGAAATTTTATTTATTTTATAATTTTAAAAAGTTAAAATATTTAAAATTTTATTCTTCTTAAAAAAATTGTAAAAATATACAATAACTATAATCAATAAATTTTAATTAAACTCAATATATTATCATATTCCGTAATTATAAGCGGACCCGCAAATACTAAAAAACATATATATATATATATACACACACGCGCGCGCGCACAAAAAGAATATAAAATAACTTAATAATACAATATTCAAATAATCTCAATATATACAAACATAAATCATCTATTGATCTATGTTTATGTCATCAACTGAATGATCCGGACACATTAGTAGCACGATTGTATCCAGCTCTTACTCCTGTTTGAGTGGTTTTATTTTCTATCACAACATCATCAAGAATTAGCCTTTTCTCTAAAAGTTTCAAATCCAGTACGATAAAAATCTAACCACTTGGACTCTATGGTATGAACTTCGCTTTCTTCATCAATACTATGAAGATGAGATTTGGCCTATTGATCCTCCCGTAACAAGAAGTCAACTTAATATTAAGAAAACATTAATATTAAATTAAAAGATAAATACATAAAACTCAATGATTAACATATATTAATTATAAATGACTTTATTACTTGCATGATGTTGAATCCACTAGGCTTGTTACCCATAATGTATATATCCAGGTGAAGGAACTTGCTTGAGATCCGAAGTAATGATTCATCATGTTATACTCATGTACCAAATCATATACTCCTCATCAGTAATTATTAGATAAATCTATGTAAATATCTCATTCTTATATGCATCTCACTGTGAAATCAGTCGTAATCATCATTTTTACATCTATGAGTAATGGCATGCAAAGTATCACTCGTATTGATATCAACTGGAATGTGTTGTTTATAATCGAACTGTCGCATTACTCAATCCGAACAATGTAACTCAACCATCTCAAAACATATTAGTGGGACCATTGCTATCTATAAATCCATCTCACAGGTGTAAACAACTAAAGCAACAACCAATCTTTCTTCAGAGTAAGGCGTCCAAATGATATGCAGATTATAAGTTAAATAAATATCAAACAACAATAATTTGATGCAGTTAATTATTTTATTTAGTATATAGTTCAAAAAATACTTGAATAGCATATTGCATGTTAAGCTCGCTCCAATAAAATGCTAGCATATATACTGGATTATTTTCAAAAACTCATCTAGAACACCTCTTAGCATAAAATATATGTTAGTTTAATTTTATTTTTCAAAGTTTCAAGAACACAATATAAACGTGTATAATTGCAAAAATAACATCGTAATATATGCATCATGGTGAGAGATGAAGTGTAACCCCTATTGTTTGAACTATCATATCTTCTTGATATTTGGAGCCTTCCCATATGGAGATATTCTTATGATCATAATTGTTATTAAATAAAAATATTTTGTTAATTTCAATGTGCATGTAAACATCCAAATCTAAATAGTTATTTAAATTTTTTTGATTCATACGTGTAGAAGTAACAAACATTCCCCGACCTGTTTGGCCCCTTTTATACATGTAAGACATAAATATCTATACAAGGATGCTAATATAGCAAATCTCTAGTTATATGTGTGGATAGCATCGAAATTTTTCAAGAGCATCAAATAAAACAAAGGAACATATCTCCCTGTAAGATCCATGAATAACACACTACCAAATAGATTCATATGACAAAGACAGTTTTAGATGGTCAATCAACGATGGCTTGTTTATCTATAATGACGTGAAAATGATCGTGTGTGTAGATAGATGAGAAAGTGATCTGCATGAAAGATATAGTGGGAAATTAAACAAAAGTGTGGATTCTTTTGGCTCCAACCAGAAAAAAACAAAAAAAAATTGTTGGGTTTGAAGGGATATCGAATTAATCAGATTAATGCCGAAAACAAATGTTCAACAATTGGAAAATTTTGAACCACCAAAATACGAATTTGAAGTTAAAAGCATGTTTTAAGTTCCAAGCAATATCGCAGTGTTTGTTTTCTTGGGTAAAATCATGTTTTTAAAAAATTATAATTTTTTTTATTTTAAATTATTATTTTATATATTTTTAAATCGAATCGATATGTTAATATTAAAAATAAAATTTTAAAATAAAAAAATATTATTATTATATATATAAAAAAAACACTTTAAAAAACAAATAAAACACTACCTATAAATCATCACTGAATCTCTAGTATAATTTGGGGCTGACATCCGGACTTATTATCTTCCCTTTAAAAAGAAGCCATCAATTAAGCTACAAATGCTCCAGCAACACTGAATTATCATGTAACTGAAGTGTTTAGACAAGTGAAGCTTGCTGAACACGGAAAAAGAGGGAATATATATCGTATTCTAGTTATCGGAAGAACTATTGACTATTTGCAAGCACGCATGCGCATGATAGTTTGGGATGCTGGAACCAAACGCTGGCCCCCAAGTCTCACTCAATCTTGAGTGCCTTCTCACTTTGGCCATTGCCTCGCATAACATTTCACAACAGAACAATCACACATGCTACAACAGACAGCTTTGCAGAAGCATAACCCTAGTAAATGAATACATAAATAAATAAGAAACAGCTTTAGCTTTATATGCCTTCCCTACACAATTATTATAACTGCCATTTCTCAAGAGTTAAACACATAGCATTGTGGAATTTCCAGTCATATTTCAGGAAAACACCATAAGCTATTAGTGATTACATTGACAAACCAATAAGTACTATGGGAACAAAGCTATACATTCTAAATGAAACCGTGGAAATTAGAAATTTAGAGAAAAATAAAAACAAAAAAGGGTTAGCATGCAATTGAACTTGTAGATTAGTAGTACCTCCATAATATCAAGGCTCGTTTTCATAATGATAGGCATAATGGGGTGGAGAGGGAGGATGATAGATATCATTTTCGTAATGATAGGCATAATGGGATGGAGAGGAAGGCTCATAGACATGCTGAGGTGGAGAAGAAGGATGATACATGTAATGCGGTGGGGAAAAAGGATGGTTGACTTGATGTGGTGGAGAGGGGGGGTTGATTTCGGTGGTTGGATCACTTGCAGTATGCGATTTGTTTCTTTCAACCTTTACCTCAACCTCAACCAACTCTTCTTCCTCAAATGAGTGGAAAATTGGGTGCAAATATGCATCAGCCAAGTATGCTTTCAAGTTTATATCAGATTCTGTAGTTCGATCTAATATGTCTTTCTCCATGGCTTCCTGAAGTAGTGCCAAGAAGAAACAGTTGGATCAGTATTTGAAAACAAACATATTCCATGCCTCTTTTCAAATGACAAATTTAAATCTGAAAGAAAAAAATGATTTCATTTAATTTAATGAAACTTTCAAAAATCTCCTTTCTTGCTAAGTACAAAACTTACCTCAAGAGGGTACCTCCTAAATGCAGGTTCGAAACGACTCTTGCAGAACTTGTGGAAAGATAATGTCAATATGGGCAAGATAACTAACAAAGGAGTGGATTTGGCTGCTTTTTTTGTACTAAGCAAGCCCAAAAGTAAAAGTTGAGATATCAATAAACTTGCAATTATACGGCTGTGAACATGTGGCCAAAATGCAGCAGCACTCTCGTATTGTTGATTGTAGACATTGATTATCTGCAACATTAAGTAGAAATACAAACCGACAGTAAAACTAATATTTAGAAAACCTTGAAAGGTATCTTAGGAGTATAACAGCAATAATATCAAACACCAGAGAGTCAAAGTTTGAAGTAAATCTAAAAAAGTTGTTATGTGGACTCCATAAATCGACAGATACTGACTATTTAAACTTGTAGGGGAAAGAATTACCAAGCAAATAGAGAAACATTCCACACCACTTAAACCACAATGGGAAAAAGTTGAGACACCTTAATTAACCTAGTTGTTTATTTCTAAGACTCAAATCCAATCATAGGATTTTAGATAATACCAAAATCGCTGGCTTTCTAGAACATCATATTTACAATCACAAGCATCAAATGGTTATGGGTTCCAAACGTTGGCCAATCTAAAATCCCAAAGCAAATGTGTTCGGGTCAATTCAAAGATAATGCTTAATCTACTTTCAGATGCCAGCAAGTAACATAATGCTAATAAACATAGTATAAAGGTAAAATAAATAAATAAATAAGTAATCAAGCATCCTGAATATACTGACCTGATGACGGTAAACCAAGTATGCGAAAGCAAAGAATACTAGAATAAAGGGAAGCAGTATTGGAGTAACCACAGCATATACGATTCCCAAAAGAAAGTATAGTTGGAGGCTTGGGAGAGTCTCTGGGAAATCTACACTACCAGGATTCATGGCCTTTTCTCTGTCTCTTTCAGTCTTTACCAAAAACATGTTCTTAAGATGAAATATAATCAATGGCTTCAATCTGAGAATCTCTCCAGCAATACCAGCCCATCCATCAACCATTATATATGTAATGAAAAAGGTAGCCTTCATTGGTATGGAAACCCCAATAGTTCTAGGAATCCTGCAGTACATTAATTTCTTATAAAACCATGAATGGAACAGACAGAGATAAAGATTGGAGAGCAAGGAGTAAAAACTTTGAAATATATGCTTGCTTTGCATGATACAATTTAAGAATATGATAATATTACATTAGGAGACATAAAACCATATGCCTGTTATCTCTTATGTTGCATAACAGAACTAGTTGTGATACAATTACGTTGATATATTATGTTCCACATTTTTGCTTAGCATAATTGGTACTTGTCAATGTTTAAGGTAGAAGGTTAAAGCTACAACTCAATTTCAATATATGCACTTACCCCATCACAGTCAGCATTTCCAAATATAAAATTTTATCAATTAAATTCAGTTGGGTTTTTATTAAGATTATGCATATGCTGATCACATAGGTCATTTTTGGAGAAGTATCAACCAAACTTAAATCACAAAATTACTAGCTCATCCAAAGTATCCACAACCTATAACAAATTGTTCAAATATAGAAACTACAAAAGCTAAAATCATAGAGGTATAGAATTTACTGGGTTGGTGATTGGTGAAGGAAAGCATCCAGCTGCTCGAATGCCGTTCCAGCTATTATGCTCCCCAAGAATACATTCACTAACATAAAGTAATAATACTTTGCTGCTGCTCTTCGCTCCAAAGTTGAATGTGCAATATATCCCTCGATTTTTGACATTATCATCAAAACCGCTGGTAGTATATACAAAAAGATTTTAAGTGCAAGACCAGGAAGGAAACCCTGTAGGAATGACTTGATGAATTTCCTGTGCAAAATTAGATTTTTAGTGAGGAGGTCAAGATACTACCTTATTTGTACTCCAAATCTTGAAAGGCATATAAATTGATGCATAATTAAAATGTCATTTAATTTCATGTATATAGAAATGAGTAGTAAACATAACAAAACATATTAATGATCCCCAAATCCTCTATAACACAGTAGAGATGTAAAGACCCAAATCATCAAGTTAAATTGTCGACAGTATGTTCAAATACTAATGAAGCACAGATAATTCAAAGAAATGTGCACAGATAATGAAATAATGATAAGAACATCATGTAGCAAATAATAATTACAATAAGCGAAGACTAAATATAAGTTCTTTAAATATGTTAAAAGAGATTCGACAATGTTAAAAATAAGAGAAAGTTACATCTGTAAAGCTTCAATGCAATCTAACATGAAACAAGACAACTCACAAAATGAAGAAACAATTACACCACTTACAGTTCTATGACCGGCCTAAGGAAAGGAGCAACTTTCTCAAGACCCTCTAAATTTGCAAGGGATTGCACAAAAGCTATAGGTATCATGTAGAAAAACACCAAAGCAAACACTGACAAAGATATTATAAGCTTTCGAATAGTCAGTGACACGAATGGTATAGCCAAATTACACCAATAGATATCGCGAGGATCTGGAGCCCAATTTGTCAACCATAATGTTGGATTCTTGCTTTGTTGTGTTTGTGCACAAACAGCTGCCCCCCAGCGTGAATTAAAAGAAACAAATGAAACTGGCAAGATAGATTTTGAGTCTTTAAGAATTTTTTGGCGCTCCGATGCCATCTGAAACATATGGGCATCAAATACATGCATTAAGCAATTTTTATCAACAATTTTGAGTGGTAAAACACTAGATGTAGAACAAGTTAAAAACTATGACAGTATAGGACAGCTAAGTTTAACAGAATAAAATAATGAAAGGTTGAAGACAAATAAAACTCTTGGCTTACATTCTTCTCCAATAGCTTTATTTGTTGCTTGTAGTATTCAATAGAATCAACTCTTTCACCCCAGATTCCTAGAAATCCTTTCTGAAAAATAAACAAGTCAAATCATCAACGTTGTGCTTTTTTAATTGAACAACAGACTTTTGATTAGGCAAGTTTAATTCAAAAGGTGTATGGCTTCCATTGTTTGCAGCATTCCATGACTTTTCGTATCTAACTATCTCCGATTTGATCAATGGACTTAATGTTTATAGATCTCGCAAGTTGATTTTCAAGGCAATTGGAATGTCTCATATTGTTAAATTTTGACCACATACAGAGCTATAATTCATTTCACAAGCTACAAAGACACAGGTTTGTTAATATAGATGGAAATGTAATTAACGTGTGTCATCTATATGAATGGAGAAATAAATTTTACAATCACTTGGAAAACTTGGATTATAAACAAGGTAGTTTGGTGATGAAAGACTTGTTAGTTCTCCCAATGATCCCGACAAACACAAACAATGATGCATGCTCAAGTGCGCGCACAGGAGAAAGTTATGATTACAGGTTTAAATACACAAACTTCACCTTTCGAGTGGGCCTTTTGTCTGGATGTCTTTCAAACTTAAGCTGGTTATAATCGAGCCAATTTCGCAATCTATCTCTTTTTCTCACAAGTTTTGCAAATTTGCTTGCATTATAGACTGCCTGCAAAGAAATTCCAATTCTCTTTGATAAATTATAAGGCCAACAAAAGTTTAAGCACATAAATCATGCATGTACCATCTTTCCATAAAATCCATTCAAAGACTATTTTCATATAAATCAAATTACTCTTATAAAAAAAAGTAGGAAAATTAGTTAAGAGAACTTGAAATCATGCATATATCTTCCAAACATAAAATCCATACAAAGACCATTTTCATTTTAACCAAATTAAAATTATGAAAAAAAGAATGGATAAATTAGTTAAGATTAATCTCAATAAAACTATGTTACCTGCTGACAAAGATAAGTATTCGGATGGTTTTTTTTAAAGAATTGTTCCACTGTGTCAAACACTGACCGACCAGAAACATGCGGAACATTCCTGACCACTACCTGCAAAAGATAATGATTTCATGAGAAAAACACCATCATTACCCTACTAAATATATTAAGCTCTGTAAACTTTCTCAAATTTTACAAGATTATCACATCTTTTTTTGTCCTCTTATTTACTTATGAGATGCATCTTCTCCTTTTCTTTCTTGAGCATGTCTATTCATATGTCAAATATACCATAAAAAAAATAACAAACAGTAAGCTCACTAAAAGAAGAATCCAAGCATGAAGTTGGACCATGTATAATTTATTTGAGGATTGGAACGAAATGATGATGTGGTTGTTTACTTTTGATTGATATCATGCAGAAAGTTCTCGCTCAAACAATAAAGAAAAATTTGAGTCAAACTCACAGTGAACTGTTCAGCATGCCTTCTTTGTGAAGCCAGGAAACGCAGTCTCATTGATGCGACATGATCATATTCCTTGTAGAGCATGAAGCAAGTCCATGTAGTGAATGCATATTGCAATGCTATGTGGATAAAAAACCTGAAATTGATAGCAAATGGTCTTCAGAATATGCTAAACTGTACATTTTCAAAGTCGTAAAAAGCAAGAGGTAATTAGAAGCCATCATTAGACTATATAGCAACAAGTTCGCTAAAAAGTAAGAACATTATAAAATTATGCAACTAATATTTCCGATATTAGAGGTTTGCAACGTCAAATGAAAATATAAATGAAAAGACAAAACCAAAATGTTATGCCATTCAATTCATACCTTCACACAACTGGACATAACAATATCCAAAAAGCATGCCCATGTAATTTTTTAAAATTCAATTAGAATATGCTCTATTGAGACTCTAAGAAACACGCGTAATCATGGATTTTCCCTTTTCTTCCTTCAATTAGATGAGCAACACTAATAAGTGTCAGTTTCATTTCACTATATTTTTAGCAGATCATATCAATCAACAACAAGGTAATTCAAGCAGAAAACTGTAAGGAAACAATCGAAAGAAATGATAAAAAAGTTAACAAAATAATACTTTAGAAATACATATGCAAAGTATGTGCATGTGGCTCTACCTAAAAGAAACATAAATTTACCTTATGGAACGAGGACGGACATTTGATATTGAAAGCTTGTCAATGTCACTCATAACCAATTCTTTCCTTAAAAAGAATAGTGTTCCACTGGATACATTCACTGGAATGAGAATTAAGAGCGCAAGGATTGTAATTGGAACAAAAATCTTTAAGCTGCCAAATGAATCGGAAAATATCAGTTGTTAAACATCCGCCATCATTGAAACTTGGACTCTCAAAGCCTTAGCTGATGTTATGAAGAAAATATAGCAAAATGAAACTTGACCGTGGTTCTTCCGAACCCATTTCAAAAAAAAAAAAAAACAAGGAAAAGAAAAGAAAAGAAATTGAAGAGCATCAGTCAGTGTCAATGATATGCTAAATAAACTTATAAAGAAAGGCATGCATCTCTTCACTCAATCCACGGTAAATGAACAGCAAGATGAACATATACCAAGATTACCATATGCACTGCACAGACATCCAATAAAGCTCCAAGAAACCAATTCATTGAACAATTTACATTGTCACTCATAAACTTCCAAAACTTTCAATTTCCTCTACCTACTAGTTTTCATAGTCAGACAAATTGAGAGCATTCTACAAAATGACCAAAACAAAGCCATGGCAGACTGACAAGGCTCGTGAAAGAAGCTAAAGATTGAGAGTTTTTAATGAAAAGGTACCCGAGAGTGTAAATCCTCAAAAAAACAGCAGAGTCAAGACCAGCATGGTTGATAATCTCTGCTTCGCTCATCTTCAAGGCTTGAGGCATCCAGTTCAAGAAAGTCAGGTAAGTCTTGATATTGAGGTTGACCAATTTGCCCACAAAGTTACCAGCCCTTCTTGGGCTGCTCCTTCCTCCACTAATGTACCACTTTGGAAAGTAAACTCTGTCATTGATGGGTTGGATTCTCAGTAGAGCAAAAGCCAGCAAGAATGCAAAAGCACCAAGAATGTTTATGAAAGCTGAGACTCCTATGTCCTGAAGAGTTGCCATGGTATAGAGAATAACAGAGACAGAAAGTAGAGGGAGGGGAAGAAACAGAGGGAGAGTGTTGGTGAAGGAAGGAAAGAGAGGAGTAGAAGAAACAGGAAGAAAGAATATGACTTTACCTTTACTGTTGTAGTTAGCTTTTCTAGTTTCTAATTATAATAAGTTAGAAAAGTTGAGAAAGTATTTTTTTTAATTTATTATTCTTGTTGTTTTTTGGAAAGGAAAGTGGAAGGTAGTGGAAACCTTATCCTGATGTGTTTTTTATCTGGGCTGGAAGGGAAAGTGGAGACGCCAACATTGCCGAGGCAACTTGGGATCCCTGTATATGTGCTGCTGGGATGCTTGAGAATAATGGTAAAGGCTAGCTGTTATTGTTCTCTTTCTGCTTTCTTTCCTCTCTAGCCTACAAGTTTTTTCAATGCTTAGGAGTTAGGCCACCTTTTTACTGCTTCTGTGCGTGTTTTCTTTTAAAGGCTAGATGGGCACTGGTAGAAGAGCGCGCGTGCATGTGAGGATTGATGGAGGAGGAGGAGGAGCTTTACAGGGATGAAGTCATGAAGAATTGGGGGGTTGCGCACGTGTCGTTTTGTGATTCGTGATTTGCGTCCTTTTCGTTTGTCTTTGTTTCCTTGTGAAAGTCGCTTCAGTAGCCGAGTATTTAAGGGTTACTTTCTTTCTGGTCATCACTATCCTATCCTATGGATCTTTTCTTGCATTTCCATCATTTCCAATTTTCCATAGACGTCATAGTGATTGATAGGTTTTCTGCTTTTTTATATATTTTTTAAAAGGTATTTTTGATTTAAAAAAATTAAAAATAATATTTTTTTATTACTTTTAAATAATTTTAATATACTTATATAAAAAAGCTAAAAATAATTTATTATAATATATTTTCAAGTCAGAATTTGTTTTAAAAATCACAATCCAATACAATCTTAAACACACACAATCATGACAAGAAATCCCTAAATCAGTGGCCAAATATTGGGCACTGTTTATTTTTTTATTTTATTGTTTAAATCATAGCTTGTTTTGTTTTTCTTGACAACATAAGAGTCGAATTTTTTAAAATTAGCACTAATTAAAAAAAATATTGATAAAATCACATAGTTTGAAAAAATTAGTAATTTAGCACAGTTTGGTACATGTTAATTAGGCGATTTAAATCAACATGTGGAAAATGCGAAATTTCAAAAGAATTATTAAATGAAATGCATAAATTATAATGACAAAAAAAATACCTTATAAGCATATCAAAACTATAATTAGGATACTAATAATACTATAAAAAAATCTCAATAAGATAAATTCAATTATATAAAAAAAATAATCAATGATAATTAGAATGGATCACACTCACAAGCAATTATATTAAGAAGACAGAGAGATAGTTAAAGAATATCTCAAAAGTATGTTAACACTTTGATTTTATCTTAAAAAATTTTAAAATAATTTTTATGTGTTAATTATTGAAAATTTAGAAAATCAAATTTTATTTCTTTAGACTCTTTTTTTCTCATCTTAAATGAACACATTTCTTATTGTTAGAATTGTGGTAAAAATTATTTTTTAAAGTGATTTTCGCTTAGAATTCATTAAAATAATAATTTTTATTTTTTAAAAATTTATTTTTGACATCATGACATCAAAATAATTTTAAAACACTTGAAAAATATAATTTAAAGAAAAAAAATTTAAAATTCTTCAAAAACATCATTCAACCACAAAAACAAACACAACCTTAAAGTAATAAAATATATCATAAAAAGGCACTATTAATCAAAATATCATAAAAAAGGACCCAATTGATGAAATTCCTATGATAAATTAATTGTATGTATATTTAATCCATTATAAGATTGATGAAAGCTGATTTGGTATTGCGGTCCAACTATATTTTTTATTTTTTAAAAAACAATTTAAAGTTTAGAATTAATTTATATATATATATATATATTTAATTATTTTAATATATTGATATTAAAAATAAATTTTAAAAAAAAAATATATTATTTTAACATATTTCAAAACAAAATTTATTTTTTAAAAAATCCGAAGGCACCACCCACCGCATTGTCCAAGGCAAGGACAGTCCTAACTCGATACAGGCAAACATGTCTCCACGAGCAAGGCTTCCAGTTAAACCATTCTCCAAACACCCAGCCTCTAACTACAATCCCCAAACCAAAACCCCACCAAAGAGCAGTGATTGAATCCTCTGACGGTTTTACCTTCTAATCAATTCAAAGCCCGTCATTTTCCTTCTCGAAATGCAGAGATTATGCACCAAGCTCCGATCTTTAGCCTCTGTTTCCTCCTCACATCGCCTCCTCCACCCGCCTCCACAATCTTATCACCGACATCTCCATTTCGCCGCTGCTTCCCGTAAATGGAATCTTAATGGGTCCCTTTTGAACACATCTTCTTCTTTACCAATGCAGCTTCCTTCGATGGCAGCTCTGTCCTCTTCGCGTCTGTCTCAACTCCCCCACTCGGTAAGGCTTTTGGGCTTCTTTTGTTTTGTTTTTTGCATGGTTATTCGCTTGTTGATTCTTTTTTGTATGCATGAATACTGAGGAAGTGCCGCAAAGAAATGTGTACCTTTTATCCAGATTTAGTTACCTGTAGTTCAATCTTTTCATTAACTGTTGTTTCAGGTCTTACTGAATGTACCTCATTCTATATTTGATTCAATAATTTTGCAGCAAATGCCAATCATTTTCTTTAATCTTGAGAGTTTGCAAAATAATTGACATAAAACTATTGCTTGTAGAATTATAGTCTAAAATGATAAAGTCGTTATTGGCAAGGAGTTGAGTTCTGAAGAAGAATTAGAAGAACCCATGTCAAATTTGTTCCAACACTTGACTAGCCATGCTGTGCATCCTAGCCTATTAGCTAATACATTGGAAATGCTAGTTTTTCATTTACCTTCTCAGCAACCGCTTATAAAATGGATAGAGAAGTTGAAATTTTTTGATACGTAAGCGTAATTATATTATCTTGAGTTCGGCTTTCTATTTTATATAGGATTGTATGTAGAGTTCTGATCCCGTCCTTTTCCATCCTAACAATCAACACGAGTCCAGGAATTTTGCATTTGATGTTAAATCCAAATCACTTTGAATTTCTTTTTAATGCAATTGTAGATTTCTTTGTGGTGTTCCAGTTGGTGCAAGTGCGTCATGTTTCATCAAGGGAGCGGAAAAAGAGGAGGAAGCCAATGACTCCACGCACCTCCAAAGTAAAAAAGATTAAAATGAAGGCTTACTCGTGAGTTTAAGCTGTTTTACTCGATTTCTTTTCTTTCTGTGAAAGTGCTATTTAAATTTCTGTGAATAACTGGTTTTAGTTTGTCCTGATCAGGTCCTATAAGGAAAGATTCAGGACAATGAATGATGGGACTATTCGTCGCTGGAGGGAGGGCAAGAATCACAATGCGCACTCGAAGGTGTGTCTTTCAGTAATTTCATTCTGTCATTTTCCTTTCCTTTTCATGTTATTGAAACTAGATGGTCTTTAGCTACATGTTTTCCATAAGTTGATAACTATATAGCTGGTTTCTTGATTATATAAAGTGCATGCCAATTCTACTTAGCATTTTGTAAGTCATGCTTGTTGCAAAGTTGTAGTGATGCTTGACTACAATCCGCTTATGAATCAAGTTTACACTGGACGTGTTATTTAGCTTTCTAAGTTTGGAGAAAAGGAGGAGCCTCCTTTAGTACTCAAAATACATTTTCAGGTGGCCCGGTTTCATTTAAATGTGATGTTCATCTGTAAGTTTGCAATATTGCTCTGGTTTCTCTATCTTGCCATCATAAAGAATGCTAGTTCAGCACATGTTTTTAATAGAACATCTTTCCAATCCTAGGCTGTTTGTATATGTGATCTCTTTTGGTCCTGACGTGCTCAGCTCTATTTCCTTTTCGCTTGCATTTTGATGTTGAAGAGTTTTATTGATGGCGGGCACAAATGTCTTATTAACTTCTGTTTACTGTATCCAATTTAAGGAATGATAGTACCCTTCTGTTGCATTTATGTTTGAGTTGGTTTGCCTAGTACTCTTGTGTTAACCCAATTTAAGGAATGATACTCAATGAAAGGTGGCATTTTGAGGATTCTTTTCTCAATGGAGAAGTGGGGTTGATGAGCATCCATTTTGGTTTGAACTTCACTCAATCAGAAATAAGATGATTACATCTTCAACTGTTTACTTATTTCTAGGTACCCCCATCACCGACTGCTCTCCTCCCAAGTTCCAAAAGTTGTAGTTACCAGCAGAAAATCCTCTTGTTCAGATCTTACTGTTTGTTTTTCTTTTTTAGGGGGGTGTGATTTGGCATTAGCTGATTTCATTTGTGATTGACAGAAATTTTATGTTTAATGCAGTCAAAGAAATCAAAACGTCGACTGAGACAACCATCTACTGTACCTGCAGCCTATGCCAAAGTTATGAAGAAGCTTAACTTCTGTGGTTAACTTAAAACTTCAGATGCTGCCAGTTACTTCGACAGAAGATGAAAATGTCCATGGCCTAGAGCACAGTTTTTGTAGCAAGCAACAGTTGGAACTTGTTTTGAGCATTTGGCTAACAAACAAGGAAACTGCTACAATGTTTCCAATTTGAATTGCTAGTCGAACAGTATCAGCCAATAATAGCTCGATATTTTATTTTTTTGGTTTCATCCAAACTAATGTCCAGGTAGTGCATATGCTAGTTATTTGGTCCATTGTTTTATTTCAACGATTTGTCAGTTTACGTAGCATGGAAGGAAATTGCTGCTTGCCATGGCTAGTTTTTAGTTTTGAAGGGTCGTGAAACATTAAAAAAAAATCTAGAACATCTTGTTTTCTTGTATTCTGGAGAGTGATTTAGTTGCCCTTATGGAAGACAGCATCACTTGTCGATTAATAAATTTAAACAGTGTTCTGAATAACTTGAATGTTCCGCTTACGGATGCATTAGTTTTCTTTGAATTATTTTTTAAAAAACGTGAACGAGATAAAACCCCCTTGTGTAAATGAGATACCAGTGACTACAAGTTTCTCTGTTTTTTCGTTTTTTCAAGTCCCTTGGTTCTGTGAACGCTGGCTGAAAGGCATGAGAACCAGATCCATTAATATTCTGGAATGAGAGAAATTTAAGGAAGATGAACCGTTTATCATACACACATGGTGCTGTGTCTAATGAACATTTCTGCAGCCATGCTCCACTTCCTCCTGGACTGTGTCTGGGCTCCTTCGTTCCTGTGATCAAAGCCCATGGTTGTCATGTTTCTGATTTTGACCTTTAAATGAAATTCTTTGAAAAGGAAGAAAGAAATTGCAATTTCTTGGGATGTAGTGTGCGCCCGTTCCAGTTTTTTCATGATTTTTTCTTGCATGTCTCACATTTCCACTTGCAATGAGCTACAAACTCTCATCGTTTTGAATTATACTCCAAGTTCATTTCGGAAAAAATATAGCAAAACATAATTTTGGCAAATCAAACCCAATAACCATTAACCAAAAACAACTAAATGAGATTATGGTTTTATTGTAGAAAAAGCACTGACCACACGCTCATTCATAGTTCCATGTTCTTCCACTATGTATTTTTACTACTTTTTAAAGTTTTGAGTATCGTCTAAGAAATTTCAAAGCTATTCTACTTCTTTTATAACTTCATTAAGAGTTACAAAATCTAATTTCATTATAGTTCTTATGGATTTAGAATTATATCAACTAGAGAATTTTAAATTCTTAGTATTATATATTCAATTTGCATCAATTTCCATCACTATAACCTTCTAATAACACCAGGTATCTAGTATAATAATGTAGCTTATAATTTAATAATTATCTCAAATATATGAGTGCCTTGTTTATTATTTTTTAACAATTCATACTTGGATTAATGATAAATTTACTTAACTTATTGATCGAATATATAATATCTAGTCTTGTGCAATTCATAACATACATTATATTTTTAATTATAAAAACTTATTTTTAGCTTGATTTCACATAAAAACATCTAAAAAATATTATAGAAACCTCGACAATCCAATTCTCAACCCTAAATCCTCATTTAACCACTAAAAAAAAAATATAAATGAATAAAAAAGTTCATGAACCTTGGTCTATTTTTTCAGTCATAGTTATAGAGCAACATAATCTTCATTAAACTTCTCTAAAAAAAAAACCATATTGACACTATTAACAACTTTTTGTGAGCTACAATGTCATCATTCAAGCACTTTCTCTCTCATTAATCTTTTCTAACAATCTTCTCTCTCATCTCAACATCTAGAGATTGAAACATGAAACAATAAAAATTTGAAACATCATGGATCAAATAAATACATAAACTGAAACTTTAAGGATCAAATTGAAGTTTTTTACTCTAAAATAAAAAAAAATATTTTATTTTTTTGTTAAATTTGATCCTTCTTCTCTTAATGTTTTTAGCTATAACCTACAATTATATTTCATAACATTTTTTTTTAATTTATCATGAAAATATTAATCTATATTTTTTGTATATGAGAGCACTTATGTTGTTGAAAGACATTCTTCACGTCAAGTTGAAATAAGGGGTACTTCTTGATTGCAGCCAAAGAAAAAATGCCACGAATGGTGGTAATTTTTTCAACCTGGGAAAAATATTTTCCCTATCTTTAAAGGGGTTCGACATGATATTCTTGAAGAAATCTTTGTTCTAATAATTTAACTTTGTATCTCTCTATCGAGCCATCTGTTTTATGCTTGATCTTGGTAAATCCACTTGTAGCTAATGGCTTGTTTCCATGCAGCCAATGAGACTGACATCTTAGTCTCTTTTTTTTCTGGGCATCTTCCTGCATAGCATTTTTCCAGTAAGAATGATTGAAGGCTTCAGCAAATGATTCAAGTTCATGAGAAGATTGAGCTGACATGAGGTAAGCTCGATGTTTTGGGGACATAAGATAAGACAAAAAGACTTAAACAAGATAAAAAACTCATGAGGATCGACGAACCTGAGAGAGGGATCCTGAATCTGAGGAAGCGACAATCTTAACATGTAAAAACATGTTAATATAACTTTAAATGATGAAATTACAAATAAATAAAATTGAATAACCAATATAGGCATTGTAGAAATAAATGGTGAAATCCATAATGTTTTGAATAGTGAATTTCACTTTCACCACCCCTGTACTTTTGTATTTATAATTATATATAATATAGCTATGGTATAAGTGTAATTATATATATATATATATATATAATTTTAAAGATATTATTAAATTTTAGATTGGGTCTAAATTGAGAATAACAATATTCATACATAACTTTATTTTTTCAAGTTTTATTTAAACCTAAACTATTCATAAAATTTCTAACTCATTCCTTCGACAGTTCATTTGTTAATGGAATTGAACTTGTATTTTATTCCAATTATAGTTTTTAAAATATTTGGTTAATTAACACACATAATATTTTTGTATTTATAATTATATAGTATTTATAATTATGTATAATATAGCTATGGTATAAGTGTAATTGTTTTTTATAATTTTAACTATATTATTAATTTTTAGATTGGTTCTGGACGGAGAACAACATTATCCACATACAACTTTATTTTTTCAAGTTTTATTTAAAACTAAACTATTCATAAATTTTTTAACCCATTCCTTCAATAGTTTATTTGGTAGTTTGATAGTGTAATTGAAATTGTATTTTACTCTAATTATAGTTTTGAAAATATTTAGTTAATTAACACACACTATATTTTTGTATTTATAATTATATATAATATAGCTATGGTATAAGTGTATTTTTTTATAATTTTAAATATATTATTAAAATTTAGATTCGGTTTGGATTGGATTAAGAATAATAATATCCATACATAACTTTATTTTTTAAAGTTTTATTTAAACCTAAACTATTCATCAAAATTTTAACCCATTCCTTCAACAATTCATTTAGTAGTGTGATTGGAATTGTAATTTACTCCAAACATAGTTTTGAAAATCTTAGTTAATTAACACACATCATATTTTATCATGGATTCTACTTGAAACCCTTTCTTGAAACATTGATTACAAAAAGCTATAATTTATAACTTTTTTTAAACCAATCTTTTTAAACTGTAATTGTAAAAGTTATCAAAATATTAAATAAACACTTATGTCCCGCTTATTTGTTAAAAAGTAGTTTTCATGGAAAATTGGTTCCTGTAAAGTTGCTGCAAAGTTGATAATTTTTTTATGTTTAACAGTGTCATAAAACATATATTGAAAATAGTTCTAAGTGTTTGACTATGCCATGAAAAATAAGTTAAAAAAGTTGAAGGATGATGAAATTAAAAAAATTCTAATTTCATAAATTATTTTAAATAAAATAAATAGCAATTAAAAGAATAAGAACCAAATCTAACATATGAAAAAGTAAAATAAGAATAAAATTGATATTTTTTTTAGTTTCATAAATTATTTTAAATAAAAAAATAAATTTGATATATTAAAAATTGAAAGATAATAAAATTAAAAAGTTATAATTTTATAAATTATCTCAAATAAAACATATAACAATAAAAAATATTTAATCATTATTTTTTTATTTTAAAATTTAAAAAAGTGTTTTCTTTATGAAATAAAAGAAAACACTTTTCTTGCTTGAATTCTAATTTAAATTGTTTTAAAATCCCGGTTGCGGTGAAATTATCATTCTATCCGGCTGCGGTGAAATTATCAATTCCCATCCCCTTCAGTGCGGAGACTTGCTTTTCAAATTCCGGGAGTCTTGTCGAGAATCGCCTGGTCCATCCCTTTAGTCCTCCATCCACGACTGTGTCTGTCAGAGATTAACGCTCTCTTGTTTTCAGAACTCTCTATTTCTAGTTAATCGAAGATTCGAACACTCTGCTACCTATCCACACTCCACACGCCCTTTAAAAAAAATAATCCCAAACCCCCCTCTCATATCTTATCTCATGCAATGAAATCGTCATCATCACCAACGGATTCAAGACCAAAATTAACACCTTTGCAGGTGTACGAATCCACTTCTACCTCAAGAAGATCTCCAAGATTAGCTCCACCAAACAACAATGTACCTTCAAAAACCCCCAAATCTAACAAACCCAAAACAACTCACATTTCCCTCAGACGATCTCCGAGGCTTGAACCCACACCTGCTTCTCCCCAAAGCGTTTCGAGGAAAAAGCACAGCAGAAACGTTTCTAAAACGAAATGCTCTGCTCGAAACGTTTCTGTTGACCGCAAAATCCCGTCGAGGTCCTCAAGGGTGGGGAATTCGCGCATGCAAAATGTTGCCGCCAACCGAACAGTTTTGTTGGATTCTTCAGCTTTGAGGAGGTCGCCGAGGCTGTCAAGTGCGGACATGGAGATTGTTGTTAGTGAACGAAACGCTTCAGTTGTTTTGGCGGATACAGCGCGCTTGAGGAGGTCCCCGAGGCTGGCAAATGGGTACGAGGAAGTTGCGGTCAGTAAAGTGAGGACTTTCTTGAAGAGAAAGAGAGTGTCTGACGAGATGTCAAGGTCACCGAGAAATCAAAACGGCCGATTGGACGTACAGTTTGCCTTAGTTCAGGTGTCGTTTCTCTTCTGCACGCTCTTTAGTCTGTTATTTTTTTTTTCTTTTGTTATGGATTGCGTACTTGTGTTTACTTCAATGTTAACAATAGGTTCTTGATTTTCTGCAGAGTGAAAAATGCTCGCGCTTCATAGTAAAGTAATGATTTTATCACACAGTAAATTTATTTGGTCGACTTTTTACTGTTTTTTTTTTTTAATTTTAATTTTAATTTTATAGCTGGTAGTTAGTAATTAGCTCATGCATGCTTGTGTTCTAGCGAAGAGAATGGAAGAAATTGTTTGAAAGTAGAATGCTCGAGTAAGGACTTATCAAAGGGTTCACCTGTAGC
Source organism: Populus nigra (assembly GCF_951802175.1). Classification (NCBI taxonomy): domain Eukaryota; kingdom Viridiplantae; phylum Streptophyta; class Magnoliopsida; order Malpighiales; family Salicaceae; genus Populus; species Populus nigra. The sequence continues at coordinate 12,722,341 of NC_084859.1, forward strand.
ATGCAGTTCAGCAAATGCTAAACTGGGATGCTGTGAAAAGCGTGGTTGTCAGTCTGTTTTGTTGACAATTTCTGACTCTGAAGTAGGGGATTCGGGAGAGTTTGAAGCCAAACCGCTATTGCTTCCATGGCATGGAGATAATGAGAGTCAAACTGGGATGGTAAAATGTGATGATGGCTCAAGTGTGTTTGAGGAGGAGCCGTTGAGGATGTCTCCAAGTTTTGATTTTGCAAATGAAAATGCTGTTATTAACGAGTCTCCCATAAAATCTTGTAAATGGTCCTCGGCATTGGATGGGGATGGGAATTTTGAAGTGATATCTTGTTCCAGTGGGATTTTTGATTCGAAGGATGCATGCCCTTCTAAGAGGGTTAAAATTTGTGAAGAAAATTCTGTTTCAGGAATGTCAGATGAAAAGCTCTTGAGACGGTCTCCCAGGACAAACTCTATTGTTGTGACTGAAAATGGGGAAAACAAGTCAGGTAAGAAGCAATCTCCAAAGAAGAATTCTGCTAAAGAACGGTCTTTGGAGAAGGCTTCTTCAGGGAAGAAGCAGAAGGAACACAGAGTTAATTGTTCCCTGATTGGAGATCCTGTCCCCCATGATGAAGCTCAAGAAAGGTGGCATTGGCGATATGAAATGAAGGTGACTAATAAATTCTTGTTTTATTATATATTTATTTTATCTTTAACTTGATTTTCAGTACATATTTGGCACTCTTCTTTATTGCACTTTTATTTCAGTATTAGGTAATTTGGGGGGCTCTAACAATCTAACTGGGTGATAATAGCTATATTTGTGCTTGGTTCATCTGACTTTTGTCTGTGAATTTATTGTTGCCACGTGAAAATTTGGCAACCATATAAGATCTTGTTGCAAATCTTAAGATAATCTGGTGTTGTGTTATTTTATTATTCAAATGTTTTAGATGGTCATCGTGTCATCAGAATTCTGTACTTCCTCCTGCTGGTAGATGCATATTAATTATGCCTGATTTACTGTAAATGAGTTTGTTGCACTAGAACACGAACTATTACTGATTTTCAAGGTAATTTCTGGTTGCAATTTTTCTTTTAAGTGGTTGTCACAGAAATCATGTGTCTTAATAGGTTATATAGGTTCAAATGCTGCAGGGCCTGTGCCTAACATCAATCTTACATGTATATCAAAAGATGATTGTCAATTTGATGTTTTTCTTTTCTTTTTCTGCCATAATTTAATTAAGAACTAGAACATGCAGCTTTAGATGATAAGGTAACCCCCCTTATAACTTGCATCTTGGCTATGGAAAACCCCCTGAAATAGACCTGCTAAATAGCATGTATATAAGAAGTGAAGTACACTATACTATCCAAATAATATATAAGAGTGGTTGCTTGTGTTGAAGATTCTAGAATTGTCCTCCAACCAAACAGACCAGATTATCACATAAACAGCATGTCTAAGAATGCTGCCTCAGTCTGTTAACCAACAGTTTTGTGTCAGAAAAACCTCCTCTAGGATCTTAAGATACAAACCTCTAATTCCCAGAGATTGAAAAAAAATTGGTTTCCTGGAGTTGCATTGCTGCTAAAACTGAAAAAACAAACTTACCAAAATGATTTGTTGTGTGGCCTTTGCACCTGTAACAAGTTAGTAGTATTAGCCAATTAAGATTTCAGATCAAACAAGTGATATCTTATCCTTCCTAGTAAGTGGTAACTTGACATGCTCCATAACTTTTAGTGCATGAAATTATCTGTAAATCATACGCTACTTGTTTTAATTCTATTTGCCTTAGATTTTGATTATTCCAATATTCATGGCGGGCATCTTTGAGTTTGCAGAGTAAGAGAACCAAGCATCCAAGACTCGCTTTAGAGTAAGCAATCAGTTATGAGCTATTCTATCTGTCTGGTATTTGTTGTTTTATGTATCCTATTTCAATAATGTTTTAGCTTCTTATGGTTTTTTGCTTGTCAATTTTTTTTGATGCTCATTTGTTCAGTGATGATGATGAAGATAAGGTTGTTTGGAATGTTGAATGCCATTACACTCAGGCTGATATTGAAGGTCGCATCATTAATCTTGGAGATTGTGTCTATGTAAAGGTAAATGCACCTATTTTTTATGAGAATTTACTGAAGATGGATATTTCTTTTCTTATGTGCAACATTACCATTTCATCTTCCCATCAGGTTAAATCATCTTTATTTTGATGCTACTCATACTTTTGCTACCCTGTGATTAGGCTATATTTTTGAGGTCACAAGTCGCATACCCTTGGTAGAAGCTGTTATTCTATGCATGTTATGTACGAGCTTCTTGTTAACAATATGGTGTCACATAATATGAACTCAAAATTCCATTACATAATAGCTGTTATTTTGCTCCATTGCTTATTTCAGCTTGTCAGCCTCATTTAATTGACCAAGCATTTGCTTCGTATGTGTATATTGTTTGTCTCTCTTACAATTTTGCTTGCAAGAAAGCACTCAGATGTGGGATGATATTCAGACTAAATGTTAATCCTCCAAATTTTTAATTAACAAGTTCTATATATTTTATTTTTTTGTTACCTAATCATGCAGCATTTCTTTATTTTGCACTTGCCCCTCTGAAATTGATTTTTCAGGATGGTTGCTAGCACAATTTGGATTAGCCTATTTCGTAGTAGAGCTTAGGCACAAGAATGGAGTATTGCATTGCCTACACTTCTTTTACTAAACTATGAGGGAAAAAAGGTTTTGAGTTTTTTCAGAACCATTAATCTATCTATTGGAGCAATTTGTAGGGTGAAGGAGCAAAAAATCATATTGGTAGTATCTTAGAGTTTTTCAAGACAACAGACAGGGAAGATTATTTTAGGGTCCAATGGTTTTACAGAGCTGAGGATACGGTGAGTACATAAATTTTGTTGGATTGAATCATTTATTTATTTTTGTATTGCATTAATCACTCTTCCGCCTCCTCAGGTGATGAAAGAAGCAGCTGATTTTCATGACAATAAGCGGTTATTTTATTCCACAGTGATGAATGATAATCCAATAGATTGCATTATTTCTAAAGTCACTGTTGTACAGATATCACCTAGGGTAAGGTTCAGTCGTACTTCTAGATTTTTATCAACTTCAATAATCTTCGGGAAGGCTGCCTTTTGAAGTTTTTGTAGGCTTTGATGGCATCTCTTCCTTTTTTGCCCTAATTAATTTATTTTGCATGCTAATTTAATAAATTGCAACTTGTTTCAGGTACATTTAAAATTTCATTCAACACCAGCGTCTGACTTCTACTTTGACATGGAATACTGTGTGGATTATTCAACATTTCGAACTTTGCTGACTGGTAAGAATTTAAATTCTACTCCTGGTACCGAGTTGCTGTTTGAGTCTTGCTGCAATTGCATGTCAAATGGAGGAATGGAAGGAACAGTTTCATCGTTCAATGGAAGGCATGAGATACTGGTTAGGAACCAATGTGCTTGATAAGCCCCAAACATCAAATTTCACATGTTTCATGCTTAGTAAATTTTGATCCCAGCTGTTAGGTTTGTAGGTAATGAGAGGGAAAGAAAGAACCTTAGGATACTGGGAAAGAAAGAACCTTAGGATACTGAGAAAATAATTCTGAAGATAGTCTATTGACGCATTATTTGATTAAATCACCTCCCTTAATGCCACCAATTCTGTATCACAAATCTGAGTCTTGCGTGTGGAGGACAACATGGTGGAAAATAATTCCTCTGGATCTTTTATTCTTTGCTCCAATACTTGCATCAGCTGGAAGATAGTCTATTGTGATAAGAGTGTTTATTCCAGTATGCAATTAGGTATTGTGGGTTACTGGTGCTTATCTGTTGCCAATCTTTTCTTCCTAGATAAAAAGGTGCATAGGTTGAAGCTAAAATAGTATCCTTGATCAGTATGATATACTGTTTGAATTACTGTCACCATCTATCCACCTCGGAGAAACAAAAAAAACAGATTCTAAAAGGGAAGATAACACTTGTATGTAAGACAAAATCTAAGCTGGTTGATGACAGTTTCATTGCAGTGTCTGAATGCTATAAATATAAGCCATTATTGTGTATTTTTGTTTGTTTTTGACTCTTTAATGATCAGATATTATGCTGGCTGGTGGTGTTTGTAGGGAAGACAACACACTTTTCAAAAACAGCAGGATTAGATAGCATCTGATCAACCTATATCTTTAAGATAGTCCATCCATTAATGGTGTCTCTTATCTTTCTCCAACTAAATGAATTTCTCATACGCATCCTTTTATATGTTCTAGCATGGATACATTCATGTCAACATATTTATGTTCATTCACTCTGCGTCAGCTGAATGGCATAAAAGGATGCATACAGCCAACCCCAACTAGTTTGGAATGCTCTTGTTGCCCCAGCTGTCTTTTAAGAAAGGCATCTGAATCAGTGCAGCAACTAGGGCTTAGGACTTTCATATTATAGTGCTCTGTTCAGGAAGAAAAAGCAAAAAAATAAAATAAAAAATAAATTAACCAATCTTCTTGCGCGCTCTATTAATCTATTTTTTGATATTTCACAGGCTAAAAGTAGGAAACATTCATCTTGTATTTGTTCCAATTTCTTTTCAAACAAATCTTTATAGTTCTGTTTCAGTAGGTGGTCCTTTATTTTGTTTTATGCCGTGATGCTTCTCCATTTGGGAATGTTGACTTTAAGTGGTGGTCATCAGTCTCACTCCTATTCTTTTAAGCACAATATAGTGGAGGGCTTTTTTCAATTTTCAAGCTGGATAGGTTTTAACTCAAAGTAGTGTGTAAAAGAGACTAATAAAAACCATTTTTGGAATCTCACAAGTTTCAGGATTGAGTGGTACTTTCACTTTAATTTTGGCATCCTGCTGCTTTTGGTTTTCTTGAACAGCCTGGTAATTACCATGTGTTTGCATGACCTTGAATTCCTCCTTTTGTTCCATAAAATATACAAAACTGACTATGAAATGATGAAAGCTTTGAACCAGGCATGACACTTATACATCTGATGTTCTGTCTCCAGATTGTTCATTAAGGGGACATGAGTTATCAATACTGCCTTTCTGTGATTCTCGTTCTGCAACTCCCAGTGATATTTCAATGGAAAACATATCCACTTGTGGAAGTTACAAAGCAAAGTTGACACTACTAGATCTTTTCTCTGGCTGTGGTGGAATGTCAACTGGATTATGCCTTGGTGCCAAAGTTTCTTGTGTCGATCTTGTGACGGTACTTTCTTGAAATTTTGTATTGTTACTTCCTTGAAGTCAAGAAATTCATGTTTAAGCACACACATGATTGTTCTTTAGTTTTGTTCCCCTTTTATTTTAGAGTTGGGCGCTAGACAGTGATGAGTCTGCATGTCAAAGCTTGAAGTTAAATCATCCGGAGACACATGTGAGTGTGCCTGATCTACCATTTGATCACTGCTAGTTCTTCTGTAAAAAAATGGAATTGTATGAGATATATGATGGTCTTAAATATAGGTTAGGAATGAAGCTGCCGAGGATTTTCTTGAACTATTGAAGGAATGGCAAAAGCTATGCAAACGGTATGCGGTCAATGATGTAGGAAGGACACATAAGTCGCGGTCAATGGCATCAAGTATGTCAAAACAAAATAAAAATTCTTCAAATGATGATGATATTGCTCCTGGTGAATATGAAGTCGCTAGGCTTGTTGACATTTGTTATGGGAAGACCGATAAGAGAGGAAAGCGTGGGCTGAAATTTAAGGTACTTCATGACAATTGCCATTCTCTAAATTTCTGTTAGTTCACTGCACAAGACATCATCTTTCATACCCCAAACTTTATAATTAATGGGATGTTAATTTTTATAACTGCTTTTCAGGATCAATTTGCATTAAATAAATAAACGATTCCAAATGGTTGTTATTAAGGGAAGTCCTTGTCTCATGCTTTTGAGAGTCAAGCTGATGATCTTGAAATCATTTTTAGTATTAAAAATATAAACTGATAAGTTTGCAAAAGAATAGAACATATTGTATTAGAAGAATTTTGGACTTTGTATTGATATAAAAGCATTAATAAGTAAAATTAGTGTTTAAGTACCTATCCTTTTTCCTCTCAAATTTTTAATTGTGAAGTTTACTTGGGTTTTGACTACTTTCTGCTTAAGTCTACAAGCATGTTCCCTAAATAATTTTAGAGGTCAAGTATTAGAACATGTTTAAAATAAATGGTAAAAAAGGTGTGAAATTGCACGTTTAAATAAATGAAACTTTGTTTTCTCTTAAGCATCATGGGTCATAATTCATATTCATTTTTTGTTTGATATTGTAGTTTGGTGAAGATGATTTTCTACTCATAGCTATTTCGTTAGGTGCACTGGAAGGGTTATAGTACCAGTGAAGATTCATGGGAACCAATTGAAGGCTTAAGGTATGCTTTTTAGAATGCAATATTTCTGCTTGACTCTGTCCAATATTACCTATTGATTTGAAATTTTCAGTAACTGTGAACATTCTATACGGGATTTTGTAAGAGAGGGGTTCAAATCCAAGATCTTGCCACTTCCTGTGAGTTCTCTTTCACTGTTGCTACAAGTTGGGATGCTGTCTAAACTTTTATACCAGCATTTTCCTAATGAATCAATATATACCAGGGTGATGCTGATGTGATTTGCGGAGGTCCTCCATGCCAAGGGATTAGTGGCTATAATCGCTATAGAAATGTTGATTCTCCACTTGCTGATGAAAGAAATATTCAGATTGTAGTCTTCATGGACATAGTGCAGTTCTTAAAACCTAAATATGTGCTGATGGAAAATGTAGTTGACATCCTTAGATTTGACAAGGCTTCGTTTGCTAGATATGCTTTAAGCCGATTGGTGCATATGAAATACCAAGCAAGGCTTGGCACCGTTGCAGCTGGTTGTTATGGTCTTCCACAATTTCGGCTGCGTGTTTTCTTGTGGGGAGCTCATCCCAAGGAGGCAAGTTTCATAATTCATGGTGTCAATCATTATGATATTTTATAGTGAGCTTGACCCATTCATTTCCCCAAAAAATGTATTTAGAATAAGTCTATAAGAAGAACATTTAAAATAGAAAAAATGAACAACCATTCTTATGTGCTGTAAGTAATCTTCATTGGTCAAGACAACATGAAATTTCAATTGCTAAAAGACGTAACATTCATCAGGCATATATGACAGTTTGAATATCTTGATCTCTTTGTGATGTTAAATGACCATCTAATTGTTTTGTTGCTTTCTTTTCCCCTGCAGAAACTGCCTCAATTTCCACTTCCTTCTCATGATGTTATTGTCAGATATTGGCCTCCACCTGAGTTTGAGGTATCAGTTTTCTTTCACAGAGGTCTGAAATCACATTTATCTGCAGCCTATAGTTAGTTGATGATTTGATTGGTTATTGCAGCGGAACACTGTTGCCTATGATGAAGATCAACCTCGTGATGATCTAGAAAAAGCCACAGTTCTTCGTGATGCCATTTCAGATCTTCCAGATGTAGGTTCACTGTATGCTGTATTTCCATTTATTGACGGACAACTTTAGTAATTCTATTTTACTCTCATCTTACTCGATGTTAAAGGTCACAAGCCATGAAACCCGTGAGGAAATGGCATACGACAAGCCTCCAGAAACTAACTTTCAACAATTCATAAGGTCAACAAGAAACGGTAATGTGATTACTCTTAAATTGCAAAAATTGGTAATATTAATAGTCCCAATTGCTATACCAGAGGCATCACAATATTATCTTTTGTAAATGTAAATGTGGGTACGGTTGGACTGTGAAAATGCAACTGTCTAAATTTGGGTGAAGAAATAATTGAAATTTTAGTATTACTATGACAAGCGACTTGCATAATTAGATTTTGAGCTTATCTTGTCTAGAGTAGAGCCATCTGTAAATTATATAGTTATATATCAGTAATATAGGGATCCATCTCAACTCAATTAACTAAGTGGTAGTTTAATAAGCTGAAGTTCCTATGTATACAATTTCTTCCATCTATGGGAAATCTTTTGTTTGTTACTGTTTAAGGCCACACCAGTGCCCCTCTACATTCAAGCTGGATATAGGCTAAACCATCTCAAATGGTCCTCTTTTATCTTCAATTGGTTCTCATGGTAATCCAATTCCTTCTTTTCTTCGTTCTCTTCCATTTTCCATGTCAGTTATGCTTATTGAACATGATGATTATGTCCGACAATTTCTAGTAAGAAGTATAATTGGTCAAATGGTGAAAACTTCCAACTTAGTGGGTTCTTAGGATCACATAGTAATCTAGTTGTGCATCTGGAGTTCAACCATCTTGCTTTGACTCTATAGCTAACAAGCATCTGCCAATTTCTAAGAAGCATTTGCAAATTCATTGCTTATATTCCTTGGGATAATTTGCTCTGAAGCTGCAGAGATAGTAATGGTCTATGAGAAAGCAAACGACTGAATATGTTTATGGTTTCTTTTGACCATTCTCTTCTTTCTTACTTCCCCTTGATTTACTTTTTGTTCTTTTATTCCACATCTTGTCCCTGTGAGTTCTCGGTCATTATAAGTGTGTGTACTAAATGTTTAACATTACCAAAAATATAATAAAATGAGGTAGCTATGAAATAAATTAAACTTTTCATCTCCATTTTTTGGGTTATTAAACAAATTAAACTTTTAGAACATTTTCACATTAGAGAAGTTATAAAACTTAGGCAATAAACCAATAAAATAATGTGGTAAAACAGAAAAACTTGACCATCTTGGTTCTCTTTACCTTTCATGCCAAAAGTTCTATATGCTAAATGAAAGAGAAGCAAAATGCATGTCAAGATTAATTTAACAGTATAGATCTATTCAAATTGCAGGGAACCTTATCCTAACAATGTTTCATGGGGGCCAAATTGAATTTTTTGGATTTTTTGAGACCTATATTTGAGTTTGGTGGTTGTCTGACTCCTTTGTTGCTTTTTGCAAACAAGCTTATGCCTTTCATTGTCTTAATGTGACTGTTTAATCTCAACCCTATAGTCTCGGAAATTGTGAGAGATAATGACAAATACTGGCAATAAAGTAGTGACAAATTCTTGTGATAAAGTTGATGGGTTTGGAGGCCAATCAAAAGTAGTCCGTGAACGATTTTTTAGTAAAATTTACTTATATGGCGAGTTTGTTTCTATTTCCACACTGCATGAACACCTGAAAAATGGACTCTTAGGTGGCTCAACCATAGATCTGTACATCTTCTCTTTGCATTTAGATCTACTATTGCTATAGATAGATATGATACTCTCTCCTTTTTGTTTAAATTGTTGCATTGCATAATAGTTATAGTATCAATTCCTTTGCATGCATTTAAGTTAACATATTCTCCTTCTTTTCCTATATGCTGCTAAAGTTGCAATACATTTATTAAACTTGTTTCTGCTTAATTTGAACCCTTTTGAGTTTGGACTCTAGGTTGCTTTCCCACTATTCAACTTTCAATTAACTCAAGCTCTTTTTTAATCTACTAGAGTTGTTGCCACAAAAAGTTCAAGTCACAGTGTGTCATCTGGAATATGCTTAATTTTTTTTATCCATCATCAGAGCAAAAAGATAAAGATTCATGGCAGGTTTTGCTGTCGGTTAATAATGATAAGATTTAAAACTGTGTTTTCCCCAATTGTATTCATGCAAGTAACTACCATATTGTACATATAATTTTATCACAATTTTATGAGTTCTTTCCAAACTGGAGTGTCAGCCAGATGGAAGAATGAAAATCATTCTCCTATTTAAGGTTGTCAGCTTTTGGACCTTACATTTGGTGAAACATGCATTTGTATATTTTAAAAATAAGTTAAAACTTTGGGAGAGTTCATGGAGGTAATTGCTGACTACATAATTGTTTTTTAATCTCTCTCTTCTGGTTCTGTAGAGATGACTGGTTCTGAGCTCAGTGGAACAAGAATGATCAATTTGCTATATGACCATCGTCCTTATTCATTAACTGAAGAAGATTTTGCTCGAGTTTGCCAAATTCCTAAAAAAAAGGTTGGATAAATATGGATTCTGTGGATTGGTATGCTGAGATTCATTCCTTGATTTTCTTTCTCATGTAGAAATTCTTTTAGGGAGCAAATTTCAGGGACCTACCTGGTGTGGTTGTAGGAGCTGACAATGTTGCCCGGCGGGATCCAACGAAAGAGCAAATGTTGTTGCCATCCGGAAAGCCCCTGGTTAGTGCTTTATTGCATTTTCCTTTGCCAGATCGACTCTTTTTTTCAGTTAATGATTGTGAAATAAATTGCAGATAGGAATGCATGTTTCAACTTGTTTTCCTGCATTTCGAATTATGCAATGAAATGATCTATAGTTTTACAATTATTGTCTCCTAAACTCTTACTTATTCTGTTATAAGAAAAGTTAACTAGAGATGGTTAAATAGTTCTGTAGATTCATTGTGCTCCAAGATAAATACGTGAATACTTCTAAACAACAAAATGAAGGGAATTTGCAGTCAATTTGGCAGCCCGCCTCAACAATGGAAGAGAAAGCATTGATACTTGATCAATCCTTTCTGTGCAGCCAACTCCAAACACATTTTAATGGCTTCAAGTTGGGTTCAAGATCATGTCTTGTCCCTGCCAAATTAAACAAATATTTTCACTCAACCAGAACTATCACTCACATTTAAAGACTAACCATCTGATCATTACTGTTAATAACTGTTTGGAAGGAAATCAACAATCATATATTGATCTCTTTTCAGCTAAACATCCAAACTGCACTTAGTAAATACCTGCTTATTGTTGGCGGGCAAGAAATAATAGAATAAAACATATCAATCCCATGTTTATTTCTAAAATATACTTTAGCATACAAAAAATGATTTGGACAGGGGGGAAAAGAACAGATAAGGTAAATGGGATTTGAAGTACTAAAATATTTCATAAAGCTTTTGGGAGGTGGTTAAACAAAACGACCTTGTTGTAAGGAACAGGAGCAGACCAAAGGTATTGAAATTTGTTGACTGGGTGAAAGGGACTGCATTATGGCCGTAGTAAATTAGGACTTTGATGTCATGCTTAGTGGGCACTGGCACTCATTTAAGTTGTGTTTTATTTGCTTGTAGGTACCTGATTTTGCCTTAAATTTTGAAGGAGGAAAGTCTAGAAGGTTACAGTTTTTCTCCTGTTTCCTCTCTTATAAATTTTTTTCAAACATTTTAAAGATCTGAGTATCTGTTTAGGCCATATGCGAGATTATGGTGGGATGAAACAGTGTCGACTGTTGTTACTTTTCCGGATCTTCACAGCCAGGTCCCTCCTTGCTCTTGTTTAAGCTTACGATCATATATTTTTTTATTGTAATAACTCTTCATGCATTTGTAGGCGGTGATGCATCCAGAGCAAGATCGAGTTCTCACCATACGAGAATGTGCTAGGCTGCAAGGTTTTCCTGATTATTATAGATTCTGTGGGACAGTTAAACAAAGGTGAGTATATTTCTTCAGAAAATTTCTATTTTTTTTCCTTCTCAAAAACATCTGACAGCGTCTGTGTGCATACATTTGAAAAGAAAAGGAAGACATTTTTTAACCAGTGAACCACCTCGAAACTGACCTAGTGCTCATAGCAGGTCATTTGAAAATTGAAACTGTTCAGAAAGAAACAGAAACCCAATCAGAACTAGTGAAAGCTTGTCAAAACAATCTGGTTTGACTGGATTGGTCCGAGTGGCACCAGTCTAAAATCTTTGGATAAGAGTTGTGGAGAATGATAATTGTCACTTGACATTAGACTAATTTAGCATGTGTATTAGTTATATTCCTTTGGTTGTTCCTAATACATGTGAACTTAGGTTTTTAGTTATACCTATTATATGTTTCCATTGAAGTTATTATTATTATTATTATTATTTTAAAATTTCATTAAGGACTTAAAAAATTAATATATCAACAATCTATCATTACTTTGGCATAATTATAGGCTAATACATATAGTTTAGATGCTAGCTTAACTCAAATAATTTCTAGTTAAACAAGCGGGTTGACCAATTACCTGCCAGTTGACCCCGTTGCTTGATCACCCAATCTGTTTTCAAAACAACGGCTGTTGCAGGTGCTGTTTTTCCCCGGGTACAATGTTGTGCAGCAACTGCTTTTGGATTTCTCAAAAGGTTTTGAATAAAAGCGAAGCTGAAAGTTGTGCCCTGTTTATATGCTTTAGAACAGTGGTCCAATCGATGTTTGCACAGCCCTGTTAGTTTTAGCTAGTGAATTTTGTTTCCATAACTGGTTCTTTGAGTGATGAAATTGCTATTTCCTACCTCCTATAAAGTGTATACACTATCCTGTTCTCAATCTCTTATGTATATGTATGCGTGGGCGTGCAGTAACCGAGCATGGTGTTTATATGACCAGCTTCTGAACTTTTTTGCAGGTATCGTCAAATTGGAAATGCAGTTGCAGTTCCTGTAGGTCGTGCCTTGGGATTCACGTTGGGGATGGCATTTCAAAAACTAAGCGGGGATGATCCGCTAATGACATTACCTCCCAAGTTCTCTCACTCAACTAACCTTCAATTAGCTAAATCACTGTTTCAGAAGGCTGAATAATATTTACTCGCACCGCAACCTTTCAGAAGGCTGAATAATATTTTTCCACACCGCAACCCTGTCATCCATCTCATTACACGCGGCATTAACGTCGAGTTTTGCTTGCTGGGCTATTCCTTTTTCCTCAATCTTTTCTACCGGGAGAGGCAAGCTCGTGTCATTTTTTCATTGTAATTGGATATCTGATTTTTTGCATAAAGAAACTCATTGAATATCAATGAGAAATTTGTAGTTCGGATTTATTGTTTCAATAAAACGCCTGATGGCAACTGGAAAAAAAAGGTGTGTTCTTGTCAATTTGTGAGTATTTATCGAGCCCCAAATTATAAAGAACGTTTATAAGATATTCTGTTCAAAGTTGAAGGACACGATTACTTATTATTGATATTGGCTCCCTCTTGAATGTACGGTGAAGTTATTATTTGTTGAGTTTGGCAAAAATGTTTTATTTATTGATTTAGATCCAAAATAAAATATTATATTCAAAATAATATATATATATATATATATATATATATATATATATATATATATATTACCCTTAATAAAACCTTGATATTTTTTTTTTAATAAGCTATATATATTATGTTCCATATAGATACGGTGGATGGTAGAAGTATGCCTCCATTCTAGATAATTTTTGTAGTCTTTTTTCTTCTAATAATTATTCTTTTAATGGGCTGCATACTTTATTTAATAGAAATTGGATATATATAAAAAAATTATATGAACACGATGTAAATAAAGGACTGAGAATTAGCTCCAATGGAAACGAAGATTTGGAAGTTGGAAGGGCTTTTATTGAGACGTACTTCCCATTTTTATGTACTTCCATTGACATTTCTACTTTTACCAATACTGGGACAAACCAGAAAGCTAATCCCTAGGAGTCCCAAAATCAATTACATTAAAAATAAAACATTAAAATTCCCAAAATCATTGGCATTCTATTTACCGTGTGTATAGATTTATTGCATTGTAGATTACTAAATTGCTATAATTTCTTTGCCCTCTATTCCAAAAAACAAGGGGTACAATGGTATTATTTTCAAAGGTATCTATTTATCATTATACAATTGATCGTGGTTATAATGGTCCATCACTGTTTTGTTTTTTTTTTTTTACGGTTAGATGACATTATTGTCGTTAAATGATATTTTTATAATGGCTCTTTCATTATAATTTATTTGAAATAGAGGTAAATTAGTATTTTAACAAATAAAATAATAATAAAAAAGTGGTTGGTGCGTGCTATGCATGTGCCGGCAAGTGGATGTTGTCCGTGATCTTCGGGCGACACGTGTTGTGTCTTACGGTGGCAAAAAATTCCCAACCATCATTCGTCTGAAGCATCCAATGAAGGCGTAGTTGATGGGGTAACGTGTGTAGTCAAATTCGCAGTGGTTCCGCGATGACAATGTTATATATTATTAATCACAAGTTCACAGGTTTAACGAGTTTACCTACTGATTGGATATGTTTTTTTTTTGTCATTTAATTTTGTTTTTTTTTAATTTCATAATTCAATATTGGATTGGTTGAGAAATAAAATGCATGGTTTATTTTTGTTTACTTTCTATAAGGTTATCATTGTCTTAAATAACTGTCTATTTTTATATTGGTGCTCAATTTTGTGAACATATATTTTTATTATATAATTAAATAAAAATAGTTTATAAAAAATTATTAAATTCAATAGAGTCCATGACCCAGGAAACGAGGGGACTAAGATAGACTTAATCTGTCATTGTCTCAATATTTTTTTTTAAAAAAAGTTATTATCACTTAGAAAGTTAAGCCATGTTTCTACCGGTCATTAAAATTACATTTGAACTCGTGAAATCGATCAATTTAATTCGAGTTAGCTCCTATGCGATTTAATTGAAAACTTGAGTTAGGCGAGGAGCCGTGTCGAGAGGTTTCAAGATTGAACCATTTGGTAGGTTTAATAACACTGTCAAAAAGTTCTTTACGCTCTTAATATTTTTTTTTGTATTTAAAAAATTTAATCTGACCCGCGGAATGACTATTTCATAACTAATGACTAGGCTTTTATACTAGAAAATTGAGGTGTGTGCAGAGCTATAAGAGGTTCCATGTCGGACAAAACCATGATGATCTTGAATTTTAGAAAATCCAATCAGAAAAAGATTAAAAGAAAATAAATAGAAATCATAAAAAATAAGAATCAAATTTGATAAGAAAAACATAAAAATCAAATTTTAAGAGATGAAATTGAAAAACAAATAAATCGAATTCGATATAATTAAAAGATTGAGGACTATTTTACAATTTCAGAAGGCTAGCACACCTTTTGAGGTGGAGGAGAGAGAAAAGATGGAAGAGAAAAAAAATTATCGTCGGAGCTTCTCCATGCCATGGATGCAAACATGTGCCGCCCCACCATGTAGAGGGCGGCGTATTGCTTCAGATGCTGTCCTAGAAGGCTACCAATGGCCACTAGGAGGTGCCACACGGGCTGCCCAAAGGGCACATACACCTCCCTCTTGCCAGCCACTTGTTCTTCGAATCATAAAAAGATCAGAAAACCCTTGACCCTATAGGATAATTGCAAGAAAACCAAGGTTAAAAAAACTGAAAGTACCCATTGACCTTAAGCAAAAAAAAAAAGTTTACCCCATAGGCCATGCAATAATTACACTGTACAAAAAATATGAAAAATCTAAAAACGTCTCTCAAACATTAGTTGTTCCATTGTTACCCGGTTAACTTGACAAGTTTAAAGATAATTCAGATAACCAATAAAAACATAGTTTGACTAAAAAAATCTCAAGATGGTGTCTTTTTTTAATACTAAGATGACAACTTATTGGATCGATATAGATTAACCTGTCAAAGTCGCTACCCTGATCATGAGATTTTAATAACTCCATAGAAAATAAATTGAAATGAATTATAAAACTTAATTTCTAATCAATCCATTATTGAAGAATGAAATTGAAAAAAAATCAATTAAAAATAGGATAAAAATATGATCCAAGTCAATCTGGGTTAGCATGACAAACTTGCAACCCAGGTCATGAAACTGGAAGAATCTCATAGAAAGCAAACCGAAAAAAAAATATGAAGCTTAGTTCTCAAGAAATCAAAAGTTAAATGATGAAATTAAAAAATAAATCAATAAAAAAAGTTAAAAAAAAACCTGAGTTAACCTATCAAACCTGGAACTTGGGTCATAAGACCAAAACGAACTTATAAAAAACAAATAGAAATAAAATATGAAGTTTAATCTCTAATAAATTCAATATTAAAAAATAAAATAAAAGCATTGTTCTTGTGATATTTTAGATCATGGTTTCCTAGTCTAAGTTATGAATATGAGTACATTATTTATTGAATGATTTCAGTTTAGTACACATTTCTAGTTCATATATATATATATATATATATATATATATATATATTATCAATTTTATGTATATTATTATCTATATTATATAAACGATCTCAATGTGCATCAAAGGAAAAAAAAGGAAAAGAAAAGAAAAGAAAAACTCGTAAACCCATGTAGTAGAGTACATGAAGAATAATTCATTATTTTTAAAATCCTTTTATTTTATAAATATTTAAGAGGGCTAGCTTTATAGTTTTTAGGGACACAATTGAATAATCCATACATCTATAGTAATCAAAATAAACTTTGAGAGGCCATGCCCCCCTCTTATCCTGATTTCATACTTTGAGAGGTCATGCCCCCCTCTTAAAGCCACCCAGCCCTCACCGTCGGCACTGGCTGATCCTTGAGATGGACCACCGCCCACATGTCAAACACCGTCGTTTCAATCAGCATTATATGGCTCCCATTTTGTCCCCTCCCACACTTCCCACGGGGCCCCCCCACGTGACTCCACGAATATTCCTTCCATCTTCTCCGCCGGCGAATATTCCACGGTGGCTGCTACGTGGCATCTAATCTTTTCCTTCTCATGGTCTCTGTGACCACCTCACCGTCGATCATCTTGATGTTTCCTCAAGATGCATCTGACAGTTATTATGGGATGTTGATGTACACATGAGCATGTCGACACAAAAATCTGTTCCCATTGTAAATTTCTTCAATCATGTAGCTTCAGATTCCTCGCCGAGATTTCCTCTGCATGTCCATACACGTATTATAAATACTATTTTTTTTCCCATTAAATACATTCCTCTTCTATTTTGTTTTTAAATAAAATGCCCTGTTAAAAAAAAAACTTTGCAAATAATAAAATTGTTACTTAAAAGTGTTTAGTTTATATATATATATATATTCCCTGCCTGAATAAAAACAAGAATTCTATGTTTTTTTTCTATATTGCCATGTACACTTGTTGAATTTTGGTCACCTGCTCTTGCAAGGAATTGCTTTACTGCAGGAACATTCAAGTCCTCTTGGCCCTCTTTATGCTTTCTTCATAGCCATCTCTTCCCTCTTCGCTTTTGGATCTTCTTATGTTCTGGCAGGGGAGAATTTTAGGAAGAGCAAAAGCAACAAACCTGCTTGACGACTTGTATTCTCCAGTCAGTGATTGTTTCATGAAGTACAAAAGCTAGCTTTAGTTGGAAACTTTGGCTGTTGTATTATATATAAAACATGGAGAAAACAACATTTGGTGTTGGAGGAGGGAGTTATCCATACGAGAACGGGGTGGTGATGATGACAAGAGACCCAAAGCCAAGACTTAGATGGACTGCTGATCTTCATGATCGTTTTGTTGATGCTGTCACCAAACTTGGTGGCCCTGATAGTAAGTCCGCTCAAATTCTTCTTCCTTTCTCTTGTTTGAACTTCATTTAATGTCTAGCTAGAGAGATTGATAGTTTGCTTGATCAAGTTGCCCATATTGATTGAAATAGCCATGAGAGTACGCTTTAGCTCATTTGGATTCTTCCAGGAAATATGATTACAGCTACTGCAAGTCTTCTCCTTCGTTCTGACTAGATTATAACAGAAATCATAAACCCCCATAAAAAAATTCAGAAACATCAGCCCCAGTAATAATAAACTGTTGTAAATGCTGCTGTTGGCATTTTGAAACATGAAAATGACAATACGTATAGTTTATATATCTGGTCTCTTACTATCCGATTGTTCTCAATAATTGTATGAACTTAATCAACCTGAGTCTACACTTCAATGTTCTCTGTGTAATCTTATAGTGAATCTAATTATATATAGAATGGATTTATTTTCAGAGGCAACTCCAAAGTCAGTGTTGAGGTTAATGGGATTGAAGGGTTTGACATTGTACCATTTAAAGAGTCATTTACAGGTACAGTTTCAAGTTTTAACACAACTATTGCTGCTCTTATCAGTGTTAATTGTTCTATTTCCTTTTTCTTTGCCCTTTAAATTGTGATTGTGTAATTATGCTGGCTTATTTATCTGCAGAAATACAGACTTGGGCAGCAGGCTCGAAGACAGAACAATACAGAACAAAGCAAAGAGAGCAGAGGTTAGTTCATTACTGCTTTTCTTTTATTGTTCCATTTTTCACCACAAATAACTGATTTTAGTTTAAATATTGGCAGTAGATCCAATTTTATCTCATAAAGTGTTTACTAGAATTTGTACAATCGAGTAGTTCTTTGAACAAATATTCTGATGACTTTCCGTCCACTTAACTTCTAGGAGCTTCATATGTAAACTTCAGTAAGCGCTCCTCAGGGACAAGCACCAGTTCACCAAGAATCGATAAAGAACAAGGGTATACGTTGCCATCTTTCTTCTGTATTTTTATGTAGCTTGTTTCTATATATAAAAAAAATAACTTGAATTTTTCTGAATGACTCAAGCCCTCAATGGTGTGTGCTGTGTGCAACCATTTTTTAGCTACATCCACGAAAACTTGTTTCCTTGAACATAGCTTAAATCCATTAAAGCTTTTGTTTTTCCTTTTACCCCAGCATTCCTTGATGGAGTGTGTATGCAGTAATGATGGTTTGAGAAGGATCTATCGAATCACGTGATTTTTTGTTGATTACTATTTTCTTTTTTCTATTTTCCCGTGAGATGAAAAGAAAAATCTGCCTTGACTTTAAAATTAACTTAACCTTAGAGTAATCTCATCTGGAATTCTCCTTCAAACTTTATTTGCAAACTTCTATGCTGGTACTAATTAATGTAGTTCAAGACAGAGAAATCTCAGTTGCAGAGGCATTAAATTGTCAGATTGAAGTACAGAAAACATTACAAGAAAAGCTTGAGGTATGGCTTTCTCATAGAGTTCTGGTAGTTGCTTCTAGAAAATCAACAATATCACTTCACTCGGCTAGGTCATTCTCGAATTTCTTATTTGATATATCGAGTTGGTCTTTTCTCCAACAGGTACAGAAGAAGCTGCAGATGAGAATAGAAGCTCAAGGGAAGTACTTGCAGGCCATACTGGAGAAAGCTCAGAAAAGCCTCTCGCAAAACTTGAATGATGACAGCAATGGAAATTTAAAAGCCACAAGAGCTCATTTAACAGGCTTCAATTCCGCTGTTTATAGTCTCATGGAGAACTTGAATGCAGAAGATAGGAAACCAAGCATCACTGATTTGAAAGGTATCAATATGAAGGAAAATGGTCCGGCGATGCATATTCAGAGAGAGGGACAGACACAGGAAACCAAAGATGTTAAGCACCACCTTCAAGGGGATTCCATACATTTTGACCTAAACGCCAAAGGTACCTATGATTTTGTCTCTGCAAATGGATCTGAATTGGAACTGAAAATGCTTTCATATAGGAGATAAATTAGTGGTAATATTTACCAATTACTTCTATAACAAACAACTGTAACTGCTTATAGTGTGACCCTCAAAAGCTGCTTATAAATTTTGTAGAAATTAGATTTTGGAGTTCTTTTTACTATCTTTTGATTTATAGGGAGGCCTATCTATTCTGGTCACTGCACAACCAGAGTACTTTCCTGGAGTTGTCTGTGTTTGTTTTTTAGGTAATTCTCATTATAGGAACATTTTAAACTATGTCAAATCTACAGTAACTTGTGTTCAAGAACCATCCCTCCACACATGCTCATAGAATGAAGTGCTCTTTGTTGCAAGAAATTCATATTTTTATTCTCCCATCAAGGAAAAGAATGTTCAAGTACTGTACCAATCATTCTCATAAATTTCGTAGAATGTATTGATTAGCTTAACATTCTTGTCTTTGAAACATTCCACGCAATTTGTTCTTTCATCTTGTTGATGATGATGACACAGAACGTTGATAGAAGTGTAAGAAATATTTAGAATGGAAACAAATATAGAGAGTTGGTTTAAAGGTGTGAAAATACTGTTTTTAAATTGTTTATTTGTCCAATACAGAGACAATACCTCTAAAACAATGAGAATATAAGATCAAGAAAAGAATATATGTTTTTATTGTGTTTTTTTTCCTATAGAATAACAGGTTTTTATAGATTTGAAATATAACAATGAAATAGTATGATTGTTAATGAATAAGTTATACTTTAAATTTAATTAAATAACTGCTAATTAATTTTATCTCAACAGTCACAAGTATCAAAATTAATTATGAAAATTAATTCAAGAATAAATTAATCTTACAAACATATTAAGTTTCAAGTTCCCAATATCATTTTTTGATATTATAAATATTTATATAATAGTATTAGAAATAAGAGTCCGTGTATCATAACTTAATTTATTACACAATAAAAATTCACACTTGTAAATAAAAAAATATATTTTTTAATATATAATAAAAAAAAAATTTCTTTATTCATTCACAATCTACACCAAGCTTCTTAGATATTCATCATTATACTGCTGTTGATAGATACATAGAACGTGGTTTTCTTCAAAGGAAGATTTTCAGATATTCATCCATGCGAGTGTATTTCACTTCTGGATAAAGGTCCGAAGCTTCTTCTTCTATTTCGAAGTTTGTCAAACAGCCTTCATAGAAAATATGATAGAAATGCCCCATTCCTGCCTGGGCTACATAATCCATGCCTGCAGCAACAAAGAAATTATCCAACCAAGAGAACGTGGACAAACAACCTAAAAAAGAGAGAGATTAATGCCATTTCTATTTTAATCCTCATATGTACCTTTCATGGAAGCTAGGAAGTCTTCTCCGGGAATGCTGATCTTTTCTAGTTTCTTTCCACTGAGTTTCTCCCAGATCTCAACTAACTGTCTTTGTGTGAGAATGTTTTCTGGTGGCCTTAGGTACAAAGTTTTGTTCAAAGTCCGAGGATCATCGATTGCTTTAATTGCGTAAGTTGCAACGTCATCTTCATCCATAAAAACAACTAGAAAACAAATATAATTCAGCATAAATCACGACCAAATAGCCTTTCTTTTTCTTTTTACTACCTCTTACTTACCCTTAACGTTGCCATCTCCATAAAGCCGGACTTTGTCTTTTGGAGGGGTCAGGGTCTCAAGCTGACAGAGGCTACCAACAAAATAACCCGCAAAGCAGTTAGCGGATACATACGTGAAGGGGATCTTAGCATCCTCAATTGCCTTTCTCACAATCATTTTCTGATCAAATGTTTCTCTTCCTGGTGCCAGTGCATGCTCCATTGTTGCTGGGTCCATACCGAATTCTGAAGGCAAGAAACGCTGCCCACAATATAATAGAATAGAAGTATTTTCAGACTCTTAACTAGCATACCCTCGTTTAAAAAAACAAAGAAAAGAAAATCGAGCATGCATAAGGGCGACCTTTCTATGTTATCTTATTGTTGTTGATCTGCTTGGTAAGAAAAGCTTAAGAAACCTACAAATTGTTTATCATTAATTACAAAAACTCTACTGTTCTCAACAAAAATATTTGATGAGTTGAAAATAAGAAAATTAGTGCAGAATAACTCGATTAATTAACATACTTGAGTGCCAAAGGTTTTGAGTAAAGAATTGCAGAAGCCTTTTGAGCCTTTGCCATAACCAAATAAAATATTGCAAGGGCTAAAGTGACAAGACATAGGAGTCCCTTGATCCCACAGCAATCTTTCTCATGATTAGATCACCTTGAGTAATTAGGTCGATATTGTTCTTTTCTAACGTTACCTTGGCGATCACGGATGGATTTGATGGGCACATAGGTGAAGACTGGACAGATTAGCTCACCTGCCAAAATCTATTAAAAAAACGCATGGATACTAAAAGGGACACGTCGAAATCCAAAAGGTGATTTTATAAAACATTACCTTGAATTAAGGTTAAAATTTGAGAAGCTAAATATAAATGAAAAAATTGTTAAAACAGAGTGCGCAATTTGTTAGTGAAGGAACAAAAGATAATTGAACAAAAAAAAGATCTAGTAACAGAAAGAAGATTCATATATACACTAAGTTAGATAAACAGAGGCGAAAATTTTACACTAGGGAAGGGTTAAATCTTTGAGCCACTGCTCAATATTCCAAAGTACTGCTGCTTGTCACCACAAGTTTGAACAACAACAGCAAACAGCAGGAACAACAACACTACGTAACTACGTTGTCTACATGTTGAACTAGCACTACCTTGTGTATCGATCTATATATATATATATATATGACCTGCATCGCTTGCATGGGCAGCCCGAAAAAGGAGATAAAAAGATGTGAAGACAGTCATTAACTGTTAAGGATCATACAGACAGAATTATCATAAATATTAAAGTACCTTCACGTTTCCTGCTTCTTTGATGGCATCCACAAGCTTGAGCTGCATCAAAATGTTGTGGCTCTTAAAATGCACCCCGGACATGGTGCAAATGACAACATCAACTTTCTTCACAGCTTCCACAAGGCTCTGCTGATCGGAGAATGAACCCTGAACCAGGTGAGCTCCTTGCTTTTTAAATGACAATAGTAGATGCAGCTTCTCGATGTCAAGGCCTATCTCAGAGCGTTGAAGGACATAAGTTGTATGGCCTTGGTCTAAGCTTGCCTTCACTATTCTCCTACCAATATACCCAGTACCCCCAACAACGAGAACCTTGCTCTTTGCCATGGTTTCTTGTTTTGATTGTTTCGTGCCCCATGGAACTATGACTTATATAAAGATCGGCAAAAGGATTTGTTCCTAATTAATAATATTTTATCAATTTCCATCATTTTTCTTTAGTATAAGTTACTCGAGTTGGTGACTTGAAATTAACAATAGCTAATTATAGTAGTTAGCAAAAAGCATTCATTGGGGAACAGAGAGGACCCCAATGGGTTAGGTGACAAAATTCTCATCTTGAACGCCGGTAATTAAATGCTCTTCGAAACAAATTATATAGAAAAGTAAAGAGATTTGTAGATTAAATACAACAAAAGTTTGTCTTCGTCAAAGTATATATCATTATTCTAGTTTTCCTAGGGTACTGTTCATATTTATTAGAGCCATATCTTCACATACAATTATTATAACATATGTTTTCCTGGTTGGCAAATATTTAGGCTTCATGATTCTTGGATCTTGTCTCATTTCCTCGTGTACTTATGTACTATGTACCTATTATAACCATGAATGTATTGCGACACAAAACAGAAGTCTTCTACTTCACAATATTATTAAGCTAGGAATTTGTAGATTATGAGATAACATTTAATGTTTTTTTACTATTTAATTGGGTGCTTAAATGTAGTTACCATGCTTGATCTAGAGTCTAATCTGGTCTAAAATTCAGATTACAAAGGCCTTGTCCGACCCAAAGTAGAAAAGGGCTAAAATAGTTGCATGACTCATTTGGCAAACATACTTACAAAGACAGATTAAGTACAATCCTCTATTCACGGGAGGAGGTGTCGGTGTGAGTTCGTAGAATAGAAAAAATAGTTGTACAATACTCTATTCACGGGACTCCTTGATTTTAGCCAAGGATCTTCTACAACCTATAAACAATTTCTTAAATCAACTTCCGTTTGTGTGTGTGTGTACTTAAAAGTTGTTAATATATGAATAAAAATCATTATTTTGACAAAAATAATATTGTTTCAATTTTTTTATATAAAAAAACTAAAGCCATGTTGTTTTGAATAATAATAAAAAAACTAAAACAATGTTGTTTTAAGAAAAAAAAAATCCTTGAAATTGATCCTATTAGGCCTCACTAAAACTTGATATGATCAATCAAATTATGATTTTGATCAAATTCAGATTGATTAATCACGGATGGACCAATTGAGCCCTCCATGTTTACGTAAGTCAATTTTTAAAATGATATAAGAAGAAACCCAGCTAGGGTAAGTTTCTATATCAAAACCTGAGAGTCAGGTCAGATTTAGAAACAATTGCATTATCTATATAGATATCAAGGGCCATTTTGATTTCTAGCTTGGAGGGGAATATTGACTCCCACTTGCACTCTGTTTGTACAGATGCTGATCGCAGACCCATAAATTAGTCAAGGATTAAATGGACAAAACTTGTTTTTATCTTTAATTTTCCAATTGTCCATTTAATTTTCCAAGCTCCAACCGACCAAACATTGACAACGCTGGAGGATTTCAACGTTGCAACTGTCATGATTGTTACTCGAATGCCGTCAAGTCGTGCACTTCACCTCTAGAAGAAAAGGAAATGATATTCAATTGTCAATGGCGTTGGCTTTTCGTTTCATTCTAGTCCACACGTTGCTTCAGACACAGGGTTTTCACTGACCAAACTTCTGTATTCGGCGTTCCCATGAGAGAACGCTGCATGTGGTTTATTTGTCAAAAGTTAGTGATGTAATTCTAACGAAGCTAAGGCGTCATGTTCAGGTCGCTAAGAAACCAGAGATGGAGACGGCGGAGCATTAACAATTCAGTGAACTTTTACATATTACATTACCATTACCAAATTCAGTAAGGTATAACATAGCAGAGATAGAGACTGCGGAGGGTTAACAATTCGGTGATCTTTGACATATTACATTAATTACCACTACCAAATTCAGTAAGGTAGTGTTTCATGGAGAGGTAGTAATTGTTTTTGAGAGTTTTTTAAAAAAAAAAATACATCTAAATAACATTTTTCAATCAAAAAATATAAAAAAAATAATATTCTTGAAGTCGCATGAAAACATTCTTTTAGTAGACCTACTTTTATTCTTCCTTCTCTGTGGTCCCTTTAGACCTTCATCTTGCATGTAATTATCAATTAATTTTATTAAACACATGTAATGGAGAAGACAAAGTGGGTGGGAGAAAGTAGATTGATGTCAACCTACCATGTGTAATTAAGGCTTGCCAAGCAAACATAGATTGATGTGAACCTACCAATTAGCAAAAAAATCTCTTCATTAAGGGAGGAAAGGGTGCAATCAAGGATAAGTTGATTCCACTTAAACTAGGTTTGATATCTAGTGTTTGTTTATAAATGCAGCGGAGGATGTTTCTGTAAAAGTATTTTTTAATTGAAAATATAATATTAAAATTATATTTTTTACATCAGAAACCATAGAAAAGTATCTCAAAAAATATGATTAGTCGTACTTCCAGCGTGTTCCAAATGGTTTCTAGGGTTCAACGTTGAATGTTGTGTCAGCTGAAAGTAGATGGGTTTTTTTTGTTGTTGTTTTACCCTTCCTCTCTGTGACCTCTTCCTCTAGGAGTTGTTGAGGAAGAAGATAAGGTGGGTGGGAGAAAGTAGTAGAAGAAATGAAAAGACAACCAACCCGTAAACTGATCAGACTGTCCCACCATCCATTCCTTGCTCCCGACCATGCCAAATTAAGGATTAAAAATCATTGATCTCCCCTCTCATTCCTCCTCTCCGTTCCTTGTTGGGTTACACAGAATTAGTTCCTCGACCCTCTTTCAAGGTCAAACTGTCATCCTCTCTCTCTTTTTGCCTGGAAAAAAAGACAAAAAAACGGGTGAAAGAAAGAGGTGAAAAGCACGCATGAATGGACATTAAATTTTAAGAAATTGTTTGAGCATGGAAGGCGTCGTGAAGACTCCTGCCTGCAGCTCCTGACTCTGGATATCAACAGTGTGATTATTCCCTTTATTTTCTCGCAAACACCTTAACAAAACTTGGATGCAGTACATAACGTTCGGCTTCTATGATGCCATGCAAGCCATCTTAATTATAATGCCATTTCTATGTGACAACATCATTCAAAAATTATGAAGGGCCCGTTTCATGTTTTTGGTTTTATAATTTTTTTTGAAATTATTTATTTTTTACAAAGTTTAATTAAATTATATAAAAGATATCATAAGTGGTGTGTTGGCTCCAACATTAAAGCCAACGTAATAGTATTTTTCTTCTCTTTCCTGTACTTGAATGGATGGTCTACTACCATGAATGGATCTTCATCTTCTTCTCCTCCTTTCCTTGACGACACAGAGGCAAGTTGATGCTTTTCCCTTTTTATTCCTCCTCTTTCTTGCCGTTATAGAGTGTGTTTGGTATTGCAATAACTATTGTGGTTGTCATTTGAAAAAAATTATTTTATAAAAAGTATTTTTAGTCGAGGTTAGTTTGAAAAAATAGGTGTTTGGTTAAAACTGTGGTTGAAATTGAGATTGAAAAAAAAGTAATTTAATGTGTTTGGTTAAGAATACTTTTGAAATTGAGGTTATAAAATAATTTTTTAAAATATATATTAATATTGATGGTTTAAAATTTAAATATTGTAGAATTAATTACTCCTATTATATCATAAAATAAATAATACTTTATATAAAATATTTTTTATTATTTCATTAAACTATTTATAATTTCATTATGTACAAAATTCATCCGATAAGAACTATAATTTTCATAATTTTTTGAGCGTGTAATAAAATTAGATAAAATATTATCAGATATAAAATTGATATTACAGTGCGAGTGAATTTAATTCAATCTATACTAATTTTTCGGGAAAAAAAATATTGTTCATATCACAATACAAATAAATTTAATTCACTCTAAACTAGTTTTTTTTTTAAAAAAAAATGTTAATAAAATTAACACTAAAAAAAACTGTGTGAACAGTGCAAGTGAATTGCACTGTTCATTATTTTTTAAGTGAACAGTGCAATTCTCTTGCACTGTTCACTGAACAGTGTACCAATGTACACTGTTCATGTTAATTGCATTGTTCACTGAACAGTGCAATTAACATGCACAGTGCATGAAAAGCAGGATTTCGTTGCTTTTTATTAACAGCGTTTCGAAAGCAAAAAAAATATGTGGGACCCATGCATAGTAAATTAATTTTCTTTCTTTACCAAACGGCTGCAAACTGTGTTTTAATTAAAACACAGCCGCAACCGCATAAACAAATGCCCTCGTGGACTTTGCATGGCTTGCTTCTTCTTCTTCTTTTTTCCCCTTTTTCCTGCAGTTATATTTTTACCCCTCCTTTTTCTTGCAGTTATATTTTTACCTACTCAAAAATTAACTTTTTAATTCCATTAATGCTCTTAGTTTCTCTCATAGTTGTCAAACCAGACTAAAGATCCAAGTCACTAGATCAATTCATAAACGAAGTGGTTTAGGACCAAAACTAAAATATAACAATGGAATTGATCCAATTAAATCTCATCTAGATTTGCCTAGATCAATGTCTAAAATCATTGTTATAAATGTCGAATAGGTCTAAGAGATTGACTTTGAACTTTAAGCTTATATTGGTCCGGGTTAAAGAAAAAATAGGATGACTCGACTTAACCCGGTAAAAAACATGGGTCAACCCACGACCCAGGATAGAACTAGGACCTTAACCCGTTGACTTTTTATGAGTTCTTTGTCAAAACAACATTGTTTTGATCATTTTTTTTATTTCAGGGTTAAGTTGTGTTGACCTTCTTAACCCACAAACCTAGGGTAAACTAGCCCTCAACTCGTTGACTTTTTTTAAAAAAAAAATAGTCAAAATAATGTTGTTTTGCTACTTTAAAATAATTGGAGTTAACTCGGGATGACCTTCCCAACACAAGACCTGGATCTTATTTTGAGTCGACTTCTAAGTTAGATTTTTTTACTTTGTCCAAAATTGATTAAAAAAAACACTTAGGTCGAGCTAGGTTCTAAATCAGCGAGTCATTAGATCAACTCATTAGACAAGGTTTGATAAATATAATTTCTCCTATGGTAGACTGTATTGGGATGTAAACCTTAGTACCATACTAGGTAGATGGCACGTGCTTCGCCGTGGGCCGGACAATTTTTTATGCAACGCAAAAAAAAATTGTTCGAGTGTTGTTATTGTATTTTAAAGAACAAAAAAAAAATCACGACCCAATATCATCAAAAAAGAACTAAAAAAAATCGTTAATCCTCGAAAATTAAAATGTAGAATGATAAAAACAGGATAAAAATCAATGAAAAAAATTACTAAAAAATAAAGCACTAGCAAAATCAAGTGAAGTTGTCAAAACCCATGAGTAGTATCATGTATACAAGATAATCAAATAGAAAAAAAAAAGACAGTTTAATTTTAAAAAGAATTGAATTTTGAAGGACCAAATAGAAAAGAATAAAAAAAAAAGCGACTTCAAAAGAAACCTAGACGCCTTTTTTAAAACGAACAACTTTAAAAGATGTAATCGGGAAAAAAAAACGATATCAACCTGTGTAAAATTTTCAAACTTATTATCCTGAGTACTGACTAAACTATAAGAATCGCATCTAGAAAGCAATTATTTTAAAACTTGGTTCAACCCGATGGTTTGACCCATGACTAGGTCGAGCTTTAAAAGAAATTAGAGAAGAATCGATCAAGTGTAAGACTGTTAAAAACCCGAGTTGATCCATGTTTTGGTTAACCTGAGGAAAATCCATGTTTTGGTTAACCTGAGGAAAATCTAGTTAAAACAGGATCAAAACTCATTGACTATTTTCTGTTCTTTTTTTCAAAATGGTATCATTTTAATTTTTTTTATAAAACAGAAGGATTTGGTTAGTTTAGGTTAACTTGAGTCAATCTACTCGACCTGTGACCTAATCAATGTCCCTGATTGACTCCTGAGTAGGGCTTATAGACAATGGAAAAAACCTAGGAGACCAAATCTCAATAATTAAAATGTCGAATGATTAAATAAATTAAAAACTGAAGGATAAAGAAATAGTAATTAAAAGAATAAGGACCTCATTTGAAAAAAAAGAAATTGAGAGGACAAACAAAAATCTTGAATTGAAGGGCAAAATTCAAAAAAAAATCAAATTAACAAATGAATCCAAAACAAAAAAAAAATAAAGAACACTAATTTCCAACGAACTCAAAGATGGTGGATGAAATTTTAAAAATAATAATGAGAAATAACTAAAGCCAACCCAATCCAATCTTTAGAATCATGTGACACGTATCTACAGACCGGATCACAACATAAAAGTTAAACCCTAAAAAATAATACTGTAAAATTTATAACCAACCAAAATAATTAGGGATAAACTTGAAAAAATAAATTAAAAAACAAAGTGATTTAAAAATATAGATTTAAAAAGAACGAGAATTAAATTTGACACAAAAATAAAATAAAACCAAATCATAAGGGATGAAAATGAAAAACAATTTCAATCTAAAAAAATAAGAAC
This sequence comes from Populus nigra, assembly GCF_951802175.1. Lineage (NCBI taxonomy): Eukaryota > Viridiplantae > Streptophyta > Magnoliopsida > Malpighiales > Salicaceae > Populus > Populus nigra. Next base: position 12,751,366 of record NC_084859.1, read on the forward strand.
AACTAAAAATAACAATATAAAAAATGAGAACCATATAGATTTGATATAAAAATAAAATGTCAGAGGATGAAATTTAAAGACAAATCAATTCAATAAAAAATTTAAGATCAAATACATCACAATTAAAAGAATGTAAACCGAATATAATATAAAAACCAAGCGCAAAGGGATGAATTTAAAAAAAAAATAACTTGATAAATAATTTAAGACCAGATACACTACAATTAAAAGAATGATAAACAAATTTGACATAAAATCTATTGTGAATGGATGAAATTGAAAAAAAAATAACTCAATAAATGATTTAAAACCAAATGCATTGCAATCAAAAAAATAAGAACCTAATTTAACTTAACAAACAAATAATCATACCTTGTTGCTTTGCAATGAGCAACACAATTTTCATTACAAGATTTAACAGTTTTACCGACGGAATTTTTTCGTCGATGTAAGACTCATATTCCATCGGTAATTATATTACCGACAGAATCACAGACAGAAATGATCCGTAGGTGAAACGTTCGTCGGTAATGTTTTGTCCGTCAGTAAATCTGTTGGTATATTATCACCGACGGATTTACTAACGGAACATACGTGTCGGTAATAATATTTTTTATTACCAACGAAATTTCCGACGGAAATTCCATCGGTAATTATATAAAAATATTTTTTAAAAAAATTATTTTATAAAATTATAAAATAATTAAATTAACATAAATCAACACTCTATAATATATAGTCAAAATACTTGGAAAAAAGAATAAGAAAATCAACTCAAACAAATTTGCAACAAATTAATAAAACGAAAAAATAATTTCAACTAAAAAATTCATATGAAAAAAATGATTGTAACTTTATTGTTTAATTTTTAAAAAAACACAAGAATCCCCCGTTCAAAAATTGAAAATCTATACCCTAAAAGGCAAATTAAGATTTATATTATAACAAAAAAAAGAACCATTTTATTCCTAATTATTTTTCAATGAAAAATATATCTCCTAAAAAAGATAATCGTACCTCTAATTACATGCTAAGTTTTTTTTTTTTTTTTGGCAATAACAATTTCATCTTTACATTGTTTCAATCTTAACTGATTTGTGTTATAGTGAAGATTGAAAGAAAGAGTCGATTTAGTCCTTTTTATTTTGTTTTGAAAACACAAAACCACGTATCGACATTTTATAGGCTGTGGCATTTAAACGAAGCAACGACATAGTAGAATTCCTTTAGACCTCAACCAATTAAACGCCACCATCTAGCATGTAACCGTAGGCATAAATCGCTCAACTGAAAAAACCTCCTCCTCTCTATCTCTCTCTTTGTGGTTCCAAAAAAAGAAAAGAAAAGGGGAAATGGCGTTATCCTACACCACAACAATTGCCTCTTCACTACTTCACGCAGCAACTCCTTCACTTCCAAATAAAAAAGTAGAATAATTCTTAACTTTTAACTATGCATGTATATAAAATCAGTTAGTTACCAATTTGATGTTTGTAACTGACAGAGTTTTTGGATAGAGAAGGAAGCCCTTTTCAGAATTGCAAGTAAATTAACAGTACCCAGAAATGGAAGAAGTTCTTCTGTTGAATTTGATGTGCCATTTCCTCGTGATTATGAGGAGCTTCTTGATCAAGTAAGCAATTTATCTATTTTTTTAAAAAAAAAATGTATGTATGTATGTGCCGATGCTTGAAATCTTGAGAGTTGTTTGATGTTTTTTCTTTCCTTTTTCTTGTTTTAGTGTGTGTGTGTGTGTGTGTGTGTGTGTGTGTTTGTTGATAACTGATTACTAACAGGCCAAAAAAGCAACTGAATTGGCTTGGGAAGATAACAAACAGCTGATGGTTAGTAACTAAATCAGCTATTTACTAATTAAAGTATTAGAATTCACAATATTACATTCTGTGAACGACGAGCATTTGTTGTTTTTCAGGAGATTGAATTCCCAACAGCCGGACTCGAATCTGTACCGGGTTCTCTTCACTTGCCTTTGATATCTTTATGGTTCTTAATTTTGATTTCTATTTTTATTATTCCCGTTAATATATATGGTTGTACCAGGTGACGGTGAAGGAGGAATAGAGATGACTGGAAGCATGCAGTTAATTCGTGAATTCTGTGATCGTTTTGTAAGTCCAGAAAAGACTACAAGGACCAGAATTGTAAGTATCCTTGATTTGCTTCTCTCTCTCTCTCTCTTTTCATTAATGTAGATAGGAAAAATCACAAAGTTTTTTTATGATGATTTCACATCTAAGAAATTTTATTCCCAAGTAGGATTTTGCATATCTTCCTAGGAGGGTTTTTTAGGTAGTTCTTTATTCATTTGATGCTGTTGATCATTCTGAATCTGGTCTACTTATTCAAGCATTTGGCTCTGTTAACAAACCTGTCCATGGATTTGTCTCAGTTCTTTCCAGAGGCTAATGAAGTTAAATTTGCAAGACAATCAGCATTTGAAGGATCTTCGCTTAAGTTGGACTATTTGACAAAGCCATCATTTTTCGAGGATTTTGGTTTTGTTGAAAAAGTCAAAATGACAGACCGTGTGAAGCCAGAGGATGAACTGTTCCTAGTTGCCTATCCATATTTCAATGTTAATGGTACCTTCTAACTTGCCATCTTGTTGATTCAAACTCCACACAGGCCTTATATCTCTTATTTGTTTTTTCGATTCAGAAATGCTTGTGGTGGAAGAGCTTTACAAAGAAGCTGTTGTGGAAACAGCCCGGAAACTGATTATATTCAATGGAGAACTTGACCGCATAAGATCTGGTTGTATCCTTTGCAAAATCTTATTTGTTTATTTCAGCGTTTAAAGCTTTTCAGTGCTATCTATACCATTTCACTGCATGCTGTGCTCATCCATTCCTCTTCAAAATCAATTTCCAGTTTTTTTTTTATTATTATTATTATTATCATTTAACTTTAGAACTCCACTCTTCATGTTTCCATTTTTTTCTTCTTCAACTCCGTGCATCATGGCATATTTTCTTTCATTAGTTGGTTTCTGATTTTCAGAAATTTAAGTCGAGTTTTATGTTCCTTAGCCCATGGTGTCCTTGATTGTACAAAGATTATCCGTCCTTTTTCTATCCTAAGCTTGCCTCTCTTTTGAAGACACTCTTCCCATTGATGGAGACTGTATATTACATTCACAATTTTAAAGGGCGCAATGGAGGAACCCTTTTCAGGTTTGTAGCCTGTTAGCAAGTGGAAGACAAACAATGTCCCACCATATGCAAGTGGGAATACCTAATCTCCCACTTGGCACATGGTGGACACAAGCGGTGGGCATAAATCATGGCATGATTTATGCCCTTCACTCTTCTAGCTTAATATATATGTATGCTCAGTGAAGAGCTGGTGGGTTGGTGTGTGAAGAACGCAGAGAAGAGTGAAAACACAGAGAGAAAAAACGTGAGAGAGAGCTTGAGTTGAGTAGAGAAGATTTTCTCCTCCTCCTTATTTTCTTGTTTGTATTGTTTCTAAGCTTGATTAATACAAACCAGTAGCTCCGTGGAGTAGGCAAGTTGCCGAACCACGTAAATTTGTGTGTTTGAATTCGGGAATAACCCAACAACTGGTATCAGAGCTTGTTCTTGAAAAAGAGGGTGTTTGATCCAAACTCAAAAATCAAAGTTCACAAAACGTGTTTTTGACATTACCATAGCGTAGAGGAAGAAGAGAAGAATTCACTGGTGAAAACCCGGCGAAGCACCGACGTCCTGCATGCCCGCACGCGCCAACACGCGCCGACGACAGCACTGCCCACGCGCGACCACTCGCTCCACGCTCTCCACGCGTCGTCTTCACCCGATTGTCTGCAACTGAACCGGGTTGACCCGCCACGCAAGCAGCCAGTCAGCAGCCACGCCAGCAACTCTGCACAGTCATCCGCCACGTCATACGTCCAGTCATCAGACACGTCATCAACTGCCACGTCAGCCGAAATTACGCGTGCTTTTGCCACGTCAGCAAACGTGGGTCCCAGTTGGCTTACGTGGATGACACGTCAGCAACAGTGAGTTTTGATCCAGTGCTTCGCAGACACTATTCTGGCCTGACACGCGGCTTCATCTGCACCGTCCGTTGATCCAAAACTTTGATTGTTAAAATCGGAGCCATCCGAAGTCCGATTGGGGTGATCTCAGTGTCGTTTCCAATAGTTTTGGCCGTTCCGGACACATCTGTAAGGTCAGATTTGACAAATTCGAATCGGAGAAACAGTAAAAATGGCAGATGAAATAAAGGCTGCGGGAATTGAAAAATTTGATGGATCAGATTTTGGATATTGGAAAATGCAAATTGAAGACTATTTATATGGGAAGAAACTTCATCTTCCTCTGTTGGGGAGCAAACCAGAAAATATGCCAGAAGAAGATTGGTTGCTTCTTGATAGACAAGTTTTGGGTATTATCCGGTTATCTTTATCAAGAAGAGTTGCTCACAATGTTACAAAAGAAAGATCCACTGCAAGACTGATGGAAGCCCTGTCTGGGATGTATGAGAAGCCATCAGCAAATAACAAAGTGCACCTGATGAAGAAGTTGTTCAACTTGAAGATGACAGAAAGCACCTCTGTTACACAGCATCTCAACAACTTCAATACTATCACAAATCAATTGTCATCTGTAGAGATTGAGTTTGATGATGAGATCCGTGCACTCATTTTACTAGCTTCACTTCCAAGCAGTTGGGAAGGTATGAGGACAGCCGTGAGCAACTCAGCTGGAAAATCCAAACTGAAATATGATGATATCCGAGACTTGATTTTAGCCGAAGAAGTGCGAAGGAAAGACTCAGGTGAAAGTTCAAGTTCAGGATCAGCTCTCAACATTAACACTCGAGGGAGGAGACAGGATAGAGGTTTATCCAGAGGCAGATCCAAATCAAGATACAGAAGTAAAAGCAAGTTCGGACCCAGAAAGCAGGTTGAATGTTGGAATTGTGGCAAACCTGGTCATTTCATGAGGAATTGCACAAAACCGAAAAAACCTGAAGCTGACTCTGCAAACACTACCACAGATGAGGTGCAAGACGCTTTGATTCTTGCTGTACAAAGTCCAATTGATGATTGGATTCTTGATTCTGGTGCTTCATTCCATTGTACACCACACCATGAGATGATGCAAAACTATGTTGCTGGAGATCACGGTGTAGTCTATCTGGCCGATGGACAACCAATGAAGATTGTGGGTATAGGAGAAGTGCAGATCAAGACAATGAATGGATCTACATGGAACTTGCAAAATGTAAGGCATGTTCCTGGACTAACGAAGAAGCTGATCTCAGTCGGACAACTTGATGAGAGTGGTCATTCAATCCTTTTTTCTGGAGGTATGTGGAAGGTATCAAAGGGAGCAATGGTTTTGGCTCGTGGAAAGAAAACCGGCACCCTGTATATGACCACAAGATTTGCAGACATTATTGCCTCTACTGAAGCAGAAAATCAAGCACAGCTATGGCACTGTAGACTCGGCCATATGAGTCAAAAAGGGATGAAAATACTTCAGTCGAAGGGAAAACTGCCAGAGCTTAAAAATGTTGATCTAGACATTTGTGAAAGCTGTGTTCTTGGAAAACAGAAGAAGCTTAGTTTCTTAAAGGTTGGCAGGGCCTTAAGACCAAGAAAGCTAGAACTAGTGCACACAGATTTATGGGGACCGTCTCCAGTGGCATCTCTTGGAGGTTCTCGGTATTACGTAACTTTCATTGATGATTTCAGCAGAAAGGTATGGGTCTACTTTCTGAAAAATAAATCTGATGTGTTCGAAACATTCAAGAAGTGGAAGGCTATGGTTGAAAATGAATCAGGTTTAAAGTTGAAATGCTTAAGATCTGATAATGGAGGAGAATACATTGATGGAGGTTTCAAGGAGTATTGCGCTGTTAATGGTATCAGAATGGAAAAGACCATTCCAGGCACACCACAACAGAATGGCATTGCTGAAAGAATGAACCGGACCATCAATGAACGAGCTAGAAGCATGAGGCTGCATTCAGGGCTACCTCAAACATTCTGGGCTGACGCAGTTCATACTGCAGTTTACTTGATCAACCGTGGACCATCAGTTCCTTTGGAGTTCAGATTGCCCGAGGAAGTATGGAGAGGAAAAGAGGTACAACTTTCTCATTTAAAGGTCTTTGGGTGTGTTTCCTATGTGCATATAGATTCTGATGCTCGCAACAAGCTAGATGCCAAATCCAAGAAATGTTTCTTCATTGGCTATGGAGATGAAGAATTTGGATTTCGGTTCTGGGATGATCAGAACAGAAAGATTATCAGAAGCAGGAACGTGATCTTCAATGAGAAAGTTTTATACAAAGACAGATCAAGTGCAGAAACAGATATGACTGATTCAGATACAAGTCCACAAAAATCTGAATTCATCAGATTAGAAGGGCTTCCCGATGTTACCGAGCAAAACAAAACTCAAGAGTCTTTACAAGAAGATTCAAGCACATCTGTACCCACCACTACACAAGATGATGCAGAGCCAAGTGAACCAATTGTTTATGTTCGCAGGTCTTCAAGGACTGTAAAGCCCCCACAACGGTTCACACTTCTACTGAATTATATTTTGCTGACAGATGGTGGTGAGCCGCTAAGTTATGAAGAATCCTTACAAGATGGAAACTCAAGCAAGTGGGAGTTAGCCATGAAGGAGGAGATGAGTTCGTTGCTGAAGAACAAGACCTGGGAGCTGACCACACTACCTGAAGGAAAGAAGGCTTTGCAAAACAAGTGGGTCTACAGAGTAAAGACTGAGCATGATGGAAGCAAACGGTTCAAGGCAAGACTTGTTGTAAAAGGGTTTCAACAAAAGAAAGGGATTGACTACTCTGAGATATTTTCTCCAGTTGTGACGCTTACAACAATCAGAGTTGTTCTGGGGATAGTAGCAGCAGAGAATTTACATCTTGAACAATTAGATGTAAAAACAGCTTTTCTTCATGGAGAATTGGAGGAAGACATTTACATGCAACAACCAGAGGGGTTTGAAATACCAGGAAAGGAGAACCAAGTCTGCAAGCTAAAGAAAAGCCTATACGGTTTGAAGCAAGCTCCAAGACAGTGGTACAAGAAGTTTGACAACTTCATGTGTAGTACGGGATACACAAGATGCCAGGCTGATCACTGTTGCTATGTCAAACATTTTGATAACTCCTACATCATTCTACTATTATATGTGGATGATATGTTGATTGCAGGATCCAACATTGAAGAGATTGACAAGCTGAAACAACAATTGTCAAAACAGTTTGAAATGAAGGATCTGGGAGCTGCTAAACAAATACTTGGCATGAGAATCATCAGAGATCAAGACAAAGGCATACTAAAGCTTTCACAAACAGAGTATGTCAAGAAGGTTCTCAGCAGGTTTAGTATGGATAATGCTAAACCAGTAAGTACACCTCTGGGGAATCATTTCAAGCTCAGCAAAGACCAGTCACCAAAAACTGAGCTAGAAAGTGGATACATGGATAAGATTCCATACGCCTCAGCTATCGGCTCTTTGATGTATGCTATGGTCTGTACTAGACCAGACATTGCCCATGCAGTGGGAGTTGTAAGCCGATATATGAGCAATCCTGGAAAGCAACATTGGGAGGCGGTGAAATGGATCATGAGATACTTAAAAGGTTCATCAGAGACATGTCTTACCTTCACAGCTGGTGGTTTGAAACTTGAAGGTTTTGTAGACGCTGATCTAGCAGGAGATGTTGATAGCAGAAAGAGCACTACAGGATATGTATATACTCTAGGAGGTACTGCTGTTTCCTGGAGTTCTACCTTGCAAAAGATCGTCGCTCTTTCAACAACAGAAGCTGAATATGTTGCAGTCTCAGAATCTGCAAAAGAGATCGTATGGCTGCAGAGTTTTCTGAAAGAATTGGGCAAGATGAATGGAAAGGGTACTTTGTATAGCGACAGTCAGAGTGCAATCTTCCTTGCCAAGAATCCAGCATATCACTCCAGGACTAAGCATATTCAGATCAAATATCACTTCATCCGACAATTGCTAGATGAGGAGCAATTACTGCTAGAAAAGGTCTGCGGAAGCAAGAATCCAGCTGACATGTTAACCAAAGGAGTTACACTTGATAAACTGAAGTTGTGCAAAACTTCAGTTGGTCTTCAAGGATAAAAGATGATTTCATTGTTTGTCTCCAAGTGGGAGATTGTTAGCAAGTGGAAGACAAACAATGTCCCACCATATGCAAGTGGGAATACCTAATCTCCCACTTGGCACATGGTGGACACAAGCGGTGGGCATAAATCATGGCATGATTTATGCCCTTCACTCTTCTAGCTTAATATATATGTATGCTCAGTGAAGAGCTGGTGGGTTGGTGTGTGAAGAACGCAGAGAAGAGTGAAAACACAGAGAGAAAAAACGTGAGAGAGAGCTTGAGTTGAGTAGAGAAGATTTTCTCCTCCTCCTTATTTTCTTGTTTGTATTGTTTCTAAGCTTGATTAATACAAACCAGTAGCTCCGTGGAGTAGGCAAGTTGCCGAACCACGTAAATTTGTGTGTTTGAATTCGGGAATAACCCAACATAGCCACTACTTGGTGAACCTCTGCTTATGCCTGAAGTACTAATTCCTCATCGTTTTGTTCTTCTTCTAAATTCAAAAGCTGCTTGCAACTAATGGTTGTTTGGCTCAATAGATTTAATATTTTCTTATTGTTTTCAACCACAACTTCTATTTTCAAAACCGTTTTTCAGGTGCTACCCAGGTCCCTGGAAAGTCCTACGAAAAGTTAGGAATGCCTATATATGTTTGCATCAACAGGAAGCTATGCCCTCCCTTAAAGAAGTTGCCCTGGATATTCTGCCGTCAGTTTGAGAATTCGGTATTCATTTGATCCCAGAGAAAATTTCAATTTAAAATGACATGTAGTAACAGTTTTAATCGATGTTCCTTTTCTGTCTTTGAGTTGTCCATGTTGCAGATTTATATGTCCAAGGTGTATGTTCAAGACTCTAGCCTCATCCTTTACGCTACCGCCAACTTTTTCTGCTTCATCCATTGAAGAAGCATCCTTGAAATAGAAAAGGTGTGCTATTTTTATTATTTCAAATTATGAAAGACATGTTTATCATATCTGTTAGTGCTGTTAGCTGTCATGACTCCTGTTGTTTCCAGTCTCCAGGTTCAAGCGTAAACCATCTATCAATGTCTTGAAAACTCTGAATGGTATTCAAAAAACTATTTCAATCTGACCATTTTTACTGTTTGAATATAGTGTATGGTCTGATAGTTTTGCAATAGTTTAGAAGTGACATCCATGATTTACCATTTTTACTCCTGATAAATACCCCTAGATTTGTCTTGCAATTGGGAATGAATTTTGGAAGAACTGCACATAATTGTTATTCATCAATTCTCAACATAATTAAGGTGCTTTGAGTCGTTGATTGTGGTTGGGAAGGTTTTTTCTTTTTTCTAATCTTATACGCTGTCTTGGTTATGTATCTTTGTAGGTGAAGCTTAGATTTTCTAGCTTCCCCATCTAGTTTTGGGAGGAGGAAGTTTAGAAGTTTTAATGGATCTGTAATATTTCCTTTCTGGTGGATTGCTGATGCAAATTTCACATTTATTTGATCAATGTATATGACTACATGAAGTTGGTTTTTGTTTGTGTTGAGAAACCACATGTGAGTGGGGAATTACATTGATTGGGAATAAGAAAAAAGGTGCTTATATAGAAGGACGAACCATAGCATAATAGCCTAGACTTCTGAGTTGAAAGTGGTGTCCATTCATGTATGTAAATCTGTTGTTGTATGGTGCATGTGCAGGCTTAGGGACAAACCCTTGTAATTTCCTGTGCAGATGGTCGCAAGTTTAATTTTATGGGTTGCAGTAAGCAATTGTTTTGTCGAAGATGGTGATAATGATATAGGAAGGCAAAAATCTTAAGCACTTGTATGATTAACTTCGTTGGGAACTTAGCTCAAAACCGAGAGAAAAATAAGACACGAGCCACTGCAGAGATCTCATTCTCATTGAATTGCTGCAATGAAATGAATATCAAGATGCCACAGTTAAAGATTGTAAAAGATGAGCTGATGTTTACTGCTTGGTTTGGTTTGACAGAGAGCAGGCTGATGATGATTTATGAATATGAATCTGTCAATATCAACTATTCATTTATCACTCGATGTTGTTTTCGGAGCGTGTCTGGAAAGATAGCTGTGATAGTTTTTCAAAATATATTGTACTTAGAAATATATTAAAATATTTTTTTATTTTTTAAAAATTATTTTTTTATTAAAATAATTTAAAAATATTAAAAAAAATATTAATTTAAAATAAAAAAATAAAAAATAATAATTTTTTTAAAACATAAAATAAACAGGCTACGTGAATAAAAGAAGATAAGAATGCTGCTTTCTATGGCTTTAAGCATGTCAAATCCGATTACCTCATTTTGTTTCCAGTTCTTTTCTATTATGTCGGTGGATATAAATGTATTATTAAGAAAGCATAGCATAGCTCACGAGTGACGTCATGATGCAATCCATTCCTCATTTGGCTGACATATTAACAAAAACATTAAAATAGTTGGGGTTCAAAATCCTGGGCATGTGAACAGTGAATTCGGTCACTTGACCTTTTTTTATTTATTTAATCTAGATTTTAGGTTGATTTAGATGATTTGTTTAGGATGACTTGATATGGGATTCTCATGATGTAGGAAATAAATCAAATATTCGGTTAAAATGGATTATATTGGTATTAATGATCTATATTTATTCTAATTTTTTTTTATCAAATTAAGAACCCATGATAAAATAAAATTAAAAAAAATATATATTAATAAAAAAAAGGAGGAATTACACTATAATTTTTTTTCAATAGAGTTTAAATTATTTATTTTCTAACTAAAAATAATTTTATTTTTGTATAATTAAATTAAAAAAAACATAAAAACCTCATCACATGTGAGATTAAATAATTGAATTTATATTGTTATTTCAGCTTCTCGATTCAATTTTTGATTGAAATTAATATATTTATTATTATTTACTAGCATATATAATTTTTTTTGTATTTTATTAAATACATATATCAACTTTTCAAATTATAATTAAAGTTTTTCTAGATAGTGAAAAAATGTTAACAACCCTTACCTTTTTTACATTAAAAAAAATTGTTTTATCGCATAGCATAGCGTGGGAAATCAAACAAGGGGGTGTGTGTACGTGTGTTTGCTTGCTTAGCATGAGGGAATTCTATAAGAGATTTCATGGTGCGTAAGTGGTAATGCGTGGGAAATCAAACATTTAATTGATCTTTCATGCATTTCAATTTAAACTAGGATATAATTAATGGATTTTTGGACTATTTTAAAACAATTAATTAGATTTCTTAAACGTGTTGATCACTTATCTAGGATTTAAACTCGTAAAAAAATCTCTTACTATTATGCTGAACTTGCTATCTTGACTGTACCATTTGACACACGATATTATTTACTATTCAATCATTAATTCATCATGAATTTGACTTTGTACTCAATTATTTCAGTTCACTATCGTATACGAGATTTACTTATTTAATATAACATAATTACATTCATTTAAAATTCATTTCTCACACAACATTATGCATTTTTCTCTCTCATAATTTTCTTAAGCAAACATAATTTTATTGCATGTTAACTTGTTCTCTCTTAGGTGACCTTATACACCATTAGAGACACCATGCTTTTCTTTATTATTTCTTTATAATTTAAGACCCATCACAAGCAAATCTAGCTCATTGGTTCAATTCACCCTCCATTTGTATTTTCTCTAATTTTAAATTTAAATTTAAATCCTAACATAAAATTCATAATTTAAACACAATTCTTTCAATTTATCAGAAACCCTGACACAAAATTCTGAAGGGGAAAGACAGTTTTTTAAGCAACAAATCAATGGCTAAACATATTTTGCTGGGAAGGAACAGTCCCAGGAAGCAAAGACAGTTTTTGAAGAGATAGAATACAAACTATCCATTTCCTTCCCTAATGACTGACTGACTGCCCTTTCCAGCCACCAAAAGCCAAGTTTGAAACAAACTACTTCTATCCCAATGCAGATGTTTGTGGCAACATTTTGCTTAAATTGCCCCCGGTTTATGAGCAAGAAGGAAGCTATCTCGGAGGAATTCGCATAGAAATGACTGGGTAGAATGTGATTGGGTGTATTGAAGGAGAAACTGCAGATTTGTGAACACATAAAATGCCAAATTACAAGCTTGCAGATAAAAATTTGATTTTCTATTACTTGTTTGTCGCGTCAAGAGACTTTTTTATATATATAAAAAATATCACAGTAATTTAAAGATTACGAGAAAATAACATCATTTGAAAAAAATTAACAAAATAGTATATTTTTATCTTGTCGTGTTTCTGAAATACTGTATGTATTAAATATTGCTATTTCTAAGCACAACCAGATAGTTATCGTGCTTCAAAAGCATGACATGTCATGAAATTTAAATATCTTTCCTAATCAAAAAACACAGACAGACATAGGATGCAATCGTGTTATTGATGAGCTCGAATCATCTATTAGACAACATAAATGTTAATAGATAGATGAGTTATGTTGATATATTTTGAAATTTTAATTAGTAGAATGTTGTATTATTTAAGTATTTGACAATTATTTTGAATGTATATTTATTAATTTATTTACATTTCTGAAACTATTTATGATATAAAATATGAGAATTTATCGTGTTTAGTTATTGTGCTTCTTTACAGATTTTTTAAGCAGTAAATAATTTTTTATGTAGTTTTTAAATAGAAGAAATCTTGTTCAAATTTTATTAAAATTAGAAAATTCTTTTTTATTATCTAAAATCATGAACTAAATTAGAAGTAAAATTAGCAAACTGAATAATAAATCTCATATAAAACATTTTTTGTTCGATTTAAATCCTAGAAAATTTATTGCTGCATTTTCATGTAATAGTTGAGATAACTACTAAAATTTAATTAATATTACAATTCTGAATTATCTTATTTAACCAAAACTTTTTGCCGCCACATTTCTTTTTAAATTCTATGTTAATTGCCCAATTTGTCCGTCCGGGAAGAGGGAATAAAATTTGATTGACGATGAAGTGGGTCCCACACTTGGAGGAATGCGAGCAATTGGAGGTTCGACCGACAAGGAGAATCGTGGCAATCCTAGTTTGTTCTGATGACACGTGGATGGGCACCACAATTGAAAGAAATAGGGCTGCTCTTTTCTATTTCTCTTGATTCTTTTTGCTTTAAATTCTCCTCCTCTTTTTCCTCGTCAATTGAACTAGTTAGGATCCTACGGCTAGCCTTCAAACACCTATAAACTACTTCCTTCGAGATTTTATCTTATAAAAAGCGATCAGAACACCAACGCGGTCTCTCTCTCTCTCTCTCTCTCTCTCATGAGGGCATGGCCTTCTGCCTAACTAAAAACACCTAACAGTCAAGACAATCCTTAGCTAATCCCTTTCTTTCTCGTTAAGTCTTCTTGATCTCCCACCTCCTATATAAAAGAGTTGGTGAAGAAGCAAGATCTCAAGGTAGATTTAGGGAGACAGAGAAACCAAGAGTATCGGTAATTAATGACTCAAGAAATATGGGTTGTTCCATTTTTTGGGCAGGGCCATCTCCTGCCAAGTATGGAACTCTGCAAACACGTCGCATCAAGAAACTTCCGAACCACCCTTGTCATTCCCTCCAACCTCTCCTCCAATATCCCCTCCTATCTTCACCAATATCCACTTCTTGAAATAGCTGAGTTACCCTCTTCTCCACCACCTTTACAGCAGCCAGGACCCGACCCGCCTTTCCCCCCTCATATGCACAACAACCAGATGGCACAAGGCCTTGAAAACCTCCTTTCAACCCGATCACAGAACCCGGACTCGGGACTACCCGCGTGTGCTATTGTTGATGTTATGATGGGCTGGACTCTTGAAGTCTTTGAAAAGTTTGAGGTTCCAACCGTTGGGTTTTTTACATCCGGTGCTTGCTCGGCAGCGTTGGAGTATGCCGCGTGGAAGGGCCACCTGGATGAATTGAAGCCCGGAGAGATCCGTTTACTCCCTGGATTACCAAAGGAAATGGCTCTCACAGATTCCGACCTTAAAAGTAGGCCGCATAGGCCTCCAGGTGGTAGAGGAGGTCCGCCGGGCCTGGGCGGACCAGCCGGTCCGATGGGTGGTTTTCCTAGACCACCAGGTGATATGGGCAACCCGGAAATGATGGGCCCACCAAAGCTCGGTGGACCAGGCGGTCCAATGGGTGGTTTTCCTAGACCACCAGGTGATATGGGCCCCCAGAAAATGATGGGTCCACCAAAGCTCGGTGGACCACCACCGTGGCTGGATGAAGTTAAGGGCTCCATCGCGTATATGATCAACACATGTGATGATCTTGAACGTCCATTCATTCAGTATCTATCTGATCAAGTTGAAAAACCAGTTTGGGGTATTGGCCCGTTATTACCCGAACTATATTGGAAATCGGCTGGTTCACTTCTTCATGACCATGAAATTCGAACCAACCGGCAATCCAATGTCACCGAGGAAGAAGTGATAGCATGGTTAGATTCAAAGCCACCTAGTTCAGTATTATATGTGTCCTTTGGTAGCGAAGTGGGTCCTGAAATGGAAGAGTATCCAAACTTGGCGGATGCGTTAGAAGCATCGAACCGACCATTCATTTGGGTAATCCAGCCTGGTTCGGGTGGGTCTGGTCCGCCGCCGCAATTCGTTGAGGGTCAACCTGGTGCGAAGGCCGGTGAAAGTTATTTTCCTTGTGATTTGGACAAAAAGGTTGGTGAAAGAGGTTTGATAATACATGGATGGGCACCACAATTGCTAATACTAAGCCATCCATCCACTGGTGGGTTCTTATCACATTGTGGATGGAACTCTACGGTGGAAGCTATTGGGCGTGGGATCCCAATTTTAGCATGGCCTATTAGAGGCGACCAAAACTACAATGCCAAACTTGTAGTGAAACATCTCAAGGTTGGATGCATGGTCTCTGATGATTTCTCACAGTTGATCAAGAAAGATGATATAATCAAGGGAATGGAGAGTCTATGGGGAGATGAAGATGTCAAGAACAGGGCAGCTTTGCTTAGTGCTAAATTTAAGCATGGGTTTCCAACGAGTTCAGTGAGTTCTTTGGACGCCTTCAGAGATTTCATTAACCAAAAAGCAGTTTGAGCTCCACCACGTGATTCGGCGTTGGAGCTTCTAATGTACTATAGCCGTCATGTTCTTAACAAAATCTAGTTTTGCATGGAAAGTTGTTCTCACTATAATTTTGCTTATCACCTCTTCATTTTTTCTTCCAGTTGACTTCCTTCCAGTTGATTCTCTCTTATTCCTTCATATCTTTACAAGCCTTGTAAAGATATGTATATGTATATGTATGGGTGTTTAGTTGCAAACAAATACATACTTAAGGGTTGAACCTGAGGAAGAAGATGATCTTACTTTACTGTTCAAGGCTATTTATATAGCATCAAACCACCATAAGTGTGTCAATACAAGGACAAAGTAGTCAATTTGCTTGCTACTTAAGTTCTGGACTCCTTCTGGACAAAGGCTCGGTAGTGATAACAGACCACTACAAAAGCTACCATAATTTCAAGCTATATTGGCTATGTACAGTTGATAAAAATCATTGGACTGAATCTTGGGTGATATATGTCTGAGAAGCTTGTCATATTTAATGCATGTATGTCTTGTCCTCTTGATTGGTGGTGAGTGGACCGAGTTTGATCATGAGTTGTATGTCTAGGTATGCAAGCAGCAGCATCCGAGGCTACATGTTTTACTCAATTATCTGGGCTCATAAAATATGTTTTCTGAGAATAAGGTTTCCTCAAATTCAAAAAAAAAAAAAAGGTTTAGGGACTATCTCATCTAATTCAGTGTTATTGGTACCGTAAAGCGAGTGGGCTCCAAGGCACCTCGAGCTCAAGTCGAGGATGGTTTGTCTTGGGGAGAATTGGAGCGTCAGGGCATCCTAGGCCTAAATTAAGGTATATAGCTGTACAAATTCAATTTGGGCTCCTTGCTTTTAAGTAAGCTTTGGGACACATAATGATTTAAGGTCTACATCTATACTAACTCTAAATATGCAAAAGCATTTTTGGGTTTGATCTAAAAGACAGAAAACCTTGAGCCCATCATCACTCGAATATAAAGTATAGCATAGTTTAAGAGCCTTACCAAGCTGCTTAATGATCTAGTTCAGAAGAAGAAAAAGGCTTTTTAACGGTAAAAGATAGGCCATCATAACATTTATGTTGATTTTGCGAGTAATATATGAAAGAATGTTGTTCAATTTTAACCGATATTTGTAGATTTAATCAATGCAGTCTTATTGGACAAACTTATATCAAATTGTAAGATGAAAACCAATTAAAAGAAAGATTTTGGAATAATAAAAAAAAATTAAAAAAACTTTCATGGAAATAGAAATTAGCTTTTTCAATAGAATAAAAGTTTCAGAATTTCAAGGAATAAAAAATTTCGCAGATTATCCGATCATTTATTTATTTTATAAGCTTAATGAAACAGATTTAAATTTTAAAAAATATAACCATTTGAAATCATTTATTAGATAAAAAAAAATCTAATATTTAAGAAATCAAAATTTTCCAAAAAATAAATAGAGATGTTCTGATGGCTAAGAATTTTTGAGATTTTCATGTCTTGCACTTCAAATTAATTTATTTCTCTCCTAAAATTTCCATTAAAATTTTAAAAAAATTATTTCTGAAAATCTTTCAATAAAATTAATAGCTCAGCATTTTCTAATTAATTAATATGTAAAAAGAATTTTACAATTGTAATCGCAATGTTATATTGAATATTCTTAAGACATTTTTAAAAATTGTAATTTTTTCTTAGATGAATAATTTTCCTTATTTATTTTCAAAAACTCTAAGTGGTAGAACTCTTACAATTTGATTAAAATGACTAAATCTCACAAATACAAGATGAAATTTGACCATATTGTTTCATTCAGGCTTTAGTTGCTGAATCTTACAGAGGGACTGCCGTGGTTTTTATCCAATGATATGGATTCCATCATTAACTTTCAGCTTCTTCACCTGAAAGTGCAATGCCGAAGGGTAAGAACCCAACTCAACTCGATGACGCATTGTCATGGACAAAACACGACCGCATGGCAAATAATGCTTCCTGACGTGTGCCATGATGATGTCAACTCAAATTAAATTTTTGTCTCACCTTCTTCCGATGGTAAGCGCGACATTGAAAGCTGGAACAGTTAGCAGACAACAGATTCCCTTCCGCCATCTTTTTTTTTTTTTCCATGCAAAATTCCATTTGAAAACACTTCCAGTAAAGGACACAACAAGTGAGACTCGTGCATGCATCTAAACAAATGGTTGGGTAAAATCAGTGGAGATCAATGGTTTCTGACAGTCATGACGTATCTGGATCCAGTTTGGGAACAATAGCAGATGAGAGCTCTATATGAGAAACACGAACAGCACCTATCAGCCTCTCCGGCAATTCTTCAGTAGTATTAGCCTGTGCAGAAGGGAATGTAAGAAAACGAACATACATGGGCAAAGCACTTCCTTTCATTTTATTTTCCCCAGCTAGAAACTCTTCAGAGCAAATTTCATAGCCAAATTGGGGGTGCAACTTGATTACTTGAGAACTGTATTATAATAACCAGGTAGAAGACTGATTTCTAGCAGATATCAAAACAGATCAGAATTTAATAATTAGGTTGAATGATTCATGGGCTCAAACAAATTTCCATTAACTTGAGCAGGTTTAGTTTAGATTTCTTATTTCTTTGACAGCTCTAATTAGGCAGTCAGTGCATGGCCTAGTCCACCGCTTTAGGCCAGTAGCCTGGTCACGAGCATGATAGTATTTTTACCCAGAACTTCAGTTGGTAGCTTTCCTGATCATATAATTATTTGAGATGGCTCCATGGAACAGAGCACACATACCTGTACAAGGAAAGCCATGTCAACCACCAATGTTGTAATTACACCAATTACAAGCCCCAAAACTCCATTAGCAACAGTAGAAGAGCCGATATCAACATCAACCTACAGAAACACAAACCATGTTGGACCATACAATTGGTGTTGGCAAAGCAACTCAAGAGTAATATCAGGTACTAAAGAAATTTGGATGGTATTTACTTCTAGGTACTTGGGACCACGGATATAGTTGCAATCAACTGCTTTTCCCAATAAGCACGGGGTGCTTCCAACACTCTGCCGGACAATCCATGAGCCCTGCATGTTTAATTACAGAAAGCAACTCAATCATTTTCATACTGGCTCAATCAAATCTTTAAAATGTTTAGTAGCAACTATGTTCCAGAAATTTCTCCAACATGGTTCCATGTCAATTCATAGAGAAAAAATAAGTCTGGATATACAAATCTGTTAGCATGTTAGGCAATCAAAGGGTAGTTCCTAAGGGCTCGCCAGCATTGCTGCCCACCAACGTGAATCATACATACTCATCTAGCTATAAAAATCACGGCTTCTGACGGTCCCACCATCCTGGCAAATGCACTTTCCAAAAATGAGGAACAGAAAGACAAGTACCTTGGGAACTGATGGAATAAGCTTAAGCCTACTGTTGCGGAATTCATCATCACCATCAACAAATCGTTGCAAGAGAGATCCAGGTACTAATTCCTTTGTCACAAAATAAAATACCATACTGTAGTGCGTTGAGCCGGGTACCTGCCAGAAGAAAAACAAGGTCATTCTTTTCCAGCCTCCAGATGCTACTATCGAAATTCACAACAAATTAAATAAACTTACTTGCAGATTAAAAACCACAGAGAAAAGCCCTTTCTCTGAAGCAACCTACAGAAGAATTTAAAGTCCACAAACATGTTACAACCTTAACAGAATCAAGAACCATATGCTTGCTAAATATTATACTGTCAACAAAAAACATAGTTGACCTATGT
This sequence comes from Populus nigra, assembly GCF_951802175.1. Taxonomy (NCBI): domain Eukaryota; kingdom Viridiplantae; phylum Streptophyta; class Magnoliopsida; order Malpighiales; family Salicaceae; genus Populus; species Populus nigra. The sequence goes on from NC_084859.1 coordinate 12,770,364, forward strand.
TGATTGACCTCTTAGGACCTCGGATAAATTGACAACTGAAAACAGCTTTGAACCAATGATAAACTAACTACAGCTTGATCAAGTTAAGATTTTATTTAACAAGGTTCATTGTCCGGCAAAATGTAGGCGAAACTTGATGCGAGGAGTAGTAGGTAGGTGTAGATAATCCAACCTTACAGGGAATAATATGTTTATCATGGTGAAAAATCACTGCAATTCCCTGAAATGGGATAAATTTTAATATTTTGCAGCACAGATTGGAGCTGTGCATGGTAAAAGCACACAAGGCTCCTGATATGACAACCATAGAGAAAAAGAAAAAAAGACTATTTGACCAAAGTCAATTTGGAAGTCTGCGATGAACAGCACAGAACAAGGGAGGGGTTAGCTGGAGAGGTACTTACTTGTGCCGCACATCCTTGACGCCTAGCAACGTGGTCCATTCTTTTTGTATCTTTGAACCAATCAACAGCAACAAGATCCAACAAATGTTTTCCTGCAGGAACCTTCATATGCAACTCGCATAGAATTTAACAAAAGTGAGCCTAACAAATTCATAAGATGATGACTTTATAACTCCAGTGCATATATGTTAAGGGAAATATGACGAGAATATGAAAGAACCTTTGATTTGTCAAAACAAAAATGCTTGCTACGGACTCTGAAGTTGTTTCCATCAGATATTCGCCAGCAGTCACGGGTATTATCACGGTCATCACGACGTAGATTACCCGAAAAACAGGATAAATCGATTTGATCAACTGGTTCTTCTTCTGAAGCTGTTAAAAAATTTGTCATTAAATATCCAAATAGAGCCCCAAAAGATTGAACTTGTTGAAATGAAAAAAACAAAGTAATATTGCAGGCTTGCAGTTGTCATCCACCTGTTCTCTTCGCATCATTCTCATGCTTGGTTTGGCAAGCCTGAAAATTGAGACAAAAACGTGTTTACAAGACAACGCAAAATACATTTAGGGAACAGGCATAAAACGTACCTCTTGTTCTTCTTCAGCTATTTGATCGGGGTATCCATCCCTCCTTACAGAGTTTTGGCCAGCAGCATTTATCAGATTGAAAGAAGGTGGAGTCGGATGAACAGAAGATTCTTGCAGCATTACATTTTTCTTTGACAAAGCAGGGGCTGAAGCCATATTGGCCATCGCTGGGATTCTTGGAGGGGCACCTCTCTCATCTGTCTGGGAAAACCATTCACGCAGTCCTGCCAGAAAAAGCAACAAGAGATTATAAACCAGAAAAGATAGCAACGAAAAGACTGAAAAAATGCTTGCATATTTCACCAACATAAACTAAAAAAATCAAACTAAAAGCAAAAATGAAACTATTACAAGTTCTTGCTCACTTTCTTGTCTGATAATTTCAAAATTGTACTTTTTCCATCAACACTACTTAAACAACATCAATGACAAAATATCCAATGCAAAATTGGTGGACCCCACAAAAAATCAAATCAACAAATGAAACAATAATCAACGAAAGAAAACGAAAAGCTGAATGGACTAACTACAGTTGCTTGGACACTGATATGCTGTGGGTACAGAGAAAAAAGATTTTCAAGTCATTCCTCCAATCCCGATGTGGTTGAAGGGGGAAAAAAAGGAAATGCTGAATAAACTCCTACAGCAACTTGGGTGCTGAAAGGATGTGGGTATAGAAAAATTAGAATTTCAAGCCATTCCTCCAACCCCAATGATGGAGAATAAATGAAGGTTTTGCAATATAATTATCATACAAAAATTAGAGATTATGTTTTATTTTATATTCTATCTTAATAAGAAAATCTACTTATTTTAGGCTTTTATAACCTTTAATTGTATTTAGAAACTTTATTACGTTTATTATTTTATTTAGGGTTTCATTAGGGTTTGGTGCCTACATATGGACTCCTGTTAACATGTTTATCAGTGGCTGAGTTATCGCAGAGATTTGAAACTTCTGCTTTCCTAAGGTTGATTTTCTCTCTCTCTCTCTCCATCTCTTCCCCTGCCTTACACTACTGCTCTGCCCCTTTCTTCCCTCTTCTCTATCCTATATCCTCTCTACTATTCTGTTTTTCCCTTATCTTTTCTGTTCCATGCCACCCAATATCAGCTTCTAAACTAAGGAAGAACCGTAAAGTATGTACCCGCGGAAACATACGGTGTTTCAAAATTTTAGCAAATAAGAGTGACATCAAATCCTTACAACAGCAGAAGATATAAGTGAGAAATTGTAGAAAAAGTAACTCACCAGCAACACTATTTAACATCTGAAGAAGACAATGTTGCTGAAATGATGAAACATAACCCACACCCCATCCTTTCAGATCAATCTGCATAAGATGCTGCACCTGCGTTCTGAGTTTCCCATTACGAGGTTTTAAAGGAGAAATATTGAAACCTCCACCTGCAAAAACAGGATATAGCCAAAAACTAAATATCTAAGTTCTGGTTTTAGATTTTTAATCATAAACCTAAGGCACTGTATGAAACTCACTCTCGATATGGGCCCGCACATAGCCTGGTCGTGGACCACAGTTCTCGTGCTCTCTGGAACGAAATAGCACAACTGCAAAATAACAAGGAATTTATAAAGCTTGGGACGAGTTAGAAGATCAAATAAAGTGTGGACAAGCCAAACTATTTACCATAGCTGCCATCATCATTTCGCCGCCAATATCGCACATAGCAAAGGTCACGCGGCCACACAAATCTGCAACCCATTCATTTCTAAGTCATAAAGAACAACAGAAGTGCCCCATTTCCACAAGCAAGAGGACTACCACCTTGAATTTGGACAGACTGTAGTTTTCTTAAAAATATTGTTTGGTATGCATAGATAAAAAGAAATCCTGATCATCTCTGGGCATGCTAACGTGAAGATAAACTATTTCAGGACCTCCATATTTAAATTATATGATTTTTATTTTGAGCAAGTAAATAGTGAAAAACCGATTAAGCCACAAGTCAGACATGATTATATTGCTATGCTGTTATACTGCATACCCACACTTTTTAAAAATAGTGTTTGGTATGCATAGATAAAAAGGAATCCTGCTCATCTTTGGGCATGTTAACGTCAAGAGAAACTATTTCAGGCCCTCCATATTTTAATTATATGACTTTTATTTGGAGCATGTAAATTGTGAAAAACCGATTAAGCCACAATCAGAGATCATTATATTGCTATGCTGTTATACTGCATACCCACATAATCAGACAGGATTATATTGCTATGCTGTTATACTGCATACCCACACTTTTTAAGATGACTTGAGTATATATTTTGTAAAATTCAAGGAAAACTTGCATCCTTGGCTAACATAATTACAAACTTAACACATGTGCTTCTTTGCAATTAGCTTAAAGTTCTTACTCGGTTTTAAGAACTTATAATCTGTAAGTCAACATTTATTCACGTTTATGGTTAAACTTGACACAAAGCAGATGGTACTACATAAATACATATTTTATCAGCATATTCCCAATGTATCATTATCCTAACTTTTTTAAGAACAGCATGTATCCAGTATTTATATCACGCTTCCTTGTCTAAAAATAAACCAAACTTGGGTAAACCTGTAAGGCTGTTAAACAATTCATTACAGAGCAAAACTGGAGGGACAAAAAAAAAGCAGAATAAAGTACATTCAAGTTTGATAAGACTATTAAATATTTCACACCCTAGACATGACTAATAAAACTCCAGTGCAAAATACTTCCATATGATCATAATATATGCAAGAGTGTGATTTATTTAGGGGAGAATATTACGTTGGAAACCAGTCCAGCTGAAGTATATGATGGAGTATTGCTGTATGTCCATCTACCTCTTCAACTACGCTACCATACTGGAAACTGCAATCCCACCTGCACAAGGCATGAAAAAAATGATGTCATGAATTGAGTAAGCAGACAACATGGGCAAAACATGGGCAAAACATGAGAACAAAAGTGAAAACCAAAAAACAACTCCATTCAAGCAATTGCACTAGTGCTTCATGAATAAGTCTACATACCATGTATTAAGAGTTTAAGATGCAAGTGACGTACATGTTTAGAAGCAGGATTTATTAACACATGCTAATTACAGTGTCTTATCAGTCTAGTGCGGACACACATGCACACACTTCTTTTACTCCAAAGAAAGATGCTAACATGTCTTGATTTTAAATAAATCATACTGCGGACTTTTGTTATAATGAAAATTAGAATTCAAACTCAGAGCATTAGAGAAGTCTGCTATACAATTCAGTTAAAACAAGCCACGGTAATCATGTGTGTGATCTCAAATGACCAACAACACTAGTGAGCATCATAGACCTAGTCACAGTGAGATTTAACTACTAGCCCACTCCCAACCACCCTCCACACCAAAACAAGGCTCAGATCATAAAAGGATAAAATTATGTTCTATCAATAATGGGTAATACATATTGTGCACAGAAAAAAAAAATGGGGGGAATACAATGGAGAAAGAATTGCTGATAATACGTTCTCAGCCATTCAGAAAAGTACATAAGACACTCAAAAGTTTAATGTAAAAAATATTTTTGATATCGCATGTCTTGATTAAAGGTTTTCAAAGTTGTTCGAGCATCAACTTCTGCATGCACGCTTAGGTCTCAGATAGTTTAACATAATTAAAGTTCAAAAAACATCTCGAAACCAAACAGCTTCTTGATCCAAGCCTGAAATGCTCATGCACCCAAAAGCACAGGAGTGTGTGTGGATAGAGAGTACAATTTTTGTTCTATAAACAATGCTTCTAGAGCCATGCTATTAAATTTGGATGAAAGAGGAAAACACCAACTCAAAACGTGTAGCATCCATGCTCATTATAAGTTCAAATATTTCTTCGCAGCTAGCCTCAACAACACCTACAGCCTTCATCGCTCGACTGCAGCTCCTTGGCTGCATCATGAAAACAAGAAGTGGTGTCAAACTATAAAACAGCCTACCACATAGCAAAATGATGTCATTCACTAAATGCAAAAGACGAAATAGTTCCTTACAAGGTAGTCAACTTCAACCAGCTCTTCAAAAATGCGGAGTCCTGTCATATACAGGCAAACATTGGCGGTAACCAAAACTGCTATGCTTCCTTGAATATCATTACTGTAATGAAATGCTAAATAATACTAAAGGCTAAGAAAAACAAATCACCATTTTGGCACTGTAAAAGGCGCCAATGCTTTCTTGAGAATACTTGGTTGTTGGGATTCTGGTTTGTCAATTCCGAGTCGAATTCCTGGGTCCAGTCAAATACTGAAGCAGGAGGACCTGCCAATAAAAAAATAAGACTTGCTCGAAGATTGCATCAAATTAACTTGGAGCCGATAAAAAAAAGGAAAGCATGAGAACCGTTTCCCATGGTTGTTCTCCGCAACAAATTTGGATGATTTTCATTTTCATCTTCATCTTCCTGTGCACTGAGCCTGCAATCAATCATTTTTTTATCCAAGATTTCCGCATCAGTTAGAATAATTGGTAAAACTGGCTCCAACAGCAGTTCAAATGATTAATAAAACTAGCATCAACAATTGGGATCAGTATAGCAGTGCAAAATGCTAGCTTAAAGTATAATAAAAACTATAAAATATCAGGCAAGATGAAATAAAAATTATATTTAAACATAGCAAAAATACAGAATAGGTTTTCCATTATCTACTGTCATACAATAGCAAGCAAACACAAAGTTCTATGACAGGAGAAACTGTATTACAGATAACACAAGCTGAGAAATTATGTTGAACAGGCACTCACTGACTTTCACAATCCGATGAAGAAGCAGTCCTCCCATTTTCCATTCCAGATTTGTATTCGAATGAGACATATTTGTTACCATTGGGAACTTGGGACTCCTGATGCTGCACATATATTAGCAAGCAATCATTCTTATATAAATCATTTGATCCAGTTGCCTAACAGGTATATGAATGCATGAAACTGAAAAATGTTAAATAAAGAATCAACTGAACATTGCGTTGATCGCCCAGATTACTTTACACTAGAATGTATAATCTAAGGAGTCGTCACAGAAGCGACAACTTCAAAAGGAAAATGTACAATGGTTAAATATTATCAATGCCTTTAATAAATCCAAATGAGAAATGGGAGTTGGATAGCGATGATCACAATTCACAGCTAATGAAGCATACTGACCTGATCGATTACAAATTCAATTTTTTCCTTCCAGATAAATACTTCTTGGATGTTAAATGCTGCCATCTGAAACAAGAAAACAGCGCACGAAGGTTGTATTTTTGCACTTAAAGTTATGATGCCACAACAAATGAACAACTAATGAAGGTTAATCATGTTGTAATCATGGAAATATGTCATTTCTGCATATTTTTATGGCAGATAACAAGAAGAGGCGCTGTTATAATAACTAGAATAAATGAGGGTCAATATTCAGGATTGAAAAGGCAGGGTGGTCTCATGATTTTTTTTCCAGTTTCCAAGCTCCGATGATCTTAGGTGATCATCAATTTACCAAGAGAATTAGCTCTCAATAGAAAGCTGCCAAAATCTTAAACCAAAATTTAAACTAATCTATCAGTGGCAGAGTAAAGAGCAAGCACCACCCAGGAGTCCAAAGGTAAAACTTTAGTACAAAGGCAAATGAAAAGGTAATGCTATAGAGCAGATAGTAACTTCTTATAATTTGATTTATAAAACAGCAACACAAAAAATAACTGGACTACTGGGAAGAAAAAAGGATAGCATCTTAATTCACAAATTTAGAAACTAAGACTAAGAGCAAAAACTGCTTACTGTGATCCGATTATACTTGTCTTTCTTGTTATATACAGATAAAACATAAAGAGTCTGCAGGAAAAAGAAAAGGAAAACATTATAATCAACTCGAAATTCCACAAGATTACATTGTAGCAATCCCTCATCAGAAAAATAACATTACATTGAGTAAGCTATCAACAAAAAGCAACCAGTTTGATAGCAGAAAAAAAGTCACCAGACAGACAGAGAGCAGCAGAAAACTATTAATTTAAACAATCGCCAACTTCCGAAAATGCAGTTTCCTTACAATCCATGAATCACAATGTTTGCTTAACTTTCAGTTTCACAACGAGCACAGACATATTAACAGGAATAAAGATAGGGTTAGCCTATAACCTATTAGCTAATGACTCCTAATCCGAATTATCCGATTCACTGACAACGCATCATCACCGAGTCCCAAGCAACATAGAGAAAGCCCAACTTACATGTCCATGGTGAACCTTCAGGCCTCGATCTTCTACCCGACAATTCCCATCAATCAACAAGGTTTTGATTGGCACCTAAAAAAATTTAACATTCACACCACTTTTATTATTACTCACGTCAGTTCCTTTTTTTTCAAAAACATTAAAAATTTCAGATAATAAAGAAGAAGAAGAAGAAGAAGTAATTACCCGATTATCCTGTGGTTTTTTCTTGTAATAAGCAAGAAGCCTGGGCTCCAAAACGAAATACCTCCTATGAATAAACGATCTCCCGATCTTCCTCCTTCCATACCTCACCATCCACCCTTCGTATATCACTTTCGACATTTTTTACCCTCTCCAAACCACCTTATTTACACCCTGATACCAATCCAGCTCTCTAAGAACAACAAAAAAATTCAAAATTCAATCTCGCGGAATTGGAAGCTCGGATTCTGAAAAATCTTCGCTTCCTGTTCTGCGATATCGTAAACACCGTTACGAAAAAAATGAAAAGAAAAATAAAAACTGACTGACTTGATCTCTCATCTCTAGAATTGAAAACCGTGTACAACGGAATCAAGGATTTGAATTCTCATTTTCAAATTTCCACGTTTTCGATGATTCCAAACACGAATATTTTGACTTTAAGCGAACGAACACACCAAAAGAAGAATAGGGAAAAAAGAAAGTGTACAGAGAGGAAAGGGCAAAAAGAAGGATTGCTTTGCAGTTTTAAAGGTGTGAGTTGAATCTTAAAAGGAAGAAAAAAATCAATAGGGGCGGAGTCAGGTATTTATATTTTAAGAGAGATAGAGACTGAAAAAGAAAAAATATATATAATTATATTCTAGAACGAGAGCGAGAGGAATTTTAAGGAGGTCGTGACATTTGCCGGGATCAGGGACGAAGGTGGAAAACGCCGGCGTTTTTGCAGGTTGATTCTGAAGGAAGAGATCAAGTAACAGCGGGATTTGGGAGAGATTTTGACTGAGTTTTTTTCTCGCGTTACCACAGTCGTAAAAAATATTTTACAAAATAAAATGGTTGGAAAATTATTTCTCATGCAGTCGTGCAGGTGGTCATGCGTAACTTATATGCGCTCTTAAATCAAGTTATTTGATTGGCCATTGGATTGACATGCACGAGGATTTTTCAATTTTAATATTTCAAATGAATTCTAATTCTTATAATATCCATAGCATGTTGAATCTTGTATCATGATGATTTTTATATATATTACTGTTTAACTATAGTAATTAAATTAGACTTGATTTAAAAGGTTTATCCAGCAATATCTAACTTGATAGTTAACCCTGATTTTTTACTACTCAAAGCTCAATTAATGAATATCACATGAGCATACTCGCTAGCATTCTCAAACTTAAAAATAAGAAGCCTCGTGGTTTGGTTTATTGGCTCGCCTAGCTTATCTTTCTCTATCATATTATTAGCATGACGATCATCTTTCTTATCACTTAATTTAGATTCATCATAACAGTATGAAACGGTTATCACACTCAACTGAGCTTCAATATGCATAATTTCTTGAGTCAATGTTAGGTTCATATATATCTTATATGAATTAGTTGTATGCGATGCTTGTGTAATTCTTTGAATGTAACTTCGAATCTGAGTGAACTCTAAACTCAAAAAGTTTTCTCGTTTAGGTTTCCTACTCAAGCAAAACTCTAAAACTTGTAACTCATTTGCAATAGGCAACCCAATCTTTGCATTAAAACTCACATCACTAGCAATGGGCACACAAACATAACGATTTGGACGGACCCCATTTTGTATCATCTAGGTAATGTCAACTTCAATTTCATACAAACTCCACTTAATGCCTCCACATATTAATTTTTTTAGTTCGATGAATGAATTGTCTAATATCAAACTAAAGAACTCATTACAGTCTTCATTGTAAATGATATTATTATCAGTATCAATGATGGTATCATCATAATAACATAATAATCCCACATTAGTGATGGCATTGCTAGTTGTTGTTGTGAGTGGAGAGATAGTGATCTGATCCAACCCACACGAAAGGATCTATTAGTAGTTATAGCAGGCCTAGTCACTAGGGCTTCTATAAAACACGTGGGTCAAGGTGGGCTACAAAAGATTAACAACCCAAGAAGAACAAGTCTTAATAAATTTGATTCATATTCAATATGGGCTCGAGGACCTTGGGTTTCGGCCAAGGGAGTAATTTGGCATCATTGAATTTATTTTGTCAAGTATTTTGTGTTTCATAATCCAACAAGAAAATCATGTATTATCTGAGTAAATAAAGTATAGTCTATTAAGGATATTTGATTGGAATGAAAATCATATTCTACCTTGGACACTAAAGGTGGCGGCAAAATAAGATTTTAGGATAAAAAAGTTTTCTAGTGTATTCTTCAAGGAGTAGTGGCGACACTACAGAATAAAATTTTAGAATATTTATTTTATTATTTTCATTTTATTTAGTTAGTTTTGGTTATTTTAGGCCTAGTTTTAAGTTGAGTTAAGTGGGCACATTAAGTTATCTTAGGGGTTTATTTCAAATGGTATAAATATTTTTTTGCAATACTTAATTTTCATATTGGAATACTCAATTATCAATTTTAAACATGAATTAGAAGGATCTTAGATTCATTAATTCAATTAAATTTTGTTAGGGTTTGCATAAGATAAAAAAAAAACCAATAATAAAGAGAGAGGCAGAGTTTTCATGATGGATAAAAAGATTGAAAGAGTGAGAGGCAAGGCGACATTAGGGAGGAGAAGGAAGAGGAGGATAAAAAATAAAAGGAAAACGAGTTATGTAATTTTAATTTGAATAGTCATGCATGCACTATATGCACGTATCGATTAATCATACAAGTATGACTTGCGCGACTACTTGAGTTGTCCTACCTTGGAAAATATGTTCCTAATTGTGCTAGTTTGGAAAATATGTTTTTTTCATTGGGCTAATATAGGAAAAAACTTGATTTTTATTGATGGATTTGAGAGGTCTCACGTGAGTTAAGAGAACAAGAGTTCACGCGTGGGAGATTGTGATTAATGGTCAGTTTTGTAACGTTATCTTAGCTAGCGTCATCATGGTTTTTAGATTTTTTTGGAAAACAAGAATTATTTTTAAATTAGCACTATTTGAAAAAAAAATAGCAAAGTAACACATGTAGAAAAAGTTTTGGTAAAATAACACGATTTGATAAATATCACGTTTGGGAGTAATGAAATTTTAAAAAAAATTGTTAAAATGAATTAGCACAAATTCCAATGAGAAAATAAGAAATAGAGAAAAGGGGGAAAAAATGAGACCTCAAAGATGTATTAAAGCTCTGATGATGATAATTATGGTATTATAAAAAAGATCTCGATAATGAATCCAACAACATTAAAAAAGGTCATCAACGATTACTAGAGTGGGTCATACATGATGTTCGAAGGCGAACAAGTCATCCACTGTATTTAGACGAAACTTGTGGCTTACTCCAATCATTATTGGTGGGTTTTTTTAACGTCATTGGATTCATCATATTAAAATTTTTCTAGCGATACTAGGAGTGTCATCATTGAAATTTTGGTGTGCTTCCAAGATCTCATTTATTTTTTTCTTTTTCTTTTCTCTGTCTTTTCTCCTTCTTGAAATTTTTGTCAATCCATTTTGATCATTCCTTTTAAATATTGTAATCCTCCATTGCAATTTTTTAAAATATTTTATCCACAATCATAACATTTACTAAACTATGTTATTTCGTCAAACTTTTTCTACCTATTCTACTTTGCTAATTTATTTTCCATACTATGCTAGAAAGGAAATCTAATAGAAAATGGTGACATTGTGAGTTTTTCAATGACTTCTTATTTTATGGGTCAATTTTAAGAAAATGATTACTAGATTACCTTGTTGTAAAAAAATTATGGTGATTAGGAATAAAAACTCATACTTATGTACAATAAAAAATTAGATATAAAAAGAAGGTAGAAACAAGAAAGATAAAATAGATCAACCTAGATAAAAATATTTTTATATATCCATACTTACTCTTTAAACATCATAAAATTTTATTTTTATTGTATACTAAAAATATGAGGAGATAGTGAGTAGAAAATATAAATTCCCTTCCCATTTTACCCTGTCATTGCTTTGTTATGGCTAGATTTTTTGTTTTTCAACAATCATAGTATAGCTTCGAGGCATCAATAATTTATTTAGGCATTCATAATAAATTAATAATAAAATTAATCATGTTTAAATTAAAATTAAAAAAATATTTACTTATTGAAACACTTTAAAATAATGAGTTTTTTTGTTATTGTTAATGATAAATTCTTTATCCTTAAATCTATATTACTTCTTAATTGTGCAACTAAAATGTTTGCAATATGTCTGGTACACCTAAGCTTTTAATATTGGTTGGGCTTGTGGACCTGGTCTCTTTCTCTTCTTTTTTTTCCATTGATCTTTCTTGTTCTATTAATAATTTTTTTTCTTAATTTTTAAAATGTGCAGTATTATTTTTTTAAAATGTTGATTTATATTTTTAAATATTGTTTAATTTAATAATTTTTGAAAGAGAATATTATAATTTATATACAATTTGATTTCTTCTTATATTTTACATAAACAAGTTGTATTTTAATGGCACACTTATAAAAGCAAAAATCCTTGGATGAAAAATAACCTCTAATATAAAAAGGATGAAAATGTGTAAAATAAAATATGCAAATGGTGTGAAACATCTGTATTTGCTTTTACTTTTAGTTTTCCACTTTATTATTTAATTTATACTAATATATTTTATTTAATATAAATAATATTTAAAGAAAACATAAAAAAAATCCAGGATAGCCAAACACAAGTAAATGGTATAAACATTTTATTCGCTTATGTTAAAAATTAATTTAAAAGTTTATTCCCCGTGTAACGAGCGGCTATAAGACCAGCACAAAAGTCAAAACGGGACGCAACACTGCAGTGTGAACAGGCCGAGGCAAGTTGTTTTCGTATTTTTTTCTCGATTATTTAATTTATTTTCTTGAATTCAAAGTCTAGATTGCCAACGAGAATAGCAAGGGGACGCGAGCCAATCTCCTTTTTTGAAATTGGACTTTTATTCGATGGCGCTTTCCATCGATGCGTGAAGTCGACCAGCGGGACGAGAATATGATTGTTGACGCGTTTCCCGAGAAGAGACAAAGTTGTCTTCTCACGAGAAAGGACAAAATCTTTCTTTATAAAAATCGCTGGTGCGCCCCTTGAGGCCTCCCCGCTCTTTATTGCTGGGTTCAGTAGAAATGGGCTAGACCAGTAGGTAGGGAATTGCAACGCCTTGAATGTAGGGTCCACGATTAGGGACTAGTCAGAACCTGATCCAAAGTTGACAAGTCCATAGAACATAGCAGAAAGGGGCACATCAAGCCCATATTGATGCGCGTTGGGTACCCACTGGACAGCTGCATTTCTTGGCCGCCGAAGTATTACCTTGTTGATTCTTCTATGCATTTGATAGGGAGTTTATTTGAGATTGTACTAATAGTTATGGTTTAAAATATGTTTTATTTAAAATAATATTTTTTTTATTTTTAAAAATTATTTTTAATATTAACACATCAAAACAATCTAAAAAAATAAAAAATAATAATTTCTAGAAAAAAACAAAAAATTAAAATTTAAGGGAACGTGGTTCTAAAAATACTAGACTGGAACGTGCACCACCTCCAATTTTTTTAATTTTTAAAAAAATTATTTAAGAAATGATAATATTTTTAAAGAAATAAAAAAATTCAGTACCCGGTTCATTAATTTGAATATATCCAATAAAATTGATTGATTTAATAATCTGATTTAAATCGATATCATTCTTGTAAGAAGAAAAAAAAAGATCGCTTGAGACCTTTCACCACTCTATCATAGACATCGCTCACAATAGAAAGAGTTTGTTGAGATGATTCCAACTTTATTGCAAAAGGATGCACGACAATAACAAAAAAAATCACATAGGTCGCTAAAGCAATGCCCTGAAAAATCACACTGAACAAAACACAATGAAATGAGTTTCTGTTTATATTAAATCAATCAATTCTATTTAATTAAAAAATAAAATTTATTCTAAAAAAATAAAATTAACAAATAATAAAAAATAAAAAGACATCAGATAGTCTAGCAAAAAAAAACAAAGGATAAAAAAGGGACATGGAAAGCAGATAACAAAGTTTAATCTCTAATAAAGTAAATAAAAAATGATAATTTTTTTTTAAAATAATAATAAAAAGAATAAGGATAAACTAAAAAAATATCTCAGATGACATAAATAACAATTAAAAGAATAAGATCAAATATGACAGATGAAAAAAAAATCAAATGAGGATGAAATAAAAATAAATTTTGATTTTTATAAACTATTTAAGATAAAAAAAAATATCAACAAAAAGATTAGGGATTAAATAAAAAAAAAAGAGAAGTTGAGGGTTGTTTTGAAATATTCCAAGGTAGAGCATAAAAATCAAGGGAGCAAGAGAAAAGAAAGAAGAAGAAAAATGATGATCGAAGCCAAATCAAAGGGTTATTTTGTACATGCGTCACCGTTATACAAAGGAGATACTGAAATGATTTTAAAGACATCTTAGAACAGCGTTTCTGGTTATCAAGATTAGCTGCATGTATTGTCGGAAAACAACATAGCAATTGACATGTTAACGCGTGCACAACACATATCATAAAAAAAAAAAAAAACCGAGGGCCTAGCTGCTGTGGTTAACCGTGTGACTTGTTCCGCCCCTGTCCCGGGTTCGACCCTCTATGTGCACGCCTGTCACCCCCGCGGTGCCTAACCTGCCTCTGGGCTTGCAGGATGTCCAGTGGGCCGTGGGGAATAGTCGTGGTGCGCGCAAGCTAGCCCGGACACCCCACGTAAATAAAAAAAAAAAAAAACCTTTAATATATTAAAAGACAAAACTATCTCTTATTTTACCAAATAACAACGGGAGAACTAATAGGGCAATGACAGAAATTCCATCATCCCCTCCCAAGAGCAAGAAGATATTTTTACTATGCAAGTAAAAAGGATAAGTTCAAAACAATTGTTTGACTGTCAAAGTTTTTTTGTTTTTTTGTTTGCATGTGCAAATAGATTTTTTTAATGTGTTTAGCATAGTAAATTCATCACCCTTTTCATTTTTTTAATATATATATATATATATATATATATATATATATATATATATATATATATATATATATATATCAAAAATTTTAAAATTACCTAAAATTTATATGACCGTGAATCTTTTAATAATTTAATGTTTTCTTTTCATGTCAACTTTCTCTTTTTGACGGTGTTTTGTTCCGTTAAAAAACTTTAACATCACATGTGATGATTTTTTTTATCAAGTATCTAAAAAAATGATGTTTTGGTATTTAATGTGTGTTTTTAATTATGATATATTATGTTTTTTAAAATATTTTTTTACTTGGATATATATACACACACATCAACACATCAAAATAAAAAAAAATTATTTAATATTTTTTTAATTAAAAATATTTTAAAAACAAGAAATAAGAACTCTATCAAACGCCCCCTCGTTAGTTTAGTGTGATGAAAGGTGCGACAATGGCTTTTCTCATTCGTTTGCTAATTGCTATAGGGAGAATGCACCGCTTTCCTGATTATTTTTTTATATAGATTTTTCTTGATTTTTTAATATCCAAATATTTTTTTTTTATCTCGAATTATCCGGGTCAGTTTACACGCACCACAACTAATTATCAGGTTTACTGAACATTCTGCAAACCCAGTAAATATGTAAAGCAACATAAAAATGACAGATATGCACACTAAAACTTGAACCTTGATGCATAAAAGAAGAATAAATCCCCTTTATCACTGGTCCGCAACCTCAAATGCATTTAAATCCAATTTCTTGATATATGGGTATATTGTCCTCCGTTCTCCCAATTATGCAAGAGCCATAGCAATAAAATTTACTTTGTGAAAAAGATATGCCTGCCACTGATTTATATTTTCTCACCAACGTGTCAAACTTTGCTATCACTATATATATATATAAACTCTTATGAAATCACAATAGCTATTTGATCCGCGTTACATCACGAATCATATATATTAAAAAAAAAAAACATAAAAGGTTATTTAATATGTTTTTTTACATAAAAACTCTAAATATAAATAAAAAATATAAATATAAATATTTAATTAAATAAATCAATAACTATTTATGTAAATAAAAAAACATTAACAATAATTAAAAGTGAAACTGTAAATACCTTGCAGCTTTACCCAGTTGTTTACTAAATTTGAATGAAATAAAAAAAATATATTATATAAGACTGTGCATATTAGAAATATTATTTTTTAAAAAATATTTTTTATTTTTTTAAAAAAATTTAATCTATATAAAACATAAAAAAATATTTATAAATGAATTAAAATAATATCCTCAAAAATTAAATAAATACAAAAATATTTTTTTAAAAAAATATTAACAAAGGCTAAATAAGAAAAATAAGAAATCATAAAGGAGAGATACTAATTGAAACATAGATTAAAAAAATTATTAAAAAAATGTATCAATTAAAATAAAAACCAAAAATAAAATAAAATAAATAAGAAAAATACAGTGATGGTCTAAGTGTTGCAAGTGCATTTAAAATAAATAAGAAAAAAACTACTTGGATTATAAATTTGACCGAGTTTAATAAGTTGGTTATATTTTAACTAAACAATAAAAAATAGATAACGATAATAAACAAATAAAACTTTTATATAAAAAAGGATCACAATAACTTGAGAAGAAAAAAAATTTAGAAATACAAATTTGAATTAAAAAAATGATAAAAAACAAATCGAGTCAACTTGAGTTAGTGTTATAGACATATAACTCGAGTAAAAAGGAGTGAGTTAACCTGGATTAACTTATACAACTCATGGTCTAGATAATAAAATTACGACAACTCGATAGAAAATAAATTGAAGAAAACCACAAAGCCAGTCTTTTTTTATTAGTAGTGATAATAATATCAAACAATGAAATAAAAAAATGAGCCAAAAAAGAAGTCGACCCACATTAACAATTCAAATCAATGACCAGGTTATTAGACCAAAAGCACCATGTCATAGAGTTCGGTCTCTAACAAATCAAATGCTAAATGGTGAAATCAAGGAAAAAAATCAATCACTCAAGAAGATTTAAAATAAAAAAAATTAATTAAAAGAACGAGGGTGAAAATTGAAATGAAAAATAAATTAAAGTGCAATATAAAAAATTTGATTGGAGAATTGAATTTAAGAGAAGAATAAATTTATCAAACAAGAAAAAAAATAACGAGGATCAAACTGGAAAAAAAATATCATAAATTTTAATTAAATGATGGAATTGAAGACCAATAAAAATTTAATAAAAATACCAATTAAAAAATAGAAATAAAAAGAATAGAGACCAAATTTAAAAAAATAATACATAATAATTTTTAATTGAATGACTAAATTGAAAACTAACAAAACTTTTATAAAAAAACTAGCACAAAAGAATAAGGACTTAAATTAAAATACAAAAAAATAAAGAGAACAAACATGAACTTTTGGGGGGAGGAGAGAGAGAAAAAAAGGATCATAAAAAATCAATTGTTTATCTACCTCTATCACATGCTGCACCATGAGAAAAATGACATGATATTGCTTCCAACAACACGATGGAAGGGCATGTTTGATCACTGAGAGACGTCACATGCATTGACATATAGCATTTTTTTGAACCAAAATAAATTATTATTAAAGTGAAAGGATGAAAATGCCTATGGACAAATGTTTTTTTTTTATTTGAAGGGAAAAACTGTCTTCTAACTATATTCTAAATAATTAAAAGATAAAAATACCCTTGATCAATAATTTTTTTAACAGAGGGGTAAATCAATCATTTTGCTATTTTAAAATAGTGAGAAGACACATTTATCATTTGTTAATCCTTTAATGACCGATGAGTCTTTGAAAAATACCTAATTACTCTAAAAAGTATTTTTTTTACTGTAGCGATGGATAATTTTTTTTCGTTTGTATATACATGCATAATGATCTCTCTACATGTTTTAGAAGGTACCTGAGAGTGTAGTAGTGGTTGTGTTTTCAAAATGATTTTTGCTTAAGAATACATTAAAATGATATTTTTTTATTTTTTTATATCAACATATCAAAATAATTTAAAAATATAATGAAATTAATTAATTTCAAGTAAAAAATTAATTTATCTCAGAAACACTATTTAAAACACAAATACAAACATCCACCTAAATCGTTGCCAATCACATTTCAATGAGACCATTACATGTGCTTGCTAATAAAGGTACATCTATTACCTCATTTTAAAAGTAACATGTTTTTTTTTTGGCTGTCGTTTAAATGTACTCCATGCCAAGCACCGTGCGATATAGACCGGGGAGTGAGGAGGACATGTCTTCCATGCAGACCACCAGACTAGCACTAGCAATAGCGTCGAGCCGCCGAGGACGGGAGGACGGCCAGAGGCATTATACACCATGGATAAATTTAAAATAATATAGATAATGACAACCATATTATTCGATATATATATATAGTTATGCTATGCTTTTTGGCTTCTATACATCTTATAAGGATCCATTCATTATTCCCATCTTCTTTTTCTGTTGCCTTTCCCAATCTCCTTTTCAGATCCCGCCACCATCTCCACCATCATCATCTTTCAGTTTCTAAAAGGTCTCTCTCTCTCTAAACAACAACAATATCTAATTATGGAGTAGGGGGCTCAAGCAAGCAGTGACTTTTTTGGATCCTAATTATGCTCTCCACCCGAAGCCTTTTGTTCTTCAAATCAGTCATAGCATCATGTAAGTACGTTGATATCTTTTTGTTTGTATCATACCGTAATTATTACCGCACTTTTCATATACCTGCATGGTAACCATTTCGGTTAGCAGTAGTTGTTGCTTTCACACTCTCTCTCTTTCTGTCTGTTGTTGTTTTTGTTTTTTTTGTTTTTCCTGTGTTCAGGGGATATACTAGATCTGTGTTTTTGATAGACTTCTTTCCAAAAGAAAGAATGTTTTGCTTCTCTTCTCTTCGCTTTTTTTGCTTATGAATGAATTCGTGATTTTTTTCTTTTTTAATATCAATGGCTTAAAAAAGGGTTGTTTTCAAGCTTTTTTCTCGGTAATTGACTGAACGGTAGGATTTCTTTTTTCAGATACCATCAAATTTTGACTTTATTTTGCCCAAGTCTGATTGTTTCCTGAGAAAATTTCTTCCAGGAGATGAAGCATAAGGTTATTGATAGATTTAGCAATAATTTGTTAAAGATTCGCATCGACTGAATCTTACAGATTTGCAATGAACTGCCTTTTCAATTTCTCTTTGTTTATTTTGAAAAAAAACTGCACTTTTTTATTATTTTATTTTCTTGATTGTCTCGTCAACAAAAACAGAGCAGCCACGAAACCCATTACTATTCATCTGTTATACAGAAGCTTCCTTTGCTTCGAAAAGGTCTTCTAAGATGAAGATACATTCAAAAAACAAACTTGAAAAGTCTGCTTGCCAAAAATACTAAAAAAAATATTAGCACCAAAAGTCTAAACTCGTTTCTTTGTTTTGTTTTTACCCAGTTTTAAAACAGAACCCATTGTTGAATCAAGAAAACAAACAAGTTGAAAAGGATTTCAGTGTTGTCCTTGAATAAGGAGAGTGGAGAGAGAGAGAGAGAGTAGCACTAATAGACCCAAAAGATGGGTTCTTTCATCGGGCATGCTTTACCAGGAACATTGTTTCTATTGGTTGGTGTATGGCATATATGGAGCTCTTTGGTTAGATATGTATCGAATCCAAAGTCATTTCGCGTTCGGGTTTGGAACCCTGTGCCTGGTTTTGATGGGAAGCTTGAGTACTTGGAGCTTTATCTTGTAGCGGGTGGTGCCCTTATTGATATGTGTATTGAGGTTTTGTACTCTACGCACCTAAAATTCTTTATCAACGGAGTCTTGAATCCTCATCATATGAATGATTTTGAGCACGGTGGAATGCTTCTCATGTTCTTTATCTTCGGGGTTGTCAGTTTGCTATCAGAGAAAACAAGGTTGGTCTTTTCATAGTATTAGTGTTTGTAGATTATTTTTTACTTTATGACACTGAGTATATCTGTTTGATACCTGAGCAAACGAGGTAAAGAAGGAATTAAAATTTTCATATTTGGTATTAGCTTCTTTCAATTGAATCTGATGCAAAATAGCATAGGACGACTTCTGTTTTTATTTTCTATACATAAGAAAATGGTGTTACAAATGGCAAAATCGGATTGGTCTTTACAGTTAACTTTGTCGTCCTCGTTCTGCATGCCTTAGACCTTAGTGCTCTGTAGCAGTCATGATCATACATGTTGAATTTATTCTGAAGTTTGGACAGCCTGAGCTTTAAAACAGCACATCCAGCTGGAAGGAGAAAAGGGTCTAGATAGGGACTCAATTGCACGAGGCAACCAACAAAGCAGCTAGACGTGGTTACTGGATAGCAATAGTTCAATTACATATCTGTGGAGAGATGAAAAGTGGATAATAGAGATGCTTTTGAATTATATAGGGATCATAAGATGCAGATAATAAACTCAGACGAACTTTACTCCAAATCTTTGTGAATTTCCAATGATGTTTATTACAACTTTCATGGTTTTGTTCATGGGATCTTGAACACAGAAATTCCTTTCCTTGGTAGGTTGCAGTTACAGATAATGCAATAATTGCCAAAACATGTGTTTAATGTTTTCTACCCTGTTAATTTAGGTAAATGGAAGACCAATAACAATCATGCGTGAGACAAATTATTTCTGAACGCACACTGGCATTCTCGCCTGAGATTTCATTTCTATTATTTAGTCCTCAAAGAGGAAAAAAAAATGGTGAGTTGACTTTTTCTGAAGGACTTTCTTTTTGGTTTAACTGTGTGCTCAGATTTCTACCCTTGCCAGAAGGAGCCCTCTGCTTGGTTGCTGCAGCGGCATTTTCTGCAGAGTATCTCCTGTTTTACTTTCACTCAACAACCCATAAAGGGCTTGAAGGGCACTACCATCTCCTCCTTGTCCTTCTGATAGGCCTCTGTGTTTTATCCGTTGTGGCGGGGGCACTTCTCCGAACCAGCTTTCCTGTTGATTTATCCAGTGGCATTGCTATAACTCTCCAAGGCCTCTGGTTTTATCAGACTGCCTTCACTCTCTACGGTCCCATGATGCCCAACGGATGTCAGCTTAAGGGCGATCAGATTGTGTGTCGATCATCGGACAGTCTGGTTCGAGGCGAGCTGCTTGCAGACTTTCAGCTCTTCTCCTTGGTCTTTGGTGTCCTAGTCACAGTTGCGGCCTCATATGGTTTTGCAGCTTCAAGATATGGGCATTCTGATCTTAATAGCTTGCATGTTCTTCCCGATGAATTAGAATGAGATCAAAATAGGGTATGCGATCTCACCCTATTTCTACCTCATTTTGTATTTATTAGCGATAGTTTTTCTCTGCCTAATGAGGAAGATGTATGTCCTGTGAATATTAAAGCATACTATATTAATTTCCATGATAATATTTTTAAAGACCCTTAATAGTACACGTTGCTTTAACTTTTATTAGTGCAAGCAATAAAAATTTAACAAGAATATTTATCTTATAACAACAATAAATTATAGGATTATAATTTAATCCAAATAGTTTTAAAATTCTCAAGGAAACATTAAACATAAAAATGCTAAGGATCTTACATTATTAAGTAAATACAAAAATTCCAAAAGTCTTGAGAGTCAATTTTTCAAGAATCACTTTTTCAAGAAAGTGATTATTTGTGAATCAAATGTCATCGATATAATTTAAATGATATGTGATTTGTTTTTAATCAAAGTCTATATATGCTACTAGTTAATTAGTTTATTGTTATGAGTAACAAATTGAATAAAAAAATCAAATAAAAAAATTTCAAATGTAAAAATAGTAGGTTATAAAAATTTATTTAATATTGTTATTAAACTTGATTTGTAGGACAAATTCAAAACTTCTTGATCCAATTCCTTATCTATTATGAATTTAAAATTAAATCATGTTAGAGATGTTTTGACATGATTCAATCGACTTGATGGGTTAAAAAGCAATCAAGATGATTGTTAAAAAGTGTGGTTTATCTTAAAAAAAATTCAAGATGAGTTTTTTTTAATACTAAAACAATAATATATTGATCAACCTAGACTTTACTGCTTAACACATCAAACTCGCGATCCAGATCATACTCCACTAGTTTTAATAAAAAAAATTTAAAATTACTTTTTATCCAATTATATGATAATAAAAATAGACACAAATAAAAATAGACACATTGACATTGTCATTAAACCTAGCACAACGAGTCAAATTTTAAAACCCCCGAGCCATCCATTTTCTTAACTTAAGTTTTAAATTAAAATCATATGAAAATTTATTTTATGTAACCTTGTTAAAAAAACAACTTAGATGAACTGAGTTAACTTGTTAAACTCGTGATTTGAATCACATACTTCATTGGGATCAATTATTTTCTTATTTTATTATATGATAAAAAATATAAATCCATTCAAAACTAACTAAAACTTGAAGTATAAAATAAAATAAAAACAAAAAAAACCAATAAAAACCTAACATTAAAAAACAAAAACAAAATTTAAAGGGAAAAAAATACCCAGACACTCAAGTTTGAGTGACATAATATGTCTTAGCTTTTCTAATAAAAAAAGCCCAACATGTTCAGTTTTTTTTTCTTTTTAAAGGGATGGATGAAGTATTGATTGTTCTTATTTTGTTTGAAAACACAGTAACAATTGATACATCGCTTGTTGTTGTCTAAAATTTGAATACCATAATGATAACATAAAATTTTATGGTGAATTTTTTGAGTTGAAAATTTATTTTTACTTGAAAAACATCATAGAACCCATTCAAAACTATCTAACTAAAAAAAATTAATCAAATAAAAAAATCAAAACATAGTCAAAATTTTACAAGCATGTTTATATCCAAAACCTACGACAATCAAAATTTTCTTGTCAAATAAAATTATTTGACACCAAAAACAACAAGTTCTCTAAAGAGTGGCCAAACAAACAATTTTTTCTTTCATTTTTGTTTTTTAGCTGGTTTCTCTTTCCCCCCTTTAAGAACTAAAAAATGAAAAAAAAGAAAGAGAATTTTTAAACTAAAATGGAGGAATTGTTGCTAATGTGGGGTTATCTGTATATTTCTTTTGTGTTTTATATTTTAATTTTGTATCTTTACTATAATTTCAAGCATAATTTCTTTTAATTAGGCTATAAAAAGATTTGATCAAAATATAAAAAAATAATTCAGTTACTTCACTGTTATAAACAATGAAACCGCTGTAGTTGTTTTGTTAGGGACCGTTTGGGAACGCGGCTGCGGCCGTGTTCTTAAAAAATTTAAAAATTTTTTGTTTTTTTTTTTGCTAAAATTTAATATGGTTTGTATGTTTTGGATCGTTTTGATGTGCTGATGTTAAAAATGATTTTTAAAAAATGAAAAAACATCGTTGGCATGCATTTTGGCACGAAAAGTTATTTGAAAAGCACCCGCAACCACACTGTCAAACACGCTCTTAATAATAATTATTAATTACCACTGGTGTTATAAAGCAAGGAGAGTTGGGCTCAATACAATAGAATCCATGATTACCATGCAACCACTACCACCAAGCCAGAAGTCCATTAAACAAAATTAGAATCAAATACAAATAATTAAATTCATATGCTACGGAGGGTATTATTTTTAATGTATTAATGTTGAAAGTAAATTTTAAAATATACAAATTATTATTTTAATATATTTCAAAGTAAAAAAATACTTAAAAAAACAATTTCTATTATTATTCCAAACATCCACTTAATATAATATCAATTTGAGTGATATTAATTTGTGGATGTAGTCGCAATTTATTTATATTCCAAAATAAATAGAGTTTTTTACACAAAAGTCTAATTTCTTAAAACATACATATGATTAACAGGAGGCCAATTAAGGACATCTAACTTCCACATCTCTTTTTTGTCTGCCCATAAATCGAAGCATTAATGTCCAGCTTCAAATACCCAAAAATAAAAAGCCCCATTTTCCCCCACCGAACACACCACCACACCCCCCCCCCCCCCCCCGCCCGACAGCCAACGTTCCCCCAGCTATGTCCAAACCCTCCTCTTCAATCTCCCATTCTAAGGTAAAAGCAATAAAAAGATCCTCCCTTTCTCTCTCTGATTCCCAGTTAACACTTGCTAAGATATTTATATCTCACAAGCTAACCCCAAAATTTCTTCCCTTTTCCATTATTTGTTGAACAGGGTTGCTTAATGAAGCAGTAGAAGCAGCCGGTCATACCCAAGTGAAGTTGAAGAGAGAAGTGAAAGAAATGAGCAACTCATCAGTCACAGTGGCGGCGGTGGGGTCAAGATCACCACCAGGTTTCACGGTGTCTCAGTGGCATGAGCTGGAGCATCAAGTTCTTATCTTTAAGTGTTTAAATGCAGGGTTACCTGTCCCTCCTTCCCTTCTCCTTCCTATTCGTAAGAGTTTTCAGCTTCTTTCCCCTGGTTTCTTGCACCCATCAAATTGTAAGCTACAGAAACAGAAAACCTCTTGGCTTTACCTCTTTTATGTTTCGTTATTTTTTCCTTTTTGTTAGTGTTAATTAAAGTTTTTTTAAGATTGATAAAGTTTGGTACGCTGGGGACTTGTTTGCTTTTAATGAACGAGGAAATAAAAGAAGTTGGGGATGTCATTTTGATCTGTGAGGAATTTTTCATGTCCTGTGCCATGGCTGCTACTCTAATTGATTGACCTACATGTAATAAAGGGCTTTCATCGGAATTGCATATAAAATTTTTATTTCAATTGAAGTTGGTGTCTTTAAGATTGGAACGGATCGGTACGTCTGTGACGTGCGTAGCTTTTTTTTTCTTTAAATTAAAGTTGGCAAGGTCAGTCTAAGTTTTGAGAATTTTTACTGTTCACTCCTCAAAATTGTATATCGTCTTAATTGATTCAGCTAATTGCTTGTTCTTTCAACTGTACGAGACTGGTTAAAAATGCATTTTTCTTCTTCCCTCTTTGGAAATTGTAATGTTTGTTTATCTGTTTTATGGGGCTTGTTTTCGGATTGTTAAATGCTATAACAGTGAGGTGAGAAATAGTATACAATTAGACATACGAGTAACCATCAAGTAATTGAATTTAACTCTAGGTAAATGGTTTGGGGAAATTGTACTGGAAATTGGCAATGCAGTTTTCTGACACGTGAAATCATCTTAATTTGCAAATCTCTTGTGCATGCACTTGTTTTGTTGAATGGCTTGGTGATATCCAGTTAATCAACTAATTTTAGAGTTGCAGGTTATATTTTTGTGTTCATTACATGTTATATGTGTCCTTTTTTGCAGTGAGCTACTGTTCCTATTTTGGGAAGAAGATTGACTCGGAGCCAGGAAGGTGTCGGAGGACAGATGGCAAGAAATGGAGGTGCTCCAAAGATGCTCACCCAGACTCCAAGTACTGTGAGCGGCATATGAATAGAAGCCGTAACCGTTCAAGAAAGCCTGTGGAATCACAAACTACCTCTCAGTCGTTGTCAACTGTGGCATCAGAAATTGCAACTGGGAGCAGCAGCAGTGGGAGCAGAGGGTATCCAACTAATCCTGGGACCTTAGGCTTGGGAAGTAATATGTCACGTTGGCAGATGGAGTCTATGCCTTATGGTGTTAATAGTAAAGACTACAGGTGCGTGATCGATATTTGCACTAGCCAGACTGCATGTTGAGCAAAGGTTTTGTTAAAGGATTTGTGCCTGATAGCATTCTATGTTTATATTTTGGTACATTTATGGGTAATGTGGTGTGTAAATTGAGTGACATGTGATTGTTTGAGCAACATGCTGACCCCAAGCCATTTAAATATTACATAAAGCTATTGTCATCCCTTATGCTGCGTTAAGCAAGCCAAGGCCCTTGGGTCTCCCCAATCCTTTGTTTTCCTGACCTTTGGTTGAGTATGTAGAAGCACCTTGGTGATTATAGTGACTCTGAGAACTAACTTTCTATTACTTGTTAGCTTTGTAAAAATAAAGGCAAGAGTCATGGTCTTGCATGTTAAGGTAAACAAGATGTTACTGCATTGATGAATCATGAAGGTTAGGTGCTACATATTAGATTAAGTTGTGAAATTGATGACCTTGTTTTTAACACATTACTCAAAAAGCACTCCAACGTTTTTCATCAACCATTGATTCTAATGAAAATTTCATATCTCTTATCATCAATTGAGGCTGACATAACAAGTTGAAATCTTTATATATTTTGAATGGGTTTGTCTTTACCTTATCCTTCTTTGCTTTTGCTAGCCTGTTGTGGATTTTAAAGGAGTCTTGTCAATAGTAGTTCTAAAAATATCAACACTAGTTGGTTTCTCATCCTTTATTTGGAGTAGGCAACAAACATTTTTTCGTAACCAACGAAAACCATCTGCTACAATGCTATCCAGTATCCATACAATGACATACAGAATGTGGCTTGTCTTTGTATTGCCTCTGTTCTTTCAGATTAATACTCAGATTACTTGAATGCTATTGCAGCTTTAAGAAATTATCACCCAGAAATATAGTTCAGACTTGTCTAGAATTTTTGTTCCTTCTAAATCAAATATAGTATCACATTTTCAGCCTCTCTAAAGGGGATGTGAAACGAGTAGGAAATGAGGTACAAACATTAAAATCCCCCCTTTTCACCAGTCTTATTTGTATAGCTGCAGGTGCTGCCAAATTTAGCCATTATTGGTGTCATTAGCTCATGCGCACAGTATGGTCTATAATCGTGATTTTGGATTGCTGCTGTGATATCTCATTTTGGTTTGTTATCATCTATTTTCAAACTATAATAGTGATATAGTTTTATTGTAGGAGTAATGTTGATGAGATTTGAATCTTTTGGTCGTATAAACATCTGAAAGTGTTGGAGTGATTTATTCTTGTCACCATGGTATTTTTTATTCTTTTTTGTGTTTCAAAATTTTGCTCCACTAGTCCATCCATGTATACACAGTCATCATTTGTGTATCTCCATTGTATCATGGCTTAGCTTTCTGAAGATGCATTGGTCGTTCCTGCATCCCATTTCAATTTTTATATTCAACGTTGTGTGTAAGTTTGTTAATTAAGCCAAGAATTGATTGTGTGAATTGTAAGATAGTTTTGAAGAGAATGGAGCAGGTAGCTTACAACAGACCTGCTCCCACTAGACTAATAGATCATGATCTTGATTGCACTTGAATTTCTAAAGACTAACTTGGATTTGTTGGAGATCTTTAACATATGTTGTGAAGGAAAAAATGTTTATTTGATACAAACTGTTGAAGCATATCCTAAGGCTGTGGAATTATTTATAAAGAAACCATCTGGGTGTGTTCTGTGCAAACTGGAACTGCAGGTCTCTCCATGGACCGAAGCCTGAAGCAGATGAGAAAACTTTCCTACCAGAAGCTTTGGGAAATACAAGAAGCTTTGGAATGAACTCTACTGTGGACAGCACTTGGCATCTCACATCCCAAGTCCCTGCAAACCCTGTGCCAGAATCAAGAAATGGTTCTCTTTTGCAAAACTACCCACAAGTACAGACACTGCAGGATTTTGAGCCCCTAACTGTTGATGCTGCATCGTCAAAACAACAGCAGCAGCATTATTTATTTGGAAGGGAGTTCAGTTCATCAGGATCTATGAGGCGGGAAAATCAGTCTCTTCAGCCTCTCTTTGACGAGTGGCCAAAATGCAGGGATATGGATTCCTATCTCACTGATCAAAGATCTAACAATAACTCGTCTGCTGTTCAGCTATCAATGGCCATTCCAATGGCTCCTAACCCTGCTGCGAGGAGTTATCATTCCCCAAATGGTGAGACAGGTTTATCTGGAACATACTTTTCCGCAACCTAGATGCCCCCAAGACTTGGTGGAAAACAAATAGATGAGTTCTAATCCTCTCATGTTATAATGCAGATGTTTCTGAGCCA
This sequence comes from Populus nigra, assembly GCF_951802175.1. Lineage (NCBI taxonomy): Eukaryota > Viridiplantae > Streptophyta > Magnoliopsida > Malpighiales > Salicaceae > Populus > Populus nigra. The sequence goes on from NC_084859.1 coordinate 12,797,679, forward strand.
GATATTGGGATGCTTCATTAAGAGATGCCTTCAAAATATCTCTGCTTGATCAAGTACAAGGACATTCCTACTCCGGCTGTGGGATCTAGCTCCGTTGTAATTTATGTTTGGGTACTTGGGGTTTCCTACTATGTTTTTGTGGTAGACTTCTGACTACATTGAGAATGCGCGTGAAGTTCTCTTTGTCCACAATAAAATCTAATATCATAGATGTTATTATTAACGTTAATGTTAATTCAGTATTTGGCTTGTTGATTTTGTTATGATCAATTGAATCTCCATTTAACTATTTATACTGCAATGATAGTAGATCTTTGAAAGGTTATGCGCATATAATTAAGAATTTGGTTGGCATTACCACCGCTTTAAAGAAAATTGATAGCTTTGTTCAATTTGGATGAACAGGGGGGTTAAAGGTAGGAACAAGCAATTGATGCCGCAAAATATAATTCAACATAGGAAAAAACTAAAGAGGAAAGGTAAAGCAGACTTATTACTCTTGCTTTTATATCATGGCGTTTAAACCACATTATGCAATATAGAACTATTTAGTCATTCGGAGAAAGAAAATAAAACTGAAACTCGTTACAAACTGCGCATCACGGTAATGAATAATTGCGGATAGACTTTGCACAACTTAATCTCATAATATCCTGCCAGCATCAATCTAAACCCTAAGAATTACTCTAGTTTAGCCCAAAGACAACCGTCTACTTCATGTTCACGTTGGAAAAGTCAATGTTTGGATTCTTGTTGGAGAAGTTTGGATTCTGAGCCATGAATAGCTTCAAGAGGCTTTCATTCTCGATCTCTTTGCTGGTAGGGAGACCTAACTGTTCCTGTTGTTGATCAAACATCATCTTTTCCACGGTGGACCTTATTTCTGGATCCAAATCAGACAGCCTGCTAGGCTCTGGTTCAGCTTTTTGAATATCAATCTCAGGACCACCCTTCAGCAAGGACTTCCACCAATTCATCCCGTCACACTTTGTCAAAAGAACAGAAACAGTCTTTTGGTCCTCCAGATTCCAGATACAATCGTCAATCTTGATTGTCTCAAATAGTTCACCATCAAGAATTGGAGAATGGCCTCTAAGTCCAACTTTCACAGATTTTCTCTTTATCTCGCACACAACATCCTTAGACTTCGTTCCAGGAGGGACATGAACAGTGATAGTTACTTCTTGCAGGGTCTGTGCCCATGAATGGCTTTCCATGTCAAGACCATTGCCTTTGTTCGGAACCCGCATCCTTTTCTTCTCCTCTTCTCTCTTCTTTTTCTCGGCACGTCTTTTCTCTTCCGCTTTCTTTGAATCCTCTTCAGCCTTGATCCTTTTCTTGAACTCCTTAACTAGGGGAGAGACATCGTTCTTTAGGACATTAGACTTTTGAGACAAAAAGTTTAGGGCAGAGTCCAAAAACCCTAGAGGGTTTGAGGGATCAAGAACCGTGTTGAAGGAGAATGAGGAAGGAGATGTTGGGGTTTGCTGTTTTTGTTGAGGCCCTTCGTGATCGGAGAGAATAGCCATGCTTGGATTGTTGAACAACACAAGGAGTTTGATAATAGCAATGCCACGTATTGATGTTTGTTCTGTGGAGGGTGGTACTGGGGTTTATATAGAGGCAGGGGTGCTTTGTGGAAATCCGAGCGCAATCTTGAAACGAATTCCTTCACAGTAAAAGACTCGGATTTATTCTAATTAAAAAGCCTTGTTTCCTTAATCAAAGGATTCCATAGGAGAGGATAGGAAAGGAAAGAGGAGGCTGATGAGTCAGGAAAGGTTATGTACTTTTCAAGCTAATGGTCTTGGAAAACTCTGGGAATGGGTTGGAGGAACAAACCTTCGGCAGTTTCCCAAGTACAGAAAACTTTCATGGACTGTATAAAAGCTGGATTTGGCCTGAAAAGCATACGATGATTTAGCTTGATGCTACGATGGCACTTGGACTTGGAGGATCTGCTACTGTGTACGCTTGTAAATAAGCTCACCGGTCCTGTAAATTTTAGTAATTGAGGTAGCGGTTTTGATTTAAAGTATTTTAAGTTTAGAAATGTATCAAAATAATATATTTTTTTATTTTTAAAAATTATTTTTTAAGATCAGCACATCAAAACGATTTAAAAACATAAAAAAAAACATAATTTTTAGTTAAAAAACAAAAATAAATTCAAAATTTGAGGAAACACGATTTCAACCGCGTTTCCAAACGGACCCTTAGTCGTACACTAGATTTCTAGGTGTGAGCCGTAATGTTTTTTTTACTAGTTAAAAAAAAATAGGTGCAGCAAGCATGTTTTTAAAAAATAAAAATAATAATTCAGGGCATAGACTTGACTAAGCAGAAAAAACATGTATAATCTAGTCAAATAATAAACATTGAGCTAGCCTAAATGAATATGTTAAATATGCAAGTTATTTGAAACTAGATTTGTGGGCCGCGGGAGTAACATTTTTTTATCGGTTAAAAAAAGATGTTTGGGCAATGCAAGCTTGTTTTAAAGAAGTAATAAAAAAGAAACAAAACAAATTGCAATAAAAAAACAAAGATCAAATCCGATACATAAAAAATTAGAATTCTAAAATTAAAAAAAATCAATTTTATAAACTGCTTTAAATAAAATAAATAATAAGAAGAAACATGACCAAATATAAAGGAAAAACAAATTGAAAGGCTGCTTTAAAATTTTATAGGGTCAGACGCAAAAATTGAGAAGAAAAAAGAAAATAAAAAGAAAAAAGTAAAATCTATTGATGCTGAACTGGAGTTTTGTTCAACAAATGTATCATCCAAAAATAAAAAGATTGCCAAGATGATTCAAATATTACTCTAAAAACTACCATTTGGTCGCCTTAAACCTCTTCACATGCAAAATGACATAGAAAGCAACTCGCACATTGATGTGTGCAATGCAAATCAACTTAATTATATATGAAAAAATATAAAAATATATTTATTACTAAGTTGTATAAAAATATATATTTTATATAAATAATACTATATTTTAAAATTACTAAGTTATATTTCCATCAACTTGATTATATAAAAAAAACAGTGAAGATACCAAAATACTCCCGATTAATAGTGAATAAATTTTTTTTTGGGTAATTTAGTTATTTTAGTATGTATAAAAATAAAACTACAAAAACATCCGTAGGCATTGGTTTTAAAAAATAATTTCGAGGGCAATGTAGCTATTTCACCACGCATTAAAAATACAAAAAGATTAATACATCCCCGGACACAGGACCTGTGAAATATATCATGTTGCCCTTAATAGTTAGCTATTTGTTTTATTTTAAAAAGAGAAAAATGATCCTTTTCCTTTAATTGATATTTTTTTACACCCCCATTTAGATTTTTTTTTATATAATAATTATAATTATTATAGCTACGCATTTTCCACTACGCACTTGGATGATGAATTACCATGACTTCGATATGCTAAAACACCTTTTCTGAACCGCTACACATTTCTCCAGAACGGATTCAACAGGATGTCGAGACATGTTGTTGGTTGCTTCTGCTCTGGTTATGGCCGATATTTTTCCTTGAATAGAAGTTTTTCATGCCTTGTGGTTGTATTGGCAGCAATAATCACTTTGATATAGCTCTAGAAAACAAAGATAATTATCATATGTTATTTCAATCTTCTTTTTTCTTCCTTGTTTGAATTTCTTTTATTCTGCAGAAAGTACAATGAAGATGCTCAAGTACAAGAAAATGTATTTCTTGCCAAACTACTTAGAACCGAGTACAAATGCTAATGGACCAGGTACAACTATTTGATATATCAATGGAGTACAGTAACTCTTTAAAATATCAGCATAGCTGATCATGCCGCCAAAGTGACAAAAATGAGCGAAACACAAAAGAAACTAAAAACCAATCATAGTTTATACTACCATTAGCAACCGGGAATGAAATGCATAATTCTTGAAAACCCTGCAGTGAGGAAATAGAAACTGTCATCATGTAGAAGATATGTAATTTTAGTCTGTGAACTGTCATCAGAAAGAAGATATGTAGCTTTAGTTAGTGACAATATCACACTGTTATGAAGCAATCAACTTTGAGAGGAAGAAGAAGAAGAAAACCAGGTTAATCACCAGAAACACCCTTTGTCTGGCAGCAAAGAATCGAACAGATAACAAATACAGAAATAAACACGTTTTGAGGTCTTGCATGCTTTATCACATAAATGTACACAAAAGCTTCAACGGTAGAGACTCGCATTTCAGCTGCTTCTTCTCTCTCTGGGTTAAGGAAAGACTAAAGACAGCAGCATCGACAACACAATAAAAGAGAGGGAAACAAATAACGTTATGAGAACGCTGATATAGCCAGCCACGCAGCAACATCAAATATTACAATCCACCTACAATGATATCATAATGTGACTAATCAAGAATACCCAGTCCTGTACCCCAGGCAATATTCCTGGATGAATATCCGTCCACATTTTTTCCTTTTTTCTTTTTATTTAATTTTTTCTCTTCCTTTCCGGGCCGGATATGGGGAAGAGAAAAAACATCCAAGAACTTTAGGCTGGTATGTGAACCGAATAAAATACATGCTGCTTATAGTTTTCGATTTGCTTGACAAAGGACGAGCCTAGAGGCAGAATCAAGGGGCATAAGATTTAAAGAACTACGGTTTACTTAAGAGTAACCAGTGCCTTCAGGTTTTATTATGGATCAAGTAAATAAAAGAACCATAGTGTCCACAACTTCCCTTGTAATAACTTTTCACAATAAGTAAACATAGAATTTGGATTGTTTCTTATTCCTGAAATGTTGCTCACCACATAGTAAAGAAGTCCCATAACATGGAAACTCCGATATTTAACGTCAGTGTAAATTTCATGGAAAAACAAGTCTTGCGAAGGAGAAGAAAGATTACATGGAATAAAAGGATAGTCTGTTTCTTTACAAATAATAATTTTTGCCGACGTGAATCATATTTGCCTCAAAGGTACCGCAGCCTCCTTGCATCATGTAATGTCGATCGCCCCCCCTCACAATTTGTTGGATCAATACTTGGGCGCGGCGCTTTGTATCTAGCACAATGCACGCGACTGTCATACACAAGACAATAAAGAGTGTTAAAATAACTAATTAATAAAAAAGACTGGAGTTTCAAAGAACAAATTTCAGAAGAAGAAAAAAATAGCGTTAGAACAAGAACTACAATCATGCCCCTTTTTCATGGTTTCAGTGATCTACACTGAATTGGATGTGAAACAACTTTCGCTACAAGAATTCATTTTTTGTCCACATCCTGGATGGGATGGAGTAGGTGCTTTGTTTTCTTTTTGGAAGTAATCGCTGGCACCATCTTCGGTTGCTATCTCCTTAATAGCTTTTTGTAACTCTTGCTGTCATTTTTTTTCATATGAAATTGGTTGATTCATTAAAAATAAAAAGAAGACATCCAATCATCAGAAAGAGTAGCATGTAGGATTTATATCAATGCAGTTCAAAGTGATGTTCGCTTAAAAATACATTAAAATGAAATTTTTTAGTTTTTAAAAATTATTTTTGAGATCAATACATCAGAACGATCTGAAAACACTAAAAAAAATTTATTTTAAACAAAAAAAAATCAAAATTTTTAGAACATTCCCAAACACAACCTAAATCCAAAACTAGTTTGACAGGTCATACGAAAAATTACAGAGTTGTGTAAGAAAAGAAGTTGGGAGCATAGGACAGAAATAACATTGCAGAATTGAAAAGGGACTATCAGTAATTCAAAACCTTATAACTATAATGAAACAAGTCTCTGCAGGGATGTGAATTTTCAAAATATCTGACAAGATGCCAGAAAACATATAAACGTGGTGTTTAGCATGGCCAGTATGTCCATTGGTGTACCTTGTTGGCTGAGGGCCTTTTTCAGACTCAGAAACTGGCACAGAATGCTGTTATGCTCCAGTTCCTGCATCCTGAGCAGATGCATTTTGTCCATTTGAGAAGTCACCTGACACTTCCAGTTTCAGCTTTGGGCATGCAAAGACATTAGGCTTGACTTCACGTGGATATCGGGCCCCAAAATGTGTCAGCTCTGGCAATTCAAATAGATGCAGCTCTTGCAACTTTGGCAATTCGCTGTTGACTGAGCCATCACATTTAAAAACCATCTTTAATCTCTCACAAAATTTGATTTTCATTATTTTGAGGTTTTCCAGCCCTGACTTTAAAGGAAAAACCTCTTCCAGCATTGGACAACAATCCACATGCAGATGCTGAAGATTATTCAAGTTTATAGATCCCACTTTCCAACTGCATAGGCTCTTGAGTTTAGTAAGGTTTGAAACCCACAGAACCTCAAGATTTTCCCCCAGTTTGACATCTTTATGATCAGAGAAAATATTTTCCATTTCGGTGCATCTCTCTAACCAACAGTGTTTCAACTTCAAGGTGTCAGAGCCCAAACTAGACAAGCCTTTCATAAACCCATTTTCAACCAAAGAGATGCACTCTGTTTGCTCAAGGACATACTCCACACCAGTGGGATACTTTTCAAATCCACAGAGTTCTATAGCCGGAACATTACCACGCGGAAACTCTCTTATGTCAAAGTAAGCATCATTTGAGATAATATCCTCTCTCTGAAGATACATTCCACCACCATTAGCTTTCTCAACAGGAGGACAAATGCAGAAAAAAATTTGCTCCAGGTACTTCTTTAGCAAGCTGGCATCGTATTTCTTCAAATTTTGAAAAAACTCTGTCCCATTCACAACTATGGAAGGATTCTTACCAACTTCATCAATTTCATCAAGGTTAGAAAAGTCAAACTGACCTGGTAAGCGCTTAATTCTCTCCCAATCAACTTTGACTTTCAAGTTTGTCATATAAAGGTGCTTTAAATGAGCCATTTCTGAGATTTCATAAGGAAATTCTTTTACGCCACTCTCTGATATATCAAGAACCTCTAGTCGAATAAGTGATTTCAGGGATGGCAAGTTATGTAGGCGTGAACATTTTCTGAGCAAAAGCCTAGATAGGTGGCTAAGTTTTTCCAGGGATGATAGAGAGCAAACATCTGTCCCAGAAAGATCAAGAATCTCGAGTCCTGTAAGTTCTGTCAAAAACGGCACTGTTTCTAAGCCACGACAGCATTCCAGTGAAAGCTGCCTGAGCTTGGTGAATTTGGAAACAAATGAAAATTCTTGGAGAATGATATGAGATAGGTTGAGATTTTGAAGGTGAATCATGTGTGCAAAGAGATCTGATAGGATTTCACCTAAAGCCTTAGCACCACAAAGATCAAGCACCTCAAGCTTTGACAATGATTTTGAAGATGGAAGGATTTTGAGGTTCGTGCAATCTCTTAGTACAAGTTGACAAAGGCAGCTAGAATTTAGAGAACTTAGACTCTCAACCTTTGTTGCAGAGAGATTGAGTTTCTGAAGGCGAGACATGTTCCGGAATGATTGCACTTGAATTTCTGGTAAAGCAACACAACCAGAAAGATCAAGAACCTCCAGTTTTTGAAGGGCATTCAATCCCTGCAATCCATCCAGATTCTCACAACCAGAGAGATCTAGCTCCTTGAGTCTAGTAAGCCCTCCAACGTCTAGTTGTTCCAAGCATAAACAGCCCCTCAGCAATAGAAAACAAAGATTACAGAGGTTGGACAGAGATGGAAGACTTCTCACTTTGGTTTTTGAGAGGTTGATAGAATGAAGGAGGCTCAGATGGCTAAAGGATTTGTCGATGAATCTTTCCAAGCTAGAAGCATCAGAAAGATCAAGTACTCTGAGGCCAGTGAGGTTTTCTGTGCATGGAAGTTCTTTAAGTTTATGACAGCCCATCAAATAGAGTTCAGAAAGATTGCCAATGCAGGAAGCTGAATGCTTTCTTGTGATTCCTGATTGATCAAGGAATTTAAGGGCATTGATCTCCTTCAGTTGAACAGCATCTGAAAGATCAAGAATTTGGAGGCAAGGTAGATTTTCTAGCTTGGGCAGTCTTGATAAGCTTGTGCAGCCTCTCAATAAGATGCGTGTTAGATCTTCAAGGTCACTGATAAATGGTAAGCGTACAATCTGGGTATTGGAAAGATTAATAATTTTCAGTTTCTTAAAAATTGTAAAGCTTTTTTCTTGGACATTATTGAACAAGGTAGCATCAGAGAGGTCAAACACTTCAAGCTTTGAAAGTTCATGTATTTTTGGCAGACTTTCCAACCTCTTACATCTTCTCAGAATGAGCCAACGCAGTTCAATCAGTTTGGAAATAGTAGGAGGTAAGTCTTGAAGCTGGGATCCAGATAAGTTGAGACTCTGAAGTTGAGTCAGTTGTGCAAAAAAATCATCTGAGATTTTTGTCAAGGAACTAGCCCCAGATATCTCAAGAACAGTTAACTTCTTGAGCTGCGAGATGTGATCAATGTTGTCTAATAGATCACAGCCTCTGAGCACAAGCACATGCAGGCATTTCAATTGAGACAAAGATGACGGCAATTGTTTGAGTTTGAGATCAAAAACAGCAAGTACCTCAAGTCCATCCATGCGCTGAAACAATTTTTCAGGGACTTCCCTTAAAAGACGGCTTCCATGAATCAGTAATGCATGGACCTCTTTCCCTTTTTTACCACTGCACAGTGTTTTTATCATGCCATCCATAGGTGTGATTTTGTCAAGTCCTTTCAATTCACCACCAGGTACCAAGCTAGCCAGTCCAAGATTGGCTGTCCCACTGAATCCACCCAAGCGATTATCAACAATGCTCTGTGTTGCACCTTCAAGTATCACAATATTATCCTCTTGTATCTTAAGCATGTGACGAACCAAAAGCTGCATCAAAACAGAGTGTCCTTTCTCATAAGCCTTCTCAACATCAGTAACGGGATCAAAATAGCCTTCCATTATCCAGTAAGTGATCAACTTGTTGTAGTGCAGGCCGCCATAGTTATGAAAGAATTCTCTACAATGCCAAAAGCAATCAGTTACTACACCACTGGGTAACATTCCATATGCACAGTGCAGGAACGAAGATACATCCTCTGCTGCTTCTTCCAAAGCACCATCTAGATCGCGTTCTCCAACTTGATTTAGGGCTTCAGCCATCAGGATGATTGCGGCCGGTAAACCCTTGCTCTTTTCAGCAGTAGCTTCGGAGAATTTTTCAAAAGCAGAAGATTCAGAAACTCGTGTCACTACTCTTTTCCTCAATAAAGACAATGAGTCTACTTCAGACAGGGGTTCAATCTTAATCTCTCCCTGGGAAGTCTCAGCAGTCTGTCCATCATCAATGTTTCTTCTGGAAATTAAAATCTTCAGTTTGTGTTGCAAGTTCACACTACACAGAGGTTCCAACTCCAGCAAGTCCTTGCTTCCATATATCTTGGGCTCCTCATCATCCAGAATTAGCAGAAGAGGCTTGTTTTCTTCTCCGATCTCTTCAAGCTTTTCTGATACTTTCTTCTTCAAGTTATCGGGGCTTTCCTCCTTCTCCTCATCAATGTAATCTTCTTCCAATTTCTCGATAGTGGACAGTAGAGACAACTGGTGAGCAATAATCTTGTAAAGCGACATGTTATCGTGTTTTACAGTCATGGATACCCAGAGAACAGCATAACCCTCAGTGATTGCATATTCTCTAGTCTGCTCTGCCATCCATGTTTTCCCTACTCCAGCACTGCCAACAAGAATAAGTCTTGGTTCATCGTCTTCTTTCAACCAGTTCACTATCTTTTTCCCTGTCTTCGAGTCCATTGCTGATACAAATTAACCAAGAATGACAAAAGGAAGATTATGATTAAAAAGAAATAAAGAAAGAAGGACAGAAAGAAAGAAATTAATAAATAAAAACATGGCCTAAAAGTTACCATGAATACAACAATTACTACAACTTTGATAGTACCCAGTAAATCCATTTTCTTTCTCAACGTGCATGTGTGTGTGTGTGTGTAAAAAGCCATCTCAAACTCAATTTCAAAAACATCCTGGTTTCTTTTTTTTCACTCTTTGTGCATTAAGAAATTGTGATACTATGACTTGACAATCTATGCTTAAGGAACTCTATAGGAAGGAATTGTTGTGGACGCCTTACACCCTATAGAAAGTAAGAAGTATAGAAAAGCCTCAGGGTTACAAGAGTTTAAATCATGAAAAAGAATTGCAGACTTGTTCATTTGCACAATCAATCAACAGAAAGCAAAATCTATCTAATTCCATTATATAAAACTTGTCTAAGCCTAACTTGCAAGCAGGCTACAGAAATCCAAACACTAAAAAAAAAGTAGCCTTAAGCTAACTTCATATAGAATTGAAACAAGCTTTATCCAAGATATTGACAGATTAAGGATCTTATGAATGAGAAACTAACTGATTAAAGTAGTTCACTTTTCAATAGTCTTTTTTTTTTGGATAGAAGGATGTTTAAATTTAAATAAAAAAATTCATGATGAAAAAAAAATAACCAGTAATAATACATTTCAAAAGTTTCAGCTTTTGTTAGCTTTTTATGCTAGGCTAGTAGAGTGTTTTGACTGATTTTGATTGTTGAACTATCATATATCACCAAGGGAATAAATAATCTCCGATTTTTTAGCCATTATTTTTGTCTCTGTATGTTTTGAGTTCCTAGTTCATGTTACTGACATATCTCGAAGTGATTAGAATTTGAAGCGGAAAAATTAAAAAGATCTATTTTCTTCTCAAATTCTCATCCATAATTTCTGTTGATAGGTTAAATCCTTTTCTCGATGATCTAAAATGGCATGAAAAGAAAAGAACTGTTCATGCATCAATTGTAGACTCGATCTAACTCATCATGAACTCATTCTTTCCTATTCTGACAGGGCCACATCCTAAAAGAGACATCCCCTCCCCCCATCTTTGCTTTCCACCCCTAAAATCTCACCTTGATCCCTCAACAAGATCAAGAATTTTTACTCTTCCCCTCAGCAAAAAAATAATAAAAAGATGTAAACCTTTTCCTCTGTCCTTCAACTCTCAAAGAACATCAGCATTAACCTCATGTTTCATTCATTGCTACATCAAAAGGACCCAGCAAGTCTAAGAAATCTTAGCAAAAATGGTAAAAAATAAAAAAAATTGTTTCGGTAAGTAGGGAAAAGTAAAAAGACAAGATCTTGCATGTAAATCACTTTCATAAACAATGAGATGCTTATGTGCTATGTTTCTGTTTATGGGACAGACACAGAACTACTAAGAAGTATGAGAAAGGAAAGATGACAATTTAAAAACCTGGGTATGCTTTGGTTTGAGCTGAAAGCGCCCTTGTTTCTCAACAGAGTTCTCTGCAATGGGCACTGGTAGCACGGCTCTTGTTTTATTTCCTGCACTTATCAATCCTGATCGGCGTTGAACTGGTAAAGGAATCAGATCTTTTGGTGAACTTGAAAAAATTAAAATAAATATTTAAAATTTTAATGTTTTATATAAAAAAATTAATAAATAATTATTTCAAAACATTTTTTATTTAAAAGATTTTATATTATTTTTAAAATTAAAGTATTTAAACTAAAAGGAATTTTTTTATTCAACATTAAAAAAATATATAATTTTTTCTTTGTAAAGGTATAATATATATACTAAAAAACTTTAAATTTTATATTGAAAAAATAATATTTTTTTTGTGAACATAAAATATATATTAAAAAATTTCAAATCCTTAAAAAAATAAAATAATCTTTTAATATTTATATAGTAAATTTTAAAAAGAATTAAAAACCAACCCAAAAATATGAAAAAAATAATCTCTTACTAAGAGAAAAAATACATTTAAAAAATAAAAAGTTTTTATCAAATTTTGTTGGGTCGCTTGGGTAACGGATAAACCAAGTGGGTTAACCGGGTTTAACTGTTTTTTATTTTTATCAGTTTTTTATCTTATCCAAATTAGTTTAATTACTAAATTAACCAGATTTCATGTCGACCTGTTGAACTAATCTGAGTGTAATAACTATGCCATAAAATTAACTGAGACCTCTTTTTTTTTTTTTTTTTTTTTGAAGTTTTACTTGTTGAGCGATCTAGGTTTAATAAATTTACCACAAAGTTGACTGAGACCTCTCTCTCATTTATTTCTTGGAGTTCTAAATTTAGTCCTCAAACATCACAGCTTATCAATCATACACTTCACCCAAATCATTACAGATTTGAGAAATAAGAACCCTCTGCTGACATGATCGCTTTGCACGGACCTGTATCTAAGCAAGTATTTAGAATAGGGTTGACTTGGGGGGTCCAGTTAAGATCATTTTTGTTTGAGAAGAATCTTTATACTTTAGGGACTCAATTGAGATATAGGTTATAGTTTTGATATTAATTAACGTATAGCTTGCCCTTTATTTTTCCTCTTAGAGAAAACTACAAGTTACTCCTTCAATTTCAATTTCAATTTCAATTTAAAGCTGGAAGTCCAAAAAATATTGAAATCTCACTATTGTATGTATTGGGAGACAAGTTCAAAATTTGAAACAATATTTTAAGTAGTAGGTTATTTGTCTTTATGTTGCGGGATTGGATTCCGTGGTAGGTGGGTTTGATGCATACACATGAATTTTTTTTAATAAAATTTTATTTCCAAGTATTTTAACTATAGTAAATGTTTTTTCTTAAAAAAAATATATTGGCATGAAGAGCTCGTTGTATTTCTATACATAGATTACTATTTACCGTATCAATATAATTATTGTTTTGCCCTTCAAGCATAAAACAATGAAGTTGTTAATAGGGGTAATTTGATCTTTTTCATATGGGCATTGGTCATTATAAATTTGATCATGGACAATTCCACTTTTTATCTTTTAAATGCATTTGTAAAGATTATATTATTATTGAAAGCAAAAATTTTAAAAAATATTAATCAAAAACAATTTAATATTTTTATCTTTTATATGCGCAATGCAAATACTATATTACTTTTAAAAGCAAAAGGATTTAAAAGGTTATTAGGAGACAATTCAATATTTTTATTTTTCTAATATGCACATTGTAAAAACTATATTACCATTGCAAGTAAAAGTTGTCAAGCTTGCCTCCAAGGGCTTTTTGGTATTTTCAAATTGATTTTTTAGTTATTAACAAGTTGATCGGGGCGATTTGATTTTTTGACAAATATAAATATTATTTTAAAAAGAGTTTCGGTGCGTATTAAGCAGGCGCCAACCAGTGGACAATGTGTGTATTATTGTCTCACACCCAAACATCGACTTCAAGGGTAATGTTGAAAGCATCTCATTGTGATCTTTTTGTTTGCGCCTCGTGTCTACACAATTGAGTAGCAATTGAGTTTTAATAGACTTTTTTCTTCTCCTTGTTTTCTTTCTTCTCCTTGCCAAAATACAAAGGTGTCCTTTCAATTTTTTTTATATACAATCTAGTCTTTATTTTTTTATTACTATTTGTTTTGTTTTTTTCTATCTTATTTTGATTGATTTTTTTATTCAATTTCTTATTTCATCATTTCATTTTATTTTTATATCAAATCTAGTCCTCATTTTTGTTATTATTATTTGCTTATTTTTTTTTCTAATTAAATTTTATTTTTAATTTCATCCATCAACATTTGATTTCAAAATTTTTTATATCAAATTTAATCATCATTATTTTTATTGCTATTTATTTTGTTTGAGATCTTTTTTATTTTATTTTTTATAAATTTTTTACTTCAATGTTTGGTTGATTAAGAATTTTACTGTGTTATTTTTTAAAATTTAACTTCTATGGGATTGGTCTAGGCTCATGACTAGGATCCCTGACTTCGAAGGTTAACATGAGTTAACTTTGTCTTTTTTAAGTAATTTTTTAAATTAATTTTTTTTCAATTCCTTTATTTAGCATTTGATTTATTGGGAGTTGATCTTTGTGTTTTTTTTTACTTTCTTTTTTATGGTGTTATCTCAATCTTATACTCAAGATCGCAGGGTTAGCGGGTTAACTCGGGATAAATTGAATTTTTTTTGTTGTTTTTTATTAAGTTTTATTCTAGTTTCGCCCTTTAATATTGAGTTATTTGGTAATTGAGCTTCATAAGTTTATTCAATTTGCTTTTGACGAGCTTCATGGTTTTTTCATGCTGTCATTTTATTTATTGCTATTATATTTTATTTATTTGTATTATTTAAATTAACAGAACTTATTAAACTTAATTGGTTGAATAACTTGAATCTCATATTTGTTTTTAGGTATTTTTATATCATCTTACCATCTTTTTTATATTAAAAAAAAACTGACCGGTTCTGTGTAGTACTAAATACTAAGAAAAAAAATAGAGGTATTTTTTAATCAATTATTCTTTTATATATACTTAACGAGATGGTGGGGTGGGTGGGGTGACAACTTTGTTTCTATTTAAAACAAATAAAAGGAAATAAAGAGATGGTGGGTGGGTGGGTGGGATGACAACTTTGTTTTTATTTAAAACAAATAAAAGGAAATAAAGAGATGGCGGGTGGGTGGGCGGGTGGGTTGGGGTGACAACTTTGTTTTTATTTAAAATAAATAAAAGGAAATAAAGATATATGTTGATGCTAACACATATAGTGAGTTTATCAAGTTAATTTAATTGAGTTTTTTTTTTTTAATTTTTTTATTTGATTAATTAAAAATTAAGTTTTATAATTTATTTTATTTGCTTTCTATTGGATTATTCTGTTTTTATGGCCTTAAACTTTAACATTAGATTGATATTGATTGAGAATTGAACTTTGTAATCTATTTTGATTTTTTTTTCCTAAAAGGTTATCTTTATATGATTTAATTTGTGGGTTTGACAAGATAACTCGGTCTTTTTTTAGGTCATTTTTTCAATTGATTTTAATTTTTAATTTTGTCCTTCAATATTTGGTTGATTGAGAACTAAACTTCATAATTTGTTTTGATTTGTTTTATATGGGTATTCATAGTCTCATAAACCGAGTTGCGGATTTGAGATGTTAACCCTTGTTGACATATATAAATCCAATATATTGCTATATTAATATTAAAAAAAAGATATGATCTTAATTTTTTTTTAATCAAACTATATTTATACATGTCTTCCAGATTGCTTTTGAATTCGCAAAGTCAATCAGTTACATCGGGTCAACCCTCACACAATTAATTTTTTTTGCAAAAAAAATAAAATATTGACAATATCTGAATATTTTTTTTATGTTCAAGAAAAATTCAACCTGCCACGTAACTTAGCGCAGATGAATATCTAGTTTACTTGGTTATTAGCACAATAAGAATACAAAGAATGAATGAAAGAAAGAAAACCTTGCTAAGCTAATAATCAGTCTGTCAATATATGAATATAGACATCTTAACCACTTTGATTATTATTATTATTATTATTTGTTTAATAAGTGTTCATATGACAGAGTGGGAGCATTCCGTAGTATGATTTCTGGTTTTATTTTTAAATTAATCGTTCGTTGACCAGGCTATTTCTTACTTCATTTTTGGCAATTATTAAAACTCAAGTTGCGCAACATGGTATAGATTAATGTGATAAATAATCATAATGCATTCACATTGTAATTGGTGTGTTTTTTTAATTTTAAAAAATAAAAAATATTAGGGACAAAAAATAAATGTTTTTTTTTTAATTTATGGAATGAGCAATGAAGTCAATACATGGTGATTTTAGAGACTCAATGGGAGCAGCACTCAGTCGAATCTTTAAGGAGAAATTTTAAACCGAGAGTCAATCATGGTCATCTATGTTAAGTCATACTCATGGCATACATACGTGAGTTCTCATGGATACCTAAGGTCAAACGTATTTCCAAACTGCTCCCAAGTCTATGAAATGTAGAACTGATAACATAAGCGCAAGGCTGGTAGTATATCTTGTTACAGCCCCACTTGAAAAAATGCTTTGGTTGATCTCAAGTTTCACATGCACTTCAAAAAGAATGATTTAATTGCCTGAATTCTCAATGATCTCCCCTTGCTAGCTACATAAATTCATGATGTTGAATAGAGTGTTTAGACAAATGAGAGGAAACAAAATAGAAAGGAAAGTATGTTTCTGAAAAATCAGCGACAGTTAATGCCAAGCCCTCGCAGCTCAGGATCACAGCTCTGATTATACTAAATGCACCACCTCGTCATTTGTTTGCACGAGCAATAGATGTTTGCTATTAGAGGAGTCTAGCCTTCTCCGCTGCTTCAGCATAGTAATACAATCTCCAAACTGTTGCGTTATCCTGCAACACATTTGAAGGATTAGAATTCTAAATACATTTTCCAAAACTTATGTTGCTGCACTTTACTACCTTTTCTTCTAAATTGACAAAAATTTCATCATGGTCTTGGCTTTCTATTGGCTTGCTACGTTGAACAATCTCAACTACCCGGTCAAGCTTCTTCGGTGGTAGCTTCTTAATTAGTTTTTGAAGTTGCTGCTTCTCAGTATGAGTCATTGGCCTGCAAGTTGTAGTTGGCATTGTGAGGCAAGGAAAAACAGTTTTAAAACTTAAAATACATTGCTTATACAGCACATATTTTTATCTCAGAAATCAGAATGAGAGCTACTGTAACATGGATTTTTATTTCACCAGTTTGGAATTAGGCACCTTGATTAATCAAACAATGTTTATCATTTTGCAGATAGACCACTGAATTGTGCATTATCCACTAAAATATTGGCCCATCATTTTTGTTTTTCAGCTTGATTCGTAATTTCTAAAACCATCAGATTCATACCAGCCAAACACAGTTAGAAAAGGATAATTATATTAGGTTTATAAAATCGAAAGCATATGAAGAAAACAGAAAGCTACCATACCAACTTTTTTTCTGTTCCATGAGATGATATTACCTGCAGTTAGATGCCACTGCATCAAGAAGTTCTTCAAGCTTTTGCTCCATGTGTTCCAACTAAAATGTGAAAAAATAACCTCAGTTCGGCTATTGATCACGTATAACAGCTTCTCAAAGCACACAGCAAACTCTTAATTCTGAGCAACATGTGATATTGAAGAAATGGTACAGACAACATCAATTTTGAAAAGCTTACTGTTGAAAGTAGTTCATCAGAATATTTCTTCAGTGTCTTCTCAACATGGGAGCTGTTATTCTCTAGAAGGAACTTCATATCATCATCCTAAATGACAGATACATTCATCCATGCATTAATACTTGATATATCAACATATAATTAATATATTTCATATAATATAGGCTTTAGCAACCGGGAAGACAAATATCACGAAGGCACATGCAAACATATCCACAATCTCAATATTGCCAGTTCATTGTTATTTGTTTTATTCTCTCATAATATATACACATTACCAGCAAAAAAGACACGTCTACTTATTAATTCTTTATCAGTTTGCTTTTACTGCAAAGGGGTAAAAGGATAGTTTAAGAAAAGAACAGAAAACAGTAATTCTATTAAAACCAGATCAAGCAATATTTAGTTCCAGTAAATCTCCAAGTCATAAAAAAAAGTTCAGACAATACAAGCTTGCCAGTATCAAAGCAATATCAAGATGCATGTCTGTTTATGTGTATCCGTGAAGAGGAGATTGCTTGAAAATGAGTTTCTTAAAAAGAGAATATTAGTATGAGAACAAACAATTTCTTACAACATATGTTTTGCCAACAAGTTCAAAATGGTTGTCATTATCTTGAAAAAAATGATAATTTAATTTTCACACTTTTAAACACAATATTTACTGGAATAGAATTCCTGTATATTTACATGAAGAAAGATTTGCATCAAATTGACTTGAGATCGCCATTTTATCCATTGTCATCCTGAAGATTTATCTTGTACAGATAGATCTATATCTTTATTTTGGGAATGGCATGGAGTTTGAATTTGAGTGTTTTTTGATAGGGAAAGTTTTTTCAAATTATGAAATGTATGTCTTATCACATTCAATGACACACAATTAAAGGATGAAGTAATTAATAAAAGCCCAATCACAAGCTGTCATGCCATTTAGAAAAAATAAATTTAGCAAAAGTTTAAGTATCTCTAGCATTACTCTTGATTTTTGGAATGGGATGGAGTTCTCCAGTAAGGAGTTTCCATAAACCAAACTCAAACAGAAAATCAAACACCATGGCATTCACAAAATCAAACACAATAATGACATTGGAGCAAATGCCTTGAAAGATGATATCTACAGTTTCCATATAACAAACCCACACATATTAAACCAGGAAGTGAGACCGCATGATTATTAGTCACAAGTATTTTAAACTGAATATAAATGCCACAGTTTTCGTTGCATTTTATTGCATGTTAAGACATCAACAGATTAAAGGTAGATAAATGACAAAAGGAATTTAGGGGTGTATAACCTCTGTAGAAGAGTTAGAAGGACTAGCAGCCAAAGGAGTGTTGGTTGATGAGGAATATGAAGAAACCATAACTTTCTGAGAGGGAACTTGCTTTGCATCAGCTTTAGATAATGCAGGTCTTGCTGTGAGCTGTGATTGTAACCGGCACATGGATAAGACCGGATCAAGCATCTGTTTCAACCATATCAAAGAATTATTTCTTGCTAATAATACTGCCATTAAGCTAACTGAACAATGTGCACATGCAGAAAGTGAGGAACAAATGAGATGAGGCGCCACATGATTGGACACATCAAACATGACAGGCGGTGAACATAAAGCTAAGCAATTTTCATTATGTTATGTAATAGACCAAACTTTTTGTAAGCTGCTATGATGTTAAATAATTTTTTTATGACTTCAACTGGCAACATTATTTATCTACCTCTCTCACTGCTTCAGTCTAGTTATACATCCTCATCATTGCATGCACAACCTTTGCTAGACATGGCCAAAGTTCAGAAACCCCTTCCTCAACTTACATTTAATAGAAGCCACTTCCACCAGACACATTACAACAGATGCAATCATTTCTGATTCAATCCTTTTTTGTGTTTCCATACATCATCTACCTTTAAACCTTTTCATTTCAGCTAATACTGCACTCTAAACACACATGTTCATACCAAACACTCTGCTTTCTTTCCAATATCTTCCCTGATGTTCCTTGTTTTGTTTTGTATCTTAGGAACCAATAATGGTCATGATGAGGCACCCCTGCTTCATCAAAACAAATAACAAGCCCTGTAGTCTTGGCTTTGCTAAGTTCAAAGTTTATATATTTTTGGTCAGGAAAAAAAAACTACTAATTCCAAGACAAATAGAATCTAAACCTCTCGTGGTAGGAAATGTTAATAACACAGAATAAGTACCCATATGAAAACAGATCTCACTGAATATCCATCGAGTTTTTTTTCCTCTCAGCTTCTTTGGTTAGATGAGGAAATGGATTACCAAAGCAAATTGCAAGGCACACCTCACAGAGACCTTTAAGATTTCCCAGTCAATTGTCATTAAAGAGCTTGCAAGAATAACTTCTCCTCCTTCCTTAATCTCATCATCCCTAACCACAATGTTGCAATCTACACCTAGGTACCCTTAACTTTTTTGTATCTCCAGAATTAAGAAAGTGTCTTCAATTCTGAAGAGAAGAATTTATGTATCCTTCAAAAAACTTTGAAAATGTGTCCCACCTGTCTTTATTATGAATCATTGTCCTTTGCTGACTAAACTGACAACAAAAAAATTAAATCAATAAACCAAAGGAATATGCCCCATCTCACTATCTACCTCCAAGAGAATACATCATATATTCCAAGAAAAAAATAATCATTTTTCCATAGAAGGAATATCACAAGTAAAACAACCACACAGCATCTATCAAATTGCAAACTTTGTACAATGAAATATGAACTTTCCTTCATTCTACAGAAGAGAGAGGGAGTGTACCTCATTGACTTCTGATGTTAGAACCACCACAGATTGCTGAAGACGTAACTTCAACATTTCTCTTTGGAAATCCGAAAGCCGTGGTCCAACAGAATTACTAAAGGAAGAACCCAAATCACATCTGGGTTGAAGCCTGTCCTCCCATTTGGCATGCTCATGTTTATTTCCAAGAATTTCAGCAGTTTGTGAAGTCAAAAAATGGTTATCCTCATCTTGCAACAATCGTTCTACTTCGCTTGCATAGTAACTGAAGTGATCTGGTCCAAGTTTACCCCTTAAATCTTCTGACATAACAAAGACCTACTATAGCATATGATGATAATATTCAGTAAGAAGAAATTTCCAAATTGGATCAAATTATAGATACTTGATCCCTGATAAATAATCGAGTAAAGGGAAAAATGAAAACAAACCCTTCCTCAATATACATGCTAGACACGATTATAACATGATATATGTGCTAGATAGGAATTCACTTAGAATAAAAGGAAAGAAATTTATTCTTTTTGCTGTACACACATGAACCCAAAGCAAACTTCCCATAATTAATGGCCCTTTGAGGAGAGGCGGGGAATCATGCTCGAATCCTAGCCTTGAGAACACTGGAGGGCGAGCAAAGGGACCTTTGCATCATTTCAAATTGAAAGAAAGACAAAATCCCATAGCCTCAACCTACTTTGTGTTGGTCATGGACTAAATATGGATTTCGCAAAAATTATTACGCTCGTTTCTCTCATATAAGAAAATAAAATATCATAGACATTGGAATGCACAAAAGAATAAGTGATCCTCCAGAGTAGAAAATACACACACACACACACACACACACACACACACACACACACACACACACACAGAATTAACACTCAAATAACTGGAAAGGGGGGAATCTAGTTTCTACCGCAACAATTTTCCTTGGCAAGATGCGATAAATAAAGATTATGTAGATACACCAAATCACTAAAAGAATGATACAATCCCACGAAATCTTATAGCCCGTCCTTCTCCACAAGCCCAAAGGAAAAAAATCAACGAAATCTGTCACTTTATTAAAAGACCAAACAGAGCAAACAAATTGAGAGGCCTTCTATCCCAGGTAATGCGTAAAAGACAAAGGGCAAACATTCAGAGGCAAAGCCCGGTGAAGTGTGACGTCTCCTAATCTTCCACAAAACGATCATTAGTATTAATTCTATAGAGCACCATTGCCCAAATGAAAGAAAGCATAGAATCATTCACGATAAAGAGAAATTTAAGGAAGGCTGCTTCTAGATTAAGAGTCAAGTGCAAGGAAAAAAAAGCACCATCAATAACCATGGAAATTGCTTAAAATCAAACACTGTTGTAGATGAAGAGATTCAGAGATTACCTTGCTTACTTCGCCTCCATCGGGTTTTTTTTTTTTTTTTGACGCGGGCGATGGTGTTGCAATGGAGAGTTAAGTTGCTGAATGCAAAAGGGCTTCTTCTTTTTAGTTTCAAAATTTATTTATTTTCTTCAATCTTTTCGTAAAAAATAAAATGATCTGTCGATTGATTTGTGTTTGGCACCTGGCATCGGCTTTTAATTAGACGTGGCCGCGGTGCTTCAATTTTCTCCCCGTAAAAAACATTGCCTCAGGTGACGTAAGCACGTTTCAAATTTTAAAAAAACCAATAACTCATGTTATACTTTTGATTGAGTTTAATAAGATAATTTTAATTGAATTAAATAATAATAAAAAATAGACAATAAAAATAAACAGATAAATTTTTTAAAAGAAAATATCATAACAATCTGAAAATAAACTTTTAGAAGTAAGAAATTGAATAAAAATTACACAAATTATTGAGTCAACTTGAGATAACATTATAAACATGTAACCTTGATAATAAAAAGTGAGCCAACCCATGTTAACCCACAAAACATCGTTTAGATCATGGAATCGGGATAGCCCGATAACAAAAATATTGAAGAAAACTATAAAGTCAATTTTTTTTTAAAAAAAACTAATGTCGAATGAAATCAACAAATAAAATAAGCCAAAAAATGAATATTAACTCGTGTTAGTTTTTTAAACTCGTGACCTGAGTCATTAGACTGGAAGCAATATTCATGAAAAAATTATGAAGTTCAATCCCTAAAAAATCAAACGATGAAATAAAAAAAAAGATAAAACAAAAGCAATTAAAAACATCAGCGTGAAAATCAAAATAAAAAATAAATTAGAGGGAAATTGTAAATCTTTTACTTGAATTTTTAATTGAAAAGAAAAATAACAAAAAAATTAAAAGAATAAGGACCAAAATGAAAAACAAAAACAATACACCATAAACTTGGATTGAATGATGAAATTGAAAATCAATAAAACTTTTACAAAAAGAACAAGAAAAAAAATAGAAATCAAAAGAATAAGCACCAAAATAGAAAAAAATATATATAACAAATTGGAATTAAAAGACTAGATTTAAAATAAACATAACTTTTACAAAAAAACTAAGAGCAAAAATCAAAAGAATAAAGACCAAAACTAAAATATCAACAATAATAAGGACGAACCTATAATTTGTAGGGGAATGAGAGAGAAAATAAAGGGAAAAAAAAAGGTTGATTGGTGACAAACCCCGTGCCAGGACGTGCTATACTAGGAGGAAAAGGATAAGACAATACTTCCAACGACCCGACAAAAATATATTTTATGCCACCAGGAGGCACCTCACTTGTTGTTAAAGTGTGTGGGTATCTCCCACGATATGATGCTTGCGGAAACAATCTTTTTAATTTAATTAGTATTTATCTCTATTAAAAGATTAAAAAGTTATTGGCAAACCTAATAACCACCAAAACAAAAAAAAAGTTGAAGTGAAAAGACTAAAGAACCAATTTAGACATGATTTTTTTTTTCCAATGGCAAGCTTGTTATTTTACTATATTTTATGAGATAAAAAAACAATGTAATTTATTTCTTAACTAATTAAATATGAAAGAATAAAATTAGGTGATAAGGATAAAAAAAAAATTAATATGTGTCAAATCAAGTTAAGATGACAAATTTATAATCCAAGTAATAAGGACAAGATAACTGAAAAAAATCACAAATTTTAATACTCAATAAATTTTTTAATTTAAACTATGTTAAATATTTTAATTATAAGTTTATAGTTGTCATAAAGATAAATATGTTTGAAAATTATGTGAATATAACAAATATTGATGAAGTAAGCTTTGAGGATTATAATTTATTACAGTAGAAGCCAAGAAAAAATTATAAATAATTGAAGTTAATGTCTAAAATTTTCCTAGCTAAATAAATAAAGGCTCGTTTATACATTAGACAGGTCATCAACAACTTTTCCTCGCTAAATTATCATTATTATTTTTATTTTTATTTTAATATATTCATCTCAAAACTATCAATCCATCATTTTATTGTTTTGTTTTATGAAGATTCACTTAAGATTATGAGAAGCTTTTGTTTTAAAAAATAAAACTTTTCATAAAAAAAAATCTGTAAAAAAACAAATAAGAAAAGAATACATTAATGAGGGAAAAAGGTTTTGATTAAAGAGATTTTTTTTTACTTATTTTATATTTATTAGAATTTTTTTAGATTTTTATTTTAATTGCTATTAGTTTATATGCAATAAAAATATTTTTTTTCGTTAATAGAAAAAATTATAATAATAATTACTTTTTTCTACAAAACTTAAATTATTGCTTTTATGACGAAAATCTATGTTTGTTGCCATATATCCAATTGCTTCTGCACCAAACCAAGGCCACAACCATGGCCTATTCCCATACCCCAAAATGCTCCAGAAGCTGGATGCACTGCGTTCCATCTTTCATGTCTCCTGCACAGCCCTTTTATTATTATTTTTACCTGAGAAAATGTTACGAGAGGAAGGTGGTAAGGAGGCTTGGCAATCAAGGAAGAAAAGATAAATAACAGTACGTGACAATTAAGAAGAAAATGTGCAGAACTAGCTAAAGATGCAGTGTTAGTTCAGTAACTGTCATAACCTTGCATGTGATGAAAGTTCGCTAGTTAGAGGGTCAGTTGAGATAGCTAGGAGGCTAGAGTTCATTGTATATAAACCATGGGATCAAGAACTTGTGGGAACGTACAAGTAAGAAATAACAGATTGCAGAAGAAATGATTGTCGTTACCATGGACAGATACCATGATTCTGTGACTGCGAGCGAGAGTGTTGAGAATCAGAGATCTCGTGGCCTTGCTCGGTTGTTGAACTCAAGTATGTATGGTGGGCTCCTGATACTGGGTTTTTTTAAATGGATTGCTGTTGTTTCTTGGGCCAGCCATTTTTGTTACTTCATCTTCCTTATATTTTCTTCTGTTCTGTTTCTCTTCTTCTCTCCGTTCAACAGATCCAACACAAAAAAATTTTAAAAATGAAAGAAAAATCCGAATTCTTGCTCCTTGCTCCCGGGTAGGAAGTTCAGAAATTAGCTACTATTTTGAGCAAGTTCTGGTGATTATAGCAAGATCCTTTGATTATTTGCGGGAAGTGATTAATGAACTATAATCTCCTCTTAGGATGGTAATTTGGCCCCGCCTGGTCTTACCAGGCTGCCACTATCACTGTCAGGATATGATACAGAGCAAATGCTGCCATAAGAATGTTTCAGTTGCTTTAATAGCTGTATAAAACACTTCTCGGACATCTATCTTTATAGCGCATGTAAGCCGCCAAATCTGCCTCCTTTAGACAACCCAGAACCATTTTCATAGCTGGGTTCCCCCCCCCCCCCCCCCTACTTTTAAATTATTTTGATGTGTTGATTTTAAAAACAAAATTTTGCAACTCACACTCTATATTCATGAACAGCACAACATAGAACACACAAAGGAGTTTTCGTTTTCGTTCACTAAAATAAACAAACGCTCATGCAATATTACATTTGATTGCGACTGTCAGTGGTAGATCGAGCAAATCAAAAAGTATTAGCTGCCGAGTTGGTAACATTATATACAGGAAAAAGAAAGGTACAACTCTAGCATCAAACAAATGCCAAATGCACCTCCAAGAAACAAAAACAAAAGGTGGTAGAGTTTCCATAAGAACTAGACAACTGCTGAAGCTTCCGGGTGCTGACCATGAGTCAAAACCAACCTTCGCCGTAGGGCTGATCTCATGTTGCTTATATGTTGAAGCTCACGCAGCACATAGAGATCACCTTCCAAGGTTCTTCCTGGTGCTTCTGGCATGTAGATTTTATAGTCATTATAAGAGCAGTCCACATAATTGACAGTTCTACCATGTGGTTCCAAGGTATGATTGTGGTATCCATTAAAGTCATCAGCCTTTTCGATGCTAATTGTAGAAGTTGATTGCAAATAGCCCGGAAAGCCATTCATATTTGTGGCGTGACTTGTTTGAGAATATACCTGATTGAACAAGGCTGGCTGAGGATGCATTCGATTGAATGAAGTTGGCTGAGGACATTTGTGCTCAAATAAAATTGGCTGAGGATGTGTGTGCTTGAATAAAGTTGGCTGCCGATGTTTGTAGTTGAAAACAGTCGGCCGAGGATGCATGTGGTTGAATAAACTTGGCTGATGATACATCTTTATTGGACTGTCCTGAAGTTGCTGACATCTTTTGCCGGCAAAACCCAAGTGACTAGTTGCTTTAGACATCTTAGCTGCATGAGAGAATCTAAATTTGAAGGTACTGCACTCTCCCAAAGGAAAGGGTTCATCACATCTATTGCTATCTCCTCTCTTATTGTTGTAACCTGGATAGTCTTCAATCTTAAATTCAACACGTTCAATTAATACTAAAGAGTTTCTCAGTGCAAGTTCCTCGATATTCCAATGGCAAAATGGAGCTGTTGTTTTGTGGTTTACATGAATTTCCCCATCTGCTCGTAGCATGCTGTTTGCATTCCTGAAGAAGCCCCGCACAAGATTCCTATGCTTCCTATCATGCAATAGTAAAAAAGTAGTTAATGATTAGTGTTTCCAGTCCTATCACTGAAAAAACCACACAGCTGCAAATGCATTGACATTTTCTCGCTGACAATAATGGAAATCCCCATTTAAGCACCAAAATGGACTTCCATTTAAAAATTCCAGCAACTGATCCAGTCTATTCAAGTAAAAATTGGTAGAATTTCAACCATGAAATTTCAGGCAACAAGATTTGCTTCAGATTTTTCTTTTCGAATTACGTACTCCAATCTTCAACAATGCTCGCATAAAGCATTTCTATAACACAGAATGAATTTGAGACAGAGAAGGTAAAGCAAATTAGATGTTTAGGTCCTTCTATAGTTAATTCCTTGTAATCAAGTTTAAAAATTTGTTTGTTAGATGTGTCATGTTTGGAACTATTACTCATCCATGCCACCACTAAATGTGAAACAACTATAAAAACTGAAGCAGGGTGACAAGCACAAAAAATGTAATTTTCCAGTTAATGATTGGCAGTGTGGTGTTTAAGGAATAGAAAGCCTCAAGCAATTAAGAATGCTCCACCAAAAAGGTCAGTACAGTTAAACAGCTTACTCAATCAGTTTAATATTGTCTTCCTTTCCATGAAAGCCTGCATGAGGAAAGTTGAAGATAATCCGATCAAACTTTCGCATCCTCAAATCCGGGTGAAGCTTCATTTTGGTTGCGTCCACTCCATGTAAGGTAGATGCTTTCAGCTTCGCTAGATTTTCCAGATTTGACTTTGCTTTCTTGTATTTCTTAATCAAGACATCTAATTGATCAACGATATAGATAATTTAAATAGAGAGGGAGTAAGAACAGAAAGACAACAACAACAACAGCAGTATCAACATGAAAAGTTAAATCAACTCACAACCAAGCCTTAGGAGCCCAACTGCAACTAAATAGCTGGAACGCCAATCAAATTCATCAGTCGAAAGACCCTATATCTACTGATAGTTCAAACAAAAGATAAACAAGTACTGAAGTACATCCGCTCAGAATTCCCACAGGTTCTTGAGTGGCTTACAAGCAATATTGTACATAAGTTAACCTAATCAAATTGCAATACTATATATTTTGAGTCAGATTCTAACATTATGTGAATAAAAGAGAAAAATTGAAAAGGAAAAGAATCAAGCCTCTTGAAATCTCTAGAGAACAGAACAACATGTGATGTTTTCCTTTCCTGGGTTCTCTCAGCCATGGCCACTTAAGGATGAGTCAGCCACTCAGTTCAGTCCCTCAGCTACCAGCGAGGTAACTTATCCTTTTTCATGCACAAGATATTATTTTAACGACGAAAATACTAGATTGCTGTTGCAATCTGAATGGGACTGTACTTAATTCACGAATCAGTACAATAATAAACCACAGTTTTGTGATTTATCAGAAAGCCACTTGTACTACAAAATAGGGTAACTCTTCCCCTCTTGTAGAAGACTGGTATGGGCAGGCGCATACGAGTGCCACGTTTGTACCGTCCATTGTCCGCAGCAGCGTGCTGCCCTAGCAATAGCCTTTAATCTTTCTTAGGAGCCAAACACAGGCAATCCCAAATCGATTAAGACAGCTTGCTAAAAAAACCAGAGACTTTACATAAGACAATATCAAAATGACTTCACCAACAAAACTGGCTAACACTCAAGAAATGGCTTAAGACCATTTCCCATGCCAAATAGAAATGCTACAGAATTCTCTGAAAACAAGTGCTAACTAATAAATGCAAGAAAATGCTTTACCTTTTACACTCCATTCTTTTTAAAAAGGGAAATGTGATTAAGTTTCTTCATATATGTATGAAGAAAACGTGATTAAGATTGGCTTGGGTAGACGATTCACTAAACCCTAAAAAACCTGTTAGATCATTGCATTCTTGTATAAAAAAAAAGTGCAAGAAATCAAAACAATAAAAGTACTCTGTCAATCCAAGATAGTGTGATACAAAGAGCCATTAAAAGGAAAAGGAAGAAAACACATACACATAAGCACGACCACAAACACGAATACATGCAAGCACATACATATATGCTTAAGCATGAGAACAGAAGGGTATACAGAACATTACCAGATGTGTCAAGAGAGGAAGCAACAATGTTAGAACCAGAGCCAAAAGAAAGAGCCAAGCTCAAAGAGAACGAGAAATCTCCATCACCAACCAACAGTATTTGATGATTCGATGAGTAGTGCTTTAACCATTTCTCCTTATCTTCTTCGATCATCACTTGTTTCTCTGCTTCTTTATCAGCCATTATTGGATTCTTTTCTTTTCTTAAGAAATCAGAGTTTTTTTCTCTCCCTTTTCCTCCTTGTTGTGTTGCTTTACAAGTCAACAGTAACTGGGCAGTGTGAGTGACTCTCCTTTTTTCTTTTCTTTTTTTATGTTGCAGAAAAGGGTAGTCGTACAGTTCGAATTTCGAAGAACGGACTTGACTTTTGATGGTTTTACATGTTTGCGCACAGAGTGAACTTTGTGGCTGTTTGGGAACGTGGCTGCGGGCGAGGTTCACCCGCAGCCACGTTAATTAACGTTTGGTAACCCAAAAAAAGTTATTTTTGGTGGGTAGGACTCACATGAAACCAGAGTTTCATGAGAAGCAGCTTCTCATCTAACAGTGGAGCATGGCTCCACTGTTCAGTGAACAGTGGAGCCATGCTCCACTGTAGTTGTTCACTGTAAAGGGTGAAGCAGGCTTCTTTTTTTTAAAAAAAAAAAAACCAGTGTGCTACACTGTTAAAAGTTTAAGTTTTTTTTTTTAAAATCAGTCCAATTAATCGATTTTACTCATACTATTTATGTGAATGTGAATAATATTTTTTTTTTGTTAAAAATTGAAAAAATTGAGTTTTAGAACTGGCTTGTGCGTAATAAACAAGTTGTGTGAAATAGAACTTGTATCTTGTGGTTTATAGTTCAATATCAGTGGACAGAGAAAGTTAAGAATACATGGAAAATATATCTTTCGGGTCGCATCTACTTTACCGACCCAGCCATGTTCTTGTTGACTAGAAAACTTTTTTTATTTGTTAGTATTCGTCTTTTGGTCGGCTGAAATGGTATTTTTAGGTTTCTGGATTGTATTTTCACCACATAATTGCTATGGAAATATGGAAACAAATATTGAATTGAACTTCATTTTTTGGGTAACATCATGGGTCATTGCATCCAGTTTGATCCTCGTATTAGACATCGTTTGACATTGTGTTTGTAACTACATTTCATTAAAATTTGATTATTTTTTTTTGCTAAAATTGAGTGCGGTTTGTATTTTTTAGATCGTTTTGATGTGCTGATGTTAAAAATAATTTTTAAAAAATAAAAAAATATCATTGATATACATTTCAGCACGAAAAGCTATTTGAAAAGCACCCCACTACAATGTCAAATCAATTAGTTAAGTGAGGTAAATGCAGTATGTTCTGGCGATCGAAAATGTCATCCAACCTTGAAACTGAAAATAGCCTGGAAGGGAAAAGGGAATGTTGACACAAAAATAAAAAGAATAAAAATAGGAAAAGGGTGTTTTGGCGGATAAATTTTATGGTGTTCAGAATTTAAATAATAGCATTCTCTCTACTCATTTAAATAAAAAAATAAATACAACTAAGATAGAAAAATCTTAAATGTAAATATTATTATTATTATTATTATGGTTTATGGGTTTTTTTAATGGTTTATGGGTTTCATGCATTAAGTAATTTGAGGATATGTATAACTGAAAGCAATGACTTAAGATATTAATAGATATGTAGTTTATTCTTCAATAGAGAAATTTCAAGAAGACAATGTTGCACGTATAACTCAATTAAAAAGAGAATATATCAAATGAGATAGAATAAAATATTTTTCATCAAATTATTTTTCTTCACACATGACCTTGATAAGTGTGGTGATATTGATATTCAAAAAATTAACTTGTAAAATAATCTAGCAGATTTATTCACTAAAACATTATCAATTACAATGTTTGAAAGATTGTGACGCAATACTAGAAAGTGATACCATAAAGATTTAAGGTGATACATTCGTGAGGGGGGTTAACACATAATGTATTTTTTTTAATAACTAATTTTGTTTTTCCATTAGGTTTTTTCTTGGTAATGTTTTTAGTGAGACAGTTTTCAATGAGTAATTTTAATTACCTTGGATTCATATCAAAAAATGATGTTGATGATAAAAAAAAGTAATTTTCATCAAAACAAAAAAAAGTACAAAGAATGAGAACTTCAATTTAAAAATTACATTTTATCAGTTAAAAATTAAGGGTTTCAAACTCTTACAAATAAATATTTTAATTATCATATAATCAAATAAAAATTACCTTTCAAAATTTCCCATGACTAATTATCACCTAATTGTCCCATGTTTTTCTTCTTTATGATCACACCACTTGTAGTTCTATGTTGTCATTTGCGATGTGTTCAATTCGAATTTTAAGCATCTGTTTGTGTAGTGCGGCACATTTTGCTCCAATTATATATTTATATGTATTTTTTTAACAAATACGAACTATAGTTTTGTATTGGACCTCCTAAAAAATATTTAAAATTATAATTAAAAAAATTACAATTTTTTTAAAATCTATTATTTTAGATAATAACCGCAAAAACTATTATAATACCAAGTATTCACTGAAAAATTAATAAAAAAAAGGTTCCAATTAATCCACGTTATGCCCCAACTAAATGCTTTCTGTGCTAGTATTTCTGGGTCCTTGGACCTCTGACTCACCGATCTGTGCTTTGAGGTCAAGGGGGCCTCTTTACATCCTAAATCCAGTAGAGAAATGGGCCGGACTCCAGCCCATTTGGACCAATTAATTGTATTGAATTTGAGAGGAGCAGGATTTGCAACGGTTTTAATTAATAAAAAACGCACCGTTCAGGGTTTTGACAAGAACTTCCGTAAAAATAATAAATGAATAAGAATTATTAGAGAGAGGACTGACAGTTCAATATCAGTTGGCTAAGAAAATGAAATTAAAAAAAAAAAAAAAAACTATTGAGGAAGGATGTACATAAATAGAATCCTTTTTTGGTCAAGGGAAAAGGTCATAATGCTCGTACACTGGCATCTAATCTATTGTTTTTGGTTTGCACCGAAGCATCCATAATGTTACAAAAGGAGAACCGCGACGTACCTCAAAAAAAAAAAAAAAATTCAAAACCAAAACATTTTTCTTACCAGCTGGTAAGGTTATATTTATTTTCTGAAAAGTGAATTTTTAAAAAATTATATTTTAAATTTTTTATGTTTATTTGTCATTAAAAAAGTTAGTCAATAAAAAATACTTTTCAGTCAAAAAAAAATTTAGCATGGTTTTCAGAAAAGTGTTTTCCTGAAAAAAGTGAAAAATTTAAAAATATCATATTATTTGCTGATTATATCAAATTTGATCCTTAAACTTTTGATTGCTATATATATTTTGTTTAGAATATTTATTTTTAAATTTCATCTCCTAAAATTTAATTTTTATATTAACTTTAGTCCTCATTTTTATAATTGTTATTTGCTTTTCCCTTATCATTTTCTTATTGAAATTTTTTATCTATCAAATTTGGTCATCATTCTTTTGATTGTTACTTATTTTATTTGAAATAATTTATGAAATGTTAATTATTATTATTTTAATTTCTTCATCTTTCATTTTTATTTTATTTTTTAGATTTGATTTCTATTATTTTGATTATTATTTATTTTATTTGAGATAATTTATGAAATTATATTTTTTTTCAATTTCATCCTCATTCAACTTTTTAATTTGTAAGATTTGTTCCTCATTATTTTAATAAACTTGAGAAAATAAAACATTAATAAGTTATTTTCTAACTCATTTTCCATGACATAACCAAACACTGGAAAGTATTTTCCAACTTATTTTCCATTACACTATCAAATATCGAAAAATAATTCACTTTTCTGGAATTCACTTTCTCAGAATTCACTTTCTAAAATGAAACTACTTTCCAGCAAATAAACAGGACCTGAATTCTTATTTAAATTACCACAATAATTTAAATTTTTTAATAAAATAACATGTTTTCACCTCATCGCGCTTCTAAAACATGATATTTTTTAAATATTATTATTTTTAAGCACGACAAGATAATTGTCGCGCTTGATAATAGCAACTTTTAAAAAATTAACGCTTTTGAAGCTCGATATTTGCCAACCAGTCAATTGGTTGGATACAATTGTATAACCAATCGATTGTTTCACATAAAAATCATAATTTTATAAATTTTTTCTTTCAAATATATTTTATAGATAAAAATATACAAAAACTTTTCTAATTGTTGAATCTTTAAATTTCAAAAACTTTTGAGGTTCTGGTTTTGATAATTTTAGATTTTTTTTTTATGAATTAGTTAATTAATTAATTTTGAATTTAAGTAAAAATCACAGTTATAAACAACAATATCCATTAAAATTTTATCATTATTCTCGCATACAATAACATTTAATTGATGTGGCCATAGGAAAATATGCTATTTCACCGCAAAATATTCTTGCTTATGTATCATTTCACTATTTATTACGTGCTAATTGCCCAATTTATACTTTCTACCCTTCTAAACTCCGCACTCTTTTGCTGTCATAACCTCCAGATGCAAGGAGGCCATCCCAAAAAAGAAAAATTACAACAATTCCTCTCTTATTAGTGAGAGATGTCACCGCCCGAAAACAATTTAAGAGCCATCTAGGGTTTGCAGAGGAGAGACTTACTAATTTATTATTTTCTGATTCTCTCTTGTGGTCTGCAAACCCATCTGGTAGCCCTGATCAAATGTCCTCTCAGGCCCCAGATGTTTCCCCTTCTTCTTATGGTAATAACGATGATATCCATGACCTCGCTTTTGCCAAAAGAGGGTGCTGTTGGATACCATTCTTAACCACAGATCGACCGTCATATTGCAGTTGTATTATTGGATCAGACTTTTGGCAAAGAATCAAGCCTGCAGACTGCACAGCGAACCGAGAATCATGGTGGTTTCAGGGATGGATGAAAATCCGGGATTGGTCAGAACTAGTTGCAGGCCCTAAATGGAAAACATTCCTGCGGAGGTTCAATAAGAAGCCAGGCGGTGGCAATCCTCAACATGGAAAATTCCAATATGATCCTTCGAGCTATGCCCTTAACTTCGACGAGGGTGCAAAACTTTATGAAGATGATGATCTTTTGGGAAGGGGTTTCTCATCCAGGTACTCCCTCCCGCCTTCTTGTAAGTCATCTATGGATTTCGACAAGGAGGGGTTGTTGTGAGATACGCTGTTCACCTTCTATCCTCGATCGATGTCTCATATTCAAATCTTGAAAAAGGCAGGTAGGTGAAGATTTAAAAGGAAGGGAAAGCGTTACTGTGCATCATTACATTCATGCATGATGTAATTATGGGCCTCTCCCTTGAAAAAGAAAGAAAGAAAGCAACCGCAGGGAGCATGGAGAGGGCAAATGACTGGTTTTGCTTTTTTTGTTTAATGAACTAGTTTTGTAGTAATCTTTTTATATATTCTATATGTTTCTTTTTCAAGCTTTTTTTTTAATGTATTTGTGAGTCTGGGATTAATGTAGATGATCAGTATTGAGTAAAATATGAAAATCTCGTCATGTTCCGCAAGAATCAATGTTAATGTATATTCTCACAGTTGATCATCAATCTTAAATATTTTTCTTACAAACCAATCCATTGTTATATAGCAAACGATCATCAGACTGGTGTGTAAAATCAATCATTATGAGGTATATAAGGTTAATTTCTTGCAATGAAGTTGCATGCCTCTCAAATATACTTCTTCGATTTCCACATAACTATTAGATATTAGTTAGATACTAATCTATGTTGGAATCCATGTTAGAAAAGATTTGTGTTTAGAATCCTTGTTAAACTAGTAATTTAGAGCTCATGTTGATAAGTTGATTAGTAGGAGAGAAAAATGCAACCTTCTTTCTCCCTTTAACAGTAGCAAACACAGCTAGCAATGTTTTCCACAACATCCAAACACAACGACAACCTCTCGTAGCAGAAAAAAAACAGTCTCAACAGCAGCAATAGTAGAAAAATAGCAGTAACAGCCTTCCTTTCGCTCAAACAACAACAATAAGCAGCTTCTCAGCCTCCTGCAACACAACAATAGTCCAGCAAACCTTCGGCAGTAGCTCGGAGTAGAAATCAAACGCAGCAGCCTGGATCCAGTAGCAACAATAAATAACTCAACACACCAGCAACAACAGCTGCTGAAGTTTTTAGGTGTTTTGAGTTAAAAAAATAATTAAAAATAAGTTTTTAAACAGAAAACACAGGAACCTTGTTTTATCGGTCATCACAGCTGCTAGAATTTATTGATGATATGTTTTTTTTTTTTTTTAAGAATTGCAGAGGATAAAAAAAAAATTAAAGGCCCACCTATGTGGACTTGACTTTGCAAGCCAGCACGCAGGCCTTTTTTGATGGGCAGAAGATTTTTTCTTTTTTTCATATTTCTTGATTTACATTTTAAAATATTTTTATGTTAAAAAACATATTGAAAAACTCCACGTGTTCATATTTCTTTTTATTATTATGTATTAATGTTTTTAATTTGATTCTTATTTTGTAATTTTTGATTTTATTTCTTGACTCTTTTATGAAAGTTTTATTATTTTTTAATTTCACCATTCAATCCAAGTTTATAATGTATTGTTTTTTTTTTGTTTTTATTCTTTTGATTTTTTTTTTGTTAATATTTTTATTATTTTCAATTTAACTCTTAAATTAAAAAAATTTTATTTCCCATTAATTTGTTTTTTATTTCAATTTTAACCCTCATTCTTTTAAATATTATTTTTTATTTTGGATTTTTTATGTAATTTATTTTCTCGATTTCATCCTTCAACATTTCATTTTCTTGAAATTGAGCTTTATGATTTTTTCATGTATATGGCTTCCGGTTCAATGACTTAGATCATGAGTTTGAAAAGTTAATAGATATTGACATTTTTTTTTATCTTATTTTCTTTTTCGATATCGTCATTCGACACTTTTTTTAAACAAAATAGTTTTGTGGTTTTCTTCAAAAAAAAATTTCAATCGAATTATTTTGACTTCATGACTTAGGATGACTTAGGACGCGAGCTTATCAAGTTAATTTAGACTAACTCACCCTTCAATGTACATATTACATGTTTATTATGCTGACTCGAGTTAGCACACATAATTTTTTTTTAATTCTTCTTTTTATCATATTTTATTCTTCCATGTTTAATTGACTAAAAATTAAATATCATCTTTTTGCTATTGGATAAAGATTTTTTTTCCATGTTAACATGATTGCTTTTATATATATATATTTGTTTGCTATCATTGCCTTTTTTTTTTTCTCCCATATAATTCAAATAAAACTAACTTATTTAATTTGTTGGAATTATAACTCGAGTTATCAGATTTTTCTCAACACCTACTAGAAAATAGTGCAAATATGTGGCGTAGTGAAAGACCCAATCTATTCTTTTACTAATTTGATTATTTGGATTAATTTAATGATTTGTATAAGTTTTATTTATTGATAGATGGTTTTTTATGATTCATCTAATAATATATCTCATTTAAAATGTAAGTGATATTGTTAATGTATTTGTAAAAAAACATTAAAAATGCTAAACATATTCTATTAATGTCATATGATAGGTTATATATGGATGAATATTTCTCCAATATAAGGTGGAAGAAATTATTATCTTCTGAGAGGGCTAATGCTTTTTTCGCCCCCCCCCCCCCCTCAGTGGGGAATAAAAAATGCTACACATATTCTATTAATAGTTTTTTTTTTGTTAGTATTTTCTCTCCTTTTTTTTTGTTTTTGTGGAGTCTAAAATGGGTAATCACACTCTGTTTATCAATCCCAAGAATCTCTTTCGGTTTTATTGTAAGATACAGTTAAGCATATCGAGCTTTCTCTTTTAATTGACCGGTTAGGAATGTCTCTTTCTTGTTCAATTCAGGTGGGATTTTATGGATTTCTGATTATTA